>NC_136618.1:31455647-32055647 GCF_933228915.1 Telmatherina bonti
TTAGCATTTGTAATTCTTCACTTCCTGTCAAAGGCAGTTCTTGACATTGTATAATAGGAGAGGAGACATTGGTACCCTCACAACATATTGACACATGTCCAATCGTCTACACACAGAATCAAGAGCGCATGGATATTGTCGAAAGGTAAATAGTGACAATGTGTAGAATCTGGATTATACCGTGAATGGATCTGTACTACGGATCCACATGCCTGCACGTGTATTACAAAGCTGAATGTGGTTGTTGTGGCCGAGTGGTCAAGGCGATGGATTAGAAATCCATTGGGGTCTCCCCGCACAGGTTTGAATCCTGCTGACAATGTTTGTTCTTTGCTAACAAGACTGGCTGCAACAGAGTGTGAAATTCACCTTGAGCTGTTGGGCAAATCTTGACCATTCTCAGGCTGCTTTCAATCTCTGCTGTTCTGCACATCACAGCTGAATGCTATCTACCTTACTGGTACCCATTTCCCCTTGCTCATGTTTCTCATCAGGGTTGTTGAAAACATGAATAAAGTGTGGAACAAATCAAAGTGCCAAACCTCGCTTGAAAAGAGGTCCATGTACATGCTGAGAAGCAACTTTAAAACAATCACATGAATGACATCGTCTGGGTGGAAACATTGCATCCAACACATGCACAAATCATTCATGCTTCTACCTTTTATGCAACAAATGAACACGGCAAGAATATCAGTAACCACACCATCGTAGGCTCAGCTGCTTGGAATCTCCAAATGTGTGGTACACAGTATATAAAGTCGAGGATTTGTGTAGAAGAGAGTTCTCAGACCAGAAGCCATCAGGTTGGTTTTTGACAATAGACTTTTTACCAAGTCAGGGCTTGCTTGCATTATTTAAAGCAGTTCCAAGAATTGACACTTTACATACATTGCTTAGCATATGTAATTCTTCACTTCCTGTCAAAGGCAGTTCTTGACATTGTATAATAGGAGAGGAGACATTGGTACCCTCACAACATTTTGACACATGTCCAATCGTCTACACACAGAATCAAGAGCGCATGGATATTGTCGAAAGGTAAATAGTGACAATGTGTAGAATCTGGATTATACCGTGAATGGATCTGTACTACGGATCCACATGCCTGCACGTGTATTACAAAGCTGAATGTGGTTGTTGTGGCCGAGTGGTCAAGGCGATGGAGAAGAAATCCATTGGGGTCTCCCCGCGCAGGTTCGAATCCTGCTGACAACGTTTGTTCTTTGCTAACAAGACTGGCTGCAACAGAGTGTGAAATTCACCTTGAGCTGTTGGGCAAATCTTGACCATTCTCAGGCTGCTTTCAATCTCTGCTGTTCTGCACGTCACAGCTGAATGCTATCTACCTTAATGGTACCCTTCTCCCCTTGCTCATGTTTCTCATCAGGGTTGTTGAAAACATGAATAAAGTGTGGAACAAATCAAAGTGCCAAACCTCGCTTGAAAAGAGGTCCATGTACATGCTGAGAAGCAACTTTAAAACAATCACATGAATGACATCGTCTGGGTGGAAACATTGCATCCAACACATGCACAAATCATTCATGCTTCTACCTTTTATGCAACAAATGAACACGGCAAGAATATCAGTAACCACACCATCGTAGGCTCAGCTGCTTGGAATCTCCAAATGTGTGGTACACAGTATATAAAGTCGAGGATTTGTGTAGAAGAGAGTTCTCAGACCAGAAGCCATCAGGTTGGTTTTTGACAATAGACTTTTTACCAAGTCAGGGCTTGCTTGCATTATTTAAAGCAGTTCCAAGAATTGACACTTTACATACATTGCTTAGCATTTGTAATTCTTCACTTCCTGTCAAAGGCAGTTCTTGACATTGTATAATAGGAGAGGAGACATTGGTACCCTCACAACATTTTGACACATGTCCAATCGTCTACACACAGAATCAAGAGCGCATGGATATTGTCGAAAGGTAAATAGTGACAATGTGTAGAATCTGGATTATACCGTGAATGGATCTGTACTACGGATCCACATGCCTGCACGTGTATTACAAAGTTGAATGTGGTTGTTGTGGCCGAGTGGTCAAGGCGATGGAGTAGAAATCCATTGGGGGTCTCCCCGCGCAGGTTCAAATCCTTCTGACAACGTTTGTTCTTTGCTAACAAGACTGGCTGCAACAGAGTGTGAAATTCACCTTGAGCTGTTGGGCAAATCTTGACCATTCTCAGGCTGCTTTCAATCTCTGCTGTTCTGCACGTCACAGCTGAATGATATCTACCTTACTGGTACCCTTCTCCCCTTGCTCATGTTTCTCATCAGGGTTGTTGAAAACATGAATAAAGTGTGGAACAAATCAAAGTGCCAAACCTTGCTTGAAAAGAGGTCCATGTACATGCTGAGAAGCAACTTTAAAACAATCACATGAATGACATCATCTGGGTGGAAACATTGCATCCAACACATGCACAAATCATTCATGCTTCTACCTTTTATGCAACAAATGAACACGGCAAGAATATCCGTAACCACACCATCGTAGGCTCAGCTGCTTGGAATCTCCAAATGTGTGGTACACAGTATATAAAGTCGAGGATTTGTGTAGAAGAGAGTTCTCAGACCAGAAGCCATCAGGTTGGTTTTTGACAATAGACTTTTTACCAAGTCAGGGCTTGCTTGCATTATTTAAAGCAGTTCCAAGAATTGACACTTTACATACATTGCTTTGCATTTGTAATTCTTCACTTCCTGTCAAAGGCAGTTCTTGACATTGTATAATAGGAGAGGAGACATTGGTACCCTCACAACATTTTGACACATGTCCAATCGTCTACACACAGAATCAATAGCGCATGGATATTGTCGAAAGGTAAATAGTGACAATGTGTAGAATCTGGATTATACCGTGAATGGATCTGTACTACGGATCCACATGCCTGCACGTGTATTACAAAGCTGAATGTGGTTGTTGTGGCCGAGTGGTCAAGGCGATGGAGTAGAAATCCATTGGGGTCTCCCTGCGCAGGTTCGAATCCTGCCGACAACGTTTGATCTTTGCTAACAAGACTGGCTGCAACAGTGTGTGAAATTCACCTTGAGCTGTTGGGCAAATCTTGACCATTCTCAGGCTGCTTTCAATCTCTGCTGTTCTGCACGTCACAGCTGAATGCTATCTTACCTTACTGGTACCCTTCTCCCCTTGCTCATGTTTCTCATCAGGGTTGTTGAAAACATGAATAAAGTGTGGAACAAATCAAAGTGCCAAACCTTGCTTGAAAAGAGGTCCATGTACATGCTGAGAAGCAACTTTAAAACAATCACATGAATGACATCATCTGGGTGGAAACATTGCATCCAACACATGCACAAATCATTCATGCTTCTACCTTTTATGCAACAAATGAACATTGCAAGAAGTAACCACACCATCGTAGGCTCAGCTGCTTGGAATCTCCAAATGTGTGGTACACAGTATATAAAGTCGAGGATTTGTGTAGAAGAGAGTTCTCAGACCAGAAGCCATCAGGTTGGTTTTTGACAATAGACTTTTTACCAAGTCAGGGCTTGCTTGCATTATTTAAAGCAGTTCCAAGAATTGACACTTTACATACATTGCTTAGCATTTGTAATTCTTCACTTCCTGTCAAAGGCAGTTCTTGACATTGTATAATAGGAGAGGAGACATTGGTACCCTCACAACATTTTGACACATGTCCAATCGTCTACACACAGAATCAAGAGCGCATGGATATTGTCGAAAGGTAAATAGTGACAATGTGTAGAATCTGGATTATACCGTGAATGGATCTGTACTACGGATCCACATGCCTGCACGTGTATTACAAAGCTGAATGTGGCTGTTGTGGCCGAGTGGTCAAGGCGATGGAGTAGAAATCCATTGGGGTCTCCCTGCGCAGGTTCAAATCCTGCTGACAATGTTTCTTCTTTGCCAACAAGACTGGCTGCAACAGAGTGTCAAATTCACCTTGAGCTGTTGGGCAAAACTTGACCATTCTCAGGCTGCTTTCAATCTCTGCTGTTCTGCACATCACAGCTGAATGCTATCTACCTTACGGGTACCCTTCTCCCCTTGCTCATGTTTCTCATCAGGGTTGTTGAAAACATGAATAAAGTGTGGAACAAATCAAAGTGCCAAACCTTGCTTGAAAAGAGGTCCATGTACATGCTGTGAAGCAACTTTAAAACAATCACATGAATGACATCATCTGGGTGGAAACATTGCATCCAACACATGCACAAATCATTCATGCTTCTACCTTTTATGCAACAAATGAACACTGCAAGAATATCAGTAACCACACCATCGTAGGCTCAGCTGCTTGGAATCTCCAAATGTGTGGTACACAGTATATAAAGTCGAGGATTTGTGTAGAAGAGAGTTCTCAGACCAGAAGCCATCAGGTTGGTTTTTGACAATAGACTTTTTACCAAGTCAGGGCTTGCTTGCATTATTTAAAGCAGTTCCAAGAATTGACACTTTACATACATTGCTTAGCATTTGTAATTCTTCACTTCCTGTCAAAGGCAGTTCTTGACATTGTATAATAGGAGAGGAGACATTGGTACCCTCACAACATTTTGACACATGTCCAATCGTCTACACACAGAATCAAGAGCGCATGGATATTGTCGAAAGGTAAATAGTGACAATGTGTAGAATCTGGATTATACCGTGAATGGATCTGTACTACGGATCCACATGCCTGCACGTGTATTACAAAGCTGAATGTGGTTGTTGTGGCCGAGTGGTCAAGGCGATGGAGAAGAAATCCATTGGGGTCTCCCCGCGCAGGTTCGAATCCTGCTGACAACATTTGTTCTTTGCTAACAAGACTGGCTGCAACAGAGTGTGAAATTCACCTTGAGCTGTTGGGCAAATCTTGACCATTCTCAGGCTGCTTTCAATCTCTGCTGTTCTGCACATCACAGCTGAATGCTATCTACCTTACTGGTAACCTTTTCCCCTTGCTCATGTTTCTCATCAGGGTTGTTGACAACATGAATAAAGTGTGGAACAAATCAAAGTGCCAAACCTCGCTTGATAAGAGGTCCATGTACATGCTGAGAAGCAACTTTAAAACAATCACATGAATGACATCATCTGGGTGGAAACATTGCATCCAACACATGCACAAATCATTCATGCTTCTACCTTTTATGCAACAAATGAACACTGCAAGAAGTAACCACACCATCGTAGGCTCAGCTGCTTGGAATCTCCAAATGTGTGGTACACAGTATATAAAGTCGAGGATTTGTGTAGAAGAGAGTTCTCAGACCAGAAGCCATCAGGTTGGTTTTTGACAATAGACTTTTTACCAAGTCAGGGCTTGCTTGCATTATTTAAAGCAGTTCCAAGAATTGACACTTTACATACATTGCTTAGCATTTGTAATTCTTCACTTCCTGTCAAAGGCAGTTCTTGACATTGTATAATAGGAGAGGAGACATTGGTACCCTCACAACATATTGACACATGTCCAATCGTCTACACACAGAATCAAGAGCGCATGGATATTGTCGAAAGGTAAATAGTGACAATGTGTGGAATCTGGATTATACCGTGAATGGATCTGTACTACGGATCCACATGCCTGCACGTGTATTACAAAGCTGAATGTGGTTGTTGTGGCCGAGTGGTCAAGGCGATGGATTAGAAATCCATTGGGGTCTCCCCGCACAGGTTCGAATCCTGCTGACAATGTTTGTTCTTTGCTAACAAGACTGGCTGCAACAGAGTGTGAAATTCACCTTGAGCTGTTGGGCAAATCTTGACCATTCTCAGGCTGCTTTCAATCTCTGCTGTTCTGCACATCACAGCTGAATGCTATCTACCTTACTGGTACCCATTTCCCCTTGCTCATGTTTCTCATCAGGGTTGTTGAAAACATGAATAAAGTGTGGAACAAATCAAAGTGCCAAACCTCGCTTGAAAAGAGGTCCATGTACATGCTGAGAAGCAACTTTAAAACAATCACATGAATGACATCATCTGGGTGGAAACATTGCATCCAACACATGCACAAATCATTCATGCTTCTACCCTTTATGCAACAAATGAACACGGCAAGAACATCAGTAACCACACCATCGTAGGCTCAGCTGCTTGGAATCTCCAAATGTGAGGTATACAGTATATAAAGTCGAGGATTTGTGTAGAAGAGAGTTCTAAGACCAGAAGCCATCAGGTTGGTTTTTGACAATAGACTTTTTACCAAGTCAGGGCTTGCTTGCATTATTTAAAGCAGTTCCAAGAATTGACACTTTACATACATTGCTTAGCATATGTAATTCTTCACTTCCTGTCAAAGGCAGTTCTTGACATTGTATAATAGGAGAGGAGACATTGGTACCCTCACAACATTTTGACACATGTCCAATCGTCTACACACAGAATCAAGAGCGCATGGATATTGTCGAAAGGTAAATAGTGACAATGTGTAGAATCTGGATTATACCGTGAATGGATCTGTACTACGGATCCACATGCCTGCACGTGTATTACAAAGCTGAATGTGGTTGTTGTGGCCGAGTGGTCAAGGCGATGGAGAAGAAATCCATTGGGGTCTCCCCGCGCAGGTTCGAATCCTGCTGACAACGTTTGTTCTTTGCTAACAAGACTGGCTGCAACAGAGTCTGAAATTCACCTTGAGCTGTTGGGCAAATCTTGACCATTCTCAGGCTGCTTTCAATCTCTGCTGTTCTGCACGTCACAGCTGAATGCTATCTACCTTAATGGTACCCTTCTCCCCTTGCTCATGTTTCTCATCAGGGTTGTTGAAAACATGAATAAAGTGTGGAACAAATCAAAGTGCCAAACCTCGCTTGAAAAGAGGTCCATGTACATGCTGAGAAGCAACTTTAAAACAATCACATGAATGACATCGTCTGGGTGGAAACATTGCATCCAACACATGCACAAATCATTCATGCTTCTACCTTTTATGCAACAAATGAACACGGCAAGAATATCAGTAACCACACCATCGTAGGCTCAGCTGCTTGGAATCTCCAAATGTGTGGTACACAGTATATAAAGTCGAGGATTTGTGTAGAAGAGAGTTCTCAGACCAGAAGCCATCAGGTTGGTTTTTGACAATAGACTTTTTACCAAGTCAGGGCTTGCTTGCATTATTTAAAGCAGTTCCAAGAATTGACACTTTACATACATTGCTTAGCATTTGTAATTCTTCACTTCCTGTCAAAGGCAGTTCTTGACATTGTATAATAGGAGAGGAGACATTGGTACCCTCACAACATTTTGACACATGTCCAATCGTCTACACACAGAATCAAGAGCGCATGGATATTGTCGAAAGGTAAATAGTGACAATGTGTAGAATCTGGATTATACCGTGAATGGATCTGTACTACGGATCCACATGCCTGCACGTGTATTACAAAGTTGAATGTGGTTGTTGTGGCCGAGTGGTCAAGGCGATGGAGTAGAAATCCATTGGGGGTCTCCCCGCGCAGGTTCAAATCCTTCTGACAACGTTTGTTCTTTGCCAACAAGACTGGCTGCAACAGAGTGTGAAATTCACCTTGAGCTGTTGGGCAAATCTTGACCATTCTCAGGCTGCTTTCAATCTCTGCTGTTCTGCACGTCACAGCTGAATGATATCTACCTTACTGGTGCCATTTTCCCCTTGCTCATGTTTCTCACCAGGGTTGTTGAAAACATGAATAAAGTGTGGAACAAATCAAAGTGCCAAACCTCGCTTGAAAAGATGTCCATGTACATGCTGAGAAGCAACTTTAAAACAATCACATGAATGACATCATCTGGGTGGAAACATTGCATCCAACACATGCACAAATCATTCATGCTTCCACCTTTTATGCAACAAATGAACACTGCAAGAAGTAACCACACCATCGTAGGCTCAGCTGCTTGGAATCTCCAAATGTGTGGTACACAGTATATAAAGTCGAGGATTTGTGTAGAAGAGAGTTCTCAGACCAGAAGCCATCAGGTTGGTTTTTGACAATAGACTTTTTACCAAGTCAGGGCTTGCTTGCATTATTTAAAGCAGTTCCAAGAATTGACACTTTACATACATTGCTTAGCATTTGTAATTCTTCACTTCCTGTCAAAGGCAGTTCTTGACATTGTATAATAGGAGAGGAGACATTGGTACCCTCACAACATATTGACACATGTCCAATCGTCTACACACAGAATCAAGAGCGCATGGATATTGTCGAAAGGTAAATAGTGACAATGTGTAGAATCTGGATTATACCGTGAATGGATCTGTACTACGGATCCACATGCCTGCACGTGTATTACAAAGCTGAATGTGGTTGTTGTGGCCGAGTGGTCAAGGCGATGGAGAAGAAATCCATTGGGGTCTCCCCGCGCAGGTACGAATCCTGCTGACAACATTTGTTCTTTGCTAACAAGACTGGCTGCAACAGAGTGTGAAATTCACCTTGAGCTGTTGGGCAAATCTTGACCATTCTCAGGCTGCTTTCAATCTCTGCTGTTCTGCACATCACAGCTGAATGCTATCTACCTTACTGGTAACCTTTTCCCCTTGCTCATGTTTCTCATCAGGGTTGTTGAAAACATGAATAAAGTGTGGAACAAATCAAAGTGCCAAACCTCGCTTGATAAGAGGTCCATGTACATGCTGAGAAGCAACTTTAAAACAATCACATGAATGACATCATCTGGGTGGAAACATTGCATCCAACACATGCACAAATCATTCATGCTTCTACCTTTTATGCAACAAATGAACACGGCAAGAATATCAGTAACCACACCATCGTAGGCTCAGCTGCTTGGAATCTCCAAATGTGAGGTATACAGTATATAAAGTCGAGGATTTGTGTAGAAGAGAGTTCTAAGACCAGAAGCCATCAGGTTGGTTTTTGACAATAGACTTTTTACCAAGTCAGGGCTTGCTTGCATTATTTAAAGCAGTTCCAAGAATTGACACTTTACATACATTGCTTAGCATATGTAATTCTTCACTTCCTGTCAAAGGCAGTTCTTGACATTGTATAATAGGAGAGGAGACATTGGTACCCTCACAACATTTTGACACATGTCCAATCGTCTACACACAGAATCAAGAGCGCATGGATATTGTCGAAAGGTAAATAGTGACAATGTGTAGAATCTGGATTATACCGTGAATGGATCTGTACTACGGATCCACATGCCTGCACGTGTATTACAAAGCTGAATGTGGTTGTTGTGGCCGAGTGGTCAAGGCGATGGAGTAGAAATCCATTGGGGTCTCCCCGCGCAGGTTCGAATCCTTCTGACAACGTTTGTTCTTTGCTAACAAGACTGGCTGCAACAGAGTGTGAAATTCACCTTGAGCTGTTGGGCAAATCTTGACCATTGTCAGGCTGCTTTCAATCTCTGCTGTTCTGCACGTCACAGCTGAATGATATCTACCTTACGGGTACCCTTCTCCCCTTGCTCATGTTTCTCATCAGGGTTGTTGAAAACATGAATAAAGTGTGGAACAAATCAAAGTGCCAAACCTTGCTTGAAAAGAGGTCCATGTACATGCTGTGAAGCAACTTTAAAACAATCACATGAATGACATCATCTGGGTGGAAACATTGCATCCAACACATGCACAAATCATTCATGCTTCTACCTTTTATGCAACAAATGAACACGGCAAGAATATCCGTAACCACACCATCGTAGGCTCAGCTGCTTGGAATCTCCAAATGTGTGGTACACAGTATATAAAGTCGAGGATTTGTGTAGAAGAGAGTTCTCAGACCAGAAGCCATCAGGTTGGTTTTTGACAATAGACTTTTTACCAAGTCAGGGCTTGCTTGCATTATTTAAAGCAGTTCCAAGAATTGACACTTTACATACATTGCTTAGCATTTGTAATTCTTCACTTCCTGTCAAAGGCAGTTCTTGACATTGTATAATAGGAGAGGAGACATTGGTACCCTCACAACATTTTGACACATGTCCAATCGTCTACACACAGAATCAATAGCGCATGGATATTGTCGAAAGGTAAATAGTGACAATGTGTAGAATCTGGATTATACCTTGAATGGATCTGTACTACGGATCCACATGCCTGCACGTGTATTACAAAGCTGAATGTGGTTGTTGTGGCCGAGTGGTCAAGGCGATGGAGTAGAAATCCATTGGGGTCTCCCCGCGCAGGTTCGAATCCTGCTGACAACGTTTGATCTTTGCTAACAAGACTGGCTGCAACAGTGTGTGAAATTCACCTTGAGCTGTTGGGCAAATCTTGACCATTCTCAGGCTGCTTTCAATCTCTGCTGTTCTGCACGTCACAGCTGAATGCTATCTTACCTTACTGGTACCCTTCTCCCCTTGCTCATGTTTCTCATCAGGGTTGTTGAAAACATGAATAAAGTGTGGAACAAATCAAAGTGCCAAACCTTGCTTGAAAAGAGGTCCATGTACATGCTGAGAAGCAACTTTAAAACAATCACATGAATGACATCATCTGGGTGGAAACATTGCATCCAACACATGCACAAATCATTCATGCTTCTACCTTTTATGCAACAAATGAACACTGCAAGAAGTAACCACACCATCGTAGGCTCAGCTGCTTGGAATCTCCAAATGTGTGGTACACAGTATATAAAGTCGAGGATTTGTGTAGAAGAGAGTTCTCAGACCAGAAGCCATCAGGTTGGTTTTTGACAATAGACTTTTTACCAAGTCAGGGCTTGCTTGCATTATTTAAAGCAGTTCCAAGAATTGACACTTTACATACATTGCTTAGCATTTGTAATTCTTCACTTCCTGTCAAAGGCAGTTCTTGACATTGTATAATAGGAGAGGAGACATTGGTACCCTCACAACATATTGACACATGTCCAATCGTCTACACACAGAATCAAGAGCGCATGGATATTGTCGAAAGGTAAATAGTGACAATGTGTAGAATCTGGATTATACCGTGAATGGATCTGTACTACGGATCCACATGCCTGCACGTGTATTACAAAGCTGAATGTGGTTGTTGTGGCCGAGTGGTCAAGGCGATGGATAGGAAATCCATTGGGGTCTCCCCGCGCAGGTTCGAATCCTGCTGACAACATTTGTTCTTTGCTAACAAGACTGGCTGCAACAGAGTGTGAAATTCACCTTGAGCTGTTGGGCAAATCTTGACCATTCTCAGGCTGCTTTCAATCTCTGCTGTTCTGCACATCACAGCTGAATGCTATCTACCTTACTGGTAACCTTTTCCCCTTGCTCATGTTTCTCATCAGGGTTGTTGAAAACATGAATAAAGTGTGGAACAAATCAAAGTGCCAAACCTCGCTTGATAAGAGGTCCATGTACATGCTGAGAAGCAACTTTAAAACAATCACATGAATGACATCATCTGGGTGGAAACATTGCATCCAACACATGCACAAATCATTCATGCTTCTACCTTTTATGCAACAAATGAACACGGCAAGAATATCAGTAACCACACCATCGTAGGCTCAGCTGCTTGGAATCTCCAAATGTGAGGTATACAGTATATAAAGTCGAGGATTTGTGTAGAAGAGAGTTCTAAGACCAGAAGCCATCAGGTTGGTTTTTGACAATAGACTTTTTACCAAGTCAGGGCTTGCTTGCATTATTTAAAGCAGTTCCAAGAATTGACACTTTACATACATTGCTTAGCATATGTAATTCTTCACTTCCTGTCAAAGGCAGTTCTTGACATTGTATAATAGGAGAGGAGACATTGGTACCCTCACAACATTTTGACACATGTCCAATCGTCTACACACAGAATCAAGAGCGCATGGATATTGTCGAAAGGTAAATAGTGACAATGTGTAGAATCTGGATTATACCGTGAATGGATCTGTACTACGGATCCACATGCCTGCACGTGTATTACAAAGCTGAATGTGGTTGTTGTGGCCGAGTGGTCAAGGCGATGGAGTAGAAATCCATTGGGGTCTCCCCGCGCAGGTTCGAATCCTTCTGACAACGTTTGTTCTTTGCTAACAAGACTGGCTGCAACAGAGTGTGAAATTCACCTTGAGCTGTTGGGCAAATCTTGACCATTGTCAGGCTGCTTTCAATCTCTGCTGTTCTGCACGTCACAGCTGAATGATATCTACCTTACGGGTACCCTTCTCCCCTTGCTCATGTTTCTCATCAGGGTTGTTGAAAACATGAATAAAGTGTGGAACAAATCAAAGTGCCAAACCTTGCTTGAAAAGAGGTCCATGTACATGCTGTGAAGCAACTTTAAAACAATCACATGAATGACATCATCTGGGTGGAAACATTGCATCCAACACATGCACAAATCATTCATGCTTCTACCTTTTATGCAACAAATGAACACGGCAAGAATATCCGTAACCACACCATCGTAGGCTCAGCTGCTTGGAATCTCCAAATGTGTGGTACACAGTATATAAAGTCGAGGATTTGTGTAGAAGAGAGTTCTCAGACCAGAAGCCATCAGGTTGGTTTTTGACAATAGACTTTTTACCAAGTCAGGGCTTGCTTGCATTATTTAAAGCAGTTCCAAGAATTGACACTTTACATACATTGCTTAGCATTTGTAATTCTTCACTTCCTGTCAAAGGCAGTTCTTGACATTGTATAATAGGAGAGGAGACATTGGTACCCTCACAACATTTTGACACATGTCCAATCGTCTACACACAGAATCAATAGCGCATGGATATTGTCGAAAGGTAAATAGTGACAATGTGTAGAATCTGGATTATACCGTGAATGGATCTGTACTACGGATCCACATGCCTGCACGTGTATTACAAAGCTGAATGTGGTTGTTGTGGCCGAGTGGTCAAGGCGATGGAGTAGAAATCCATTGGGGTCTCCCCGCGCAGGTTCGAATCCTGCTGACAACGTTTGATCTTTGCTAACAAGACTGGCTGCAACAGTGTGTGAAATTCACCTTGAGCTGTTGGGCAAATCTTGACCATTCTCAGGCTGCTTTCAATCTCTGCTGTTCTGCACGTCACAGCTGAATGCTATCTACCTTACGGGTACCCTTCTCCCCTTGCTCATGTTTCTCATCAGGGTTGTTGAAAACATGAATAAAGTGTGGAACAAATCAAAGTGCCAAACCTTGCTTGAAAAGAGGTCCATGTACATGCTGTGAAGCAACTTTAAAACAATCACATGAATGACATCATCTGGGTGGAAACATTGCATCCAACACATGCACAAATCATTCATGCTTCTACCTTTTATGCAACAAATGAACACGGCAAGAATATCCGTAACCACACCATCGTAGGCTCAGCTGCTTGGAATCTCCAAATGTGTGGTACACAGTATATAAAGTCGAGGATTTGTGTAGAAGAGAGTTCTCAGACCAGAAGCCATCAGGTTGGTTTTTGACAATAGACTTTTTACCAAGTCAGGGCTTGCTTGCATTATTTAAAGCAGTTCCAAGAATTGACACTTTACATACATTGCTTAGCATTTGTAATTCTTCACTTCCTGTCAAAGGCAGTTCTTGACATTGTATAATAGGAGAGGAGACATTGGTACCCTCACAACATTTTGACACATGTCCAATCGTCTACACACAGAATCAATAGCGCATGGATATTGTCGAAAGGTAAATAGTGACAATGTGTAGAATCTGGATTATACCGTGAATGGATCTGTACTACGGATCCACATGCCTGCACGTGTATTACAAAGCTGAATGTGGTTGTTGTGGCCGAGTGGTCAAGGCGATGGAGTAGAAATCCATTGGGGTCTCCCCGCGCAGGTTCGAATCCTGCTGACAACGTTTGATCTTTGCTAACAAGACTGGCTGCAACAGTGTGTGAAATTCACCTTGAGCTGTTGGGCAAATCTTGACCATTCTCAGGCTGCTTTCAATCTCTGCTGTTCTGCACGTCACAGCTGAATGCTATCTTACCTTACTGGTACCCTTCTCCCCTTGCTCATGTTTCTCATCAGGGTTGTTGAAAACATGAATAAAGTGTGGAACAAATCAAAGTGCCAAACCTTGCTTGAAAAGAGGTCCATGTACATGCTGAGAAGCAACTTTAAAACAATCACATGAATGACATCATCTGGGTGGAAACATTGCATCCAACACATGCACAAATCATTCATGCTTCTACCTTTTATGCAACAAATGAACACTGCAAGAAGTAACCACACCATCGTAGGCTCAGCTGCTTGGAATCTCCAAATGTGTGGTACACAGTATATAAAGTCGAGGATTTGTGTAGAAGAGAGTTCTCAGACCAGAAGCCATCAGGTTGGTTTTTGACAATAGACTTTTTACCAAGTCAGGGCTTGCTTGCATTATTTAAAGCAGTTCCAAGAATTGACACTTTACATACATTGCTTAGCATTTGTAATTCTTCACTTCCTGTCAAAGGCAGTTCTTGACATTGTATAATAGGAGAGGAGACATTGGTACCCTCACAACATATTGACACATGTCCAATCGTCTACACACAGAATCAAGAGCGCATGGATATTGTCGAAAGGTAAATAGTGACAATGTGTAGAATCTGGATTATACCGTGAATGGATCTGTACTACGGATCCACATGCCGGCACGTGTATTACAAAGCTGAATGTGGTTGTTGTGGCCGAGTGGTCAAGGCGATGGAGAAGAAATCCATTGGGGTCTCCCCGCGCAGGTTCGAATCCTGCTGACAACATTTGTTCTTTGCTAACAAGACTGGCTGCAACAGAGTGTGAAATTCACCTTGAGCTGTTGGGCAAATCTTGACCATTCTCAGGCTGCTTTCAATCTCTGCTGTTCTGCACATCACAGCTGAATGCTATCTACCTTACTGGTAACCTTTTCCCCTTGCTCATGTTTCTCATCAGGGTTGTTGAAAACATGAATAAAGTGTGGAACAAATCAAAGTGCCAAACCTCGCTTGATAAGAGGTCCATGTACATGCTGAGAAGCAACTTTAAAACAATCACATGAATGACATCATCTGGGTGGAAACATTGCATCCAACACATGCACAAATCATTCATGCTTCTACCTTTTATGCAACAAATGAACACGGCAAGAATATCAGTAACCACACCATCGTAGGCTCAGCTGCTTGGAATCTCCAAATGTGAGGTATACAGTATATAAAGTCGAGGATTTGTGTAGAAGAGAGTTCTAAGACCAGAAGCCATCAGGTTGGTTTTTGACAATAGACTTTTTACCAAGTCAGGGCTTGCTTGCATTATTTAAAGCAGTTCCAAGAATTGACACTTTACATACATTGCTTAGCATATGTAATTCTTCACTTCCTGTCAAAGGCAGTTCTTGACATTGTATAATAGGAGAGGAGACATTGGTACCCTCACAACATTTTGACACATGTCCAATCGTCTACACACAGAATCAAGAGCGCATGGATATTGTCGAAAGGTAAATAGTGACAATGTGTAGAATCTGGATTATACCGTGAATGGATCTGTACTACGGATCCACATGCCTGCACGTGTATTACAAAGCTGAATGTGGTTGTTGTGGCCGAGTGGTCAAGGCGATGGAGTAGAAATCCATTGGGGTCTCCCCGCGCAGGTTCGAATCCTTCTGACAACGTTTGTTCTTTGCTAACAAGACTGGCTGCAACAGAGTGTGAAATTCACCTTGAGCTGTTGGGCAAATCTTGACCATTGTCAGGCTGCTTTCAATCTCTGCTGTTCTGCACGTCACAGCTGAATGATATCTACCTTACGGGTACCCTTCTCCCCTTGCTCATGTTTCTCATCAGGGTTGTTGAAAACATGAATAAAGTGTGGAACAAATCAAAGTGCCAAACCTTGCTTGAAAAGAGGTCCATGTACATGCTGTGAAGCAACTTTAAAACAATCACATGAATGACATCATCTGGGTGGAAACATTGCATCCAACACATGCACAAATCATTCATGCTTCTACCTTTTATGCAACAAATGAACACGGCAAGAATATCCGTAACCACACCATCGTAGGCTCAGCTGCTTGGAATCTCCAAATGTGTGGTACACAGTATATAAAGTCGAGGATTTGTGTAGAAGAGAGTTCTCAGACCAGAAGCCATCAGGTTGGTTTTTGACAATAGACTTTTTACCAAGTCAGGGCTTGCTTGCATTATTTAAAGCAGTTCCAAGAATTGACACTTTACATACATTGCTTAGCATTTGTAATTCTTCACTTCCTGTCAAAGGCAGTTCTTGACATTGTATAATAGGAGAGGAGACATTGGTACCCTCACAACATTTTGACACATGTCCAATCGTCTACACACAGAATCAATAGCGCATGGATATTGTCGAAAGGTAAATAGTGACAATGTGTAGAATCTGGATTATACCGTGAATGGATCTGTACTACGGATCCACATGCCTGCACGTGTATTACAAAGCTGAATGTGGTTGTTGTGGCCGAGTGGTCAAGGCGATGGAGTAGAAATCCATTGGGGTCTCCCCGCGCAGGTTCGAATCCTGCTGACAACGTTTGATCTTTGCTAACAAGACTGGCTGCAACAGTGTGTGAAATTCACCTTGAGCTGTTGGGCAAATCTTGACCATTCTCAGGCTGCTTTCAATCTCTGCTGTTCTGCACGTCACAGCTGAATGCTATCTACCTTACGGGTACCCTTCTCCCCTTGCTCATGTTTCTCATCAGGGTTGTTGAAAACATGAATAAAGTGTGGAACAAATCAAAGTGCCAAACCTTGCTTGAAAAGAGGTCCATGTACATGCTGTGAAGCAACTTTAAAACAATCACATGAATGACATCATCTGGGTGGAAACATTGCATCCAACACATGCACAAATCATTCATGCTTCTACCTTTTATGCAACAAATGAACACGGCAAGAATATCCGTAACCACACCATCGTAGGCTCAGCTGCTTGGAATCTCCAAATGTGTGGTACACAGTATATAAAGTCGAGGATTTGTGTAGAAGAGAGTTCTCAGACCAGAAGCCATCAGGTTGGTTTTTGACAATAGACTTTTTACCAAGTCAGGGCTTGCTTGCATTATTTAAAGCAGTTCCAAGAATTGACACTTTACATACATTGCTTAGCATTTGTAATTCTTCACTTCCTGTCAAAGGCAGTTCTTGACATTGTATAATAGGAGAGGAGACATTGGTACCCTCACAACATTTTGACACATGTCCAATCGTCTACACACAGAATCAATAGCGCATGGATATTGTCGAAAGGTAAATAGTGACAATGTGTAGAATCTGGATTATACCGTGAATGGATCTGTACTACGGATCCACATGCCTGCACGTGTATTACAAAGCTGAATGTGGTTGTTGTGGCCGAGTGGTCAAGGCGATGGAGTAGAAATCCATTGGGGTCTCCCCGCGCAGGTTCGAATCCTGCTGACAACGTTTGATCTTTGCTAACAAGACTGGCTGCAACAGTGTGTGAAATTCACCTTGAGCTGTTGGGCAAATCTTGACCATTCTCAGGCTGCTTTCAATCTCTGCTGTTCTGCACGTCACAGCTGAATGCTATCTTACCTTACTGGTACCCTTCTCCCCTTGCTCATGTTTCTCATCAGGGTTGTTGAAAACATGAATAAAGTGTGGAACAAATCAAAGTGCCAAACCTTGCTTGAAAAGAGGTCCATGTACATGCTGAGAAGCAACTTTAAAACAATCACATGAATGACATCATCTGGGTGGAAACATTGCATCCAACACATGCACAAATCATTCATGCTTCTACCTTTTATGCAACAAATGAACACTGCAAGAAGTAACCACACCATCGTAGGCTCAGCTGCTTGGAATCTCCAAATGTGTGGTACACAGTATATAAAGTCGAGGATTTGTGTAGAAGAGAGTTCTCAGACCAGAAGCCATCAGGTTGGTTTTTGACAATAGACTTTTTACCAAGTCAGGGCTTGCTTGCATTATTTAAAGCAGTTCCAAGAATTGACACTTTACATACATTGCTTAGCATTTGTAATTCTTCACTTCCTGTCAAAGGCAGTTCTTGACATTGTATAATAGGAGAGGAGACATTGGTACCCTCACAACATATTGACACATGTCCAATCGTCTACACACAGAATCAAGAGCGCATGGATATTGTCGAAAGGTAAATAGTGACAATGTGTAGAATCTGGATTATACCGTGAATGGATCTGTACTACGGATCCACATGCCGGCACGTGTATTACAAAGCTGAATGTGGTTGTTGTGGCCGAGTGGTCAAGGCGATGGAGACGAAATCCATTGGGGTCTCCCCGCGCAGGTTCGAATCCTGCTGACAACATTTGTTCTTTGCTAACAAGACTGGCTGCAACAGAGTGTGAAATTCACCTTGAGCTGTTGGGCAAATCTTGACCATTCTCAGGCTGCTTTCAATCTCTGCTGTTCTGCACATCACAGCTGAATGCTATCTACCTTACTGGTAACCTTTTCCCCTTGCTCATGTTTCTCATCAGGGTTGTTGAAAACATGAATAAAGTGTGGAACAAATCAAAGTGCCAAACCTCGCTTGATAAGAGGTCCATGTACATGCTGAGAAGCAACTTTAAAACAATCACATGAATGACATCATCTGGGTGGAAACATTGCATCCAACACATGCACAAATCATTCATGCTTCTACCTTTTATGCAACAAATGAACACTGCAAGAAGTAACCACACCATCGTAGGCTCAGCTGCTTGGAATCTCCAAATGTGAGGTATACAGTATATAAAGTCGAGGATTTGTGTAGAAGAGAGTTCTAAGACCAGAAGCCATCAGGTTGGTTTTTGACAATAGACTTTTTACCA
This sequence comes from Telmatherina bonti, assembly GCF_933228915.1. NCBI lineage: Eukaryota > Metazoa > Chordata > Actinopteri > Atheriniformes > Telmatherinidae > Telmatherina > Telmatherina bonti. The sequence continues at coordinate 31,474,374 of NC_136618.1, forward strand.
AGTCAGGGCTTGCTTGCATTATTTAAAGCAGTTCCAAGAATTGACACTTTACATACATTGCTTAGCATTTGTAATTCTTCACTTCCTGTCAAAGGCAGTTCTTGACATTGTATAATAGGAGAGGAGACATTGGTACCCTCACAACATTTTGACACATGTCCAATCGTCTACACACAGAATCAAGAGCGCATGGATATTGTCGAAAGGTAAATAGTGACAATGTGTAGAATCTGGATTATACCGTGAATGGATCTGTACTACGGATCCACATGCCTGCACGTGTATTACAAAGCTGAATGTGGCTGTTGTGGCCGAGTGGTCAAGGCGATGGAGTAGAAATCCATTGGGGTCTCCCCGTGCAGGTTCGAATCCTGCTGACAACGTTTGTTCTTTGCTAACAAGACTGGCTGCAACAGAGTGTCAAATTCACCTTGAGCTGTTGGGCAAATCTTGACCATTCTCAGGCTGCTTTCAATCTCTGCTGTTCTGCACATCACAGATGAATGCTATCTACCTTACGGGTACCCTTTTCCCCTTGCTCATGTTTCTCATCAGGGTTGTTGAAAACATGAATAAAGTGTGGAACAAATCAAAGTGCCAAACCTCGCTTGAAAAGAGGTCCATGTACATGCTGAGAAGCAACTTTAAAACAATCACATGAATGACATCATCTGGGTGGAAACATTGCATCCAACACATGCACAAATCATTCATGCTTCTACCTTTTATGCAACAAATGAACACGGCAAGAATATCAGTAACCACACCATCGTAGGCTCAGCTGCTTGGAATCTCCAAATGTGTGGTACACAGTATATAAAGTCGAGGATTTGTGTAGAAGAGAGTTCTCAGACCAGAAGCCATCAGGTTGGTTTTTGACAATAGACTTTTTACCAAGTCAGGGCTTGCTTGCATTATTTAAAGCAGTTCCAAGAATTGACACTTTACATACATTGCTTAGCATTTGTAATTCTTCACTTCCTGTCAAAGGCAGTTCTTGACATTGTATAATAGGAGAGGAGACATTGGTACCCTCACAACATTTTGACACATGTCCAATCGTCTACACACAGAATCAAGAGCGCATGGATATTGTCGAAAGGTAAATAGTGACAATGTGTAGAATCTGGATTATACCGTGAATGGATCTGTACTACGGATCCACATGCCTGCACGTGTATTACAAAGCTGAATGTGGTTGTTGTGGCCGAGTGGTCAAGGCGATGGCAGTAGAAATCCATTGGGGTCTCCCCGCGCACGTTCGAATCCTGCTGACAACGTTTGTTCTTTGCTAACAAGACTGGCTGCAACAGAGTGTCAAATTCACCTTGAGCTGTTGGGCAAATCTTGACCATTCTCAGGCTGCTTTCAATCTCTGCTGTTCTGCACGTCACAGCTGAATGCTATCTACCTTACTGGTACCCTTTTCCCCTTGCTCATGTTTCTCATCAGGGTTGTTGAAAACATGAATAAAGTGTGGAACAAATCAAAGTGCCAAACCTCGCTTGAAAAGAGGTCCATGTACATGCTGAGAAGCAACTTTAAAACAATCACATGAATGACATCATCTGGGTGGAAACATTGCATCCAACACATGCACAAATCATTCATGCTTCTACCTTTTATGCAACAAATGAACACGGCAAGAATATCCGTAACCACACCATCGTAGGCTCAGCTGCTTGGAATCTCCAAATGTGTGGTACACAGTATATAAAGTCGAGGATTTGTGTAGAAGAGAGTTCTCAGACCAGAAGCCATCAGGTTGGTTTTTGACAATAGACTTTTTACCAAGTCAGGGCTTGCTTGCATTATTTAAAGCAGTTCCAAGAATTGACACTTTACATACATTGCTTAGCATTTGTAATTCTTCACTTCCTGTCAAAGGCAGTTCTTGACATTGTATAATAGGAGAGGAGACATTGGTACCCTCACAACATTTTGACACATGTCCAATCGTCTACACACAGAATCAATAGCGCATGGATATTGTCGAAAGGTAAATAGTGACAATGTGTAGAATCTGGATTATACCGTGAATGGATCTGTACTACGGATCCACATGCCTGCACGTGTATTACAAAGCTGAATGTGGTTGTTGTGGCCGAGTGGTCAAGGCGATGGAGTAGAAATCCATTGGGGTCTCCCCGCGCAGGTTCGAATCCTGCTGACAACGTTTGATCTTTGCTAACAAGACTGGCTGCAACAGAGTGTGAAATTCACCTTGAGCTGTTGGGCAAATCTTGACCATTCTCAGGCTGCTTTCAATCTCTGCTGTTCTGCACGTCACAGCTGAATGCTATCTACCTTACTGGTACCCTTTTCCCCTTGCTCATGTTTCTCATCAGGGTTGTTGAAAACATGAATAAAGTGTGGAACAAATCAAAGTGCCAAACCTCGCTTGAAAAGAGGTCCATGTACATGCTGAGAAGCAACTTTAAAACAATCACATGAATGACATCATCTGTGTGGAAACATTGCATCCAACACATGCACAAATCATTCATGCTTCTACCTTTTATGCAACAAATGAACACGGCAAGAATATCAGTAACCACACCATCATAGGCTCAGCTGCTTGGAATCTCCAAATGTGAGGTATACAGTATATAAAGTCGAGGATTTGTGTAGAAGAGAGTTCTCAGACCAGAAGCCATCAGGTTGGTTTTTGACAATAGACTTTTTACCAAGTCAGGGCTTGCTTGCATTATTTAAAGCAGTTCCAAGAATTGACACTTTACATACATTGCTTAGCATTTGTAATTCTTCACTTCCTGTCAAAGGCAGTTCTTGACATTGTATAATAGGAGAGGAGACATTGGTACCCTCACAACATTTTGACACATGTCCAATCGTCTACACACAGAATCAAGAGCGCATGGATATTGTCGAAAGGTAAATAGTGACAATGTGTAGAATCTGGATTATACCGTGAATGGATCTGTACTACGGATCCACATGCCTGCACGTGTATTACAAAGCTGAATGTGGTTGTTGTGGCCGAGTGGTCAAGGCGATGGAGTAGAAATCCATTGGGGTCTCCCCGCGCAGGTTCGAATCCTGCCGACAACGTTTGGTCTTTGCCAACAAGACTGGCTGCAACAGTGTGTCAAATTCACCTTGAGCTGTTGGGCAAATCTTGACCATTCTCAGGCTGCTTTCAATCTCTGCTGTTCTGCACATCACAGCTGAATGCTATCTACCTTACTGGTACCCTTCTCCCCTTGCTCATGTTTCTCATCAGGGTTGTTGAAAACATGAATAAAGTGTGGAACAAATCAAAGTGCCAAACCTTGCTTGAAAAGAGGTCCATGTACATGCTGTGAAGCAACTTTAAAACAATCACATGAATGACATCATCTGGGTGGAAACATTGCATCCAACACATGCACAAATCATTCATGCTTCTACCTTTTATGCAACAAATGAACACTGCAAGAAGTAACCACACCATCGTAGGCTCAGCTGCTTGGAATCTCCAAATGTGTGGTACACAGTATATAAAGTCGAGGATTTGTGTAGAAGAGAGTTCTCAGACCAGAAGCCATCAGGTTGGTTTTTGACAATAGACTTTTTACCAAGTCAGGGCTTGCTTGCATTATTTAAAGCAGTTCCAAGAATTGACACTTTACATACATTGCTTAGCATTTGTAATTCTTCACTTCCTGTCAAAGGCAGTTCTTGACATTGTATAATAGGAGAGGAGACATTGGTACCCTCACAACATTTTGACACATGTCCAATCGTCTACACACAGAATCAAGAGCGCATGGATATTGTCGAAAGGTAAATAGTGACAATGTGTAGAATCTGGATTATACCGTGAATGGATCTGTACTACGGATCCACATGCCTGCACGTGTATTACAAAGCTGAATGTGGTTGTTGTGGCCGAGTGGTCAAGGCAATGGAGTAGAAATCCATTGGGGTCTCCCCGCGCAGGTTCGAATTCTGCCGACAACGTTTGATCTTTGCCAACAAGACTGGCTGCAACAGCGTGTCAAATTCACCTTGAGCTGTTGGGCAAATCTTGACCATTCTCAGGCTGTTTTCAATCTCTGCTGTTCTGCACGTCACAGCTGAATGCTACCTACCTTAATGGTACCCTTCTCCCCTTGCTCATGTTTCTCATCAGGGTTGTTGAAAACATGAATAAAGTGTAGAACAAATCAAAGTGCCAAACCTCGCTTGAAAAGAGGTCCATGTACATGCTGAGAAGCAACTTTAAAACAATCACATGAATGACATCATCTGGGTGGAAACATTGCATCCAACACATGCACAAATCATTCATGCTTCTACCTTTTATGCAACAAATGAACACGGCAAGAATATCCGTAACCACACCATCGTAGGCTCAGCTGCTTGGAATCTCCAAATGTGTGGTACACAGTATATAAAGTCGAGGATTTGTGTAGAAGAGAGTTCTCAGACCAGAAGCCATCAGGTTGGTTTTTGACAATAGACTTTTTACCAAGTCAGGGCTTGCTTGTATTATTTAAAGCAGTTCCAAGAATTGACACTTTACATACATTGCTTAGCATATGTAATTCTTCACTTCCTGTCAAAGGCAGTTCTTGACATTGTATAATAGGAGAGGAGACATTGGTACCCTCACAACATTTTGACACATGTCCAATCGTCTACACACAGAATCAAGAGCGCATGGATATTGTCGAAAGGTAAATAGTGACAATGTGTAGAATCTGGAGAATACCGTGAATGGATCTGTACTACGGATCCACATGCCTGCACGTGTATTACAAAGCTGAATGTGGTTGTTGTGGCCGAGTGGTCAAGGCGATGGAGTAGAAATCCATTGGGATCTCCCCGCGCAGGTTCGAATCCTTCTGACAACGTTTGTTCTTTGCTAACAAGACTGGCTGCAACAGAGTGTGAAATTCACCTTGAGCTGTTGGGCAAATCTTGACCATTCTCAGGCTGCTTTCAATCTCTGCTGTTCTGCACGTCACAGCTGAATGATATCTACCTTACTGGTGCCATTTTCCCCTTGCTCATGTTTCTCATCAGGGTTGTTGAAAACATGAATAAAGTGTGGAACAAATCAAAGTGCCAAACCTCGCTTGAAAAGAGGTCCATGTACATGCTGAGAAGCAACTTTAAAACAATCACATGAATGACATCATCTGGGTGGAAACATTGCATCCAACACATGCACAAATCATTCATGCTTCTACCTTTTATGCAACAAATGAACACGGCAAGAATATCCGTAACCACACCATCGTAGGCTCAGCTGCTTGGAATCTCCAAATGTGTGGTACACAGTATATAAAGTCGAGGATTTGTGTAGAAGAGAGTTCTCAGACCAGAAGCCATCAGGTTGGTTTTTGACAATAGACTTTTTACCAAGTCAGGGCTTGCTTGCATTATTTAAAGCAGTTCCAAGAATTGACACTTTACATACATTGCTTAGCATTTGTAATTCTTCACTTCCTGTCAAAGGCAGTTCTTGACATTGTATAATAGGAGAGGAGACATTGGTACCCTCACAACATTTTGACACATGTCCAATCGTCTACACACAGAATCAAGAGCGCATGGATATTGTCGAAAGGTAAATAGTGACAATGTGTAGAATCTGGATTATACCGTGAATGGATCTGTACTACGGATCCACATGCCTGCACGTGTATTACAAAGCTGAATGTGGTTGTTGTGGCCGAGTGGTCAAGGCGATGGAGTAGAAATCCATTGGGGTCTCCCCGCGCAGGTTCGAATCCTGCTGACAACGTTTGTTCTTTGCTAACAAGACTGGTTGCAACAGCGTGTCAAATTCACCTTGAGCTGTTGGGCAAATCTTGACCATTCTCAGGCTGCTTTCAATCTCTGCTGTTCTGCACGTCACAGCTGAATGCTATCTACCTTAATGGTACCCTTTTCTCCTTGCTCATGTTTCTCATCAGGGTTGTTAAAAACATGAATAAAGTGTGGAACAAATCAAAGTGCCAAACCTCGCTTGAAAAGAGGTCCATGTACATGCTGAGAAGCAACTTTAAAACAATCACATGAATGACATCATCTGGGTGGAAACATTGCATCCAACACATGCACAAATCATTCATGCTTCTACCTTTTATGCAACAAATGAACACGGCAAGAATATCAGTAACCACACCATCGTAGGCTCAGCTGCTTGGAATCTCCAAATGTGTGGTACACAGTATATAAAGTCGAGGATTTGTGTAGAAGAGAGTTCTCAGACCAGAAGCCATCAGGTTGGTTTTTGACAATAGACTTTTTACCAAGTCAGGGCTTGCTTGCATTATTTAAAGCAGTTCCAAGAATTGACACTTTACATATATTGCTTAGCATTTGTAATTCTTCACTTCCTGTCAAAGGCAGTTCTTGACATTGTATAATAGGAGAGGAGACATTGGTACCCTCACAACATTTTGACACATGTCCAATCGTCTACACACAGAATCAAGAGCGCATGGATATTGTCGAAAGGTAAATAGTGACAATGTGTAGAATCTGGAGTATACCGTGAATGGATCTGTACTACGGATCCACATGCCTGCACGTGTATTACAAAGCTGAATGTGGTTGTTGTGGCCGAGTGGTCAAGGCGATGGAGTAGAAACCCATTGGGGTCTCCCCGCGCAGGTTCGAATCCTTCTGACAACGTTTGTTCTTTGCTAAGAAGACTGGCTGCAACAGAGTGTGAAATTCACCTTGAGCTGTTGGGCAAATCTTGACCATTCTCAGGCTGCTTTCAATCTCTGCTGTTCTGCACGTCACAGCTGAATGCTATCTACCTTAATGGTACCCTCCTCCCCTTGCTCATGTTTCTCATCAGGGTGGTTGAAAACATGAATAAAGTGTGGAACAAATCAAAGTGCCAAACCTCGCTTGAAAAGAGGTCCATGTACATGCTGAGAAGCAACTTTAAAACAATCACATGAATGACATCATCTGGGTGGAAACATTGCATCCAACACATGCACAAATCATTCATGCTTCTACCTTTTATGCAACAAATGAACACGGCAAGAATATCAGTAACCACACCATCGTAGGCTCAGCTGCTTGGAATCTCCAAATGTGTGGTACACAGTATATAAAGTCGAGGATTTGTGTAGAAGAGAGTTCTCAGACCAGAAGCCATCAGGTTGGTTTTTGACAATAGACTTTTTACCAAGTCAGGGCTTGCTTGCATTATTTAAAGCAGTTCCAAGAATTGACACTTTACATACATTGCTTAGCATATGTAATTCTTCACTTCCTGTCAAAGGCAGTTCTTGACATTGTATAATAGGAGAGGAGACATTGGTACCCTCACAACATTTTGACACATGTCCAATCGTCTACACACAGAATCAAGAGCGCATGGATATTGTCGAAAGGTAAATAGTGACAATGTGTAGAATCTGGAGTATACCGTGAATGGATCTGTACTACGGATCCACATGCCTGCACGTGTATTACAAAGCTGAATGTGGTTGTTGTGGCCGAGTGGTCAAGGCGATGGAGTAGAAACCCATTGGGGTCTCCCCGCGCAGGTTCGAATCCTTCTGACAACGTTTGTTCTTTGCTAACAAGACTGGCTGCAACAGAGTGTGAAATTCACCTTGAGCTGTTGGGCAAATCTTGACCATTCTCAGGCTGCTTTCAATCTCTGCTGTTCTGCACGTCACAGCTGAATGCTATCTACCTTACTGGTACCCTTCTCCCTTAGCTCATGTTTCTCATCAGGGTTGTTGAAAACATGAATAAAGTGTGGAACAAATCAAAGTGCCAAACCTCGCTTGAAAAGAGGTCCATGTACATGCTGAGAAGCAACTTTAAAACAATCACATGAATGACATCATCTGGGTGGAAACATTGCATCCAACACATGCACAAATCATTCATGCTTCTACCTTTTATGCAACAAATGAACACGGCAAGAATATCAGTAACCACACCATCGTAGGCTCAGCTGCTTGGAATCTCCAAATGTGTGGTACACAGTATATAAAGTCGAGGATTTGTGTAGAAGAGAGTTCTCAGACCAGAAGCCATCAGGTTGGTTTTTGACAATAGACTTTTTACCAAGTCAGGGCTTGCTTGCATTATTTAAAGCAGTTCCAAGAATTGACACTTTACATACATTGCTTAGCATATGTAATTCTTCACTTCCTGTCAAAGGCAGTTCTTGACATTGTATAATAGGAGAGGAGACATTGGTACCCTCACAACATTTTGACACATGTCCAATCGTCTACACACAGAATCAAGAGCGCATGGATATTGTCGAAAGGTAAATAGTGACAATGTGTAGAATCTGGATTATACCGTGAATGGATCTGTACTACGGATCCACATGCCTGCACGTGTATTACAAAGCTGAATGTGGTTGTTGTGGCCGAGTGGTCAAGGCGATGGAGTAGAAATCCATTGGGGTCTCCCCGCGCAGGTTCGAATCCTTCTGACAACGTTTGTTCTTTGCTAACAAGACTGGCTGCAACAGAGTGTGAAATTCACCTTGAGCTGTTGGGCAAATCTTGACCATTCTCAGGCTGCTGTCAATCTCTGCTGTTCTGCACGTCACAGCTGAATGATATCTACCTTACTGGTGCCATTTTCCCCTTGCTCATGTTTCTCATCAGGGTTGTTGAAAACATGAATAAAGTGTGGAACAAATCAAAGTGCCAAACCTCGCTTGAAAAGAGGTCCATGTACATGCTGAGAAGCAACTTTAAAACAATCACATGAATGACATCATCTGGGTGGAAACATTGCATCCAACACATGCACAAATCATTCATGCTTCTACCTTTTATGCAACAAATGAACACGGCAAGAATATCAGTAACCACACCATCGTAGGCTCAGCTGCTTGGAATCTCCAAATGTGTGGTACACAGTATATAAAGTCGAGGATTTGTGTAGAAGAGAGTTCTCAGACCAGAAGCCATCAGGTTGGTTTTTGACAATAGACTTTTTACCAAGTCAGGGTTTGCTTGCATTATTTAAAGCAGTTCCAAGAATTGACACTTTACATACATTGCTTAGCATATGTAATTCTTCACTTCCTGTCAAAGGCAGTTCTTGACATTGTATAATAGGAGAGGAGACATTGGTACCCTCACAACATTTTGACACATGTCCAATCGTCTACACACAGAATCAAGAGCGCATGGATATTGTCGAAAGGTAAATAGTGACAATGTGTAGAATCTGGATTATACCGTGAATGGATCTGTACTACGGATCCACATGCCTGCACGTGTATTACAAAGCTGAATGTGGTTGTTGTGGCCGAGTGGTCAAGGCGACGGAGTAGAAATCCATTGGGGTCTCCCCGCGCAGGTTCGAATCCTGCCGACAACATTTGATCTTTGCCAACAAGACTGGCTGCAACAGCGTGTCAAATTCACCTTGAGCTGTTGGGCAAATCTTGACCATTCTCAGGCTGCTTTCAATCTCTGCTGTTCTGCACGTCACAGCTGAATGCTATCTACCTTACTGGTACCCTTCTCCCCTTGCTCATGTTTCTCATCAGGGTTGTTGAAAACATGAATAAAGTGTGGAACAAATCAAAGTGCCAAACCTTGCTTGAAAAGAGGTCCATGTACATGCTGAGAAGCAACTTTAAAACAATCACATGAATGACATCATCTGGGTGGAAACATTGCATCCAACACATGCACAAATCATTCATGCTTCTACCTTTTATGCAACAAATGAACACTGCAAGAAGTAACCACACCATCGTAGGCTCAGCTGCTTGGAATCTCCAAATGTGTGGTACACAGTATATAAAGTGGAGGATTTGTGTAGAAGAGAGTTCTCAGACCAGAAGCCGTCAGGTTGGTTTTTGACAATAGACTTTTTACCAAGTCAGGGCTTGCTTGCATTATTTAAAGCAGTTCCAAGAATTGACACTTTACATACATTGCTTAGCATTTGTAATTCTTCACTTCCTGTCAAAGGCAGTTCTTGACATTGTATAATAGGAGAGGAGACATTGGTACCAATGAGCAAAACCTCACTTGAAAAGAGGTCCATGTACATGCTGAGAAGCAACTTTAAAACATTCACATGAATGACATCATCTGGGTGAAAACATTGCATCCAACACATGCACAAATCACTCATGCTTATTTCTTTTATGCAACAAATGAACATTTCAAGAATATCAGTAACCACACCATAGTAGGTTCAGCTGCTTGGAATCTCCAAATATGTGGTACACAGTATATAAGTTTGAGGATTTGTGTAGAAGAGAGTTCTCAGACCAGAAGCCATCAGGTTGGTTTTTCACAATAGACTTTTAACCAAGTCAGGGCTTGCTTGCATTATTTAAAGCAGTTCCAAGAATTGACACTTTACATACATTGCTTAGCATATGTAATTCTTCACTTCCTGTCAAAGGCAGTTCTTGACATTGTATAATAGGAGAGGAGACATTGGTACCAATGAGCAAACCCTCACTTGAAAAGAGGTCCGTGTACATGCTGAGAAGCAACTTTAAAACAATCACATGAATGACATCATCTGGGTGGAAACATTGCATCCAACACATGCACAAATCATTCATGCTTCTACCTTTTATGCAAGAACTGAACATTGCAAGAATATCAGTAACCACACCATAGTAGGTTCAGCTGCTTGGAATCTCCAAATATGTGGTACACAGTATATAAGTTTGAGGATTTGTGTAGAAGAGAGTTCTCAGACCAGAAGCCATCAGGTTGGTTTTTGACAATAGACTTTTTACCAAGTCAGGGCTTGCTTGCATTATTTAAAGCAGTTCCAGGAATTGACACTTTGCATACATTGCTTAGCATATGTAATTCTTCACCTCCTGTCAAAGGCAGTTCTTGACATTGTATAATAGGAGAGGAGACATTGGTACCCTCACAACATTTTGACACATGTCCAATCGTCTACACACAGAATCAAGAGCGCATGGATATTGTCGAAAGGTAAATAGTGACAATGTGTAGAATCTGGATTATACCGTGAATGGATCTGTACTACGGATCCACATGCCTGCACGTGTATTACAAAGCTGAATGTGGTTGTTGTGGCCGAGTGGTCAAGGCGATGGAGTAGAAATCCATTGGGGTCTCCCCGCGCAGGTTCGAATCCTGCTGACAACATTTGATCTTTGCCAACAAGACTGGCTGCAACAGAGTGTGAAATTCACCTTGAGCTGTTGGGCAAATCTTGACCATTCTCCGGCTGCTTCCAATCTCTGCTGTTCTGCACGTCACAGCTGAATGCTATCTACCTTACTGGTACCCTTCTCCCCTTGCTCATGTTTCTCATCAGGGTTGTTGAAAACATGAATAAAGTGTGGAACAAATCAAAGTGCCAAACCTCGCTTGAAAAGAGGTCCATGTACATGCTGAGAAGCAACTTTAAAACAATCACATGAATGACATCATCTGGGTGGAAACATTGCATCCAACACATGCACAAATCATTCATGCTTCTACCTTTTATGCAACAAATGAACACGGCAAGAATATCCGTAACCACACCATCGTAGGCTCAGCTGCTTGGAATCTCCAAATGTGAGGTACACAGTATATAAAGTCGAGGATTTGTGTAGAAGAGAGTTCTCAGACCAGAAGCCATCAGGTTGGTTTTTGACAATAGACTTTTTACCAAGTCAGGGCTTGCTTGCATTATTTAAAGCAGTTCCAAGAATTGACACTTTACATACATTGCTTAGCATTTGTAATTCTTCACTTCCTGTCAAAGGCAGTTCTTGACATTGTATAATAGGAGAGGAGACATTGGTACCCTCACAACATTTTGACACATGTCCAATCGTCTACACACAGAATCAAGAGCGCATGGATATTGTCGAAAGGTAAATAGTGACAATGTGTAGAATCTGGATTATACCGTGAATGGATCTGTACTACGGATCCACATGCCTGCACGTGTATTACAAAGCTGAATGTGGTTGTTGTGGCCGAGTGGTCAAGGCAATGGAGTAGAAATCCATTGGGGTCTCCCCGCGCAGGTTCGAATCCTGCCGACAACGTTTGATCTTTGCCAACAAGACTGGCTGCAACAGAGTGTGAAATTCACCTTGAGCTGTTGGGCAAATCTTGACCATTCTCAGGCTGCTTTCAATCTCTGCTGTTCTGCACGTCACAGCTGAATGCTATCTACCTTACTGGTACCCTTCTCCCTTAGCTCATGTTTCTCATCAGGGTTGTTGAAAACATGAATAAAGTGTGGAACAAATCAAAGTGCCAAACCTTGCTTGAAAAGAGGTCCATGTACATGCTGAGAAGCAACTTTAAAACAATCACATGAATGACATCATCTGGGTGGAAACATTGCATCCAACACATGCACAAATCATTCATGCTTCTACCTTTTATGCAACAAATGAACACGGCAAGAATATCAGTAACCACACCATCGTAGGCTCAGCTGCTTGGAATCTCCAAATGTGTGGTACACAGTATATAAAGTCGAGGATTTGTGTAGAAGAGAGTTCTCAGACCAGAAGCCATCAGGTTGGTTTTTGACAATAGACTTTTTACCAAGTCAGGGCTTGCTTGCATTATTTAAAGCAGTTCCAAGAATTGACACTTTACATACATTGCTTAGCATATGTAATTCTTCACTTCCTGTCAAAGGCAGTTCTTGACATTGTATAATAGGAGAGGAGACATTGGTACCCTCACAACATTTTGACACATGTCCAATCGTCTACACACAGAATCAAGAGCGCATGGATATTGTCGAAAGGTAAATAGTGACAATGTGTAGAATCTGGATTATACCGTGAATGGATCTGTACTACGGATCCACATGCCTGCACGTGTATTACAAAGCTGAATGTGGTTGTTGTGGCCGAGTGGTCAAGGCGATGGAGTAGAAATCCATTTGGGTCTCCCCGCGCAGGTTCGAATCCTTCTGACAACGTTTGTTCTTTGCTAACAAGACTGGCTGCAACAGAGTGTGAAATTCACCTTGAGCTGTTGGGCAAATCTTGACCATTCTCAGGCTGCTTTCAATCTCTGCTGTTCTGCACGTCACAGCTGAATGCTATCTACCTTACTGGTACCCTTCTCCCCTTGCTCATGTTTCTCATCAGGGTTGTTGAAAACATGAATAAAGTGTGGAACAAATCAAAGTGCCAAACCTTGCTTGAAAAGAGGTCCATGTACATGCTGAGAAGCAACTTTAAAACAATCACATGAATGACATCATCTGGGTGGAAACATTGCATCCAACACATGCACAAATCATTCATGCTTCTACCTTTTATGCAACAAATGAACACTGCAAGAAGTAACCACACCATCGTAGGCTCAGCTGCTTGGAATCTCCAAATGTGTGCTACACAGTATATAAAGTCAAGGATTTGTGTAGAAGAGAGTTCTCAGACCAGAAGCCATCAGGTTGGTTTTTGACAATAGACTTTTTACCAAGTCAGGGCTTGCTTGCATTATTTAAAGCAGTTCCAAGAATTGACACTTTACATACATTGCTTAGCATTTGTAATTCTTCACTTCCTGTCAAAGGCAGTTCTTGACATTGTATAATAGGAGAGGAGACATTGGTACCAATGAGCAAAACCTCACTTGAAAAGAGGTCCATGTACATGCTGAGAAGCAACTTTAAAACATTCACATGAATGACATCATCTGGGTGAAAACATTGCATCCAACACATGCACAAATCACTCATGCTTATTTCTTTTATGCAACAAATGAACATTTTAAGAATATCAGTAACCACACCATAGTAGGTTCAGCTGCTTGGAATCTCCAAATATGTGGTACACAGTATATAAGTTTGAGGATTTGTGTAGAAGAGAGTTCTCAGACCAGAAGCCATCAGGTTGGTTTTTCACAATAGACTTTTAACCAAGTCAGGGCTTGCTTGCATTATTTAAAGCAGTTCCAAGAATTGACACTTTACATACATTGCTTAGCATATGTAATTCTTCACTTCCTGTCAAAGGCAGTTCTTGACATTGTATAATAGGAGAGGAGACATTGGTACCAATGAGCAAACCCTCACTTGAAAAGAGGTCCATGTACATGCTGAGAAGCAACTTTAAAACAATCACATGAATGACATCATCTGGGTGGAAACATTGCATCCAACACATGCACAAATCATTCATGCTTCTACCTTTTATGCAACAAATGAACACTGCAAGAAGTAACCACACCATCGTAGGCTCAGCTGCTTGGAATCTCCAAATGTGTGGTACACAGTATATAAAGTCGAGGATTTGTGTAGAAGAGAGTTCTCAGACCAGAAGCCATCAGGTTGGTTTTTGACAATAGACTTTTTACCAAGTCAGGGCTTGCTTGCATTATTTAAAGCAGTTCCAAGAATTGACACTTTACATACATTGCTTAGCATTTGTAATTCTTCACTTCCTGTCAAAGGCAGTTCTTGACATTGTATAATAGGAGAGGAGACATTGGTACCAATGAGCAAAACCTCACTTGAAAAGAGGTCCATGTACATGCTGAGAAGCAACTTTAAAACATTCACATGAATGACATCATCTGGGTGAAAACATTGCATCCAACACATGCACAAATCACTCATGCTTATTTCTTTTATGCAACAAATGAACATTTCAAGAATATCAGTAACCACACCATAGTAGGTTCAGCTGCTTGGAATCTCCAAATATGTGGTACACAGTATATAAGTTTGAGGATTTGTGTAGAAGAGAGTTCTCAGACCAGAAGCCATCAGGTTGGTTTTTCACAATAGACTTTTAACCAAGTCAGGGCTTGCTTGCATTATTTAAAGCAGTTCCAAGAATTGACACTTTACATACATTGCTTAGCATATGTAATTCTTCACTTCCTGTCAAAGGCAGTTCTTGACATTGTATAATAGGAGAGGAGACATTGGTACCAATGAGCAAACCCTCACTTGAAAAGAGGTCCATGTACATGCTGAGAAGCAACTTTAAAACAATCACATGAATGACATCATCTGGGTGGAAACATTGCATCCAACACATGCACAAATCATTCATGCTTCTACCTTTTATGCAAGAACTGAACATTGCAAGAATATCAGTAACCACACCATAGTAGGTTCAGCTGCTTGGAATCTCCAAATATGTGGTACACAGTATATAAGTTTGAGGATTTGTGTAGAAGAGAGTTCTCAGACCAGAAGCCATCAGGTTGGTTTTTGACAATAGACTTTTTACCAAGTCAGGGCTTGCTTGCATTATTTAAAGCAGTTCCAAGAATTGACACTTTACATACATTGCTTAGCATATGTAATTCTTCACTTCCTGTCAAAGGCAGTTCTTGACATTGTATAATAGGAGAGGAGACATTGGTACCCTCACAACATTTTGACACATGTCCAATCGTCTACACACAGAATCAAGAGCGCATGGATATTGTCGAAAGGTAAATAGTGACAATGTGTAGAATCTGGATTATACCGTGAATGGATCTGTACTACGGATCCACATGCCTGCACGTGTATTACAAAGCTGAATGTGGTTGTTGTGGCCGAGTGGTCAAGGCGATGGAGTAGAAATCCATTGGGGTCTCCCCGCGCAGGTTCGAATCCTGCCGACAACGTTTGATCTTTGCCAACAAGACTGGCTGCAACAGCATGTCAAATTCACCTTGAGCTGTTGGGCAAATCTTGACCATTCTCAGGCTGCTTTCAATCTCTGCTGTTCTGCACATCACAGCTGAATGCTATCTACCTTACTGGTACCCTTCTCCCCTTGCTCATGTTTCTCATCAGGGTTGTTGAAAACATGAATAAAGTGTGGAACAAATCAAAGTGCCAAACCTTGCTTGAAAAGAGGTCCATGTACATGCTGAGAAGCAACTTTAAAACAATCACATGAATGACATCATCTGGGTGGAAACATTGCATCCAACACATGCACAAATCATTCATGCTTCTACCTTTTATGCAACAAATGAACACTGCAAGAAGTAACCACACCATCGTAGGCTCAGCTGCTTGGAATCTCCAAATGTGTGGTACACAGTATATAAAGTCGAGGATTTGTGTAGAAGAGAGTTCTCAGACCAGAAGCCATCAGGTTGGTTTTTGACAATAGACTTTTTACCAAGTCAGGGCTTGCTTGCATTATTTAAAGCAGTTCCAAGAATTGACACTTTACATACATTGCTTAGCATTTGTAATTCTTCACTTCCTGTCAAAGGCAGTTCTTGACATTGTATAATAGGAGAGGAGACATTGGTACCAATGAGCAAAACCTCACTTGAAAAGAGGTCCATGTACATGCTGAGAAGCAACTTTAAAACATTCACATGAATGACATCATCTGGGTGAAAACATTGCATCCAACACATGCACAAATCACTCATGCTTATTTCTTTTATGCAACAAATGAACATTTTAAGAATATCAGTAACCACACCATAGTAGGTTCAGCTGCTTGGAATCTCCAAATATGTGGTACACAGTATATAAGTTTGAGGATTTGTGTAGAAGAGAGTTCTCAGACCAGAAGCCATCAGGTTGGTTTTTCACAATAGACTTTTAACCAAGTCAGGGCTTGCTTGCATTATTTAAAGCAGTTCCAAGAATTGACACTTTACATACATTGCTTAGCATATGTAATTCTTCACTTCCTGTCAAAGGCAGTTCTTGACATTGTATAATAGGAGAGGAGACATTGGTACCAATGAGCAAACCCTCACTTGAAAAGAGGTCCATGTACATGCTGAGAAGCAACTTTTAAACAATCACATGAATGACATCATCTGGGTGGAAACATTGCATCCAACACATGCACAAATCATTCATGCTTCTACCTTTTATGCAAGAACTGAACATTGCAAGAATATCAGTAACCACACCATAGTAGGTTCAGCTGCTTGGAATCTCCAAATATGTGGTACACAGTATATAAGTTTGAGGATTTGTGTAGAAGAGAGTTCTCAGACCAGAAGCCATCAGGTTGGTTTTTGACAATAGACTTTTAACCAAGTCAGGGCTTGCTTGCATTATTTAAAGCAGTTCCAGGAATTGACACTTTGCATACATTGCTTAGCATATGTAATTCTTCACTTCCTGTCAAAGGCAGTTCTTGACATTGTATAATAGGAGAGGAGACATTGGTACCAATGAGCAAAACCTCACTTGAAAAGAGGTCCATGTACATGCTGAGAAGCAACTTTAAAACATTCACATGAATGACATCATCTGGGTGAAAACATTGCATCCAACACATGCACAAATCACTCATGCTTATTTCTTTTATGCAACAAATGAACATTTCAAGAATATCAGTAACCATACCATAGTAGGTTCAGCTGCTTGGAATCTCCAAATGTGTGGTACACAGTATATAAGTTTGAGGATTTGTGTAGAAGAGAGTTCTCAGACCAGAAGCCATCAGGTTGGTTTTTGACAATAGACTTTTTACCAAGTCAGTGCTTGCTTGCATTATTTAAAGCAGTTCCAAGAATTGACACTTTACATACATTGCTTAGCATATGTAATTCTTCACTTCCTGTCAAAGGCAGTTCTTGACATTGTATAATAGGAGAGGAGACATTGGTACCCTCACAACATTTTGACACATGTCCAATCGTCTACACACAGAATCTATAGCGCATGGATATTGTCGAAAGATAAATAGTGACAATGTGTAGAATCTGGATTATACCGTGAATGGATCTGTACTACGGATCCACACGCCTGCACGTGTATTACGTAGCTGAATGTGGTTGTTGTGGCCGAGTGGTCAAGGCGATGGAGTAGAAATCCATTGGGGTCTCCCCGCGCACATCTCCTTTTATACAATGTCCAGAACTGCCTTTGCCAACAAGGTATGGTATGTACCTTGCTCATATTTCTCATCAGGGTTGTTGAAAACATGAATAAAGGGAAGAAAACAAAGTATGAAACCTCGCTTGAAAAGAGGTTCACGTACATGCTGAGAAGCAACTTTAAAACAATCAAATCAACGACATCCACCCGAAATTCACACTGGGCTTTTGGTCCAATCTTGTCCGTTGTCAGGCTGGTTTCAGCTGGTTTTAACTGCTCCTGTTGACATAAAGGTTTAATGGGATGTACCTCACCGTCAACCCTCTTTTCTTGGCAAAACTGGTTCCCTCTGTGTTATCTGCAGGACTCAAACCTGTGATTAGACAGCCAAGACTGTTTACTGTCTCTGTGTTGGGTTTCCCTGGCTCACATGCCTCTTTAACTCAGAGTGTGCATCAGCTACAGTGCCTCTGGACTGGCAGACTTGGCTGGTGGTCTCCTCTTTGAGATGGGGGAATGCATGTGCTGCAATTTCAGGGGCTTCACGCTTGGTCTAGGTGTTTGTTTGTATTATTTGGCCAAATACATTAACAATGCAGACAAATCCCTTTAAACCTTCTATTGTTCACAAAGTTGTTTCTGCCAGCCAGTTAAAGATGAAGTTTGTTGTTGGGTTGTGGCGTTGGCAGTGGCTTTTCATTGACAAAACATAATTTATCTCTGGAGAAATGACAACTGCTGTTGCGGGTTTGGCAATTTTCATTTGGCGCTTTTGGATCCTGGTGTCTCAAAGAAAATGGTTTTATGGATGGATATTTGTAACTGTTGTATTTTAGTAAATCTTAAAACAGTAAAAAATTATTACACTGTAAAAAACAAAAAAAGTTGGGTGAACTTAAAATTTCAAGGCAACAAACTTCAATAAGATTTTAAGTTGAACAGCTAAACTAAATATTTTAAGTTTTGCTTTTGAGTTTGCTCAACTCTAAATTAGGATTTTTTACAACTCAATTGTAAGTTCCACTAAATTATCATTTTAAATTGTATGAATTTTCATCTTTACTTCTGGTAACTGTTCCACAAGTTGTATCAATTTAAAAATCTACATGGTTATAACTTTTAATCCTTACTTGCTCTAACTCTTTCATAAGTTGTAATAATGTATAATTTTACACTGTAATAACTCAAATTCTTTCACAAAATCCACTTGAATTTGGTTAAGTTAGTATTGCAGAATAATTTTAGAGTAATTTAAAATTGCACACTGCTGATGTAACTCAACTTCATAATTTAATTTCAATCATTTCCAATCAAATGCATAAATAATTACATATGCAACATACATCCTCAAAACCTTAGTTTTATTTAAACTAGCAGCATTGAATCAAATAAAAAGGCAAATAAAAAAAAACAGCTTGTGCTTTTATCAATATAAAAAAAAATTAAAGACAACTTGTGCTCATGAAAAAAGAACAGTTGGACAGCCCTGTGCAATCTTGAACGATGTGATTTCAAAGCACTGATGGTTCTGAAAGGTCAGCAGTCCCTGTGTTTGCAAAGCCGTGTTGAACCTCTGTGATGTAGCTGATAATGTTTCAGCTGAACAGCTTCCATGGCGTTGGTAAACTTGCAGAACTTGAACTGCATTCATTTCAATCTGAAAAACAAAGATGACAATTTGCAGGGAATTAGTAAGGCTGTCAGCAGAAATGTTAAACATTACACAAAACATTTTACAAATGCAAATTGCAAAGACTAGACTAGACCCTAAAGGTGAAAAGAGTACACATTTAGTGTTTTTATTTTTAATAAATTTTGCTGTAGTAAACATTAATTACAAATAACATATATTATTTAAGGTTATCAACCTATATCTATACCTAAACCCAACGCCTACATCAGATTAGGTTAAGAAAGTCAGCAGTCAGTCTAAAACAGGGCGGTCAATTAAATGTATTTCAATGTTTTTAAACAGAAGGACAATATATCCAAGCCTGGGAGCCCATAGTGGGTCATAGTACAAATATTTACACCTTTTTTTTAATCAAAAGCAATGTAGTAAATTCAGGGTAGGCCTATGTTTTGACCAACACAATATTGTAAATAGGTAGATTGGCCTTTCCTACCATTACACTATAATAATTTTATCAACTCTGACATGACTTACATCTTATCATTTTAATATGTAAATAGTAGTACCATGAAGTGTTTTATTGAACTCGGCATGATGTAAATGTTACTACAAAAAAGTGTTACACAAACTGCTCCATGTTGTCCTGATACTTAGTACATGAAATATCATGTGTTAGCATTAATACCCTAATGGCTACTCCTGTAGCTGCAGCTAGTAGGCGAGCATGAATTAACTGAATACTAACCAGTAGAAGATAACATGTTTTCTCCTGTTTGAATGGTACTAACCAGTAGAAGATAACATGTTTTCTCCTGTTTGAACGGTATCAGCCCAGATAAGCTAGCTGCTAACTCATGCAGCAGTTCTGCTAACGGCTGCTAAGTGAAAAGCTGTTTGAGTTTAAATGTTAAAAATGTGTAGGTTGCCTCCTCCATAAATCTATAACATACTACACAACACTAGTCAACAATTCCCATACCATTTAAACTTAATTTAAATAAAAACTTACCTGCGTGGAGTCCAGCTCGAGGCAACACAGCCAGGTGAGACTTCAAGTTAAAATTAGAAACTCAAAGAGTTGGTTTTCCCACATTTTACAACAAAAAAATTAAAGTTAGCAGAACTTGTATTGTTGTCCCTTGTATTGAACTCCAACTTAACCTAATCATTTTTAACAACTCACCTAATTGTTTTGGGGCAAACAACTTGCTTGTTTTGTTGGGATTACTAACACTATTGCTTTAAATGTCATTAATACATATTTTCAAGTTGTACCTACTTAAATGACTGTTTCAGGCCAACCAATACAAGCTGAATTTTTTGCAGTGTAGGCTACTGAACTCATGCAAAGCATGCTCAGAAGCTCTGTTTTTCACATGCTAAAAATGTCTGTTGGCTAATTTATGCCTTTCAACGTCATTATTTACTTAATATGTAAAACATTCTACTTTTTGGCATTTCTGGCTTGTTTCTTATTGTTATTGTCAGGCTAAAAAGCAAAAACATGCTGTGTATTTATTGTTTTTTGCATTTGTATTTGTGGGACGAGACAAGTCGCTTCTGAAGCTGTGCTTAGTTTCACATAAAGATGCACAGGAACAAGCATAGGAAGAGATTCAACCATCTCAATGTTTTTGGGCACAAGTTATTTTCTAAGTTTGGTTGTACGCCAGCTTTCAGTATGAAATCCAAGCAAGTATTTGTACACAACGCACCTGATCTGATAACACGATCTGACTAAATGAAGGTGAGAAACATCCTTTTGTCAGTCGGTCTGTGGTTCAGTTGTTTCCTTTAATACACCTTACTATTCTTTTTGTAAACAGTCAGACTGCTGAGGGAAAGCTGCTGTAGCTGTAAGCTAGCAGGAAAAGTCATCACAAAGCCAGAGTCAGAAACACTGAGCCGGAAAGTTGTTGTACTTTTGCAGCTTTCCACATTTAGCACTGCACATTCGGACCGCGCTGCACTGGTCTGTGTGAATGAAGCAAAGAGCTGGCTTTGTTTGTGCTCATTCTGAGTGTGAAAAGCTGAAAGGTGCATCTAAATAGTTTGAAGGTTCAGGATTTACACCCTAGCTGGTGTAATGGGCTGCAGGTGTTGCACGTTAGCCTCGGGCAGCTGTAAATTGAAATTAAAGTGTTTGCAAGTACAAGGAAAGATTTGGTTAGCTAAGAGCACTTAATGGCACTAGTGATGGGAAACAAACAATGCTAGTGGCACTTTGCCACGAGAGTGCTTCACATCATTGTGCTGGGATTTAGATGTGCCTCTTTGAAATCTCTAATGGCAGCAAACACAATGACAACCAGGAAAAAAGAAAGACCCTCAGAGAGGTAAATTGCACTGCAGACAACTTCATGGGGCAGAATCCCTTGTGTCTGAACAGATTCGGCCTTAATTTGTTGTAACAGAAGTAGAACAAGGAGCATGTACAACTTCAGCTGCTTTTAAAGCTGTCGCTCTGACTGCGTTTTCTATTTTACCTCATTTCATTGAGAGAGGGGCGAGATGCACTGAGGATGCTGAGGATGATTATGAGCTCTGAGGGAAATCTTTATGCTTAACCAGCCTCCATCCTTTCATTCTATCTCTGATGCCTGTGGAATTCTTTTTGGCATTATTTAATTTTACCCTTCACCTCTCATTAACGTATGGCACTTCGTACATTGATGAATTCAAACCACCAATTTAAAGTCGCACTGATGATTTCTCAATTGACATTTGGATGCACCTGCATGGGAAATGCATGGAAAGAAGCCTAATGATTATTAATGTGGTGTGTCTGTGTGTGTGTGTGTGTGTGTGTGTGTGTGTGTGTGTGTGTGTGTGTGTTGCACTTGTACCCAAGTGCAGTATTGGGTTTGAGGACGGGATGTTGAAGCTGTTGGAGAATTCAGAGGATGACTGTATCGTGATCAAGCTGAATTATGGAAGCATATTGACTATCTGGCTGCACAATCAAGCCCAGCTTTTATCACTACTACCAGTAATCTCAATGAAGGATATCTGCAGGTAAACGTCTTTCGACACAGAGGAAGAAAACCCTCTCCGAGAAGATCATAACCCAGACGAAATGTAATTATCAGGCCTTTTCTGTGACAGTCTGTCAACCCAGGAACACCCCCGTAAGATTTCCTTTGTGTAGGTGTGTGAACGTGAGTCAGTGAGGAGATGAAATATTGGATTGTCAATAAGCTCCTATGATAAAATCCTATCAGATTCAGTGACATTCACCTCTAATATAAGATATACGATAACCTTTGTTTAAGAATATAATACTCCCTATGTGTTAGAGTTTTTATTAGTTTGACTAATCTGACTGAAGCAATGTCATAATGAAATCGATTTTATGGTGACGCTGTGCAACAACAGCCATCCTCGCTAACTATAGTGTCTTCTCTTTGTGGTTCCATGCCAACATATAAAAAGGTAATCTTAAAAACCAAATGACTATTTAAAAAACAAATTTCAATTTCAAAAATCTAGTTTAAATTTAAAAAAACAAATTCACTTTTTTGGAAACAAATATTCATTTTAAAAAACAAATTTATATTACAAAAATTTTTAACATTTTTAGGAGACGTATATATTTTAGAAAAAAATAAAATTAGGGAAAAAACTCTTATTTGAGGAAAGAAAATGTGTATTTCAGGAAACCCTTGTAAAAGAGCCGAGACAATCTACACTTGGCAGCAGTTTAGTGGTTAAACCAATGGACTATAATGCAGATGTTTGTTTGTAAATTATGTTTGTGATGTTTCCAATTTCTGAAACCTTTGTTCAGTTTGTGATGTTTCAGTCCAGGTTTGAAGATTAAGTTGGGTGTTGTAGTTTTTTTGTCAGGACCAGATGCCAAAAACATCATTGGACTCGGACGCTCTTATCCAAAGCGACTTCCATATGACAAAAAGAAGAAGCACAAGTATCTGACGTGGTATGTAGAAATATATACTTTAAAAATATATACTTTGGAACTGAACTTACATTGCAATCATCTCATCCATTTGCTGGCTAAAACTCTTTCTCCGGCCTGTCCTTTCCCCACTGCTCCACCACCTCTCCCTCAGCTATTTGTTTGTTGTTAACCTAAGATTGTTGGTTCACCAAATAAACATTCATATTCCTTTCACCAGCCTGCTGTCTGCTCCTTCCTCCTGACAAGCTAGATCCATTGGTGGTAACAGGACTGTAGTCCCTCCATTGTGTCCTGAGTCTTCTCCAGTGCCTCCACTAGTGGGACATGTCCAGAAAACCTCTCCCGGGAGGCATCCCAGCAATTAATCTTGACACATAAGACAAAACACTTTGCAGACAAATCCAGTTATACGATTCATTCTGATCCACTTATTTCCACATTCGTCCAAGTTTCATAAAATGTACAAAAAGTAATTTATCAATTTAAATGATATATACATTTTTATAAAAAGCTGGAATATAAAATTATAACAAGTTTTAAATGAGCCATGCATCTCAGGGTTAAATAAAAGAAGGCCTGCATGGTAGAAGTAGATGTATGGTATGGTAGCATCAGCTGCCATGGTTTCTATTAGACTTTATTTACATGGACAAATGGTCTGTCAGAGCCTCACTATCCTATATTTACATTAAAGGTTTTTTTTTTTTATCTTGTTTTCACTGTAATATAGTCTGCACAAGCATAACTTGTAAAAAAAAAAAAAACATTTTCATGCTTGTAACTACACAAAAAGGTCAGAAAGCGTGGATGTCCACGTAAATGTCCACAAAGAGTCATCTTTAGGAGGAAAATGATCACAATGCCAGAGAGCTGTTGTCTGTTTGATGGTTCCAGTGAAAAACGAGATAAGTATTCATCTGTTTCTCGTGAAGAAACACCAGTAATCTGAGTTTTATGAACCAGCAAGACCAACAAAAACACTGTTGGTCCCTGAAACACGTCAGACCAGCATATAACTGGCTGCTGTGCCAGAAGTCCAGTCTGTCCTTGTGTATGAGCTCAAATGGACGATTTTCTTTTGGTATTTTGTAAATGAGGTTTCATGAGGGTAACTCAACTAATAAATCCATATTTTTCTCAGTCCACATTAAAAGGAACAAACAGATTTTTAGTCTGTTGATATCAGGAAAAGCCAAGAGATCTGCAGGTTTCTGACGTCCTGCTGAGGTTCGACAGCTCCATCTGAAGCCCGGAAGGTTCAATGACCTGCTCACTGACGTGGAAACAGGTGCATATTGGTAAAAATGTGAAAATCGGTACATCATGGAGACTGTCTTCATTTATTCTCTAAAATACCAAAGAAAATTTAAACCCGCATAAAGACGTCCTAGCACTGGATTACCCCCCTGCTCTGCAGCAGACCAGCAATGTGGGCTGGTTTATCCAACAAACTCTTATTACAGATGTTTGAAAGGCTTCTTGGGCGGGTTAGAATAATCTTTGGCAATTTTTAATAATTCTCGTTCCATCAGCTTCTTCAAATCTGCTTCTATGCAAGACATTTCACCAAACTTTGATGAAAACAAATCCATGTTCAGGCAAAAATACAATGCAGATAAACTCTTCTGACCGCCTTCAGCAGTCATGAGCATGCATGAGTGACGTATGTATAAATAAAAAAAAAGGTATTTAGAAAGTAAAATGTTTATTTTGCTGGTTGATTAAAAAAAAAGCCATCATGTGGTGGTGAAAACAAATACCAGCTACTGGTCCACCATGTCCACCGTGTGGACAGGATGTCCACATGGTGGGAAGCTGTCTTTTCTGCTTCAATATAAACAATATTCTGTCGTATCATGACAGTGGAAAATTAGAACTAGGACTTACTGCAGGTATCTAATTTTAATTATCAGACCGTTTCTGCAGTTTTTTGTGTGTCTGACGCTTTTCCACCCGCTCAAACCTGCAGTATGATAACTGACGGAAGTCTGCTTTTATCTCGGACATTTCATGGCGTGTTTTTCATATGCTATATGTGGGGATTTACAGGATATTGGCAATCTGAGCATGACTAAATCCACCTGGTCATCTGGCAAGTTTACCCTAAAGGACATTGGACATGGTGGAAACAAAATAAGGAAACACAGGACAAACAGAACAGATTTACATTCTGTGGATTAGCACCTCAGCTGGTGAAATGTTCATCGTTAATTGGTAAGAAAGCCAAATATCCACTGGTCACATCACCTTGAGGAGGTCTGGTTTTTAGTATCCTTTAATGTAATTTAAAGACCAACATCTCTTTTGGCATCCTCAGAAAGAATTAGTTCTCTTCAGACATGTGGAGATGCCATTGCAGCACATGTCTGCACCAGCAATGATTCCTTTAAACAACTCATTCACCGAAATCAGGCTTGAACACGCTGAAAGATTTATCATGTATTACACTTGCAGGCAGGCATGAATACCTATAATTTCCATGTAAAAGAGGCATCTTAGTTGGGGTGGAGGAAGTCTGAGTTCACACAGAGGATGGTTATTTTAGAGGCGGATTTGGTGCAATTACAGCATTGAATGAAGCTTCTGAAGGTCAGTGGCCCCATCTAGCCTCCATCTCGGGTTAATGGCTCCTTTGCAGACCCTGCCTCCAACTCTTACACCAGTCTTACTGGTGCACTTTGCTTTCTACAAGCAAGGCGACAAGCTTCAGCAACTACAGAGGGTCAGGAGTTGTATGTTTAGCGTGTAGCCGTAACTATTGATCTGAATGTGACAGCCCTGTTTCATGGATGGATTTTGCAAGCAAATATCAATTACAGATTAAATGCTTTTAATTAAATAATGTAAAGATATTGGGTTTTAACTTAGTGTCATGTTGTTAAGTACCTTAAATATGTGCTTCTCACTTGTTTTATAGTATTCTGAAATTTAAGGTGTACATTTCTGTAGAAATTGTTGTCCAGTAGCATGTAGAGGCTGAGAAACTGCAGCACTGGCAACTGGACATTAACACACCAGCAACTGGACATTCACACACCAGCAACTGGACATCAACACACCAGCAACTGGACATCAACACACCGGCAACTGGACATCAACACACCAGCAACTGGACATTCACACACCAGCAACTGGACATCAACACACCAGCAACTGGACATCAACACACCGGCAACTGGACATCAACACACCAGCAACTGGACATTCACACACCAGCAACTGGACATCAACACACCAGCAACTGGACATCAACACACCGGCAACTGGACATCAACACACCAGCAACTGGACATCAACACACCAGCAACTGGACATCAACACACGAGCAACTGGACATCAACACACCGGCAACTGGACATTCACACACCAGCAACTGCACATCAACACACCAGGAACTGGACATCAACACACCGGCAACTGGACATCAACACACCAGCAACTGGACATTCACACACTGGCAACTGGACATCAACACACCGGCAACTGGACATCAACACACCAGCAACTGGACATCAACACACCGGCAACTGGACATCAACACACCAGCAACTGGACATCAACACACCGGCAACTGGACATCAACACACCAGCAACTGGACATTCACACACCGGCAACTGGACATCAACACACCGGCAACTGGACATCAACACACCAGCAACTGGACATTCACACACTGGCAACTGGACATCAACACACCAGCAACTGGACATTCACACACCAGCAACTGGACATCAACACACCGGCAACTGGACATCAACACACCAGCAACTGGACATTCACACACCGGCAACTGGACATCAACACACCAGCAACTGGACATTCACACACTGGCAACTGGACATCAACATATTGGCTGTTCTGAGCGTCACCATGGCTGATTCATCATAAAACCCAAGAGGACATCATCAGAGGAAGACAGGTAAAAAAAAAAGACAGATAAAAGGACTGACTTTTGCTGACTGACGATATCTCAGAGAGGAGATGGGATGAAGACGATGTCGGATGAGCTGTTGCTAGGGGAGATCTCAGAGAGATGTTGTGAAATCAGTGCTCCATTAGTTGACTTTAGGGGGTGTCATCGTAAGAAATTCTTCTGAAGTTTACTAGTGTCCTTTTAATGTAAAACAGTCATGAAAAAGAAAACTTTGCATCGCCGCTGATGAAGCAGAAACGTTTTAACTGCTTGTTTAGGCACCATGCTTTAATGGGTGCCAAACTGTTCGCCATGAGACCCCCTTCATGCAAATACCAAGAAGCCAGGCGGGTGCTTAAGCAGATGCACCTCGTCTCTGTGTGGTCATGGTCTTCATTTTAACAATCACATAGTCTCTGTACCCGAGTTTTCAGTCTTCAGGACTGGTCATTTCTTTGTTGTGCTTGACAGATTGGCACTCAGCCTCTAACTCTCCTTACATAACATCTAGCAGCCAATAAGATAAATGCACAACAGGTCAGTAAGAAGAACAGGTCAAACAGAAACTCAGCCCTCATACGCTGAAGCTTAAAATATCTGCATGAATGGTAGATGAACATCGTTTCTGTTACAGTCATGACTCCACATAACCTCTAATGAAACAGGTTGTCAGCATTTCTTCACACCAAACACATGATGCAATGAAACAATTAAAGTACAAAATGCATATTCCAGGAACATGAAGCACACATGTAGATGTGATGGAATCTCCTTCAGGGATCGTCTTGCATATTTCAATCAGACGATGCTGAACTGAAGACTGTTTACATGTTTGCACTGACTTCATTTCCACTTTACTCACTATCTTGGGAGAAGCGTTAGTTGACATCGCTGAATCAGACACTAGTTTTTGATTTTATTCTCCTACCATAAAACAATATTTATTGTCGGTCTCTCAGACCCCAGGCTGTCGGGCTGAGTTGCATCATATCCCGTCTCCTGGTCATCCACACAAGATTTACTTTAGCTGCTTGAGAAAAGTCGCTGTGACAGCCTGTCTGCATGCTGTCAACAGGCTCCACTGGCTTATGATCAGGCTGAGGCGTTCGCTGCCCTGGAGGCGATCACCGAGACTCAGGGAGCCTCAGCAGGCTCTTCATACTCAATGATCTGCACACCTGGAGCTCATCTCTCATACAGTATTTGTGTGTGTGTGTGTGTGTTGCATTGCATCTGTCCGAATCTCCTGGCCAATCCAGTCGTCTTTCCCACCTTTTCTTGCAGTTCAATGCATGTCAGGCTCTTCTTTTGGTTTTAAAACCATCTATAAAGTATATGAAACTCATCTGAACTCTGACTTTAAAGGCAGGGTAGGAGATGTTTCCAGAAGCATTTTGTACTCTATCGCTTCAAATCTGCTTCACACCACGACTGCAGCCAATTAATGAAATGCTGTCACAAAAAATAGGACTGAAAAAAAACACCATCTGATCGTTTTAATCGACCCCTTCTAAACGAATGGATGGTGATACTGTTATTTGTCCCTCCCCTCTCAACCCCTCTCCGTGCACGAATTGCGCTTTCAGAGGCTTTGAGCACTTGGTAAGGCAACTGAAGCGAGAGCTAGAGCTTGGCTGGGTCATCCTCTTCTAAATGTAAATTTTTCTGTATCTTCAAGTTAGTTTTGGTGGATTAACAAAGTTTCCATGTGCCAGAAATCAGCTTCTGTCACCGAGATTTTACCAAAGTCGGGTTTTAACACCGAGCAAGTAATAACTTTAGAAATACAGTGATTCATTGATTCCACAGATAATCTCTGCATTAACTAAATGAAACTATGGCACCACTGATTAACCCCCCCACCCCATCTCCCGTTTGTTTTAAATGTATGATATACAGTGATATGGCCCCGTGAAATTATTATGGAAACCGGTCGGTTTGGAAATGACTGGTTTAACTTGACACCCAGTAACTTCTGTGCTGATCAGAACCCCCCCCCCATTTTATACTAAGTGACAGAGCTCTGGTTATAAACCAGTAAAGTTTAGTGGTTAATGAGACTCTCCTCTAATGTCCACTCAAGTGGCAAAATTGCAAATATACCATCCTCACATATGAATGTAGTAGAAAACAGCCTTTAATTAGATGTACACTGAAGTGGACATGATGCATCAGAACGTTTATGTCTGGAAAAATGCATTTATTTGCATTTTCCTTCAAAACAATAGAAAAGAAGTAGAAAATATCTATATATCAACTAAACAGACCTAAAGATCATTCTGATTACTGTAACATCTCCAGCTGTTCTCTAATGAAGAGTCTGCAACATGTTACCGCTAACTTCCGACATTAATACCTGACGTAAAGCAGGGGATCAGTGAGAGCCAGGTTCAGGCCTCTTCATGGAGCTCTGGATGCAGCTGGGAGATGGGCCGGGTTCTGCATGAAGATCGAAGCCCTACTGAGCGCCGTTGGACAGGGAGGGGCCGGCAGCAGCTCTTTGAGAAGGATATACACGCTTTCACAACAGCATCCAAAAATCTCCATAACACCATAAAAGTCACTAAATTTGTTGTTAGTCACTGAAAAAAATAGAATCCCTGGAAGGATCTGAAAACTTGTTTATGTTGCATCAAAGTTGCTAAATTGTTAGCTGAGCTCAGATGAGTGCATTATTGTAATCTGTGTACTGGGAAGGCAAAGTGAGGTTTTTTTTCTCAACCCAGTCATTTTATTTTGTAATTAATAAATCATAATCACCACGTTAAAGTCCCATCCCTAAATCCAACATATCAGCTGTAGAAATAGACCGACAGCAGAGAAAATAGAAAGGAAAGGAGGGAAAAGCCTGGGCATCAGGTGGAATGGTGAGATTCTCCTGCAGGTCATTCACATGCAGACACCCTGCCGACAACAAACAGCTTTTAGTTTCCCTCATCTTTATAATCATAAGGCGTCCTGGCCGCCGCTGCTGTGCAAATAGACCCCACATCACGGCGCGTGGGGAGCTTGGGCTTGGAGTGGGTGGCTGGGTGATTGCATTACTCCACAAGCCTCTGCACTTGGGCGTCTCTGCCTGTCTCAGGATGGAAAGGACAGTGGAGGGACCTTTAAAACATAAGGCTTGAGAATTATGGAAATTGGATCAAATTTTAAAAAATGGCCCTCAATTTGAGCGCCACACAGCCCCAAATCAACCTGTCTCACTTTCCGTTCTCCACCTCCACCATGAGATTCTGCTCCACTGGTGAACAACATCATAATCTTTTTCTTTTTAGAGAAGTATGAAACGGCAGGAAGCTGCAGGAATATGAAATCCGACATTTGCAAGCTCACATTCAGACCTGAGGCACAGATATTAAAGGAATTTAACTATAAAACACTGAACTTTTGTTTGTTATTTGATGAGATTACATTTGAAGACATGAATGACAGAGTTCTACGTGTCAGATATCTGCAACCCCATTTCTGAAAATGTAAGGCGACGGTAAAAAGCAGAAATCTCCAGATCTAATCAAGTAGAAAGACAACAAACAACATATCAGGTGATGAAACTGAGACATTTTTTCATTCGATGGAAAATATGAGCTGATTGTGAATCTGATGCAGCTACATGTCTGGATAAAGTTGGAACAGGAGCAACAAAAGGCTGGAAAAGAATAAACTGGCAACCAGTCAGGTTAATCAGCAGCAGGTCAGTTATATGACTGGGTATGAAAGGAGCATTTCAGAGAGGCAGAGTCTCTCAGATGGAAAGATAGACAGAGCTTCGCCAGCCTGAAACAAACTGGTTCCAAAAGTTGTGAAACAATTTCAGAAAAATGTTCCTCAGACTCTGAAGACCCAGCCGACTGCAGAGAATCAGGAGGAAATCTCTGCGCGCAGAGGACTTCCATCCAGCTTGTTATCAGCCTGCATCTCTGATGGGATGGGGTTGCATTAGTGCCGATGGCGTGGGCATCTTCCACATCTGGGAAGCTCCATCAATGCTGAAACATCTGCTCCCATCCAGACAACGTCTCTTTCAGGGAAGACCTTGCACCATGCTGGACCACATCCTGATGGTGGAACAGGAGAACTGGTCTGCTGCAGTCCAGTTTCACCAGTACGAAACATCTGGAGCATCATGGAAGCAGAAATCCAGCAACAAGGTCCAGTAGAGCAGCTGGAATCCTGCATCAGACCAGAACGGGACGACATTCCAGCAGCTGCTCTCCTCACTTCCCAGATGTTCCCAGACAGATGTTGTAGCAGAAACTAAGATCTCAATGTCTGAATATTAAAGTTTCAGCTGCGTTTGTGTTTACATCCTCACCACATCCTCAATGGAGGAGATGCTGTTAATATAAATACACAAACACACTTGTATGTCGTCTGATATTTATATTAATATTTTGTTTTTATATTTGCTTTTCTTTTAAAGTTTCTGAGAAGTCTCTCCAGCAGACTCTCTGACTTTTACATTCAGTGCCATTAACTAAATATAATTCCCATAAACCATCAAGCTTCTCATACTGTTTAATATTTCTACATTATCTTTTATTGTAGTAATCATCATTATGTGCTTATTATCCCATATAATGCCTTAATGACTGATAAGTGCCACTTTAAGTAAACGATGCTGATGTTTGAATCTTCAACCCCGTCGTTACCGAGCAAGTCCCATAATGGGCTAAATACAACGAAATGACATTTACTCAGAACATTAACTGGTTCTAAACTTCACACAGACGACAAATAAAAGATAGCTGTAATTATCATAATGAATTATTAGGTTAACGCTTTAATGCCTGACCCATTACTGGACACAAAATTCTTGACTTCTTACCTGAGCTCTTTTTTTACTCTGGTAAGTTTCATAAACACTTTTTTCCCGTGTGATTCGTCTGAATTATTATAGCGCTGCGGGTGTCCACCAGGGGGCAGAATACACATATCAGGCCGAGTTGAAAGCAAAGTTTTCACCATATAGTTGCTCAGTAGGTCCCAGAGAGGATTGGCAGTTTGTTAGACTCTTTCGCTGTATCAGCGTCTAGGGACTCACTCGCATCAATGGATTTCTAGGGCGGGACAAACAAGCGCGGAGTAAAGAAATCAGAAAAATGGCGGACATGATGTCAGTAAAGCAGCAGCCTACAATGTCCGGAAGTGTTCAGCGAAGCTGCCAGGAACACAGCTGTTGGCCGTCACCTGATGAATATCCTGGTGTCACCAGATCCTTTAGTTTGGC
This sequence comes from Telmatherina bonti, assembly GCF_933228915.1. Taxonomy (NCBI): domain Eukaryota; kingdom Metazoa; phylum Chordata; class Actinopteri; order Atheriniformes; family Telmatherinidae; genus Telmatherina; species Telmatherina bonti. The sequence continues at coordinate 31,506,809 of NC_136618.1, forward strand.
TCAGTTGGCTGAATTTCTGCAACTTACTTTCTCCAACTTTGTTTTTGTCATAAATGTATCTAATGTTTGTGTTTCTCCGTTCTATACTATTCCTGGCAAGTATTAAACCTAAACACACCAAACCCTTGGACTCACCTGTTGATCTTGACTCATGATCCATTAATCCATCCATCCATCCAAATCTGGGGTTGGGTCACTGCAGGAGCAGCAGCTTATGGGAAGCCCAGACTTCCCTCTCTTTAGTCACTTCTTTTAGCTCATCTGGGGGGGATGCCAAAGTGTTCCCAGGTCAGGTGAGAGATGTAGACCATCTAGCCTGCCCTGCGTCTTCCGTGGGGTTTCCTTACCTATTTCATGTCCAGAACACTTTGAGAGGGAGGCGTCCAGGAGGCACCCTGACCAGATGCCCGATCTACCTCATCTGACTCCTCTGGATGGGGAGGAGAAGCAGTTTTATGGCACATTCACATCAGCCTTTTTGATTTGAACCTGAGTCCATTTGCTCAGAAAGTCCGCTTCGTTTGGGGAAATGTAAACGCGGCAAACAAAATAGTTTGGACCAAAGAAGCAACTCAGTCCGCCAGAAATGCAGGTCTTGGCCTGTTTCAAGCAGGCCAAATACAGGGAGCAGACAAAAGAAAAAAGTCACTTTCTACGTTGATGTAGCGTTGCATTGTGGGTAAATACATATCGATGGTGTTAAGGGTCCTCTATCTCATCTGGTGTTCATACTGTGTGCATTGTTGCAGTGTATTTCTGCAGTATACTTGCATAAGACACAATAAAAACCCAAAACGGCCATAGTTTTGTCTCCATGTTTAACTCACATCATAGTTTTCTTCTTCACGTGGGTCTTCTCCTCTCTTTTGCTAAATACTAATGCAGCGCCACCTTTGTTGGGAATGGGGAGATATTATTCTAATGGTTTGGCGCTTTTGACCAAAGTGCAGCATGAACACAATTTCGGTCTGAATGGATACACCCCCCTACAACTGAGCTAAGTCCCCAGTCAGACCGAGTCTAGCGGACTATCCTGATGTGAACGCACCCTCATCCTGATCTCCTCCTGAATAACTGACCTTCTCATTCTTTCGCTAAGAAAGTCCAGACATCTTGAGGAAGAAACTCATTTTTTCCACTTGTATACAGGATGTGGTTCTTTTGGATGGACCAGTAAATCCAGAGCTTCTCCTTCCAGTTCAGTTCCTTCTTCACCAGGACCGACCAATGGAGAGTCCACATCACTGAGTATGACTTATAATAATACATGTTTTATTACCTCTGTTTTGTTATTTGAACACAACCTTGCAGAATAACACAGATGTTTATTTCTTCTCCTCAACACATTATTTAGTAAAGCAGCGCAGACACAATTTCCCAGTTAAGTTGGCTGGTCAGTGATTAAGATGCCTGCAGTATCCATCTTCTCCACCATGTATCTCAAGCTTACACACTGTTGCATTGAAGTTGGCAAGAAGTTTGCTTTTCTTTCTGCAGTTAAGGCTACATATGGTGTGTGCGATAAGAGAGTCAAACAGGTAAGTGCCACATCATTAGTTATTCAGCTCAGTAGCAAAGCACATGAATTCACATCCCCGCGCAACACACAGGCCAGGAATGTTTGTGATATTCTTCTGAATGCATTTGCATAAAATCACTCTGACATTTTTCCTCAGCTTTTATCTGCAAATGTTGGATTATTCAAATCCACGTAGAGAAATGGAGTCTATGTTTTTTCCTGAGTCCCTCATCTCAAGATGTCTCAGTTTTAATGGCTCTGCAGAGAAGTGTGGAGTGAAGGAAGTCACACAAGCTGAAACTAAAGTCCTCCACAGCAGTAGATGACATGTTCCCCCAAGGATGTCTGAGCATCTGTCAGTCCTCCGTGTCACCTTTGGCCACGTTTGCAGTTCTGACATTCACTCTGTTGCCTTTTAGGACGTGTGGCTTTTTGTCTTTAGCGCTCTTGAACATGTGTTTGTGAAGGAATACGTGCTGTCACTCTAAGAGAAAATTGGAAAGGACGAAATGAGAGAAATCAAAATGTCAAGCTGGAGGGTCATAATGAAACATGACAGGAAATACTGTCTCTTTAGCACGGAGGGCGCGGATGCCATGATCATAATAAAAGGGGTCCTCTGACCCTGAAGAAATATTCATCTGCAGACTGAATGACATTTCTCCTTCCTGCAGGCTGTCATGACACAAATGACATTTGATAACATTACCTTTCCCTGTTTACATGTTTCAGTTTCAAACATGCACAAGGAAATGATCAACCTCGGAGTAAACCGTGCATCAGCGATGATGGCCCGCTCAGGGAGCTCTTCCATTCTACGCTTCCCTCAGTGGCGGAAAACCTGCACATCAACTCACACTCAGGGATAATAGTGGTGATTAAAGTAGAGGTGACACCAAGTGACATGCTCGTCACACCTCGACCAACACATCCAGCTCTGCAGCCGAGCTTCGGCACCGACAGCCCGGCCGGGTCGGATCGCTCACGTTGCCACGGGTCGCTCTGTGATGACATCACCTCTGACTGAGGCTGTCACCGTCCCTGTCCCAAGATGCCTCTGCTGGGACACTTCTGTCAATAAGACAGGGAAGCTGTGCAGACAACAACAACCTGGACACACACTCCAGACACCCTGTTTTTAGACACAAACTCTAAATGTCAGATATTTATTCATTAGATTATTTATTGAATGCATGTTTCCTGGTTTGATGATGACCTGTATCTGTACTGATATTTAGAAGAGCTCCAATGGCTCAGAGTTCAGTTGCTTGTAAACATTAATAGCTAATCAGCCAATCACCTGAAAGTACTTCAGTGTATTTATTTATGTGGACACAAACTCTCCAGTAATGGACAATAGAAACAGTAAAACATTGCTCCACATTCAGATGGTGGGATCAGAATTTGGTGGAGACAATATGAAAGCAAGGATCCATCCTGCCTTGGATCAAGGCTTCGTGCTGATGTGATGGTATGAGGGAGATTTTGTTGTACTGCCTCGGACACCCTCAGTACCAACATGACATGGTTTAACCAGCACAGCCTACCAGAGTGTTGGTGTTGACCATGTCCATCCCTTTATGAGCACAGTGTAGCATCTTCTGATGGAAACTTCCAGCAGGATAAAAGCTGTTATGCCACAAGACTGAGCCATGGTTCGGCGGTCCGCCAGCTTCTTCTCGACAAATCGTTCAAGGGGCATTCAAGAACAGTTGTGTGATTGGTCTGAGGTTTGAAGTGGATGATAACTCTCCTTTAAAATGCAGAAATTAAATGAATGACTCATTGAAAGGCTTGTAAAGAACTTGATGAGGAAGTCCATTAATCTGAATGTTGGAGTAGGAACACATCTAAGAGATGCAGGGCACTGGTACTTGATGATGAGAATTGGGAAGCACTGTCTGGGACAAAACCAGTAGTTTGCTGCTCATCCTGGTTCTGGGACCACTAATTACCAAATGAAATGTCTCCAGTGCCAATATCCACCTTTACGCTGATGATGCAGTGATGTACTTCTCTGTGTCTTCACCCAGTGGGTCTCTCTGTTAGCTAAAACCCCCTTTTAGTACTGTCTAGTCTCTTGAATGATTTGAAACTTTAGTCCCCCAGAAACCAAACTCAGGATATTTCCAAAAGCAAAATCCTTTTCAAAATTTCTGATCAAGACAGGACTGGTGAGTATTTGTTTGAGGCTAACATGTTTAGGTGAGATATGAAGCTAAACGCTGATTAAACCTTGCCAGCTCAGTACATAAAATGGAGCTAGTGAAGATGATATATATAACAAATTTACTGTTGTTCTCATTCATATCTGTATTTTTACTCAAAAAATAGTAAATTTTTTGTTCAGCTGTACAGGTTCTCAAAGAGATATCTGTACTCTTAACAACTTAGTGACACGCTCATACATGCAGCATTTTTATTTCATACATGCCTGTTCTGTAGGCACATGCAGACATCAGACAGATGAGAGCCGATGTGCAGGCGGTGTCTGGCCCAGCATGGAGCTGCCCACTGCTTTAAGGAGATCATAGTTTTGCAGCTTCAATCTTTTTTTTTTTTTTGTGTAAAGTTATAAAGCACAAACCATCAAACACAGTTATTCTTTCCCACAATCTACTTGTGAGGTTCCTGTAATATTTTGTTGTAGGAGAGTTATTTGTCCTGTATCTCAGTGGTTCACATTCCTAGAAATCCTCCCGCTAAATGCGACATCAAAGCCGAATTTATTGCCACATCTTTTTTTGTCTCTTAATTTTTCATCCTGTGGCGGCAGATTGTTATCTGTGCTGAGACTTTTCTCTTTTGGAGTTGGCTTCCTACTGAAATAAAAGATTTAAACTCCCCAATTTTTTCACTGCAGGAACTTTTTTCATTTTAAAAACAAAAACACTTCCACCAATGTTGCCTGAGTAAAATCTTTCTTCATCCCCAAACTTTTCCTGAAAATAGCACCTAGTAGACGGGTGGGCCTTTTTCAGATTTCAGCCGAAAAGCTCCGATTGGTGGAATACATTTGCAGCATTCCCAACTTCTGTGTACAAGTCTGTGTATGGCTGAAAACACATTTATTTTACTTTTTCAGACGTAAGTCAAAGTTGTGATTGTTTGAAAAATGGAGCTATATAAGAAGTGGAAGGACAATAGGGTCCAACATTTAGCTTCGAGCTAGCAGCTGGAAATGACGGAGGCTGTAAGAGAAGCAGACAGGTTGGCTGAGTAGGGCACACAGAAACACATCCAGGAAAAAGAAAAAAAAAACTGAAACATGATTATAAGTAGCTGAATGACCAGACCACTGTACCAGCAAGTGATCTCAGTCAACCCTACTTATTACCAGGAATTATTTTACCCTCATAAATAAATTCATGGAAAAGTTCTAGAAAACCCCTTTAGCAGAAAATGTTGGACATAACTCCTTATGTGAAAATTTAAAGCTCCACAAATCAACTTGAAGATTTTCTGATGCACACCTAAAGACAACTAGTCCAGAATTGTCTTCATCATGTCTCTCCTCTAACAACGGTTCATCTGCCATAGTCATCTGAAGACAGCCAGTGTGTTGATATCCAGTTGCTACCGTGTGACATGGTGCCATGAAGTGAAATGCAGCTGTAAAGTGATGCAGGACAGTGAAAATGGTTATAAAGTCTTTGCAACAACGGACCCAGAAATGTACATGTTCAGTGTCAATGTGGCATAAAAACAAGTCAGAAAACAGTTTAATAGTCAGAAAGTTACTGTAAATGTTTGCTGACAGAATTTTAAGTCATGTTTCCAGCACGCCTTGTTTTCAATGCTTGACTTTCCAACAGCGAGAGTTGACCGGTTAACAGAGATGCAGCAACAATGAGAAAAATGAGAATAATTTAGTCTGATTAACCTACAGAATGGATATTAGGTGTGATTGAGACCCTTTACAAACAATAGAGCTGGAGTCATAATGGTTCAGTACCATTCAGTTTTACCTCCACGTCTTATAAAATTCTGTGGAGGACTCGCTATCTGAGCACCTCTCAACACAAAATACAGAAATTTCAGTACATGGAGTGTTCTTTTGTTCCTGGAACAATGTTTATGCGATGACTGAAGAGCTCATTTCAGCAACCTATTCCCCTACTTAGTCCATCCACATTGTTTGTCCCCATATCACATTTGGCAGACCTGTTTTCTCTACCCCCCCTCCCTCCACGGCTTGTTAATAACATGATGCGCGGACACCATGTACGATGCAAGTCCACCGTTATTTCCTGAGCAGTGAGCAGGACTGATAAACGGCAGTGATTTGCTCGCTGTTTGACAGTTTGCTTATTTCCTCTTTCCTCAGAGGACCCCTCATCAGCTAATTTCAACATGGCAGCCTCAGAAGCGCAGGTCTTTGGGGAAATGTCATTTTTAATTAAATCCCAGGTCCTTTAAGATAAGCAGTTAGGCGTTAATTTCACCCAGGGCGTGACGTTGTGAGGAGCCCAGGAGCATGACGTATGTCTGTCAAGATTAATCGTTATGCAAAAAAAATGCCCTCCCCCCCCCTTTCTCTACTGTCACTGCATGTAGAAGGAATCCCAAACTGCCCGTCTAACAAAGGACACCATGGGTAATGACCAAATTAACAGGCCCTGCATGTAAACATATACAGTTCTCATGACTCTCTGGTTATACTTTTATAAATCAATCCGGCATTCATCTGGCACTGACATCTGAATAAATTAACAATGTAAGTTTCCTGACTAACTGTCCTGTTACAGCTCGTAATTTATGTTTTTTCTTCCCCTGAAGAAAGCAAAAAAACATTGTGGAGGTGTGAAATGGCTTGTTCAGTCCAATCACCTGCTATGCTTCTAATTTCTCTACCAACCTTTTTAGCTGAGTGAAGCTAAACAAAACATCCATCCATCCATCCATCTGTCTATCTGTCCATCCATCCATTGTCCAGCGGGGTTTGATTGATCGTTCTATGTGGAGTTTGCATGTTCTCCCTGGGTATTTGTGGGTTCTCTCTGGGTATTCTGGCTTCCTCCCACCACCAAAAAACGTGATGTGAAGTTAATTGATCACTCTAAATCCTCCCTATGGAAAATAATGTAAGCATGAATGATTGTTTCTCTCTGTTGGCCCTTTGATGGACGGGTAACCTGTCCAGGGTGTACCTTGCATCTCACCCAATGATTGGATCCCAATGACCCTTAATTGCACTAAATGGTGTAGAAAATGTATATATATATATATATATATATATATATATATATATATATATATATATATATGAAAGATGGATGGATGGATGGATGGATGGATGGATGGATGGATGAAATTAAACACTTAGTGAATGTCTCAGACAATGCAGTCTGGAGGAACATGAGATGGAAGAACCATCATGGGAGGAAAAGCCCCTGCATGGGATGTACTACCGGCAGATCACCGAAGTGGTCGATATAAACAAGTCCTATCAATGGCTAGAGAGGGCTGTACTGAAGGACAGAACAGAGGCACTAATAATGGCAGCACAGGAGCAGGCCCTGAGTACCAGAGCGATTGAGGCCGAGATCTACCATACCAGGCAGGATCCTGGTATGGTAGACTATGCAAAGGAGCCCCTGAAACAATCCAGCACCTCACAGCAGGGTGCAAGATACTGTCAGGCAAAGAATACATGGAGCGCCATAACTAAGTAACTGCATAGTGTACAGGAACATCTGTACAGAGTATGGAGAGGAGACCCCCTCAGACCCAGTGGGAATCTCCCCCCAAGGTGGTGGAGAATGAGAGGGCTATGGTCCTCTGGGACTTCCAGATCCAGACAGATAAAATGGTGGTGGCCAACCAAGCGGACATAGTGATCATGGATAAGCAGCAGAGGAAAGCCGTAGTGATCGATGGATCCATCCCCAATGATGGAAATATCAGGAAAAAGGAGAAACTGGAGAAGTACCAAGACCTCAAGGAAGAACTGGAGAAGGCCTGGAGAGTGAAAGAAACAGTAGTACCCATGGTGATCAGAGCACTAGGGGCCGTGTCCCCCACACTGGAGAAGTGGCTCCAACAGATACCTGATGAGACATCAGATATCTATGTCCAGAAAAGTGCAGTCCTAGGAACTCATACTCTGTAGGCCCCTTGAGCTCCCAGGACTTTGGTAGAGAACCAGAGCTTGAGAGATGAACAGCCACCCGCCATACCCTGGGGAGATGGGAGGGGTTGGTGAGGAAGTTGTTTTTTTTGTTTTTTTTTTTTAAAGATGGATGGATGGACAGATGGACATTTTGAATATGATGTATTGCCGTCTCTAACTTATTTCTCCTTTTTTTCCCCACAGGTCTTCCTGAATAAGTGCAGTTGTACATGTTGATCTGTCTTTTCTGTCCTCTCCATCCCAACCAGTCGAGGCAGATGGCTGCCCTCCCTGAGCCGGGTTCTGCCTGAGGTTTTCTTCCTGTTAAAGGGGAGTTTTTTCCTTCCCACTCTCGCCTCATGCATGCTCAGGATGGGGGGATTGGATCAAAGTCATGATTCGATGCAATCAGTTGGTTTCTATTATAGGCTATGAATGAATTGTCTTGAAATGATGTGTATGTAAAGAGCCCTGTAACAACATTGTTGTGAAGTGGCGCTCTACAAATAAAGTTGATTATATGATGATTTTCGATCCAAGACTTGCTTTGCCCTGTATAACGCTGTTAAAATGAACATGTTTCATGTAATTCCAGATAACACCATTTCTGTGTGTCATTTAGATTTAATGTTTTAATTCTGATGTTTTATCCGTTTTCTCATCTTAACATGATGATATTCAGAGGTTGTGGCATGTTTTTAGTTGGTTTTTAACCATTTTTTTTCGAACACCGTGCTTCCTTTATACAGAACAGTTTCGGAACTTCTCGGCTTTTTCCGCCTCCACTTCGTGCTGCCTCCATTTTGCTTCCGCGTGTGTGTGCGCGCGCGTGTCGGGACTGTAAGCGGAGAGGAAACGGGAGCGGCTACACTTTTAAATCGCTACAGAAATGGACGGGTAATATTTTATCAACCATACTAGCTTCGTGTACGTGGACAGGTGTAGAGGTAACAGAATGTGAAGTGTCGGGTTGATGAAGGAGCGTGTTTACGCCTTAGCTTCCATCGCCACGCGCTCTTTCTGATCAGGAAGTAGCATCATGTTAGCATGCTGCTGCAACTTAGCTCCAGTCCGCATGCTTACCGCACTGAACGGAACATTTTATCTAAATTCCTTGCAAATTAAACACTTTAGTGGAGCAGTTTCCGTTGTGTTTACAGACAACATTGACACAGAAAGCAGTGTGAAGTTAACAAACCTCCAGGATGTGTAATTTACCGGAACATTGATCCTTTGTCCGGTGGCTAACTAGCCGCAGCTGACACAGGTCTGGTCTCAGCTGATGGTGTTTACTTGTAAACAACAACTGTTTCCACCGGTGTTTATTTATATTTACCACAATGGAATTAAAAACACAGGTGTACGAGTCGTATTAGCACGATTTCAACAGCGGAACGGGGATAAAAAAAAAAGTGATATAAAAGTCGATGTGAAGGCTGTAAAGTTGTCATAGTGGAGGCTGACCTCCCAGTAAAGGCAGGATGAGGAGTTATCATCATACTGGGATGGAGTAGTGAAGGCTGACCTCCCAGTAAAGGCAGGATGAGGAGTTATCATCATACTGGGATGGAGTAGTGAAGGCTGACCTCCCAGTAAAGGCAGGATGAGGAGTTATCATCATACTGGGATGGAGTAGTGGAGGCTGACCTCCCAGTAAAGGCAGGATGAGGAGTTATCATCATACTGGGATGGAGTAGTGGAGGCTGACCTCCCAGTAAAGGCAGGATGAGGAGTTATCATCATACTGGGATGGAGTAGTGAAGGCTGACCTCCCAGTAAAGGCAGGATGAGGAGTTATCATCATACTGGGATGGAGTAGTGGAGGCTGACCTCCCAGTAAAGGCAGGATGAGGAGTTATCATCATACTGGGATGGAGTAGTGGAGGCTGACCTCCCAGTAAAGGCAGGATGAGGAGTTATCATCATACTGGGATGGAGTGAATAACAAATGAGGGTGTGAAACCCAAAAAAGGATCAACTTGCAGCTAATAATGTTGGTGTGGTGATGATTTAACTCAAGATTAAACAGTAACTTGTAGTTATATGTGAAATTAGTGGGCTTTACTTTATAATAAATCACCAGAATTGATTTAAAGTGTTACATTTTCAGTCAAAAGTAAAGAAATCAGCTTTTCCAATATTAAATAATCACTTATATTTGGTGTATCTGAGGCTGAAATAGTCATTAACAGATATTTTCTAAAATAAATAAATAAATAAATAAAAGCTTGCTGTAATCAGATTATTCAGCATTTTGTTCCAGTTTAAGTGGCTTGATTTTAACCAGATGAAAATGGTTTTTCTTTCAGCATCGGCGATGTTGCAGTAGGAGTGAAGGTGAGTTTTCTGCTTCCTCATTGTTGTGTTCCTTCGTTTTATTTATTAAAACCATAATTATAAATACTTTAGACAGGGCCGGATTAAAGGTGCACAGGTCCGTAAGCCCAGAATGTTCCAGGGGCCCCCTTCCCCACCGCAACATTGTGAAAAGTGGGAATGATACACTGTGAAACTATTCAGTTCAATTCAACTTTATTTGTATAGCGCCACTTCACAACAATGTTGTCACAGGGCACTTTACAGACACAAATCAACATACACATCATTTCGAGCCAATTCATACATATCCTATAATAGAGACTACATTTTTAACATCTCTCAGCCAGTGGTACCAGTATAAATACACTAGATACTGTGGTGTAACTATCTGGCTTTTATGTGCATTTTGTTTCATGTCCAAACTGCTGGTGTTTTCCCTACGTGGGCCCTACGTGGCCGTTGGCTCCTGGACCTGTGTCCATGATGCCCATTGGATAATCCGGCCTTGACTTTAGATGAATTTAAGTCCTTAGTTTTCTGGAATATTATAAAAAAGATGTTTTCCTGTTAATTCCTTGGGATAAATGATTATTAGCCTCTGGTACGTGTAAGACAGTCTTCACATTGGCACTGTTTGGTCTGGTGAGCCGTGTCCTCGGGACCCTGACCTGCTTGTTCTAGATGTTTCCTCCTCTGCAACACCTGATGCAGGTGAGTTAGCAGCTGGTAAAGGTCTGTGTAGGCCACCGTTTCAGCCTGGTGTTGGAGGGTGAAACATGTAAAACGTTCTGGCCAGGGGTCCCTGAGGACCAGGAAACACTTCCCAATGCTTCTCAGATCAGGATGAACTGGGATGAACTGGAGCTTGGATGAACTGGGGACGGTCCTAGTTCATCCAAGCCTCCGAGCTGTACTGGTGTGAATATGTGGGACTTTGTTCTGGCCTTCAGACCAGTTTCCTGCCGTGTCTTTACAGCCAAACTTGTTTCCTTTGACTGATTGTGGAGTGTTTTAGTTGCTTCTCAGGCTCTCCATCAGTCTGTCAGGAAAGTTCACGTACGTTTTGTTTGGACTGAATCTGTCGGACTGTTCAGCAGGGAGAGGCGGATGGAAGTTTTCTGCGTATTTAGGAAGATAACCCTGCCGTTCTTTCAGTTGTGCTAAACAACAAAGACCTGAATGTCTTTTAAACCTTTCCAACTCAGTCTGTTGGTTTCCTTATATAAGCTGTTATGAACTGGCTTTCATTATGTTTTTTTTTCTCTTTCTGTAAAGCATCTTGAGATGGCATTGCCGTGATTTGACGCGTGAATTGAATTTTGTGGCTCAAATAACATCTGTAGAGTAAACATGAGCCATGTGCCGTGAAGACGGGATCACATTTTATTTCTAATTTCCTTCAGAAGCAGGAAAGTCGTGTTAATTTTTGTGTTTAAGATGCTTGTGGCATAAAACCAGTTTGAACTGGCAGAACTTGGGTTCCTCTGGGCGTCTAACCTGATTTGTCGGGTTCCAGGTGCAGTTCAGTCTGAACTAAACCAGGTTAAAATCCTGTCTGGGAGGGAAGCAGAACAGCTGGAAGATGCACGTCTTTCCGTCTATTCCATCAGCTTTTCAGCATCAGACGGGAGGAAGAAGCTTCCCGGCTGCTGGGAGGGAAATCTCTTCTGGGATTGTTGAAGCTCGTTCGCCGTCCTCGCATTGGGGCTCAAGTTGGACAACTTTATTACCCCTTTCAATTTATTTGCGTCATGTTGGCGCAGCAGGGCCGCGGCGTCTTCTTTATCGTAACCATAAAGAATGCTGGTGACAGAAGAACAATTGGTTCAAATCCAGTCAGACAGGAACAAGGTGGGGGCGTTCGGAGCTATTAGAAAGTTGTGTGTGTAATGGGTCCCCGGCCACTTTCCCGGTCATCCCATCAGTCAGGTTTAAGAGCGCGGGGCGCCCGGCAGCGCCGCCAAACCTCCTGGGACCTGGTATAGCTCAGGCTGAAATGACACATCTTGACATCTTAAATTCAGCAAGATTAAACTGCGAGCAGTAAAGGAGGAGCCCGGTCGCTCGAGCGCTGCTTTATTTCCCCCTCCACCCGCTGCGGCGGTGGCGTTAAGCTGTCCTCAGAGGCTCGGCTCCATTGTTGTGTCTGCAGGGCTGGAAAATCTCACCAACACGCCTGTGTTTCTGTCTTTCTGTCCCCGCAGAGAGGATCAGATGAGCTGAGTATGTACAACAATCCCAACTCTGGCATGAGCAGTATGAGTGGTGAGTTCGTTCCGACCACCCCTGCATACACGGGGGGGTTGCATCGGGCGGCTTGATGGGTAGTAGCAGGTGGCGTTGAGCAGGAATCAACAGATTAACCCTTAAAACTCTGCTTATAGCAATGGGGGGGGGGGATGAATATGTATTCATCCCCTTTCATTAAAGAAAAGGCTGAATTTACAACAGTCACTCAAATAACTGGAGACTTAAAAAAGGAACAATAACTAAAAATTTGCAAAAATATAATTTAGTAATATAAGACACTGTTTTTTCATTTAATTGAGTTGAAAAAAGTATTAAAAAAAACAAACAAAACGGTCCTGGACAAATGAGAGACTTTTCTGTTGAACAGTGGGACAAAATACCTGTCAACAGGTGCAGAAGTCTGACTGAGAGGAACAGAAAACACCTGACTGGAGCGGAAACATTAAAGGATTGTTCAACTAAATAATACTTTTTGAGTGATGTAATATGTAATAAATGATCTTATTTGTTTGCTTTTTTAAAAAAAATATTTCTATTGAACCAGAATTAGAAAATAATGTCATGATTTTATTAAAAGTTTTTATTTATTATTACTTTAGTCAATTTCAGCTTATTTTACAGGCAGCTGTTTTTTTCCTTCTTTAATAAAAGGGTATGAATAAATATGAGCACAGCTGTATCCTACACCTGGATATGTGTGGCGACTAAAAACTGTTTCATGAAGACCATTAAAACCAACATATTGGTGTTTTTTTCACTGCATTTTGGTCATTTATGGGAAATTAGTCAGTGATGAACGAAGTATGGAATTGTGACATGACTTCACAGCAAGCTGTCTCATGATGTTTCCATGATTCAGTCATTTCCACACGTGTCATGTTTACAAAGACTTCATGAATGCACCATTCAGCAGTTCTGATTTTAATGTTGTTCATATTTACATGTAAGTTATCAAACCTGTTAAATGCATGGATCAGTAATAACAATACATTAAAAAGTACACCATCTCAGATGCCTCCTTTCCCCTGCCCTCCCAACACAGAACCTGGGGAAGTACACACACTACACACACACACATTAGGGATGGGACTTTAACACATTGATTTGTGATAAATTAATCAGAAAATGAACGTGTTAAATGAACACATTTAATCGCAGAACGTTGCGGTTTAGTGGTACAGCAACTACACCGTTGTGCATGCTACACCTGTCACTGAGCAGCATATATTTAGTACAGCTGTGGCGATATGCTTTGGGTGCAGATTCATTTTAAATTGGGATTCTCACTATTCTTCGATATTTCTGATTTTTGTAGATTAAAAACAGAAAAAATGTACACAACCTTTTCTTTCCCCAGAGATCTATGTTTACCCCATATTTTTAACATTTTATTCATAAAAACCAAGCTCACCATCACTACTGTGTTGCTAATAGACCTCTATTTTGACATTGAAATGATGATGAAGACGCTTCCTGTCACACTTTTTACCAATCAGAGAGCCTAAAACGACGGTAATGACCAATCAGGAGCAGCCAAAGATCAACAAGTGATCAGAAAAGAAGGGGAAAAAAAGGTCCTTTATGGCTGTAATAAACCCAATCAGACGTTCCTGAAGCAGCGGCGTTGGAGTTTTGTGAGGAAAGCAGTTAAATAGTAGCAGAAGTTACAGTAAATGAATAAAAAACCCTTTTGTTTCTCCTGAAAGCCCAGAGTTTAGAGCCTGATATGCAGATGAGACGAGAGAATAATGTCTGTTGACGGCTTAAAAGGCTTGTTGTTGAAAAACAACAGAGCAGAAATAGGAAAAATCTGAGTTTTAAGGGTTAAAGAGATGCTGAAATACGCGGCAGGAGTTGAACTGTGCCATCATGAGAGATACTTCATGTGAATAAGCTCACGCTCCTCAGTGGGTGGGCACCCACACAACAGCATGCGACTGCAACGGATACCGCTGCATGGTAACGCCGCCTCGCTCTCCACTTCCAGTCTGCAGCATCTTAAAGAAGTTTGTTCCCAACCGCTCCAGTAGGAGGGTTAAACATGCGGACCGGTGGGTGTGGATATGCTTTCCTACATAAATATCTTACCGTTTCATTGCTTCACCACTCCCACATCATGGCCAGTATCCCCTGTGGGACCAGTCTAAGGCGGGGATGAGGCAGATTGATGGTTGTATTTATCCAGATCCTGCCCTGACCTGGTGCTTTCATCAGGAGAGAGGGAGCAGGTAATAAAACCTAAAAGTTCATTAGTCACTGGTTGGTTGTAGCAAAAACCACAACATGTCCGTCTTCGTTCATCATCGTTGATTTACTTTAATCACATCTTATAAAAAGACACGTCTGCTAGTCGATAAATGTGTTGGAACCTCCTCCTCCTGTTCCTGGACCATGTAGAACCACAGACTGCTACGTGTTATTGGCTGGGTGGGGTGAAGCACGTCCACAGAGCCTAACTAGAAGTCCGTCCGCCTAAAGAGTCCTGGCGGAAAGCAGGAAACATCAGTAAACACGTTTCCATGGAGACACTTACCCCATTCGCTTGGAAATCATCCCGATTTTAGATTTCATGCCTGCTGTTTCCATGGTAACTAATCTATTCCGATGTGGCGTGCTCAGAAAGATGTTTACGTCACGGCAGGGGTGGAAAATCAAATCGAAAATCACTCCACAATTTTAAAATCTTTTTTTTTTTTGTTAAAAAATCCATTTTTTTCAAACATTTCAAACAATTTTTTTTTTTTTTTGGTCATTTTTAATTATTATTATTTGATCTTTTTACTCGTCTTCTTGAGCATTATAGCAGCAGAATGATGATCTGGCTGCTGGGTTGTTTTTTCCTGATAGAAATCAAGAAAAATGACGAGCAAAAAAAATAAATTTACACATTTATTTAGTTTTTAATCTACAAAACTCAGCGATATCGAAGAATCGTGAGAATCGCAATTTAAATGGAATCGGCACCCAAAAAATCATCATCAAATCGGAACAAAAGCAGATCATCACAGCTCTACACGGGGTTTATCGCAGATGGAGAGGTCTACAAGCGGATCGTCACCGTTGGTTGACGGCGAGGAAAAGTCGTAGAGACGCTTTGGATTAAAAACAAACTTTATGTCGCCGTGCAGCGAATTCGTTTGTTCACCACCATCTTCCCAAGTGAGTGAGTGCTGTCCAGAGTCGTCTTCACGGACCGCAGTCCTGCAGGGTTTCCATGTGTCCCTGCTCCAACACACCTGGATTACCGTAAATGGATCTATGAAGTTCTACACCGTGATTAATCCATCTGAGTCAGGCGAGTTGGAGCGGGGAAACGTGAAATCCCTGCAGGATTGTGGCTTTTAAAGGCTGGAGCTGATCAGGTCGATAATATGCTGTTACTGACTTGGGAAGAATCACAATACGTTTTATTATCATTGAACCAGCGTCCCAGTGTCTCCCAGTTCAACCAGTCCAAGAACAGACATTTAACAGGAAATGAGGTCACATAATAATACGTTGAATTCAAGGAAAACAAGAAATCTAAATGGTTTTGTAGCAGTTGCGTTATTAAGCATGTTCATTGTTTTATACCACATTAATAATAAACGGTAGACAGTAAAACTGGTCCGACTGTGAGCTCCTTCCTTCCAGGACCGAGTGAATGAAGGTCTCATCCTTACAGACCGCTGTGATGTCCACATTTCCACAGGTTCAGGTGGACAAAATGAGCTCCGCCGTCACTTTTGACACGGTTGGAGAGAGTTGAGCAGAAAGTGGAGCATTGTGAGCTCTCAGCTCGACCACTGAGTGCTTCTCCAGACTGGAAGGCTTTGACTCTGCAGGTTTCCTCTCAGCAATCAGCAGCCTCACGCTGAAAGCTGTTCAGGACTCCAGAAGCGCTCTGACTAATGTTCTGTACTGTTTCCGCTTCGTGGAATATGAAAATAGCTCCATATCAATACAAAACCCCTTTAAAGTCTGAGATTTTTGACAGCAACCTGAGACGTTTTAGGAAATCTGTCACTTTTATCGCCACCTCGTCGGTTGTCTACAAGAAAAAAAGTTAAAAAAAAAAAAACTGACCTGCAGGCAGAAGGGAGAGATTTTAATCCAGATCAAACACCAGGACTGGTTCAGGACTGGCTTCACGCACCAAAACCGTCTAACAAGCTGTGTTTGTAACGAAAACCTCCCATCAGATTCATCAACACGTCAGGATACGTCGTTCATCTGTTACTGGTGAATACTAGGGGTGGGAAAATCAAACCAAAAATTGAAATCAGGATTTTTTTTTCTTCACAATTTTAAAATGTTCTTTTTTAAAATAACTAAAACTAATGCACTATAAAAAATGTATCCTTTTCATTGTTTTTATTGATCATTTTACTCGTCTTCTTGGGCATTACAGCAGAATGATGGTCTGGCTGCTGGGTTGTTTTTTTCCTCATTTAAAATGAACAAAAATGACGAGCAAAAAAAAAAGTTTTATACTTTTTTTTTTGTTTGTTTTTAATGGACAAAAATCAGCAATATCGGAGAATTGTGAGAATTGCAATTTAAATCAAATTGGCACCCAAAAAATTGAGACAAAAGCAGATCATCACAGCCCCAGTAAACACCATTGTCATCCTGACACCTGCTGGCCCGAATCTGCAGGTAAACACCTGGAAACCTCCATAAGACTGAGGACGCTGCAGAGATAGAGACCAGGACAAGTCATCAGAATGAATGATTAATGATGATGTTCACTGAAACCTTCTTTTTTAAAGTGACTCTTCCTTCATTCATTTTCTGTATGACTAAGTCTAAAAGGCTCGACACATGGGCAGCGACTTCGTTTCTTTTATTTATATTCCATTAAACCTGCGTCCTCCTCCAGCCAGGCAACCCTAACCCAGCCAGCAGGCGACAGGCAGGGACACCTGGACAGGTACCTAGTCCATCTCACTGTCATTATAAATAATTCAGGTAATATAAAAGCAGATTCATGGACTATCAGGTCTAATTCCTCCTGAACCGACGGCAACCTGCCGTCTGGTCCATGAAGGCATCAGGACTGACACGCTGCTGGTGTTGTAACTACAGAGGAAAGTGTCGCATTGAACGGCTTCTACAGTTTCTACAAATGACATCCTGCTGCATCAAAACAGCATCTTTTAACATTTCCAGGTCAGCAGTTTATTAACTAGATCAGTTATTAACCAGGAGGTCAGCGTGTTATTAACCAGGAGACCCGGCCATAACCTCCATCTCCGGTATAGTAAATAAAAAGAAGGTTGTAAAACGAGCGCATGCAGCCGGTGGAGGTAACTGCAGGTGGTTTGGGTGTTTATGGAGGGAACAGGTGTGAACGTGTGTTCGGTCTGTATCAGAAAACCGGTCGGTCTCAACTGCAGCTTGTTAATAAAAAAAAAAAGCCATTTAATTTTCCTCTGAAAGAAATAACACCACCAGGTCACCGTCTGCTGCGTCAGTGTCTGCTTTATGTTAGAAAATAATAAGTCCTTGATAATGACAAAGTTTATAAATCTGACCAAAGAACACACAGCAAACGTAGCTTTATTGTGCTTTAATGAAATGACTTTAAACATTGAAGCGTCTCTGACCTGGGAACCAGTCCAGGATGGGGATTAAAACCAGATTCCTTCATGTCGTGCTAGTCGAAGCTCCTCAGGTTGCTCTTAATTCGGGCTGGGCTATTAATTGGATTTTAATCTATGATCTGTGTTTTCAATGATCATAAAACTAAAAGGGTGTGATTATTTTTCTCTCTGCAGTTTCCTCTCCTGCTGTCTTCAGCTGCTAATCGAGCGTCTCTGGCGTTGCAGCGCTGTGCTGTAAACTCCTCCCACAGCCGCTTTGCTTTCATTCAGACACTGTTGACAACTTGGCGACTTTCTCGCTAAATCTGGAGACTTTTTTTGTTAAAAGTGACAAATCTAGCAGCTTTTACTGGAGTTATTAGAGACTTTTCTGGTGTTTTGGCGACTGACTTGAAGACACATATTGTTCTGCAGTTACTGTAAGGAAGGAGCAGCGGGAGCCTCTCCCGTCCTAAAGCACTCCCAGGCGGCCAGTCTCAGTCGGCTCCGGCTGCAGGTCCATGTAGAATAACTGCAGTAGGTTGTGGAAGTTCACCTAAACATAGTTTACACCATTGTCAGTGACAACTGGCTGCATTATTTTCCTATACATAGTTCGGCCAGAGGGATTATTAAATACTGTAATAATCCCTCCGTTACGGGGCGTTACCATAGCAACGTGTTAACCAGCTGGTTCAGATCAGCCGTCTTTTAACAGGTGAATGAGAGAAACGCGCTGCAGCCTGACAGCGGTTGTTTGGTATAAAACGTACATCCAGGCCAACGTAAAATAGGTTGTATAATATAGCATATTTAGAAAGTGATATAAAAATAAATACAAATTTGTTATTAAATGTTTACTGTGTGGGACCATGGTAAAAGCGGATTAAACAACTCGTAACCGTACATTAGACGGTTATAACGCACAACGCGGAGTGTAGAACACCACGACACGCAGCTTTATTGAATCCTTATATCAATTCAGTTTACATCAGTATTTGCACTTTGTCAAGACAAAGCTTCATGTTATTTGTTTGTTTTCTAAAATCTGTGGAATCATAAAGACATTGTTTAAAAGACATGGTTTAATGTTAACTATATTCATGTTGTTAAAGATAAAATGATAATCGTGTTAAAAAATCGAGATCTCAATATCAGTCAAGAATAATGATGATTTTTGCCATAATCGAGCAGCCCTACTCCTAACGCCGTTGTCCTTCTGTAAACAGCTCCAGATGATTGGCAGCAGGTTGGCTGGAAAGCCTGAGCTTTACTTACATTCTTATATTAAACCTGTAGATGGAGCTTCTAACGGCAACGATAGTAAGAAGCTGAGGGTGGAGGAAGCTCCTCCGTCGCGTGTGATCCACATCAGGAAGCTGCCCAATGAGGCGTCGGACGCGGAGGTCATCGCTCTGGGTCTGCCTTTCGGTAAAGTCACCAACATCCTGACCCTGAAGGGGAAAAACCAGGTGAGTGCAGGACGCCGTGTGTAATCCACCTGGATTACGGTGGTCAGGTCGGTCCTTCCTTAATGGTCAGGAGGTGTCAGAAGGCCCATTTCTGCTGCCTCTGGTACAGAAACTGGCGTGTCCATTTCAAACGCCATATCACATGTCCTCCAGGCATGTTGCCATACCTGTCAAGTCGGTCCAGCCACCAGTGGGCAGGACTGGGTTAACTGGGATTTGACACTGGTTGGTCGCAGTAATGCACAAACGGACCAGATTATGTGCGTAAGAGATGGACGAAACGTCTGTTTCTACGTGGATCCGTGTTCTGCACCCAGCAGAAATGGGCCTCTGGCAGTGTATCGAGTTTGTCCACCTGAAAGCTCGTTGTGTGTCTGAGTGGGCACCGTTGGTCCATGAGATTCCTGTCTGAAACATCGGCTTCTTCTTCGCTGACAGCTGCCTCTTAGTATTCAGACACGTAGCTGCTGTGGAGACGTCTGCTTCGGGACAGGCGGGAACGGCGTTTCCCTGCTTATGTTGCATAACGAGCACGTCTTAAATCTGTTCTGGTGTTTTTCAAGGCGATGTCTTGGAAGAAATGATCAGTGGTTGTCTCTCCTGTCAGGCTTTCCTGGAGATGGGGACAGAGGAGGCAGCCATCACGCTGGTGAACTACTACACCACCGTCCCTCCACATGTCCGCAACGTCCCCGTCTTCATTCAGTACTCCAACCACAAAGAGCTGAAAACCGATTCGGGCAATCAGGTTAGTCCAGCTGGAAAGGTCCTCTTCCATTGCCGTGAAACTCCTCTGACACCATTAACACCTGGAGTTGGAGTTTGTAATGGGATCAGTGGGAGCACATCAGTTTTAAGGGACAATGCTGCTGTGTTGGCTCAACTCACTTCCTCTTTACCAACACGTTTATCCACCAATACGTCTCACGTAAAGACTCTGAAAGCCTTTTTATTTCATTTATAGTTGTGCTCAGATGTATTCATCCCCTTTCATTAAAGAAAAGGCTGAATTTACAACAGTCACTCAAATAACTGGAGACTTAACAATAAATAAAAATTTGCAAAAATATAATTTAGTAATATAAGACACTGTTTTTTCATTTAATTGAGTTGAAAAAAGTAGAAAAAAAAAACCCAAACAAATGTGTCCTGTTCTGTTGAACAGTGGGACAAAATACCTGTCAACAGGTGCAGAAGTCTGACTGAGAGGAACAGAAAACACCTGACTGGAGCGGAAACATTAAAGCATTGTTCAACTAAATATTATTTTATGACTGATGGAATATGTAATAAATTATCTTATTTGTTTGCTTTTTTTAAAAAAATATTTCTATTGAACCAGAAGTAGAAAATAATGTCATGATTTTCATAAAATTTTTATTTATTATTACTTTTTGTCAGCTTATTTTACAGGAAGCTGTTTTTTTCCATCTTTAATGAAAGGGGATGAATAAATATGAGCACAACTGTAGCTGTGAGACAGAAAGTATACTGGAGAAACGATGCTGACATGTTGGACAGCCAGACGCCTGCAGGATGCAGCGTTGTATCATCCGGTAATGGCGGCTGCTGCTCCGTTGAAGAGAAAGCGTCTGACGGCGTGTGTTTGGTTGCAGCGGACCCAGGCCATGCTGCAGGCGGTGTCGGCGGTCCAGTCTCCCAGCTCGGATGTGCAGGAGATTCTGGCCGCGGCGCCCAGTCCCGTGCTGCGGATCATCATCGACAACATGTTCTACCCCGTAACGCTGGATGTCCTGCAGCAGGTAAAGCACCGTCTGAAGCGTGCTCCGCTGGACGCGCAGCTTACAGCTGATTGGCTGTTCGCTTTCATCTCATCTGCAGATTTTCTCCAAGTTTGGCACGGTCATGAAGATAATCACCTTCACCAAGAACAACCAGTTTCAGGCTCTTCTGCAGTTCAGCGATCCTGTGAACGCTCAGCATGCCAAGCTGGTGAGAAGGGGGAGTTTCCTCTCCACCGTACGGAGCCTAACCCCGACCCTGACCCTAACCGTAACCCTGACCCTAGCCGTAACCCTGACCCTGACCCTAACCGTAACCCTGACCCTGACCCTAACTGTAACCCTGACCCTGACCCTAACCGTAACCCTGACCCTAACCGTAACCCTGACCCTGACCCTGACCCTGACCGTAACCCTGACCCTGACCCTGACCGTAACCCTGACCCTGACCCTGACCGTAACCCTGACCCTGACCCTAACCGTAACCCTGACCCTAGCCGTAACCCTGACCGTAACCCTGACCCTGACCCTAACCGTAACCCTGACCGTAACCCTGACCCTGACCCTGACCCTAGCCGTAACCCTGACCGTAACCCTGACCCTGACCCTAACCGTAACCCTGACCCTAGCCGTAACCCTGACCGTAACCCTGACCCTGACCCTAACCGTAACCCTGACCGTAACCCTGACCCTGACCCTGACCCTAACCGTAACCCTGATCCTCCTCTGCAGGCTCTGGACGGGCAGAACATCTACAACTCCTGCTGCACGCTGCGCATCGACTTCTCCAAGCTGGTCAACCTCAACGTGAAGTACAACAACGATAAGAGTCGGGACTACACGCGGCCGGAGCTGCCAGCCGGCGACGGGCAGCCCAGCCTGGACCCGGCCGTGGCCGCAGCCCTCAGCAAAGACTCCGGCTCCCTCCTCGGTAAGATCCCAGGTAGATCCCGTCTTTACTCTTCTTCCATTGATCTGCAGCTGTTGGAGGAGATTCTCCCGTTGGAACTGTAGCGTTGTAATGCCGGCGTTTTCTTCTCTACTTCCTGCCAGGAGCCCTGAACCCTCTGAGCGCCGCAGCAGCAGCAGCTGCTGCTGCAGGGAGGGTGGCCCTGGCTGGACAGGCGGGCTCCGGCGGGGTCCTGCTCGTAAGCAACCTCAACGAGGAGGTTAGTAACACGAAGAGCGGTGAGACGTACAGACCAGGCAGGGCTGTCGCTCCACATCACCTCTGTCCATATGTTTCTGTTGCAGTCCGTCTCCATTTGATTGTTTTCTTTTCTGCCTTTCAGGATGTTTTTAGAGTTTTTTTTTTTATTCAAAGCAGCTCTTTAAACGCGGACAGTTCAGCTTAGGAAGAATCTGATTCGTTGTCCCCAGAGGTAGATCCCAGATACACAAATCCCTGATTCCTAATCCGCTTATTTATTATGGAACTAGAAATGCGGTCTGTTGGTGAACCGGTGGATCCCTGCAGCTATCAAACATCTATGAGAGGTTTTCCACCAGCTGGGATTCCTTCCGTCTGGTTTTTCCTGGACAAGTGGAACAAAACTGCGTTTCCGACTCTGGACATCCGTGGTTAGGAACTCTGCTTCCGATGAGGAGAATCCCCTAAACGTTGTCGTAACGTAGGATGTCCACACATCAGGCGACGTTTATTAAAGTTCGAACCTTTTAAAGCCGAGAAGACGATGAGCTGAACCTGAAACTGGGAAAATAAACGTGATAATTCCCAGTAAACGACAGTCTGCTCAGGAAGGCAGATTTGGTTAAAGGTTTCTGTAGAGGTAGAGCTCTGTCGGACTAGTCCGGGGTTCAGGAACCAGCTGGGTGATCCCTGACGTGCCAAACGGGAAAACATCCCGCTCGCAGCTGGAGGCCAGCGTCTGTGTAGCCGACATGACGTCGGGGTAAACCAGTGAAACCAGTCTGGGCTCTGAGCTCGTTGCTCCGCCAGAAGCCAGAACTTCGGGTCACATGAACAATAGAAGTTCCTTTTCATCGGGTCCATTCAGCCTCCAGCAGGAGTCTGCGTCTGCGGGGGGGTGTCTGGGCTTTAACGTGCAAACAACCCGGTTATTTCATGTTTAACCTGAGCTGCAGGCGACTGGGCGAGCATGTGGAGATGTTTGATCGACTAGTTTATTAAAAC
This sequence comes from Telmatherina bonti, assembly GCF_933228915.1. NCBI lineage: Eukaryota > Metazoa > Chordata > Actinopteri > Atheriniformes > Telmatherinidae > Telmatherina > Telmatherina bonti. The sequence continues at coordinate 31,529,942 of NC_136618.1, forward strand.
AATCCGTTTGAACGGCATCAGCAGCGGCAAACTTTTCTGCATTAGCCACGCCCACCTCAGACGGCTGACCAATCACACAGCCACAAGTGTTGAGGAAGAATAAAAAGTTTTATCGTGGAGCTCGCTGCAGGCTTTAGCCGGTAATCACCCCGGATCAGTCTAATTCCTGGACTGTCCCAGCTAATCGATGCTAATCCAGAGCTTTCAGAGGTGTGCCTGATTTTTATTTGTTTTATTTCCATGAACGCGTCATGCTTTTATTTCCCTGCCTTATCAGACTCATTGTGTCCCTGCAGAGAGGGGGGGGGGGGGGGGTTGCAGTTGTTTCTCACAGCGCCACAACCTTCCCTCTCCTCTGACCTCCCTCCTTTGTCAGACTGAATTGACTCTGCTAACTGTCTCTCTTCTGTTTTTCTCTCGGAGTGCTCCCACCTCTCCCAGCACATATGAAAGCTCATATGAAACCATTCTGTTGTGTCCTAATGTGCGTCTCTTCCCGGGAACAAGCACCTGGCTCTCTGAAACGCTTGCTCACTGTCTCCCTTTCTCCTTTGTTTAAACGGTGAAGATTAAACGGCATCTAATCTGTGTCTGCTCATCTGACTGTGAATGAAGGCGTCACGCGGGAGCCTGTTGACAGTATCATGTTCCGATACTGTCCTGAAGCTTTCTTGTGCGCCTTCACCACAACTCTTGCATGCGCCGCTGGGAAGACGTGGAACTGCATGCTTGTCCTAACTCAACTTTCCCCCCTCAGCCTCTCTCCTTGTGGTAGCGCTCTCCTCTGTTGAAAGATGCTGGATGTTGAGGTTTCCGAGCTGCTGCATGTTATTCTGACTTTATATTGCTGGTTTTTTATTATGATTTTGTACTTTTTTTACCTCCATGCTTGTCCAGGGTATTTCAACTAAAGAAAACATTGATCCAAGCCATTATCTCTGACCAAACTACCTGCATTGTTCCACTGTACTGACCTATATTTTATTTTTGTCCCTCCCCCTTCCTCACTTTGAATTTTGTTTTGTATTTCCCCCAATTTGCATTCACCTCCCTGTCCATCTCTCTCTCTCTTTCTCTCCCTCTCTCTCCCTCCCCATCCCTTCCTTTTCTCCTCCATTTATCCTGCCACCCCCTCCAATCTGGGGGGAAATTTTAAACCTCAAATGACCCCCTCTTGCTCCAACATTAACCACCTAAACCCCCTTCCATGACTCCTCCTCCATGACCCACCACTTCCATCACTCTCCGGGGGGAAAACAAAACCACCATCCCTCCTACCTACCTCCGCTCTGGATCGATCTGTCCATCTCTACCTCCGCTCCGCTCCGACTCTTCTACCTCTCTACCTGTCTCACGCTGCTTGTTGCTCTTCTCTCCCTCTAAAGATGGTTACGCCCCAAAGTCTGTTTACCCTTTTCGGTATGTTATCGTTAGCTCTCTCTCCTCTCTCTGTCTCTCTTTTTCTACCTTTTTGTTCTGTTTCAATTCTGTCTTTGAGACTTGTTTTATTATTATTATTATTATTATTATTATTATTATTATTATTATTATTATTATTATTATTATTATTATTATCCTGCTTTAATCTAATTTAAGTACAGTTTTTTTTTAGCTAATTTCTCTTGTTTCTCTCTGGTTTGTAAGCCCTTTTGGCCCCTGTTTACCGGTTTGGGTTAATGTTTATTAAGGAGCCTGAATGTCAGCGTAGTAGTGTGTTAATGCACGGTTAAGCCGTTTGTTTTCTGCATGTTGTATTTCTAGCCATCTGACACAGCTTGATAAGTTATCTGTGTAGAGGGCGGCTCGTCTCTCTCTTCCTGTTCTGTTTCCTCTCCTCTCCCTTTTTAGTCTACTGTAATCCTTCTGGATGTACTCTGCTCTTCTTTCCTCTGTTTCTTGTCTGTAGTTTATTTTTTTTTTCTCCAGTGCTAACTTTGGATTTTCTAACTGTCTGCTTTCTCTCCACCTCACCTCTTGTCCTCCTGCCTGCCTGTGGCTCTAATGCAGGAGTGTACGGTGATGTCCAGAGGGTGAAAATCCTTTACAATAAGAAGGACAGTGCACTGATTCAGATGTCAGACTCCAATCAGGCTCAGCTAGGTGAGTACGTCGCCACAGACCGGTGTTTGTGGTCTTTATGTTTTTCTGTGTCATTTCCTAATTTGTTTGCTATTTAACCTCTTCATCATGCATGCCACCATCACAAATCATGTCTTACTTCTGCCGTTTTGTTCTGACAAGTTTTATTCCAGCTCTAAAACACTCATGAAGGTCCTGCTGGTTTCCATGGAGATGAAGGAGGTTTTATAGAACTCGCTCTTCCCTTCATAAACTATCTAAAGCTTTACACATTCCTAGATGGATCAGGCTGCTTCCTCTAGTTTTTACTGGAAGTTATGTGTTTTTAGCCTAGACTGTATATAGAGATGGTCAGAGCCTCCATGACTCCGAGCTTTCTGTAGCTAAGAGCTAACCAAGCTAACCTGGAGATAATGGGAGCTAACCAGCTAACGGAGGTAAGCGGGCTAAAGCTAAGTCACGTTGTTAACCGGCTAAAAACCGCGGTGGTTCTACGTTCTTCTGACTTGAAGGAGGAGATCGGGTACCTGTCAATCAAAAGGACACGCCCCTAAATATGCCGAACTTTAAGATTAAATTACTTTTAAACGGGCGAGTTAGAAAAAAATTCACTCCCCCCACAGTTGTCATGAAGGTAAACCTGACCTATTAAACCTAAAATGGATTTTTGTACCAGGCTGTAAACATGTTTATTCCTGCTGTAAACGTGTTTATTTCTGCTGTAAACATGTTTATTTCTGCTGTGAAGTTGGTCTTTTTAACATGGGAGTCTATGGGGATTTGCTCTGTTTTGCAGCCCCTAGTGGATGAAGGGGGAACTGCAGTTTTATGCACTTCTGTGTAGGCTTTACTTTTAACGGCCGGAGGCTCCGTCCATCTTTCATATATGGTCTATGGTTTTTAGGAGGACATTACAGCCATTTACATGTTTGCTAAGTAGCAGGTGAAGTAACTCTGACTCAGTAACACATGTCCTTATTCTGACACCTCTCTGGTGATCTCTCGCATCGAGATTCATTCATACGTGCAGCCCATATAGGTGTGAAGACATACCTCATTTATTTTGGGTCATTTCAGACAGGAGGCAGAAAAAACGAGCCTTGCGATGAAGAGTTCTGAATCTAGTTTGCTTCTGCGTCTGTTTAATCGCATTTCAGCGGGTGGCGTCACCCACAGCGTGGCACATATCAGACGTTTGTTCAGAAGCGTCTGAGTTTCAGTCGGAAGAGATTTTACTTTGTTTTTACAGCACAAAGAATTTATTGAATGTCAGGAAGGCAGGTTGACATTTACAAAGCCGGGTTTGATGAGACTCTGAAGTGTTGACGCTCTGACCTTTTGTCTGCTTCGCCTCGGCTCCAGCAATGAGCCACCTGAACGGCCAGAAGATGTACGGGAAGATAATCCGGGTGACGCTGTCCAAGCATCAGACGGTGGCGCTGCCTCGCGACGGTCTGGATGACCAGGGTCTTACCAAGGACTATGCCAACTCCCCGCTCCATCGCTTCAAAAAACCTGGCTCCAAGAACTTCCAGAACATCTTCCCGCCTTCGGCCACCCTTCACCTCTCTAATATCCCGTAAGTACCGAGCGAGTCGGCCAAGGATCATGCATATTCACACATAAACGGGAAATATCACTGGTGGACGTCTCACCCGACCAGTGTTTAGCTGTGTTCACACTTTTCTCTCTAACAAAGTTGGATTTGACCCACTTTAACCCAAACTACAACACTTACCATTTCCCCGTCAGCGCCCTCCATCGCCGGCTGAGCAGCATTTCGAGAAATACACACGATAGATGTCACTGTGTCATTGAACACGTTAAGTCTTAAAGGACAAAAATGTCCTCTTCCAAATAAACGGCCATAAAAATGTGACAGATTCTTTGTTTCTGATTTGATAAAAAAAAAAAAAAAAATTCTGAACATCTGAAACTACTTGAGCCCTGCATTCAAAGATTCATCAGATTTTAATCTACTAAAAGTCGCCTTCATGGCTTCTTGTCACTGGTGGTTTTTATAAGAGGGGAAAAAAGGAGAGACTGAGACTCATTCTGGGCAGCAGAGGGGTTCAGATCTTTATCATTTTAATATGATCTTCATGTTACAAATATTCCCCTAAATATTGACTCGGATGCATTTTTAGTTTTTTTTTTGGTTTTTTTTGTTTTGTTTTTTAAACCCCGTTTAGTCGGTAGGGCAAAAACATCAACTTTCCAAAACTATTTCTTCATTAAAACTTTTCAGCTTCTTGAGGTTTAAAACATTTGATCTGCTTGAATCTTGATCAGAACAATTAAATGATAAACAATTATAAAGATTTAAACTCTCTACGTTATAGTGCTGACATTTTTATAAAACCTCTCAAAAATAAGTTCATTTTTATTTGATGCAGGACAAAAGTAACTCAACGACTCATTAAAATGACAGTTTTAATATGCCAAATATGATTGTGCATTTTGTGATTCCACACCATTTGCCCATTACAGGCCTGCATAAAAGATGGTCATTTTTCGAGGTTTTGTGCTCGTAATTGAGCTTAAATAACTGTTTCCCAGTTTCTGGCCAGCCTGATCTCTGTTAAGGAGGTCACAGAATTAGTTTAGTATGTATTTTCAAGAATATCCTGAACCATGATCAGAAACATTTAGAGAAATGTAATAAAATAGTTAAGGCTGTAGAGAATGAGTGTGAATGGTTGTTTGTCTCTTTGTGTTGGCCCTATGATGGACCGGCGACCTGTCCAGGGTGTACCCTGCCTCTCGCCCAATGATAGCTGGGATAGGCTCCAGCTTCCTGCAACCCTTAGTCAGACTAAGCAGTTCGGGAAATTAATGAATAAATACAATCAAAGAACCAAGCGGTTGGTTTAGGCCCTGAAATGGCAAAACTAAACCAACTAAAGCGCTCCTTCCACTGGCCAGTCTGGCTCGGGACCTGAAATACCAGAACTAAAACCAGTAGCAACAAGGGCTGGACAATAATCCAATAACAATATATATCGATCAATAGATGTTTAGTGCGATACAAAAAAGGTTTATTAAAAAGTTCAACAGAAAAAGACAGTTTACCTTCCTTTTTTTTTTTTTTTTAATCATAGCCTGTCATGTAGCTTAATACAGTCATTAGTTTTACAAACTCTAACCCCAGTATGCTCTGGCAGCAAACCCCGCCCCTCTAACCCCTCTCCAGCCACATCAAGAAGAGAATCAAACTTTGTTTATACGGCACTTTTTATGCCAGATTGTAGCACAAAGTGCTTCACGTATTAATAAGAAACAGTTTTTGAATCCTAAAGGAAGAAAAGGAAAGAAAGATCCTGACCCACCTGCTTTGGTCCCGGCTGCTCCTGCTGGTATGGACATCCAGGAGGAAACTCCAGCTGTGGAAAGACCTGGTGTGTCCGCCTGGACGACGCTGCTTGAAGCCATCTTTATTTGTTGGCTTTGGACATTTAGCTACTTTATTTCATCTGATTTCTTAGAATTGGTCTTATTGTGCTGGACATTAGTTGCAGTGTTTATACATCTCTGATGTTAGTTTTTTATGGTGTCTCGTAGTTTGGAGTCTCAAAAGTTGGTATATAATGTAAACGTATATGTGATCATCATCACGGCCTCTTCCTCTCCCACCCTTCACTTCACCAGACAAGATGTGGCGGAGGATGACCTGCGGCTGCTCTTCTCCAACACAGGAGGCACCGTGAAAGCATTCAAGTTTTTCCAGTACGTAGCCCGATCCTCCACCCCGCGGTCAGACATGAGGACGCTCTGTTTTCCAGCTGTGAACTAAAGTCCTCTCTGATGTCTTCCAGGGATCGCAAAATGGCTCTGATCCAGATGTCGACGGTGGAGGAGGCCATCCAGGCTCTGATCGACCTTCATAACTACAACATAGGGGGAAACCAGCACCTCCGGGTTTCCTTCTCCAAGTCCACCATTTGAGAATGTACCAGAAACTACCGGTTGTTCTGGTTTTACTGGTTTTATAGAAACAGGCGGACTGTCGGAGCAACGGGGGGACCACGTAGATCCAATCTGTTTGGGTTTGTTTTTCATCATCTGTCATTCCTTGAAAGGGACTGAAACTTTGACACTGGACGTCTCCTGCCATGAACTGTACCTCCACGCACGTCAAACAGAAGATTGACATCATGATTGTCCCCCCGAACACCAGTGTTTTTCAGCAGATATCGTACTTCCGTGCCTTACTTGACAAGATCAACTGCTTGACCAGCCTGACACCTCCTGGTGGCCCTCCTCATGAGGCACATGTGTATAGAATATGTTTTTGTTTTCCAACCCCGAGACATTTTTTCTGATTTTGAGGCTGTAGCTTTGTTAGCTTCAGACCTGAGGCAACGCGTTAAAGATGCGACGGCACTGCCAGTTTAACTTGAACTCATATCTTACTGGATTGTAAGATTTCTCCCCTGAATGTGGCCATGGAGTTTGTTTTTGAAGCCTTTCATACTTTAACCTTAGTGGTGAGGTGTCGTCGTCGGTGACCATGTCTTCTGGGCATGTGTAGTGATGATAGGAAGTGTTGCATGCTGTGGAAGCAGTTCGAGTCCACTGTGATGTCATTGTCATGTGACAGTTTACCTGAGAGGGCTACTCGGTTGGACCAAAGTTTCTGTGCCTTTAGTGTGTTTTTTTTTTTTTTCTTTACCTTGAGGGGAAAAAACTTTGATTTTTGGGAACATGTTTAACTGATTTGGCAAAAAAAAAAAAAAAAAAAAAATTCTCTATATTTTTTCTTCACGTCAGATTTTCTACAGCTGAAAATAGTTAAATGTTCCAGTGAGGCCCGATTAAAGGACGAGGGGAGATGCAACACGCTGTCCTGCTTTCTCAGTTTCCCTCTCAGCCTGGCTTGTGTACTCTGCATTACCTCTGTGGCATGCCTAATAAAACTCTTCTGTAGCTCCGCATTCACCTCCTCTCTGTCCCTTCCTCAGTCCCAGGGTGGGAAGGAAGCCAGAATCCATTTTGGAGCCATTTGAAAACAAGTAATAATAAGGCAGATTGAGTCTTGTGATAGTGCTAATTTACATTTTCCCACCCTGCCAACTGACATCTCATCTCTGGTAGTAGCCTCCTCTCTAATCAGGCCGACTTCCTCCATGCCGTTAGTGTGATCTGTCTGCTTGCTTCCAAACAGTTTACCCGTTGCATGCTGTTGCCTGAGTTGCTCTCTACATTTTTATGCTCCTGGCGTCTCCAGGGCATCGTTGAGAAACTTTGTCCATGTAAGATGATTTCATTTAAAGGCTGACCCATGTGGATGGGTTCCATCAGAACATCAATCTCCGTCTCCTTCACAGTTAACCTTTCAAATGGTTTTAGTTTCATCCCCAAAGAGAAAAATGTTGTTCAGTTGCAAGATGAAGGTGTAAAATCCACCAAATGACAATAATGAAGAGCAAGAGAAGAGGAAGGAGTGGTCCTGGCTGCCCTGGCAGCTGGGATCCAGACAAAGAAGACTTTAGGAAGATCTGGACTGGATCGGAGCATCCTGCTGCAAACAAAAAAGAAACTCTCCTTCTGTCAGCACTCGGATCTTCATAGTTTCCAAGGCTTGAGTATGATGCATCGCCCGACTCGGTGACCCAAGCGGGTGACCCAAGTGGGTGAACTGCATTAGCGACCCAAGTCGGGAGCATGAGTCGTCGATCTGAACCAGTGGCCCTAATTTCATCAATGACCCACGTCAGTGACTCAAGTTGGTGGACTGAATCAGTGAGATGCCAGTAGCTTGAGTCGGTAGCCCGAGTCAGTGATGCAAGTCGTAAGTCCGAATCCGTAGCCCCAAGTCAGTGACCCGAGTTAGTGAACTGAATTAGCGACCCAAGTCGGGAGCATGAGTCGTCGTTCTGAACCAGTGGCCCTAATTTCATCAATGACCCACGTCAGTGACTCAAGTTGGTGGACTGAATCAGTGAGATGTCGGTAGCCCGAGTCAGTGATGCAAGTCGTAAGTCCGAATCCATAGCCCCAAGTCAGTGACCCGAGTTAGTGAACTGAATTAGCGACCCAAGTCAAGATCCCAAGTCGTTGATCTGAACCAGTGAGCCATATCAGTCATTTTATCAGTGGCCCAAGTCAATGACCCGAGTTGGTGGACTGAATCAGTGAGATCCCAGTGGCTTGAGTCGGTAGTCCGAGTCAGTGATGCAAGTCGTAAGTCCGAATCAGTAATCCCAAACCAGGGAACCTTCACAATCTTACCCAATTCCTTCTTCTTTAAGTGAGCAACATTATCCAAAGTTGTACACATGGAAGCTGTTATAGTATCAGCATGCTGATCAATCTGAGCAGGAGTAAAGCTTAAAAGGCGATTCTCAGTCATGCTAACACATGGTAGAGGGGAAAAAATTATTCAATTGTTTAAATTTTGTAATAATGTCTGATAAACATCTACTATAGTAGAATTTATTTTTGGTCAGTGAGTAATCAAATAAAGTGAATTCAAAGGTTAATAAGAAGTGATCGGACAAGACAGGGTTTTGAGGAAAAACTTTGAGCTTGTCACTCTCAATACCATATGTTAGAACAAGATCAAGAGTATGAGCATGAGAGTGAGTGGCTCCATGGACATTTTGTGAAAACCCAGTTGAGTTTAGAATAGAACTAAAGGAGAGGTTTAAGCTATCTTTTTCATCTTCAACATGAATATTAAAATCACCTAGTACAATGACTTTATCAGTAGTCAGCACTAACTCAGACAAGAGATCAGAGAATTCGGTCAGAAACTCGGAGTAAGGTCCAGGTGGGCGAAACACTAATGCTAAAAGGAGCGGTTTCTCTGGATTCCATTTTGGATGAGATAAATTTAATGTCAGGAATTGAAAAGATTTATTGTTAGTTTTGAGCTTAGGACTAATTAATAATTCTGACTGAAAAATAGCTGCAACACCTCCTCTTCTGCCTGTAATTCTAGGAATGTGAAAGTTTCAATAGTTAGTATTAATTAAGCTACGCCAGCTAACACAATCCTCTTGCTGTAACCAGGTTTCCGTAAGACAGAAAAAATCAATATGGTGATAACTTATCAAGCCATTGACTAATAAAGACTTATTTGAGAGGGATCTGATATTCAGTAGGCCACACTTTATTGTCTTATTTTCAGATTTTATTAGATCCATTGTTTTTATTTTTATGAGGTTCTCACGATTAACCCCAAAAGTTTTGTGTTGTTTAATTCTTACTGCTGGGGAGTTGTATAAGGTCGGAATGGGGTTTTGGGTGGGCGGCGGCAGGTGGGAAGCTGCAGAAAAGTGTGTACGACTACAATTCTGCCTCCTGGTCCCAACCCTGAGTTGTCAATTTAGCTTACTAATAAGAGTCCATATTGCTAGATAAGACAGCGGCTCCATCCAACGTGGGATGGATGCCATCTCTCCTAATTTGGGGACCAGGCTTTCCCCAAAAAGCGCTCCAATTATCTATCAAACCCACGTTGTTATCGGGACACCACCTAGACAACCAACGGTTGAAAGATTACATGCGGCTAAACATGTCATCGCTGATTAAATTTGGCAAGGGACCAGAGAAAACTACGGGGTCCGACATGCATGAATTTTAGTGACCTCCGATTGGCGTAACCGGGTGTCGTTACTGCCGGCGTGAAATTGATATCTTACGGTATTTACGTTAAGCCTTAGCCAGCAGTTTCAAATACGATTCGACGTCGCCCGCTCTGGCCCCAGGAATGCATTTGACTATGGTCCCCGGTGTCTCTAGTGCCACGTTTCTGACTATGGAACTACCTATAATCAGGGATTCTGCCTCAGCGGGTGTGTCGCCAAGCGGGGAAAATCTGTTAAAAACGTGAACAGGTCGGTGGAAGCCAGTGGGTTTTGGTTTGGGGCTACGCTTCCGCCTTACCGTAGTTCAGCCTGTCTTGGCTCCCGGCTGTGTGGGAACTGCTGAGGGATGGCTAGGTTGGCTAGCTACCCTAGCTGGCAGCTCCACACTGACTAATGGGGTCTTGTTAGCTATCTGCATCCCTAACTGAGTGCGGAGCTGGGCTTTCAACTCACAGAGCCTCGCCTCCAAAGCTGCCAAGCTGCTACAGTTAATACACCTACCGTTATCACTAAAGGAGGCGGAGGAGTAGCTGAACATCAGACACACCGAGGAAGAAAAGGCAGGGGACCGGGGTGTGTGAAGAGAGCTAGCAGCCATGCTAAAACCGAGTGCTTGAGCTGTTTAATTCAAGTAAACAGAAAGCCTAAGATCACAAAAATAAATGCAATATATAAAACAGTGGTTTGCAAAGATTTTCTGCGCTGAAGTGAGTGGTTGGTTAACAATAGACAGGAAATGACACAATGCGTTACCACAACGTCAGCACATGTCCACATCATGCAAGTCATCGGCCCGAATCAGTAGCCCCGAGTCAGTGGCCCTATGACTGGTTTGAGTCAGTGACCTGAGTGAATGAAGGACCTGAGAACAAGGATAGTGAATGTCAAATATGTCAACACCTGAAGAAGGTTAACGCTATGTGTAAGCAGTCCCACATGATGAAGGTAGTAAGCCATGAAACCTCAAGATGGCGTCTGAGATTTAAATGTCTCTGTACAGCTCATCACGTAGGTCTTCTGAGTCAGTTTCTCACCTGGTCCCTGGACCCCCATCACAGAAACCCTCTTCACAAAGGTCACAAAGGCTCATGGTGGAGACGGGTTACGCCAACGCTTGTCCTTGCAGTACCACAAAGTCCGATTCAACTCAACCATCATTATACATGCACAGGTTGAGAGCAACAACATGCAGTTTAGCATCCAGCTACTGGTGCAAACAGCAAGTGTAGATACAATAAATGATAAACGGTATAGTATGTAAGTAGTTTACGAGTTCTAGCTTACAGTATTCTCCACTGATGCAAATCATTTTCTCCCTTAAAGGAAGATCGCCATTGTTTGAGGTATATATTTTATGTTTATTCCAAGAACAATATGGATTAAACTTAAACAAATTAATGATAACATATCGTGAGTAAACTAAAAATTTAACATAAAAATATTGATGACCAGCAGTGAAAAGTTACTGACAAATCAGAATCTTCACCAGACTCACCAGCGCCACACGAAGCATTTCATACTGCTTCCTTCACTTAGTTTTACTGGTTTTATTTTGATGAAAATGCTGAACAATAAGCTCTGTGATGGACTGGGGACCTGTCCAGGGTGTGAACATGCCTCTCCCAATGACTGCTAGCATAGAGTCTAGCTTCCCTGCAACCCTTAACTGGACTAAGTGGTAAAGATTATGAATGGATGCTGAACAATAACGTTCTCCTTTCCAGCAAGGAACAAACTAACCAGTTACTACCCAGTTACCCAGTCTAGTTTCTATCGTCCAACCAGCACATTTCAGTTTTTCCTTCTGCACATCTCACTTCATTGTGGTTACCAGTACTAAAAGCATTAAGATCAAGATTTCAACCTCTTGCGGTAAAAAGTGAAGCCTATGCAGAAGTGCCAAACATTGCAGTTCCCCCCTCGTCCACTAGGGGCTCCAAAACAGAGCAAACCCCCATAGACTCCCATGTTAATAAGACCAACTTCACAGCAGAAATAAACATGTTTATAGCCTGGTATAAAAATCCATTTTAGGTTTAATAAGTCAGGTTTACCTTCCTGACAACTCAGAGTGGAGTGAATTTTTTTGCTCCATTCATAAGTAGTTTATCTCAAAATTTGTCATAATTATGGGCGTGTCCTTTTTATTGACAGGTACCCGATCTCCCACTTTAAGAAAGAGGAATGTGGAACATCCCCTGTCTTTAGCCAGTTAACTGTGTTTCAGCTATAGCCCGCTTACCTCCGTTAGCTCGGACAGCTCTTAGTTACAGGTCAGTCAGAGCTTGCTAGATGTCAATCATCCACCCCAATTCTCACAGCCCCCTCTCAGCTCCACCTCTTTGCCCATTTTTGTATTTTCCAGGAGAGACGACAGGCATAACGCTGCCAAGATAGTGACAGTAGGAACCGCCCAATGAGCTTTAATTCAGCTCTAGGGGTGATGTCAAGGAAGCTCCGCCCATCTTTTATTTACAGTGTACGATTAAGACACACACTAACAACATTTTGTCAATGCTTTTAGGGGTCTGTAGGGATGGTCATGATCATGCTTGATGCAGAGGACAGATACACAGAGTTTTCACTTTCGTCCATCTCCTGTGTTGTTTACGTGTGTAATTGGTGCATTTTCAGCAGCATTGCAGTTGAGTTATCTACGCTCCTCAGGCTCCGCTTGACTATTTTTCCCCAGACACGATGGATCCTGGCCAGATTGTTTCTTGCATTTTTGTCAGAAAGTATCAACAGTTTTCTGTTCCAGTTGCCAGGTCCTGATTCATCCTGCCAGATCCTGATTAACAGCATGATGAATCGGACAGCTAGAAGAGCACGGCATCCAAACAGCTCTTGGTTTCCGTGTGCTCAAACCCACATGATTACGGTCAAACACAGAGCAGCAGTTTGGGCCAAAAGTTCAGCTCTTAATGGCCGAAGATGATGAAGCTGCTGCCGATGTGTTGATGTAAGCAGGCAGAGGCTCGGCCAATAGGCAGGACTTTGCGATGATGGACGTCCTGTCAGGCGTTGTCTGATGAAGATGACGCTCCACAGTCAGGCCCTGGGACCAGGCAGATGACCTGATCCATCATCACAGTGGCATGCACCCAGAGCAAAGGGCTTTAACTTCACAAGCTTTCAGTGGAAGTGCCCGTGTCCTAGATCCCACTCTCTAAACAAAGATGATGTATCAAAGCAAACAGGCAGAGGCAATCAATAGTTAGTCTGGCCAATGCATCAGCAGGGCAGGTCGCTGTGATCCCGCTCTCCCATCACTCTCTTCACAGACGAAGGGACAAAGGCCTGAACTCCCTCATGGCTCCCTCCTCTTCCTCACTAGTAAACTGTCGTGGTGCTCTGAAGATTAACTGCTTGTGTTTGTATTTGAGGCTTAATAATCTGTTTGGAGAGAAGAAAGCTTCAGATTCCCCATGACGCTGCCTGCTGTCTGCTTTCCGGGTTCAACGCTGCAATTTAAGGTTTTAATGTATAATTAATTTACTGGTCACAGACAAAGTAGAATTTACTGGGAGATTTTCAGATACAAGTATAAAGCAAGTGAACATGGGGCTCAGAGATCCTGCAGCGTCGCCTCATCGTTGTCCTTCCACTCAGACAAGATTTCCACAAACTGATCAGCCTGAACAAGATGCTCAAATAATGATGTAAAATTTCCTTCCTAATCTCAGTTTAAGGATGAGGAATTCCCCCGTTAAGGCTGAAATTTCTACAACTCAGTAGTCATTTAATGGCTGAATGTGGCAAAGCCCCGCCGAGACCCTCATTAATCAACCATGTCTCTTCACAGATCTGGAGTTATTTAGTCCAGGAGAACATTTTCCCACCAAGTGTGGAATTTACCTGCTTTATTTCTACTCAAATCATCTTAAATATGACAACGGCTCCGAGCTCATTCATTTCCCAGAATCCAGTGGTTAAACGGAGGAAATGCCGGATCCCTGCAGGTGTCGCAGCGAGCACAACTCCCTCGTGCATCTTTTTCCTGCTGTCCTGACGGACAGGAGAGACCTGATCATCATTGATCAGACCTTATCAGATAATCAGACAAACTGAGATTACAGTGACTTCTTTTCTCAGTGACAATCGACAAAGAGGAACGACCAAAATCCACAACAAAGAACAGAAAAGATCCTGCTGTCAACACCAACAGAGGGGAGAGAAACACTCCAACACATAAAAACTAGCAGGAGGTTTTGAGTCCGAGTGGGAGGACAAATCTTTTCCATCCATGTTGGTTTCACACACCAGTTAGTGGCGACACTGCTATAGGTTGTTTACTGCCGGCCAACACGCCCGACACAACGCACAACTTTTCTTTTAAAGCTCTCACCTCTCTCCAGTTGTCCTCATGATCTTCTCCTGCTCCCTTTTCTATCCTGCTCAACACTGCCCCCACCAGGGCCTCGGGCAGACTTTTTAGAGTTTCAGGGACATTTTTCCACAACTTGGACAGCTAGTTTGTGTCAGATTGATGAAGCTCTGTCCGCCTTTCCATCTGAGAGACTCTGCCTCTCTGGAATGCTCCTTTAAACCCAGCTGTGTTATTGATTTGTTGCTAATTAACCTAATTAGTTGTCAAATGCTCCTCCAATTTTTTACTTTTCCAGCCTTTTGTTGCTCCTGTTCCAACTTTTTCCACACATGTTGCTGCATCTGATTCTTATTTTTTTATCAAATGATAAAATGTCCCCGTTTGATCACCTGATATGTTGTTTACCTTCTACAGAGAATGGAATATGGCTTCATGAGATCCGGTGTTATATATAATTTACACACCTTTTAGGGAAAAGGAGTTCAGCTTCTACCCGCTGCACCTGAAAGTTGCAACTCTATGACGAGTTTTATTACTGATAACTCGGTTCTGATAAGTGGAATCATCCTGGATGCAGTTCTGATTCACAGATCTGATGCATCAACCATCCAGAGATCTGTTTCACATAGCAGAACCACTACTTATAAGAAGGAGTTGTAGAGGATCTTCTCTGTGGACGTCTTGTGAATGATGAGCAGCTGACTCATCATTTCCACACCACTGGTTCTCTGCAGGCTGTCTGCAAGCAGCTCCAGCCTCGTAGTGAGGGAAGATGATCTCATACTCCTGCACAAACAGCCAGTTTTACTGCTGTCATTACACACTGACACAAAGCCATTTCCATCAAAGCACTCTTAATGTTCACATATGTCAAATCCCGTCTTTAACCCTGCAGCTGGATGACATCTAATTCAGTCTTACACAAGGCTGATAATGGCAGTATTGATCTAGCTTTTCTCCTCTTTTTGTGCTTTTCTGTCTCTGTTTGAGCACAGCTTGTTTTGCTGCATGACCCCCCCCCCCCCCCCCCCCCCCCCCCCCCCTCCTCCCGGCACCAGTCTGCCACCACTATCACCTACTGGGCTCATGCCCTCTGGGCAGAAATGTGCCACAATTTGTCTGACTGAAAAAGGACAGTAGATATAAAAAGGATGGATGAGACATTAAGACACATTAGAATAATGTAAGATGTAATGCAGCAGCACAAACTGCACCTTCCTTCCTTCCAGAACGTCTCCTTGCAAGCAGCGAGCACTGCCATGCTCGCTCATTTTAGCTGATATGGAAGGCAGCTTACTGCCTGGCGTCCGGCAGAGGCCCCGGCGTCCGGCAGAGGCCCCGGCGTCCGGCAGAGGCCCCGGCGTCCGGCAGAGGCCCCGGCGTCCGGCAGAGGCCCCGGCGTCCGGCAGAGGCCCCGGCAGAGGCCCCGGCGTCCGGCAGAGGCCCCGGCGTCCGGCAGAGGCCCCGGCGTCCGGCAGAGGCCCCGGCATCTGGCAGAGGCCCCGGTAGAGGCAGGGAGATGTGTGTGAGCCCGGCCACCCTGCGGAGGAAACTCATTTCAGCCGCCTGTATACGAGATCTGGTTCTTTCGGTCACGACCCACAGCTCATGACCATAGGTGAGGGTAGGAACGTAGATCGACTGATAAATCGAGAGCTTCACCTTCTGGCTCAGCTCCTTCTTCACCACGACAGACCGGCGCAGAGCCCGCATTACTGCAGACGCCGCAGTATGTACGTGTGTTTGCCTCTCTGTAAATCTGAGGACACATCAGCTATCTTGATCCAGGTCCGTGTGGTGAATCAGTGCAGCTGTCCGACTCTATGAACCTTCTTCCCTTCTGACTAGAGTGTTGATTTATTATATACATATGTATCATTTATAACATGACACAATCAGTTTGGATAATTTGGTCATTTGGACTGCATGGTGGTGTAGTAGTCGGCACTGTGGCCTGGGGGGTGGGGGTTAAACAGTGGCCTTTCTGCATGTTCTGCCTGTGTATGCGTGGGTTGTCTCCAGGTTCTCCGGCTTCCTCCCACCAACCAAAAAGACATGCATGTTAGGTTGATTGGTTACTCTAAATTGTCCCCAGGAGTGTGTGTGTGTGTGTGTGTGAATGCTTGTTGTTGTCTCTGTGTGGATGGATGATCTGTATGTAGCGTCCAACATGACTTGTGATCAATAATGTCATAACCACCTTCAAAACACAGGAATTTTGTTATGTTTATTCAAATCAAACTAAGCTTTAACACATCATCTCTATTTATACTTTAACTGCATTTCATCAACATCATTTGTATCGACAGCAAACATTACATTTAGCCCATGTTGTTTGTCCATCTGCTTATCAGTAATCTCTTAGTTTTCTTGGGTTGCCTTTAATCACGATGTAAACATCAAATGAACTAAAACTCTACAATGAAAATGAACAAAAATTCTGTTCAATTCTGAGCTACAAAAGTCTTGAGCCTCGTTTTAAAAGAATCTACTGTCTGTCTCCATCCTTCTCGCTCCTGAACCCAACCGCCGGGATACTAGAAGTCCACCGCTCGGGTCAGGACCTCATTCTACTGGAGGTTTTGTGAGGAAATCCTCATTACAACATCCTGATGAAGTGAAAGACCACCTAGACCCCCACCTTTCTGTCGGCACACAGATGAAATGCTGTAAATGGAACAAAGCGCATTTAAGTCCGTTTTTACACCCATGAGCATCTGAGGAGAATTGAACCAATGGAGAATGTGGACCATTGTTCCACCGTCACACAGGACACTGTTGCGTCGCTTCCAGAATCCAGCTGTTTTCCATCACACAAACAGCTGGAAGATCCATCCTCTCTGGCCTGTACCTGCAGCATCGCCTCCTCAGCGCTCTTCAGTGTGATTTCACCAGGTGACCGACTCATAGCTGCACTTCAGAGAGGTGAGGTGATGAGGAAGGTGGAGAGGAAGGTGAGCTTTAGTACCCAGAGGTGTACCATGGTCTACATGATTAATTAAACTGGAATCCGAGTCATACTACGGCAGACGGAAGCGTTTACCTGACTTTCACACAATATTCCACCCAATGAAAGAGACGGATTCCTGCAGACAGAACATTACATGTATTTTTAAATAATTATCAAAATGATTATGATAAAAAAGATGTGACACTTTATTTACTGTAACGAACCATGAAATCAATCAGATACAATGTTTTTGTTTCTGTTTCTACAAAATGTTACAGCTACACGGAGGATGATGTCTAACAGCAGTTTCTACTGTGCTTTCCATTTTATTTCAGCCTCCTGGCGTCAGAGTGGCATTTCAGTAAGATGTCAGGTAGGACAGAAGCACCTGGAGAGGAAGGTGAAGAGGAACTCCATTAGAACTGGTCTTGTGCATCTTGTATCGGACCAGGTTTTGTCTAGTTTGTCTTATGAAGAAATGAAATGATTCAAGTATAAAAACGACAACTTATTGCAAGTTTAACCACAATGTTAACTCAGCATGATTTCATTAAAATAAACAGACATCAGCGACGGATAAAGATGTTAGCTGCTCAAAAACAGTAAAAAAGTCGTTCCAGGATGATGTTTAGCATCGTTAGCATCTCCTCTCCTTCTAACATCTGGAAACATCTGGGAAGTGAGAAACCAGCTGCTGGAGTTTCAGGAGAGGAATGTTGTCCCGTTCTGGTCTGATGCAGGATTCCAGCTGCTCTACTGGACCTTGTTGCTGGATTCCTGCTTCCATGATGCTCCAGGTGTTTCGTACTGGTGAAACTGGACTGCAGCAGACCAGTTCTCCTGTTCCACCATCAGGATGTGGTCCAGCATGGTGGAACCTGCAAGGTCTTCCCTGAAAGAGACGTTGTCTGGATGGGAGCAGATGTTTCAGCATTGATGGAGCTTCCCAGATGTGGAAGCTGCCCACGCCATCGGCACTAATGCAACCCCATCCCATCAGAGATGCAGGCTGATAACAAGCTGGATGCTCCCTCTCCTCTTTAGTCTGCAGGACACGCCGTCCATGCTGTCCACAAACTATTCCACATCTTCATCCAGGTTTCCACTCAGGACATTTTAGATGAGCTTTGGTCCAGAGAAGACGGCGGTTTCAGACGTTTATGTTCCTTTGGGAGTAAAATGTTAGTTACTGGTTTGTAAATCACTGAATTGTGCTTTAATTGTATTAAGTTAAACTATGTCCAATTTTTTGGAATAAGGGTTTTATTTTCTTCTCCACTTTACTTCTGAAACACTAAAAATGTTGTTAACATGGTGACAGTCAGCTTCATTAGTTGTAAAATAGATTTTCTACCTCAATCCCAGTTTATTCCTGACGTGAAATTAAACAACTAAATACATACAGTGAAAGATAATTAGCTTTCTGTGTGTTTGTGTGACCAACATATCAGCCAGGAGAGACAAGAGGAGCTTGATGATTAAGTCTGCCCACTATACTTACAGCGGAGGAATGAAGCAGACCTAATGTTGATTGCTGTCTTTTATGTTCCCATCGATCTACATCATCAAATCAACAGAATAAGATGTCCACTCGACGCAACATGGGCGCGCTTCCATCTTTACATGCCACATTGCTAATAGGATTTGTCACAGATGGGCAAATATAATGGGCCTTTTTTCACTACATTCTGGCGTCATTAAGCTGCCAATGCTCCTTCATTTTTTCAGCGAGACACCCCACCTTCTGAGGTAAAAATTTTATTACATGGTAATTTAGGACATGCTCCGTTCATCTCAAGTGTCGCCGCTGGACATACAAATCGAAAAGAGGCCCACTGATATTCTCATCCCTCATCTTGCAAAGCCCACACATTATCCTTCTTCATAATCTGGATTTTATTTGCATCCTTTGCCCCCCCAGGTGAGGAGCAGATTCTGGCAATAGCCATGAAAACCCACAGACGCCTGTTTTATGTGTCCTGCTTCACTGAAGACCTGGAAGACGGATCACTTCTCTACGTCTCTGTGCTTTTTATGACTTCCATTGATCATCCAGGTGTACAACCACCATCACCCAAAGAACATTGTTGTCGGGGCAACCCCTCCTGCTGCTAGACTTTAACAGACACCCATCTGTAGTACATGATGACATGGGTCAAATGCAGAGCCAAATTTCTCAACTGAAAATTCATCATCATCATCATCATTATCATCATCATCATCTTCTTCTTCTTCTTCTTCATCTTCTTCTTCTTCTTCATCTTATTATTATTATTATTCTTATTAAGGGCCCTGCCTGCAGTGATTATTCTCTGATGCCACTGTAAGAGCTGGAAAACAGATTCTTACACCTGGCATCATGTCTGGACGGTGGGAGGAAGCCGGATTACCTGGAGAGAACCAACACATACCTGGAGAGGTTAACTGGTTTCTGTAGCTCTCCCTATGTGTTGGTCCTGTGATAGACGGGCGACCTGTTCAGGTGTACCTGCCTCTCACATGGTAATTGTGGGGCTAGACTCCATTCCACTACTCCCTCCCTCCCCTTCCCCACATTTACACCTAAATGCTGGATCTGAGAGGAGGAAGAAAAGAAGGGAAAAATAAACTCATCACTAATTCATTCGTTTTCCAAACCACTTAGTCCAGGAAGCCGGAGTCTATCCCTCTGATCAGTACAATTAAAACCCAAACAGAAAAAAAACAAACTACAGAAACTTTACAGAAAACATTCTATATCTTGACAAAGCAGACAGTCATCAGGAGCACCTGTGAGAAGACACCGCACAGTATGGCTCAGTAGCATGAAACCAAGGCAGTCCAGCACAGGGGTCTCCATGCACCCACCCAGAAGATGGCACAGGAAATCCACTGTCATGGACCACAGGCCCCTGGGGGCCACAACCCAAGCGTGGGTCATCGTACCTTCCATTTTTCTCCCCCAGAATTTTTTTTTCCACTTTAAACACTCGGCTCATCTACTGACGTACTTGCAGGATATTAAATGACTCTTTAAAGCTAAACCCTCATTTTCTTAATAAAAGAAAGAAGGAAATAAAATGAAAATACTTTAATAATCTCTGAGGGGAAATTAAAATGATACAATTACATATATTTTAATAAGAAAAAAGATGTAAAATATAAAATCTTTTTTAAATAAGGTGTTGCATTTATATTAACCAAACAGAAACACACTGAGGAGAAGCCAAAACTTAAGTCTGATCAGCGCCGAGTGACTTCTTTCTGAGTTCACTTATTAACACAAATTTTCCACTTAGAGAAGATGAACGACAGATTTAAATCCTGCTGTGTCCCTGGAAACTGCACTGAGAGTGGACTTAAGTGGAAACGGTCAAACTTAAACAGGTAAATGATTCAGTGCAACACCTTCAGGCTCGTTCTAAACTTTCAGCAGCATGAATGAAGATGTTCAGAATAAATCTGTGATTCCAAAACATTACACACATACAGCCCATTCTCAGCTTTTCTCACTGATCTCGTGACTTGGACGTTGGCGGGTTCATAGAAGGCAAAAAGATAAACAAAGCAGATGTACAGCCACCAGACTGGCTGCTACAGCTAGCTTTTCAATGCGCAGCAATGTTTCTGTTTCTGTCAGTGTGAATAAAGTTATTGGATATTTGACAAATTCATCCTTCACCGTGTTGTAAATGTGAGATATGAAGATGAGAGTTTCAGTGTTAAGAAACGTCACATTAATGTTTTACTCCTAAATATGACATTCCCAATTTTTATATTTCAGATAACATTATCTGCTTTTTCTTTTTTATATATACACTGCTCAAAAAATTAAGGGAACAATTCAATTCAATTCAACTTTATGTATATAGCGTCAGATCACGGCCATGCCATCTCAAGACGCTTTACAGACAGAGAAGAAAACATCATGAAAGCCAGTTCATACCAGCCTATATAAGGAAACCAACTGATTGAGTTGGAGGATCCAACACTAAAGTAACACGTTGTAGATCTGAATGAATGAAATATTTTTCTTAAATACTTTGTTCTTTCCATAGTTGAATGTGCTGAAAACAAAATCACACAAAAATTATCATTGAAAATCAAACATATCAACCCATGGAGGTCTAGATTTGGAGTTCTACTCCAAATGAAAGTGGAAAAACACACTACAGGCTGATCCAACTTTGATGTAATGTCCTTTAAACAAGTCAGAATGAGGCTCAGTAGTGTGTGTGGCCTCCGCGTGCCTGTATGACCTCCCTACAACGCCTGGGCATGCTCCTGATGAGGCGGTGGATGTTCTCCTGAGGGATCTCCTCCCAGACCTGGACTAAAGCATCCGCCAACTCCTGGACAGTCTGTGGTGCAACTTGGCGTTGGTGGATGGAGCGAGACATGATGTCCCAGATGTGTTCAGCTGGATTCAGGTCTGGGGAACGGGCGGGCCGGTCCATAACATCAATGCCTTCATGTTGCAGGAACTGCTGACACACTCCAGACACATGAGGTCTAGCATTGTCTTGCATTAGGAGGAACCCAGGGCCAACCGCACCAGCATATGGTCCCACAAGGGGTCTGAGGATCTCATCTCGGTACCTAATGGCAGTCAGGCTACCTCTGGCGAGCACATGGAGGGCTGTGCGGCCCTCCAAAGAAATGCCCCCCCCACACCATTACTGACCCACTGCCAAACCGGTCCTGCTGGAGGATGTTGCAGGCAGCAGAACGTTCTCCACGGCGTCTCCAGACTCTGTCACGTCTGGCACATGTGCTCAGTGTGAACCTGCTTCCATCTGTGAAGAGCTCAGGGCGCCAGTGGAGAATTTGTTAATCTTGGTGTCCTCTGGCAAACGCCAAACGTCCTGCACGGTGTTGGGCTGTAAACACAACCCCCACCTGTGGAGGTCGGGCTCTCATACCACCCTCATGGAGTCTGTTTCTGACTGTTGGAGCAGACACATGCACATTTGTGGCCTGCTGGAGCTCATTTTGCAGGGCTCTGGCAGTGCTCCTCCTGTTCCTCCTTGCACAAAGAAGGAGGCAGCGGTCCTGCTGCTGGGTTGTTGCCCTCCCACGGCCTCCTCCATGTGTCCTGATGTACTGGACTGTCTCCTGGTAGCGCCTCCATGCTCTCGACACTACGCTGTCACAGCAAACCTTCTTGCCACAGCTGGCACTGATGTGCCATCCTGGATGAGCTGCACTACCTGAGCCACTTTACTGGCAAAAATCAAGTATTGCTTTTACAAATACGTATTTTGCCAAAGTCAAATCACAGTCACATCCAAATGAAAGTGTTCTTGTAGCTTAGAATGAGTTATTTATAAATATAGAGGTGGAGGTGCGCCCAACAGAAGGCTGCCATGATCCATCACCATTTTTGAATAGTGGAACCAAAAGGGGACACACTTGTCAGACAAACAAAGATGAACATAAATCATTCAACATTCTGTTTTCCATTGAAATGGAGGAGCATCCATTCTCTTCGCTCTGTGAGAGGGAGGAAAAAAGTAGCCAAGAAAAGAAAAGGAAGTAATAAGCGGGAGAAAAGGAGAGTGTACATAGGTGTGGTGTTTACTGGATGGAGGCAGCTCATGCAGGAACTGAGGTGGAGGCTGCAGCTTTCTGTTGGACAGGTGAGTCCATTCAGTCTCACAGTGAAGTTTATTTTGGTGTTATGTTAGGAAAAAAGGTGGATAAACCAGCAGCTACTTTATTCTCCTGATTGAGTCGCATCATTTACTGTTACTGCTGTATAAAACAACAGAGATGCTAATTTGTTAGTTAGCCTACAACAGTTAGCAGCTATGGTTTCTCTTCGCAGAACTCATATCAGCAGGCCACCGTGTGTTTTTCCTTCCTACATACTCTCGAATTATTTTTATGTTTCATAATTTACTTCAGCTGATTTGTAAAGGAGCTATTTGGAGCTATTAGCTATTAACAGTAGCTTGGTACAAAAGACATGGAGGACATTTTTGTTACTTATCAGCATTAATAAAACAAAATTATGTATCGTTCTTTGCAACGGGAGTCCAACTTATGCAAGATGCTGACATTTTTACACTTGTTACTCTGCAGCTTCAGCAGCAGTGGTGTGCTTAAACCAGAGAAGTTATTTACATTCAGCTAGCACACCGCTGGATGGGAGTAAGTCTCACACACTGGGACTGTAAGTTATTTTTGATGTCTATCTTTTTCAGGCTCTCATACTGTTTGTGTAGCAACTTAAAATATCTTTCACACTGGTTAATATTTCATACTTGAACCAGCAATAAGAAAAAAACACAAATAACACTTGTTACAGTAGATGTGGATGCAGTCCAGGAGAAATGACACAGACATCCTTCTTTATGTCGTCAGCTGAGTGTGTGTGTGTGTGTGTGTGCTAGAAAGAGAGGTCACCGTGGTAATGAGAAGCTGAGAGAGATTGACAGGAGCGTGCATGTGTACATAATCTATTAATTAAAGAGGAGGCAGTAAAATGAATGGGAAACCTTTTTCCAGTGTGATATCAACCCCCAACTTCTTCACCTCACCCCCCCTTCCCACCCCACTTCCACTCCTCCTCAACCACCCACACTCTCCAGGTAGGAAAGGAAAACACAAAGCAAGACATTTATTGAGAGATTAAAGCCAAATCTTCCAGATTGCCGTATGAAAAGGTCATTTACGATATTAAACTGGCTTTTTATCTATATGCAAATAGCTGCACTTCCATAAAAATAATTTATTTGATGGTTTTTTGGGAAGGAGAGAAGTTGGAGTCGTTTTTTCCTCTGTATGAAATAACAGTTAAACTGTAAAAAACGTCTTATTCTTACCTTCGCTTATTTCCTCTCAGAGTTAATTTCTTTCTATTACACCAGCTGCCTTCCCAGCAGGTGGTACAGCGAGAGGTGTGAACTTCCACAGATTATTGAGCTGCTCCCTTCATTTCTTCTCCGCTCTGTAAATTTTTGCTTTGTTTTTTTCTTTCAGCCATGAAGTGTTGGTGCTGAAAAGACATCAGGCTGATGTTCCATCGCCACATTTCGCTGCCATTTCTTCTTATCAGGTATGACCAGCATCTCCGTACCCGAGCTGTCAATCTGCTGTCGGATAATGTGAGCGAGAGCAGCTTCACTGTCCGCCAACGGTGATCATATCTGTCCTGTCTGAACTGAACACAGTACCGCTGCTTCAGCGAAGGTTTCAGCTTTGATTCGGCCATGATGGGAATAAACAGTCTGGTGCAGGTTTACATGGTTCCAACAGCACGTTTTACATGTTGACTCAGGTTCAAAGCCAATCAGAAACATGTTTTCTTTTCTCCATCCATCCATCTATCCATCCCTCCATCCATCCATTCATCCATCCATCTATCCCTCTATTCATCATCCATCCCTCCATCCATTCCTTCTTCCATCCATCCATCCATCCATCCGAATATCATCAGTCCATCCATCCATCCCTCCATCCATCCATTCTTCCATCCATCCATCATCCATCCATCCCTCGATCCATCCGTCCATCTATCCATGCATCAATCATAAAACCATCCATCCATCATCCACCCATCCATCTATCTATC
Organism: Telmatherina bonti; assembly: GCF_933228915.1. Classification (NCBI taxonomy): domain Eukaryota; kingdom Metazoa; phylum Chordata; class Actinopteri; order Atheriniformes; family Telmatherinidae; genus Telmatherina; species Telmatherina bonti. The sequence continues at coordinate 31,554,448 of NC_136618.1, forward strand.
ATCAGTCCATCCATCCATCCATCCGTGCATCAATCATAAATCCATCCATCCTTCCATCCATCCATCCATCCATTTTACAAGCATTTCTTTAAAGTTGTTATGAGTTTTATTTAATTTTATATTTATCTTGTATTAAAAGTATTAATGCACTTTGTACATTTTATCATTATCCTAACCGCTTAATCCTATTAAGGGTCGCGTGGAAGCTGGAGCCTATCCCAGCAGTCTTTGGGCAAAAGGCACGTTACACCCTGGACAGCTCGCCACTCCATTGCAGGCACATGGTACAATCATAGGAATTTATAAAGAAAAACACTCAGTATTAAAATTTATGTAAACAAAAAAAGTACCATAAACAAACAGTATTGTGTCCGGTAGAAAATGTTGAGGTACACCCTTCAGATAGGAATTTGACTCTTGCCTAATATCAGAAAATGGATTATTTATTAAATTATCTGAAATACTGTTAATATAAAAGAGAAATTACACTGTTACAGTTATTTGTTTAACACATCTTTGAAAGCAGACATTGTTCCGCGTGTCTCTCCTATAGCCTGCTGCCTGCCATCTCCTGCAGAATTTTTTTCTAATTGTGCCGTTATAAAACAAACCTACTATAAGACAAGCTCCTCTAATCTAGATGATCAAGCAGGGGGAAGATACTACCCACAGATCACTTAAGCTGATGTTTCAATAGCCATAATGGCCAAGAGACTGGCTGTGATCATGAGTGAGTCTCACTCCCCATAATGAGGCTGCAGCAGACTGTTAGAGGTTAGCAGAGGTGCCATCTCGACGCCAGTGGCTAATTGACGATTATGTACAGTACACGGTCTGGGCAAAATCATTCATTTTAATGGGATGATTATTTGCAGGAAAGACATGTCGCCAGGAGGCCCCTACGGTGGCCTCTGAGGGACAGTGTGACACCACAGGGTTTACAGTGAGTGAGGTTAGTTCACCATGGTGATCTAATCTTCTGGCAGGAAATATCAGGGGAATGAAAACAAGTTTAATTTCCTGTGTCTTAAAGCCTGGATATGTACCTTGCTGCAGAGAGGTGTTACCAAGGCCAACAAGAAAAAAAGACACAGCAGCCATGCAGGCATACGTAGCTGATATGATCATATTTTAATATCCCTCTCCACCTTACTGCACGGCTGTTCTAATTGGTACGACAGCTGTATACAATACAGGGACGGCAGCACTTTATTTTCCCTCTGTGGCGCATCAGATTCAGACATCCAGACTGATGTTTGTAACTCTGAACAGAAACAGCATGTCAGATAATCCATCCATCCACCCATTCATCCATCCACTCATCCATCCATCCATCCATCCACCCATTCATCCATCCACTCATCCATCCATCCATCCATAAATCCATCCATTCATCCATCCATCCATCCACCCATCCATCATCCATCCACTCATCCATCCATCCACCCATTCATCCATCCACTCATCCATCCATCCATCCATCCATCCACCCATAAATCCATCCATCCATCCATCCATCCATCCATCCACCCATCCATCATCCATCCACTCATCCATCCATTCATCCATCCACTCATCCATCCATTCATCCATCCATCCATCCATCCATAAATCCATCCATCCATCCATCCATCCATCCATCCATCCACCCATCCATCATCCATCCACTCATCCATCCATCCATTCATCCATCCACTCATCCATCCATCCATCCATCCATCCACCCATTCATCCATCCACTCATCCATCCATAAATCCATCCATCCATCCATCCATCCACCCATCCATCATCCATCCACTCATCCATCCATCCACCCATTCATCCATCCACTCATCCATCCATCCATCCATCCACCCATCCATCATCCATCCACTCATCCATCCATCCACTCATCCATCCATCCATCCATCCATCCATCCATCCATCCATCCATCCACTCATCCATCCATCCATCCATCCACCCATCCATCCACTCATCCACTCATCCGTCCATCCATCCACTCATCCATCCACCCATCCATCCATCCATCCACCCATTCATCCATCCATCCATCCACTCATCCATTCATCCATCCACCCATTCATCCATCCACTCATCCATCCATCCACCCATTCATCCATCCATCCATCCATCCACCCATTCATCCATCCATCCATCCACTCATCCATCCACCCATCCATCCACTCATCCATCCATCCATCCATCCATCCATCCATCCATCCATCCATCCACCCATCCATCCATCCATCCATCCATCCACTCATCCATCCATCCACCCATTCATCCATCCACTCATCCATCCATCCATCCATCCATCCATCCATCCATCCACCCACCCATCCATCCATCCATCCACCCATTCATCCATCCACTCATCCATCCATCCACTCATCCATCCATCCATCCATCCATCCACTCATCCATCCATCCACCATCCATCCATCCACTCATCCACTCATCCATCCATCCATCCATCCATCCACTCATCCATCCATCCATCCATCCACTCATCCACTCATCCATCCATCCATCCACTCATCCATCCATCCATCCATCCATCCACCCATCCATCCATCCATCCATCCATTCATCCATCCACTCATCCATCCATTCATCCATCCATCCATCCATCCATCCATCCACCCATCCATCCATCCATCCATCCACTCATCCATCCATTCATCCATCCACTCATCCATCCATTCATCCATCCATCCATCCATCCATCCACTCATCCATCCATTCATCCATCCACTCATCCATCCATTCATCCATCCATCCACCCATTCATCCATCCATCCATCCATCCATCCAACAGCAACAGCAAAAAGTTTCTTAACACTTTTTCTTCTCCTTTGATAAATGATGATATAAATAAAAGTTGTTTTTTTTTTTGTTTTTTTTAAAGCTTTGAGCCTCCCCTAAAGATACTTGATCCAGCATAGGCTTTATCCTGTCTCTTCTCTGAGATCAGTAAAAGTCAGTTTGATTTTACTCTCGTCTTATCTCTTGCCCTGTCTTTTCCTCTCTCGTTTCCTGACTTCCTCTGATAATATCCTGCTACCTCTCTTTGATAATAAGTAATGATTGGCCCAAGACTTATCGTGCTTATGTGTAGTGTAAACAGTTACCCTGGATTAACAAAGCAATTATTAATATCATAAGAGCCTTTTTTGGTGCATTTTTTATTAAACATATAATTATGTTACCATCGACAAACAGTTTACCAGTTTGGTACCATATTGATGGCGAACTGGTCTGTTTTAAAGTTCCACACATGTTGGACCTTCATTGTTAGCTGGTTGGTATCCAACTGAACGTTTAGCAACCGAGAAAAAAATATGTCTGCATCTCAGAGAGAGATGTTTGTGAGCACATGCCTGTCTATACCACGGTGGCCCTGAAGTGTAAACCATAGTCTGGCTTGTTTATGGCTTCCTTTACAGGAGCAACAGAGAGAAGGGCCAGTTGGAATTTTGTTGTAAGTTTAGATCACACAATCTCAACTCTTCTGAGCTCCTGCTGAACCTATTTGTTTCTGTATGTTTTAGTTAAAACCTTTATTTTAGAAACATGCTCGTCTTCCTTCGTTATACCTCAGAGGGTTTTTTTCCCTTCTGAAATGAAATGAAAATGACGTTCTGCTAATAAAACTGTGGTGGGAATGATTTATAAAGGCAGAGTCTGCGGTTTGAACGGTTTTGTAACTTAATGCAATTTGGATTTCCAGTTTCCTCCTGCTCAGGATCTGGTTTCAAAATCTTTACAGAACAACTAATAATTTGTTCTTTAATGGATGCACCCATTTAGTTCTGGAATATGATATTGTTGTTGATGATGTCGATATTTTTCAATCTCCATGTTAAACAAAACAAGAACTGATCATTTATTATTTCATATATAAAATGATGGTTTGAATCGTATGACAGGATATGTCTCTCAGTCTTTTAAGACTGCTGGAGTCAAACCTTAAAAACAAAACCTGTCCTGTCCTGCATCATAGCAGCAGAATGATGGTCTGGCTGCTGTTTGTGCCGGACAAATTTGGTTTGTCAAGAGGTCCTTTATGGAAATAAGACTCTTTATAATTTAAGAATAATTCTTTATTTTTACTCTTGTCTGAACTGACATCTTAATGCTGGACCTAATAAAAGGGTGGAGGTATAGGGGAGGAGTAAATAGGAAAAAAGAAAAAGGGAGTGAAGAGAAGGGAAAAAAAGAGACAAGGAAACACCAAATAGAAATAAACAGTTTTCAATCTAACCAGAAAAAACCAGAAAGCTTTTGCTCCACCGGTAAGAAGACAGAAAACCAGCTACAGCATCTGCTAGAAAACAAAACTGACAATCATCAGGAGCACCTATAAGTACACAAGCTGGAAAAAATCACGAAGCACAACAACAACATCAGAACAAAAAGAAACCAGCCACCTTCCCAGAGAAGGAATCTCACCACCAGAGATAAACACACACCTGCCTGGAAGGTGGCAGAGCAAGTTCCCAGTCAGACCGCCCTGCGGCCAGGAAGCACCGGGGCCAGAAGGCCAGGAACGCCAGTCGCTGGCTCTGCCAGGCACTGACCACCAGAGGCAGACAGAGCCGAGGAGCCAATCCCTGGCTGAGGGAGGCGCAGAGTTCTCCAGGGTTACTTTTCACATGACACATGCTTCCCTCATGTTTTTCTATTCAAGCCTATTTATGCTTCCTTGTGTACGTAATATGTGGATGGGTGTTTGTGACGTTATACGATGCTGCCCTCATACTTTGTTCCTCACCCCTCATACTATGTTCGATATGCTGACATGGTTATTAGTCAGTTCATCCACTGTAGAGCAGTGCCGTGTTCAGAGATGATTTCTGTGTTGTGATCATAGACTGGATATAATAAGATGGGCGGACATCGAGTGAACTCCGAGCTGCCTGTAGCTAAGAGCTAACCGAGCTAACCCGGAGATAACAGGAGCTAACCAGCTAACGGAGGTAAGCAGGCTAAAGCTAAGCCACGTTGTTAACCGGCTAAAAACCGCGGTTGTTCTCTGTTCTTATTATTTGAAGCGGGAGATCGGGTACCTGTCAATCAAAAGGACACGCCCCTAAATATGCCGAACTTCGAGATTAAATTACTTTTAAACGGGCGAGTTAGAAAAAAATCCACTCTCCCCACAGTTGTCATGAAGGTAAACCTGACCTATTAAACCTAAAATGGATTTTTGAACCAGGCTGTAAACATGTTTATTTCTGCTGTAAACATGTTTATTTCTGCTGTGAAGTTGGTCTTTTTAACATGGGAGTCTATGGGGATTTGCTCTGTTTTGCAGCCCCTAGTGGATGAAGGGGGAACTGCAGTTTTATGCACTTCGCATAGGCTTCACTTTTAACTGCTTAAGGCTCCGTCCATCTTTCATATACGGTCTATGGTTCCAGTATGGACACCAGCTGGTGTCAGAAGCTGTAGACGTACTCACACAGCTACTTTCCAGTTGCTTCCGCCATGTCAGCAGCTGTTGTTGTTTTAGTTCTCCTCCACTTCTTCTTCTGGTTTTAAAGTGGATGTTTTTACATCATCTTCATCTTCTTCCCTGCTTTCATCGCTGGTTGGATGTCAGTTATGCAACCCAACACTGTCCCTACAGACACTCTTTGCAGGTCTTCATAGATAAAAGTTGTGGTTCTTGTCCTGCTCTCTTTCCTCTCCAACTGGTCCAGTTTTCCGCCCTCCCTAGGCCCGGTTCTGGTTCTGGTTCTGCTGAAGGTTTTCTCTTCCTGTTAAAAGGAAGCCTTGTTCCTTCCCACTGTCTCGCTGTGCAGCTCAGGATGGATTGAATCGAAGTTTAGCTTCGATGCCTCTCTTGGTTTCCTTGGTTAGACTATTATTTATTATAAATGGGCTTGTATGAACGCTGACTGGATCATCATGGATCAGCTGTAAAGGGACCCCAGATGGATTTGTTGTGAACTGGTGCAATATAAATAAAGCTGAATTGACTAGTTTTCTCAAAATATGATCTTTTTACAACAAAATTTGTCAGATTATAATGTGATATAATCATGTTATGATGCAATAATGTCCAATTAGATTTGTCTTGTGCGGCAGCTCTATGCTTCTGCAGCGCAGTGCTGGATACAACCTGGGCAAAGTGTGTTGGAGTAGGATGGTGCTGGATCTTATGATTTTCAGTTTTGTGTAATTAGAACAATAGAAAGAAGCCAACCTGCAGAAAATGCAGGTTGGCACATGGAAAAGAGCTACTGAAATAAAAAACAAGTGTATATTTGAGGAAATATTTACAAGTAAAGCGATCAGTTTATGTAAAACCAAAATAATAAAGCAAATGCTATTTTTTATTTACAACTCCTTCATCCAGATGGTTCAGTGTCTCTAATGGAGCTGCAGAAAGATGCTTTATCAATACATTTTATCAGATAATTATCTTCACCCAGTTGCCTTGTGGTGGTTTTACATCCTCGTCCCTAAATATGGTGAGTTTGTAGGGACAGACATCATCAGCTGGTGACGCTGTATGAACGCTGCATGATGACAACATGGTAGTGGTGACGTAGAACAATAATAAGTAAACTCGCTGTTTACAGTATTTAATAGTTTGCTTGTCTCTGTGCCATCTGGAGAAATCAAACCAAAAAGTTTATCTCAAAAATGTTTTTCTCAAGTCAAATGGTGACAAATCGTCTGCAAATGTTTGTTACTGTGACTATTTCTTATCTTAAAGCACGTTTATGGGTCTCGTGTTGTTTCCTTCCCGTGTTTGTCATGTTTTCCACACTGTGATAGTTTCCAACTCCATCTTGTTTGCTTGCTTATCAGCGCTGGTTTGTATTTATGGTCCTTTATCTCTGTTTGCTTCTTGTCAGTCTTTCTAGTAGCCTGCCTTCCTGGCATTTCTCTACTCCGTGCTCCAATTAATCTCTTTGATTCCTTTCGTATTCTTTTTTCTTTGGCTTTGTTTTGTACTTTTACAGAGCAGTTTTAGATAGATAGACAGGTAGATAGATAGATAGATAGATAGATAGATAGATAGATAGATAGATAGATAGATAGATAGATAGATAGATAGACAGATAGACAGATAGACAGATAGATAGACAGATAGATAGATAGATAGATAGATAGAGAGATAGATAGACAGATAGACAGATAGATAGACAGATAGATAGATAGATAGATAGATAGAGAGATAGATAGACAGATAGACAGATAGATAGACAGATAGATAGATAGATAGATAGATAGATAGAAAAGTCCAGTTTTGACTTTTCCAGCCTTCTGTTGCTGCTGTTTCCAGATGTGTTGCTGCATCAGATTCACAATCAACTTATATTCCATCCATCCATCCATCTTCTGCCGCTTATCCGGGGTCGGGTCGCGGGGGCAGCAGCCTAAGCAGGGAAGCCCAGACTTCCCTCTCCCCAGCCACATTTGCCAACTCTGCGGGGGGGATCCCGAGGCGTTCCCAGGCCAGCCGAGAGATCCCTCCAGCGTGTCCTGGGTCTTCCCCGGGGTCTCCTCCCAGAGGGACGTGTCTGGAACACCTCACCAGGGAGGTCCAGGAGGCATCCTGACCAGATGCCCGAGCCACCTCAACTGGTTCCTCTCCATGCGGAGGAGCAGCGGCTCTACTCTGATCTCCTCCCGGATGACCGAGCTCCTCACCCTATCTCTAAGGGTGTGTTCAGACCAAACGCGTTTTGAGCGTCAAGAGCGGCAGGTTTCCATGTAAAGTCTATGGGGAGGCGCGGCAAGGGGACGTCGAGCTTTCTCGCATCACGTTTTGAGCGTTTTGGGCATCAGCGTTCCGCGCGGAACACGCATCAGAAGCCAGAGGCGTTTCTCTGCTGATTGCGGCTCTTGTTGCATTAACACTGACTATTACTGCCCTACGACAACGTCTTCTAGCTTTACTTATTAAATAAAACCATGCCATATCTCTACTGAATCTGCCATCATTCAGACTGGCCGGAAGGAAAGCGCCGCCTCCCTCCTCTCTTTTCCGCCGCGTCTGCCGCTCGCTCCAGACACACAAGCGGCAGACGCGGCAGGAGCGTTTTGGGCGTCGGACACAAAAGTGGCAGTTTAGTGACCAGCGTCGAGCGTTCAGTGTTTTCGACGCTCAAAACGCGTTTGGTCTGAACACACCGTAAGGGTGAGCCCGGCCACCCTGCGGAGGAAACTCATTTCAGCCTCCTGTATACGAGATCTGGTTCTTTCGGTCACGACCCACAGCTCATGACCATAGGTGAGGGTAGGAACGTAGATCGACTGGTAAATGGAGAGCTTCGCCTTCTGGCTCAGCTCCTTCTTCACCACGACAGACCGGTGCAGAATCCGCATTACTGCAGACTGCTCATATTTTCCATCAAATAATAAGTCTCAGTTTCATCATTAGATATGATGTTAATCTTCCACTGGGAATAAAATATGGCTTCATGAGGCTACATTTACTTTACATTTTACACACTGTTCAAATCTATTTATTAGCGAGCTGTAAATAATCAAAAGTTGATTGATCACATGGCAAATGAATAAATAAAACTCCTCCTTTGTGATGCAGATGAGGCTTTTCTTCGAGCTTCCAGGCAGAAACTGGTCCCAGTCTCAGTAACCAGACAGAACTACGTCTGTACTCCAGTACAGAATATGATGGTAAAGTAAAACTGACGGTAAAGAAAATCTTTTATAAACACTCTTACTGAAGGTAAGATGAGCTAAAAAAAGACTGAGAATGATTCCTCCAGACAGACATGTTGACTCTAATAACATGCATCACACAGGAAAGCAGATCCTTCTGCAGGTCCGTATGTCGTTTTATGTGAACAATGTGAAATTACTACTGTTCAAAGCTGAAAACGCTTTTGTTCTAAACTCTGTAACGAGAAGCAGAACTCCTGGCTTCTTGACTTGGCTGCAGGTCAGAGTTGATGTGCTTCATGTGGGATGATTAAGGCAGGAGGGAGTTCAGAGTCTGCTGACTTGTTTCAACGCCTCCTCAGAGAAGATGCGAATCCTGCCGGGGTTGCTGGAGCTGGAACCAAGAGGATGCTAGTTAATTTCCAAACTGTCTCATTTGAGATGCCCCGCTGCTTAAGGTTTCTCAGACACACCTTCTTTCCTGTCAAACACACCAACTGCTAATTATGGGCTAATTACACACACGGAGCAGCAGCAAGTGCATGATGGGAAAAATCTCTGACACAGTTTGCAGGTCATATTTGGTTTTCTTGTTCTGAATCAGTTGGAAGGAAGCACATAAAAACCTGGTTCAGCATCACAACATTTTCAGAGTTTTTCACATTTTTAGAGCATTTTGAATAAAACTAACTTTACAAATTTATGACATAACGTTGACCTGACCTTGGACAATCCGGCCTTTAGCGGCGGTGGAGAAGTGGATCCAAACGCCGAATGTAGAGGCAGGAGGCCGAGGAGATGCTGAGGGAGAACTACAAACTGGCAGCTGAAACCAAGGAGTTTATAAACACACAGACGACACAATAAGACTCAAGTGGAATGGATACGCCACATGGAACCAGGCGAACAGGAAACACGGCTAGACAGAAAACACAAGAAAAACTTCAAAATAAAACAGGAAAGCAGAATAAAAGACCACACAATAAACTCCACCATGACGAAAACTCTGCATTCTGGACTGATCTGATGTCTGTTACACTGGTTTCTGTAGCCGTCTCTGTCCAGCAGCGTCCAGAAACTACCGGACATCAACAGAGCCTGTTACTCTACCACAGCAACCATGTTTACTCACATGGCACAAAATAAAGATAAAATATGGTTATTTTCTGTCAACTGCCGACCGGAAGAAAAATCTGTAACTCAGAAAAAATTCATTATACAAGTGCAGTTTATGTTAATTTTACATGGATCTTTTCTTTTAATTATTTTCTGTGTGTATTTAAAGGAATTCATTTCACATTTCTGGAGTAAAAGTTGTGAAATTTCAGAGAGAAGTAGACAGGAAGGACGTTATCTGCTTTTAAGAAACACTCAGGACATAATTTATCAGCAAAGCAACGATAAAATCATTACAGAAGATCTCTGTTTATACTGCAGAACTCATTTATTAAAGGGTTATTAAAGGAAATTCTGAAATTTGAAACTCCAGCACAAAATACAAATCTTTATTTACTTTTTTGCAATTTGCATCAATTCTAAAAAAAAGAAAAAAAAAAAAAAAAAAGAAATGAAAACACTCTTAAAACATCTTGAATCATATGAAGAAGCTAGGAGGGTTAAATAAAGTATTCTAGCGATGATACGTTGTGTTATCACATAAAGAAATCTGCCATAAAATTCATATTAAAACTATTTAACAACAGCAATATTTCTGTTGTTTTACTTGTTGCAGTTTTGACCATATACACAGGTAATTTATCAAATATGCCAACATGTTTAAGATATGAAAGTAGCTGAGAAATCCACGTGTTTTGCAGGGAAGAATGGTGGAGCAGACCAGACGTAGCAACAGTAACCATGGAGGGGCGGGGCTTAGCAAGGGTCAGACGTACTTATTTAGCAGAAACCAGTGGAGGAAGCGCAGCTCCTGTTCCAGTTTCATGGATTTTGCATGGAGGAACTCGGCTTTGTTGTTCTTCAGAAGGATGTTGATGGATTTATTTAAGCACCACATGCTGCATCAACGTTTGTCAGACAGACTTGATCTTTGTTTTAAGCTTTACCAGACAGATCAGGTTGCTTTCTGAGGTTGATGTGAATGTGACGAGGGAAAATGTACGAGATGCCCCTTCAGCAGAGGCTGTGATGGCCACATGTTATTTTTAGAGCTCTGACAGATGATAATGAGCATGTAAATGTTTGGTTTTCTTCCAGCACAGCGAGACGGTGAGCCAGAGTCTTTCCCCCCGTACAGATTTCTCTGCTTAAATCATCCCAATTAGCCAACAAACCCAGACGGAGTCTCCCGGGAACATGCTCCCTGCAGGAGGGCCAGATTAAATGAATCAGACGCTCCTGTTCCTTCAAGAAAAAACACACTTTTCTTCTTTTCTGAATCTTTGATTCCAGACTGAATTGATTTCCAGCAGATACGTAGTTAATGATTGTGTTTTCCACAGTTTTGTGACTCCATACAGGGATGTGAATCTTAACCTTTGATGGAGCATTTTCAGCATTTTCACATCCCACAGTCTCTGTGTATTCTGCTCTTAAATCTAACCTGATGTATAATGATGATCTTCTTGCTGAACCACCGGTCACACGCCATTAAAGTCCCGGCGCAGAGCCTGAAATCCTTTTGTTCACTGCTAAGTGTCTCTCTAATGTCTTCTTTTAATGATTCATGTTTTTTTTCCACTTTAAGCTTTTGTTCCTTTTCCCTGTGAGACGAGATCAGAGAAGAGCCCTCACCTGAGCTACTCACAACGTCTTTACACACCTGTTTTCCAAAAACCTTTTAGTGTCTCGTTTGAGTTCAGAAATGTCTGAATGAAGGAAGCTGCCTCCAGCAGATCGACGGCGTCTCTTCCTGATTCATCCCGAAGCTTTGGAAGCCGAATCCGCTGCTTCCCATCTGCTCCACGGCAGGACTTTAGAAAGAAGAAATAAATAGCTCAAACAGGTCACTGGCTGCATTTCCATCACCGCTAGAACTACGCAAAACACAGATTTCACAATAAAAATGTGGTTGTCAAAACAGTTCAAGAAACTTCTTAAATATCGCAGAAATGTTTTAACGCTCTCATGAGGTGGTTCTTCAGGCGTTGCAACATAAAAGTACATTACAAAACATTAATGGAAACACGTTTAAAATGCATTTATGCGTTGGACTAGGACTAGGGGGGGTCATGTGACCAGTTTATTTCAGGGAGAGATGTTGCTAAACAACAGCAAAATGCTATTTTCCAATTAATTCGAAAGGAAAACAAGAAAAAAAAAAGCTTCCAAAAGCCGTGTCAAACTCTCCACAGGAAGTAAAAAAAAACCCAGAGACAAGGTTATGTGGCTACTCTGCATAAAACCTGGTCAGCAGGAAGAAGAATTTTAGAAATATCATTTTTATATTGGGATAAAACTGCACTGGCAAAGCAGCTGTCTGCTGGAAAACGGTGAGTTGCTTCCATCAGATGGTAAAATGTCTCAGGTTCATTACCTCACATGTCATTTATCTTCTACTGGGAAGAAATTATGACACTTTAGATTCTATATTCATCAGCACTTTACATGAACTCAGTGGTTTCATACCAGTAATCCCACTGTGGAGGGAGCAAAGTTGTCCTGATGGTAAATGTCTTCCTTTCAGCTGCACAATCTTTGTTCTGCAGAAGACAAACAGTTGAATTCATCTGCTGAGAGGAGAAAAGAGGGACGTCAGTGCATCGTCCCGCAACTGTTGGAGAAAGATCGTTTTCTTCCACCAACAGAGGATGATAAAGATGCAAGAAGCTGAGTGCAGAGTTTTTCCCAGCATGTTAGTCCAGCAGCAGAGGTTTTTATTAAAACACAGCCACAAACAGGCTGTTTTAGGGAAAAGGTCTGAGTTTTATCCTCACTTGTACAGCTGAGACCACAGTCACAGCACGCTGCATCTTGTTTATTGTGAACAGTGAACAGAAGTGTTTCTGGATGAGAATTTAATGGTAAATAGAAAAGCACTCAGAGAGTGCAAACCTCCACCATGAGCAATGCTTTAAAACGGCGATACGGATCAACAACAAAATTAAATAATTTCTTCCTTTTCAGGTTTCCAACAACTCCTGAAAATTTTATGAAAATCCGTCCAAAACTTTTTGAGTTATCTTGAACACAAACAGACAAACGGATAAACGCCTGTAAAAACATGACCTCCTCGGCGGAGGTAACCAGAAGGTTGTCTGAACATCTCAGTCCAGGCAACGGCAGAAGGAAGGTGGAAAGCGTTTCAGAGAGGTTGTTTTGCTGCCAGGCTGGATGACTGAGAAGAAAACTGTAATGCACCACCAGAATGTATCAAATGTAAAATGATATTGTTGCTTCAGACAAATATTTCCTCCTGCAGTGTGAGTCCAAACCAGGCTGATCTCACAACAGCAGAATATGCTGCTGGTTCAAGCTCAGAAAATGAGCAGTCGTTTCCCAGTATTGTCTCTGGAAGTGGGAAGATGTAATGGTGCAACGTATTCTCCTAGCAAATCCTACGGAATGTTGCTTTATAGGATCTGCTATGAATTTCCAGCAACATGAGACATTATTGTGCCTCTTCTGGCTGCACAGCCAACACAGTCGCTCATCCTGCCTGTTCTTTCTGAGTGAAAGCACAAGCCGGATGTCCATGAGGCATCCGATCCAGATGTCACCACTCCCCCTAGAATGATGCAGATTTGACAAACTTTACAGTCATCGTCAGCGAGACATGTGAATGTGTTTTATATGGACATCTCCCTGCTTAATCATTTGTCAGGAGGTTTATCTTGTTGACCTTCTCTTCCTATTGGCTGCTCTTGCTGTCAATCATAGACATCATATGAAAGCTGTAAATTACAGACCGCTTGGTTAGAGTGTCCTAATTTAACCCATATTTACTTCATCACATTACAGATCACTTGTTTACCACTTGATTAATAGTTTGGTATTTGATTTTACAAAAATTTGTTACGATTGTAAACCAGAGGATCATTCTTCACCCAATTAATTAATTAATTTGGCTTAATTAAGTCTGATTCATTAAACCTATAAATCTTCATAACTCCATCTTAAGAACGGCTGTGAAACTTGGAAAACCTGCAGTTCTGGCTCTGGTTTGTTTCAGCTGCATGGTGTTCCTGTAGGGGTTGTAGTTTTCACATTATGGCAACATTTTACATCAAATTTAAAGCTTTAAATGTTGAATCAGCACAATGATTGTAGCCAAAGATAATCATGATCCTGCTAATAATGATCAACTCACACTTATCTTGTCCTCTCCATTAAATCTTTCCTGGATTTGCTCCAGCAGGACAAGGAGATCTAGGGGTTCCTGCTCAGACTGTCTTCATCAAAACCTGGACTTGGATGGCTAAGATCCCATCATGGATGGCTGAAACCCAGTCCTGGATGACTATGACCTGATCCTTGATGACTATGACCCATCCTGGGTGGCTATGACCCATCCTGGATGGCTGAAACCCAGTCCTGGGTGGCTATGACCCATCCTGGATGGCTGAAACCCAGTCCTGGGTGGCTATGACCCATCCTGGATGGCTGAAACCCAGTCCTGGATGACTATGACCTGATCCTTGATGACTATGACCCATCCTGGGTGGCTGAAACCCAGTCCTGGGTGGCTATGACCCATCCTGGATGGCTGAAACCCAGTCCTGGGTGGCTATGACCCATCCTGGATGGCTGAAACCCAGTCCTGGGTGGCTATGACCCATCCTGGATGGCTGAAACCCAGTCCTGGGGGGCTATGACCCATCCTGGATGGCTGAAACCCAGTCCTGGGGGGCTATGACCCATCCTGGATGGCTGAAACCCAGTCCTGGGGGGCTATGACCCATCCTGGATGGCTGAAACCCAGTCCTGGGGGGCTATGACCCATCCTGGATGGCTGAAACCCAGTCCTGGGGGGCTATGACCCATCCTGGATGGCTGAAACCCAGTCCTGGGGGGCTATGACCCATCCTGGGTGGCTGAAACCCAGTCCTGGGTGGCTATGACCCATCCTGGGTGGCTGAAACCCAGTCCTGGGGGGCTATGACCCATCCTGGATGGCTGAAACCCAGTCCTGGGGGGCTATGACCCATCCTGGATGGCTGAAACCCAGTCCTGGGGGGCTATGACCCATCCTGGATGGCTGAAACCCAGTCCTGGGGGACTATGACCTGATCCTTGATGACTATGACCCATCCTGGGTGGCTGAAACCCAGTCCTGGGGGGCTATGACCCATCCTGGATGGCTGAAACCCAGTCCTGGGGGGCTATGACCCATCCTGGATGGCTGAAACCCAGTCCTGGGGGACTATGACCTGATCCTTGATGACTATGACCCATCCTGGGTGGCTGAAACCCAGTCCTGGGGGGCTATGACCCATCCTGGATGGCTGAAACCCAGTCCTGGGGGGCTATGACCCATCCTGGATGGCTGAAACCCAGTCCTGGGGGACTATGACCTGATCCTTGATGACTATGACCCATCCTGGGTGGCTGAAACCCAGTCCTGGGGGGCTATGACCCATCCTGGATGGCTGAAACCCAGTCCTGGGGGGCTATGACCCATCCTGGATGGCTGAAACCCAGTCCTGGGGGACTATGACCTGATCCTTGATGACTATGACCCATCCTGGGTGGCTGAAACCCAGTCCTGGGGGGCTATGACCCATCCTGGATGGCTGAAACCCAGTCCTGGGGGGCTATGACCCATCCTGGATGGCTGAAACCCAGTCCTGGGGGACTATGACCTGATCCTTGATGACTATGACCCATCCTGGGTGGCTGAAACCCAGTCCTGGGGGGCTATGACCCATCCTGGATGGCTGAAACCCAGTCCTGGATGATTATGACCTGAGCCCTGGGTGGTATGACCTAACCCTGGATGGTAGCGGAGATGTAATCTTGTTGACATCTGGACGTGTATCTGACTCTGCAGGATGGCTTTTCAGTATTTAGTGAAACTATTTACATTTCCTGATTTCTTTCAAATGAAAATGAGATCAGAAAAAGCGAAAAACGATTAAAATAACCGCAATGCAGACGTTTATAATTGGTGGTAAACACTGCTTGACGCGTGGCTTCCTCCCTGCTGCCCTGCTGGTGCTGAGCGGTGCTGCCTACCTCTGTGAGATGGGGAATGTTTGGCGTCGTGCTTATGAGGCTTCGCTTTAATCCCTCTGGTACTCCATCAGGCCTGCAGGGTCTAGCGGATCAACCAGCAGGGCACACATCTTTCCCAGCTTTGCCTCTCGGTTTTATTTGTTTCATGTCCTCACGCTCTTCGAGGCTGAGCGGAACAAATTACTGTTTTCTTTTCTGCCTCAGTAATTCCTTTGTATTGTTGTTAAATACAAACTTCTTTAATATATTATGCAAATTGCTGCATTTTCACGAGTGACATGAGGAGTTAATTATCTTATCAGGATTATATGATCAGAATTAATTGTGCGTCTGTTTAATATGTAATAATAGCTTGAGTACATCTTTTAAAAAAGACACATTGCATCAACCTAAAGTCATATAAATGAGATTTTCTGCTGCTTTTGCTTCCTGAAGGTAATCTCAGCATGAACATCAGACTGATCCAGTTGCTTTGCAGGATGTGAATCTCCACAGAAAACTGACGACATGTTGAATCCTGTTTTGTTCCCTTTGTTTGGAACAAAAATATCAAATTTAGGTGTTTGATGATGTCACATTGATACCAGCTCACCTCCTCAGTGATGCAAACATGAAGACAATGTCTTTGTATTCATTCTGACTGACACCAGCTGTGTGTCCGTCCATCATGATTTAAAGTGAGACACTGCAGTAGGAATTCACAATTTGATCTGAGTGAAATAAAGATTTTTACTTGATGTGAGTAATTGATGCTTTTCTAAGGCGGAGCAATAAAAAATGCAACGAGAAAGAAGTTTGTTTTATAAATAGATGAGCTTCTCTTTGCCCTGTGGCGTCTTTAGCAACGTCATTTTAGCCAAGTTATGTTCCAATTGAATTGAATTGAATTGAATTGAATTGAATTGAATTGACTGCGATGGACTGATGAGCTGTCCAGGGTGTACTCTGCCTTTCGCCCAAAGACTGCTGGAATAGGCTCCAGCTTCCCCATGACCCTTTGTTGCATTAAGCGATTAGGATGATGAATGAATTGAACTAAATTGAATTGAATTGAATTGAAAGCACGAAAATGCACATTATATCTAAAAAGGGAAACGTGTAATTCCAGTCTGTTTTACAGCAGACTTTTATTGGAGGGTTATAATGATGATGATGATGATGATAAACTGGAGCCATGGCTAGACGGGCTGATGAAAATATCAATAACATTGATACAAAGTAAGTAAGTCACGTTTGTTTATATGCTACCTTTAAGATAAACATTTAAATATGTTTAACAATGAAACACAAAACAACACAGAGAACATAAAAACAAACAAAACTAAGAAACCTTTATCTGGAGTGTTTTTCTTATCATTTATCTATTTTTATATTCCATATTTATATGTTATTATCTGTGTTTCATTCAATGACGAGGCCTTTCTCTTGAGTGTTCTCTTTGCTGCTGTTGTACCATACATTTCCCCTCTATGGAACAAATTTTGGGACAAAGAAAAAGTCTTTTCAGCTGGTTTTAAAAGAAATTACTGATTCTGCAGATCTCAGGCTGACAGGAAGGAGTTCCAGAGTAAAGCAGACGCTGCTGCAAAGACTCGGTCAGCTTTGGTTTTCAGCCATGTTTACTGAACAACCAGCAGACGTGATCACAACCTGCCAACCTGCTGGAAACGTAGGGATGTAGAAAGTTTCTGATATAATCAGGTGTTTGGTCATTTAGAGTAATAGCAGGATTTTAAAATGCACTCTGTGATGGATGGGGAGCCAGTGCAGCTGGGTTAGTGGTGGAGTGAATTTAGAGGCAGCCTTGCAGCAGCGTTCTGGACAACGTGGAGATAGCCTAGAGGTTTTTTGTTTAAGCAAGTGAAGGTGGAGCTAAAATAATCAAGTCTAGATTAGATGAAGGCATGAACAATCAACTCTGTCTCAGATGTTAAAACAATTTGACCCAGCGATGTTTTTGACATAATAAAAGCAAGAACGAACGAGGAAGTTTTATATGAGCATCTAAAGACAGAGTTGAAGAAAGATCTCATTCATCCAACTCCTGCCAGCATCCAGGCACCCAAGCAAGAACTGAATCTAGAAACATTCTGAGGTTTAAAATGCATATACAACTGCATATCATCAGCAATGATCAATGGTAAGAAATGTTTTTAAAAAGATCTATACTGGGCTGCAAAGGGAGCAAATATAAAATAAACAGTAAAGGTCCCAGAATGCCCTGTGGAACACCATAATCAGGAGAGAAAGAAGAGGACTTGAACTTTGCAGCAGCCACAGAAAATAATCTCCCAGTAAGATAAGAGGAGAACCATTTAAGTGCTGATCCTGATACCCCAACCCACTGTTTCAGCCAGACCTCATGATCTTTAGTGTCAAAAGCTGAGGTCAATTCCAGCCGCTATAAGACAGCAATGACCTGCATCGCTCTGCATCAGGATGTCCCTGGAAAGTCTGAGCAGGGCTGTTCCAGTGGAAAGAGCCCTGCGACGACCAGACTGTAAATGACTGAGACTATTGTGTGTCTGTAGAGCAGCTGTACCAGGGCTAGCATCAAGTGATTGTTTCCAGCAGGGGGTTGTGGGGGTACAAAGCCAAAAAATGTAAATGAGAGCCAACCAGTAGCAGCTTTTGTTTAACTAATTTGCCCTCTTGACTTTAATCCCCCCTCCCTAAAAGAAATGTTGTAAGCAAACTGAGCTGGAACAGGTGGGAACACATGGCCATCACTTGCTTGATATTAAAGGTTTAATTTGTTTCTCGACCACACCTTTCCCATGCCGCTCCTTGTTCAGGTGAGTGAGGAGCCTTCAGTGGGTTCAAGTCATGAGGCTCAAATAATGTCAGGTCATTACAATAAGGGCCGGATCTACTAAAAGGTTGCATGTAAAAGATGCGTAAAAAGTGACTTACTAACTGTGCATACTGAGGGTTGCGTCTCTCAACAGTGCAAAATAACACATCTGCATCCACTCAGTACATCTGCCACAATGGATATGCAATATGGGACGTTCACATGCTAGTTTGCATGTGTTGGGAGGAGAAAATGTAAATGTATTAATTTAGCAGCTGCAATGTGATCTATCATACCTGAGATCTATGTTGCTGATTGAAACTATGTCTATATTTAACACATTTTAAAAGGACATGCAGACAGTCGGTGTAACTGTTCCCATGGCTGCAGTTATTGTCACAGGAAGGAGACGTGGAAACAAAGCAAAGAGATGCAAAGATCGGTTTTTTCATCCTCTTGTAAATATTTTTGGGATGGATGAGTCACAGTTATTAGGTTTCAACACACTGCAGTCATTAACTGAGACCAAACAAAGCTGTCTTTGCAGTAGCTGGATTTCCCAGCTGGAGTTAGAGGAGCAAAGGACCGCATTCATGTACAGCTGAGCAGCAGATTAGCAGTGAGCATTGACTGCAAAAGAAGTCAGATTTCCTCTGTACATCACAGCAAACACTGGATCCAGGTTTCCAGCCACCACACATCTTGGATCATTAAGTTGCTCATCGCAGGTAGAAGCTCAGACCTCAGATCAGCATATCAACGTGTGTTAGTTTGAAATCCAAGCAGTGGTGTGCAGTCAAGGTAGGCAGGGTAGGCATTGCCTACCCAAGACAAAAGGGATCAAATTAAATAATTTAACTGTAGTGATTTGATTTATTTTATTAGAAAAAAAGCTTTTATTTTATAATTACTGATCTTTAATGTACGTTTTCTAATTATAATTTCCTAATGCCTGTAATGCTTGAAAGTGCTGGCATTTAGTGCTCCTCATAGTTCAATAAAAATAAAAACCTCAACAGCGCCCCCTCCTGGCCATGAAATGAAGCTTCATAAGTGACTCATCATTGCGCGCTAATATGATCAGGCCACACCTTCTATTGAAGGCATAGCGCTCCTCTGCCTTTACCGCCCATATTATCGCAGCGGTGTGTGTTCGCGCATGCGCAGTTAGTTTCTAACATAAAGATTATGTACATCAAAAGGCAGATCACGACGCTGCCTTTTTACGTTAGGCAGCGTCGTGATCTGCCTTTTTACGTTACTGTACAATGGAAATGATCTATGTATGTTAAGAGAGAATTTGTGAATTGATCCTCTGGTCTGAAGTTTGCTGGCGGGCTCACCGGCAAAATGACTTCTCTTGAAAGGCTGAAACAGTTTTCACGTCTTTCTTTTGAGGAAAAACGTAAACTTTTGAATGATCGGAGACCAACACCTGAGCTACCTGATCTTCAGCAAAGGAAGGGTCAGAAAATTGTTGGTACTTTTCAGAGTGAATGGTACAAAAGGAAGGATTGGCTGTGTGGATGTCCTAAGTTGAACCGGCTGTTCTGTTTTCCATGTTTGCTTTTTGGGGGCACCTCTGACAATGTCTGGACTAATGCTGGATGATTTAAACAACTTGTCCTGTGCCATAGCCACACATGAAACATCGGTGGTCCACATTCAGAGCCAGATTGCTCTGAAAACATTTGGTCACAGCAGATGAGGAGGAATCGACCTGCTTCCTCCTCATGGTGTACGGCGCGGTTTTCACAGAGACAGACGCATTGTTCCGTGTTCTTCAGGCCAAGGTGATGGACATAGGGTTCTGCTCCCTACGGTTCACACGATGAAAGCCTTGAGCAACCAGCGCGAGTCTTTTGACTCATTTTATGCGCAGTTTCAGCAGCGGTGCAAAGTGCTGAACTTGGTGCACAGTGACACGTGCAGCCAGCGGCTGCCCGCAGATGAGTGACGTCAGCTGTTTTACCACATCCTGGATAACATCAACTTACACATGGAGGCCAGATTCAAAAACTTGGGAGAGCTGGATTTTCTGACTTTAATCTATTTAATCAAAATCGATTTTGTGAGGCTAAAGGCCGACCTTATTGGCCTGTACAGCTCACAGATGACCAGAAACAAGTCACCTCATGAACTGCTTGCTTTCGTGGTTGAACACGACCTAGAACACACCGTTCCAGAGGCTGCAAAACTCTTGAAGTTGGCGTTGACCATTCCAGCCACCACAGCATCAGCGGAGAGGTCTTTTTCAACCTTAAAACGGATCAAAACCTACAGCCGCAACAGGACAGAGCAAGGAAGACTTTCATCTCTCGCTCTGATATCAATTGAAAAGGAGAGGCTCATCAAACTGAAGGCAAACACAGAAGAGTTTTACAACGCTGTGATCAGCAACTTTATCCAGAAGGACAGGCGCATGGAGTTCATCTTCACATAAAGTAAGGTTAAACTCTTCCCTCCCTCTCTGTTGTTATGGCGGTGTTCACGTGTAGCCATGCGGTGATTATGGTCCAACATCACGTTGTTGTTTTGTTTATGGATCTAAAATACTGACATTAATATATTTTTTTTTATTCTTAAACCTTAATAACCGTGTAAATTGCATAACAAAGGCACGAGGAGCTGCACATGGGTGCAGTAGAGTATTCCTGGTTTTGGTGTTGCGCTCAGGTATTTTTACATTAAATGTCTATCTGGGGTGTGGACCCTTGAGATACCGATGTTTCAGCGCCGCAGACAGCTCCGAGTTGGCAGTCTCTCTACTTATTGCATTTGGGAAACAATCAGGCTGAGCTGTCATCAGTTGCGTAAAAGTGGACGGTCCATACAGCTCAGTTGAATTTGCTGAGCATTAAGTTCGTAAGATTCTCCGTTATGATTTACGGGAATTTGGGGGATGTGGCAACTTCTAACTTGTATGTCGGAAAATTGAGCACTTCTGCTCTGTATTCTGTGTCCAGGTTGATTAAATTAGATTTCCTTTAGATGGCTGTGTAGAGGAAATGTTCTAAGAAATTGGGAATTTTTCAGGAATAATAGTTTTAAGTGCTGTTATATTACAAGCAATGATACGAAGCTTTGGCTGCTGCACTTGGTGCGGAAAGGCTGGTTTGCTGGATGGGTATATTACCAGTCACAAATGGCTGTGCTGCGTATGTCCAAGCTCATGCGTGCTCGCTGCTGTGCGAACGAGCATGTCCATGAGTTTAGAGCGGGGATGGTGCGCACAAAAACATTTTCACAAAGGCATATAACCATAATGTTATTTATCCCACTCGTGGCGTAAAATTATTGTGAGAATCTGACGTTTTGTTAGATTAAGAAGGGAACTTTTATAAATGATCACTTCATTAAAAAAAAAAAGAAATATTGTCACTTGCCTACCTGCCTACCTAAGCCTAGAACTCATGGCACGTGCCTGAATCCAAGAGGTCTGTCATAAAGCAACGGTTCGGATGCACATACTTTTCTTTTTTCTCTGCTGACTGAAGATAAGCCCTTTTGTGCTCACTGTGAGAAGATGTCCAACACTTCTGAAGTCAGACCAGTCCACACACACACACAAACACATACACACACACACACATCTACAAAATGTAAGTGTAGTGTCCTGTCCTTTATGTCACTTCACACAGTAAATCCCTGCCCTGTGGAGGAAAGTGTGCAGGGAGACAGTAGAGAGGGGTCAAGCTGTGTGGAGTCAAGTTGAGTCAAGCCGTTGTGTTCAATGCAAACACTGCATAGATGTAAACAAAAGGGTTACCTATAATAAGATGTATTTTAAATGAATATGTCATCAGGGTCAAGCTTTTATCTGCTTTCTGTGGGCAGTCTGCCTGATGTGTTATTAAAAGCCAGAGTTGTATTGTTAAATGCACGAGGGGAAAGTTACATTCCGTAAGAGATGTTTATGAAAATAAAAGTTGTTGAAGTGCTGCAGAAGGTATCGCTGGGAGTGCGTGTTGTTCCTTTAGGGGTAGCAGCAGAGATGGAAGTAAACAGAGTGAGTGGAGTGTGGAGCAGCCTCCAGCAGTGCTGATACCATACTAGTGGAGTTTTCTCCTGCAGGTTTGGTTTTAAGCTCAGGGTCATTGACTCCACAGCACTGACTAAAGCGCTTTGCACACTTCATTGCTCAGTTCCAATGTCTGAAACCTGCTGTCCACCTCCAACACACACAAATGCACACAGTGTTCATTCTAACAAACACAGACATAAAGGCTGGGGGATAAATGTTGCACTAGAAGCTGAGATCCCAGTACAAGAAAGAAGCAGAACGCTGTTTCAGCTCCACCTGCTGCTAACACTAATACCCAACCAGCCAATCAGATGGCAGCATGTAGCCACGTAGACATGGTGAAAACCACTAGCTGAAGGTCAAACTGAACATTTGAATAAAGAAGAAAGGAGATTTAAGTGACTTTAAATGTGGCATGTTGTTGGTCTGAGTATTTACTGGGATTGTAAAATGTTACCTAAAAGCAGCCTATTTACCTGTTTTGGGGGTTTTAATTCAGAAAGAATAATTAGTGTGTGAAGACGACCACGCCAGAGGAATGGTACTGCATGCATGCTGAATTGAAGCGAAAACACAGAAAAAGAGCAACACCGGGTTCCAGAGATTTTATTACTTGTTTACTTGATAAAGACAGACCATGTAAAAGAAACGCGTAGATTAACCAGACTTTGCCAGAAGGTTGGTTTTTACATGTGCTGACCACGGTCAGATCTACAAAAACTTCCTGCTATTAGGGGAAAAAGATAAACAGATAAACTTTGAGCAAAGCAATTATCCATTGATCTAAAAATATTAATCAAAAAGTAAAAACTAATGAAAAACTGATAAATCAGAAACAACTGATTATAAGGTTAATAAAATCTATACATGAAAGAAATAACACCATTGAATCACAAAGCAAAACAATCTACTTAACAGGTTAAAAAAAAGTCTACAAATGCATGTTGAAGTCCACATGTACACACAAGACAGTCAGTAAGCAACATTAGTTTTAGTCAAGACCTGAACATACAGTCATTAGCTGACATACATATGAGGATTAATGTAAACAAGATGGTGGAAGCTGGAAGTTTTCCATGTTGACTGGTTTTGTTACTAACTAGCCACTGACTATCATGGACGTGGAAACTAATGAGTGGAAATACTAATATGGATATGCTAACTAGCCACTAGACAAGCTAATGGGCATGATGGCTATCCACTTCACATGCTAACATGGACATAGTAACTAACCATTGGTAATGCTAACATTGACATGGTAACCACCCACTGGACAAGCTAACATGGACATAGTAACTAGCCATTGGTAATGCTGACATGGACATGGTGACTAGCCATCGGTAATGCTAACCTGGACATAGTAACTAGCCATTGGTAATGCTAACATGGATGTGCTAGCTAGCCACTGGACAAGCTAACATGGACATGGTAACTAGTCACAGGTAATGCTAACATGGACATGGTAACTAGTCACTGGAAAAGCTAACATATACATGGTAACTAGCCATTGGTAATGCTAACATGGACATGGTAACTGGTCACAGGTAATGCTAACATAGACATGGTAACTAGTCACTGGAAAAGCTAACATGGACATAGTAACTAGCCATTGGTAATGCTAACATGGATGTGCTAGCTAGCCACAGGACAAGCTAACATGAACATGGTAAATAGCCCCTGCTTTAACCCAGACTTAATAACTGCATGTGCTGATATGTATGTTGTGATTTCATTCCACTCCAGTGAACGTTTAGCAGGAAAGCAGATTGTCTTGAGGCATTTTTTCTCAGTGGAATAACACAATGCCTTCTTCAGACCCCTCTTGATTTAATTTGCATTTGTTTTAATCATAATAAAAGAGCTAAAAGAAGGCAGAGCTAATCTATACATTTTATTTTAATAAAAAAGACATATATTTATGTACTTAATCAGAGCATATTTCCTTTAAAAGATACAATAGTGAAATAGTTTAGTCTTTTTGTCTCTGATTTTGCATGTCTATAGTGTAGTGGTCTTTTCTTGAAGTCCACTTGTTCAACACTGTGCAGAATACATGTATACACTACTTACCTCAGTTGACATGGAGTCACATATGAACATGAACTTTGCAATATTTGCTTCAAAACTGTTAACAAAGCGTTTTGACCTGAACCCTAAATTTCTAATCTGAGTCCCAGAGAACGGTTACATATCTACAATCTGTAGTCGCTCTCCAGAAACAAAGACATCTGGATCCACACAAGCGCCATTTGTTCCTGTGAAGTACATGCCAACTGTCGGAGATATTTAACTGGAGACAGCATACTGGGACATGATCTGAAGTCTGAACCGAAATCCTCATCTCCTGAGACTGTGGCGGCTGCAACAGTAAGCCGGAGATGATGGAGCTGCCCCGGGTGATTACACACATGCTGATATTGAAACAGTCTAGCAGTGACAGCAGCCAATGACATCTTTTACTGTGGTGAGAAATTACTCTGATTTAAAAACTGTGCAGCGAAGAAGAACTGGAGAGAAGAGGAGAGACAGGGAAATCCGTCTCTGCTAGCCTCAGAGCTGCTGGCCTGGAACTCATCTAATGTTATAAATAATAAATAATCTGGATGATTAGCTCATAAATGTGTGTGCTGCATTTGTGTGATTATTTTCACATTCAGAAATGAATATGTAACAAAACTTATTATCCCCTTAAAATATTTACTTGAGCTAAAAGGCTCCAAAAGACACTGAATGGTTTCTGTGTGCAACATAATGTTAATGCTAATGCTAATTCAACACAAGTGAGCGTGTCTCCCCTTTAACACTGTAAGAAGCCAATAAACTAATACATGGCACCGCAGCCAAGAAAATAAATATGGTAGCTGTTTTCCAAAACCACCATCTGGAAGGAGAAAACTGCCTGCCACAAAGACACGTCGCAGGATCCAATTTATGTTGTTCTATCTACAAACTAACAAAGTGTGATGGACGTCCAATAAGATTTTAGCCCCAACGAGGTGATTCCCAGCGAGCTGTTGGCTGGAAATGCAGCACGTCTCAGCTTGGTGGCAGGAACTGGAGACAAGGAGGACAAAAGAAGAAGACCTGAAAGAAGTGTCCTGAGGAAACAGGAACAAATCCAGCAAAGACCTGAACCAGGACCTGGGAGATGCATCTGGACCTTCAAATGATCCTACATCATACACAACTCCAGAATGGTCTCCATGGAAACCTGGCTGTGAAGACGACCTTAAAATCCTGCAGGTTTCTCTGGATGAACAACTGGTCATGGAGCAACCGTTTTACTGGACCCTTGCTGATGTAACAGGTTGCTGCATCACCTACTGAAGGAGTTCAGTGGTTAATTCCATTTGGGACTGGTCTGAAATACGTTTTTACTGAGCCTACAGTTCTGGCTGCAGCCTAGACAGGTTTACAGCTTTCACATCTCCAGAATCTGAGCTTTCAAATGGTGTGGAAGACGTATTGGTACCTGGAAGGGAGTTAGAGTAAAATACATACTGGTATTTATTGGTTATGTCCTGGGTACCAACTGGTTATGGAAGGGAAGCACGGAGAAAGTTCCAGAAACATGACAGCATAACCGGATGAGGGTCTGATCCGCTTTATCAGGTGAAGTTTGACTGTATGAAACCTGTAACGAAGTGAGTCAGACTGTAACTGATTCTGCCGACGTTGACGCTGTTTTGAACTTTAGGTACACTACCTTACGAGACCAAATTCTGGATAAATAATTTAATATTTGATCTAAGGATATTTGGTATTTAAAACAAAAAAAACACTTCTACAAAGAAAAGAAAAGAAAAACCTTTGTGACATTTTGTCTGGAACTGGATCGAGCTGTGACAACAGATGTAAAAACATTCCTGAGGACTAAATCCAGTATAGCATCTCAGCCAATAATCAGACTTTATAATTAAATGACAGACTGAGACGAGTACATAAACAGATTCTGAGCTACGTTCATCATCATGTTTCACATAGAACACAGATGTTCATACAGATGTTTTCATCATGATCTCACCGCTCAACAAAGTTCCACATCCAGTCAAAGAGTAGGCGTAACTCACCTGTCCAGGTACTCGGTAAGAGAAAGGCTGCTAGAGCTGAACCAGACCTGGTTAATATCCTGTAACTTGCTTCACCTCTGTAAAACATCTGGAAACATCTGCAGCAGATGAAACCCAACATACTAAAACGCCATCAGTAAACATGACTGAGATGAATCCAGCTGCAGACGAAGTCTCCAGAGGTGGAGGACGAGGAGGGACTAATGAAGGCGTGGTTGCTATGGTTACTATCTTGCTGGAGTCATCCAAGCTGCTCGTGGTTGGTTCTGGCAGCGTGACACCTGACACATGTTCCTTTCTACATGTCACAATAACATGCATCGCATCCTTTACGTTATCGTTACATTTAACAGTTACATCTGCACATAGATGTATTCTTCAGACACAAGCTGCAGATATCTGGAGAGATCAGGTTTCTCAGAGCTGAAGGAACAAACAGCAACAGATTCTAATCATGATGATTTTTACCGCTACGAAACAGCTTCAATTCATTCAGATGATGATAAAAACAAATATTTAAAATAAAAATTTAGGTTCCTAAATGGGAGAGCCTGTTTTGTGAATAGGGGAGGGGCTTGTCCACTGGAACCTGACCAAGCGCCAACCTTCGGCGGTTAAAATTGAAGCCGATAAAAATTGAAGTGCATAAAACTGCAGTTCCCCCTTCATCCACTAGGGGCTGCAAAACAGAGCAAATCCCCATAGACTCCCATGTTAAAAAGACCAACTTCTCAGCAGAAATAAACATGTTTACAACAGAAATAAACAGCCTGGTTAAAAAATCCATGAATTTTTTTTAATCAGTTCATTCTTTTCTAACTCACCCATTTAAAAGTAATTTAATCTCGAAGTTCGGCATATTTAGGGGCGTGTCCTTTTGATTGTCAGGTACCCAAATCTCCCGCATCAAGTAAGAAGAACTTAGAACAACCGCGGTTTTTAGTTTAACAATGTGACTTAGCTTTAGCCCACTTACCTCCGTTAGCTGGTTAGCCTGTTAGCCTGTTAGCCTGTTAGCTCTGGCTTAGCTGGGTTAGCTCTTAGCTAAGCTCATAGTTTGCTCAATGTCAATCATCCACCCCAACGCTCACAGCCCCCCTCTCAGCTCCACCTCTCTGCCCATATTTGTATTTTCCAGGAGAGATGACACACATACCCCTGCCAAGATGGCGAAGGTAGGAACCGCCCACCAAGCTTCAATTCAGCTCCTCAGAAACCTACGGGTGACGTCATGGAGGCTCCGTCCATCATTTATATTCAGTCTATGAGCCTGACAGTAGTGTGGGGTCTGAGTATGTCACATGACACAAGAACTGGATGGAGACATGGATCTCACAGGGTCACGGATCCAAATTCCAAAATGTTGGTTAACATTGTTTTCAGTCAGGAGGAAAACAGTCATATTTCTATAGAGACGAAGCTTTTTATGAACTTGTTTCTATTTACTCTCACTTTTAAAGGACCAAGATAAATACCAGCATATCATGACTGGATTCGAGGTCGGCTGTGGAGTACAAACACAGTAAAAATGTGTGTCAACATGATCTTTAAACCTGCGGTACCTCTCACAGGCAGCATCAATTCCAAGCACACCGCATGCTCAGGCCAAGGGAGTAAATATTCTCCATTCCCCCGCTTCATGTCAGTGCACCTGCTCTCCCTCGGTACAAATAGACTGTGCCAGCACCACCTCCGAGTGCTCCATTTTCCTACTGAGGTAACCACTTCCATTTGTGTTCATCAGGCTTGCCTACCGAGGGAGCACTTTACCCACATCTGTTACACGCTGCCGTTCGCTCGCTAAAAGGCTAAATGTTGGCGTACGCAGAGACAGAGAGACACTTTGTCTCCAGGAAAAGTTCCACAGCCTTGCATGTATTAACTTACAGGGTTGGAGGTACAGAGCTGATCACATTTTCCTAGAAAATTGACAGAGTCAATGGTTTGATCCCAGGCTGCTGCAGTTTTACATTAGCACATGAAATCGGCAGAAAACTGGAACAGTGGATGCGCAGAGCAACACAACAATATTGAGTCATGATGAATGAGAGCGGCGTTGAGAGGTGGGGAGGTGTCCGAGTCGTTAGAGAGAAGACAGAGGAGGGAAGCTCAACTGCTATGTGAATCAATCTGACGGTAAATAAGCACTCATACAGCTGGAAATATTCACAACCTATACTTATTTAAAATGAAAAGGCTACTTTCTTTCCAGCTTTTCTCCAATATTCCCAGAATGAGGAGCATCCTGTCACGGAGTGAAGCAGGAAAACTGGCTTATGGATTGATGCCTGTAAAGCCTGTTACATCCTCGCAAGAAGACAGAACATTTTTGTTGTTCGTCAGACTTTGAGAACAAAACGACATCATTTTGTTCTTGCTGATGTGTTTGAGGAAATCTCACGGCTTGTTTAGCCGGGTAGAACTTTCTTCTTCCGTGTCTCTGAGAAGCTTTATGTGATTGGTCAGACATTTGAGGTGGGTGTGGTTAACATAGAAAGCATGAAGCGGACAGTTCCCACTTCTGCATTTCTGCTGATGCAGGCTGAATAGATTGTTTTAATAAAAGAGCTGATTGAGGTGGTGAAAAAATATGAAAAGCTTTCTAAAAAAAAGCTTCTGTTGCACCTTAAATAATCATATTTATGGCACATAAAAGCACCTGCAGTAATTCCCACCCCGTTGCAGACGAAGCTTCTTGTGGAATATTAATTGACCAGATGAAACAGAAACAAAGCTCTGGCTTTACGTGGAATATGTAAGAAGATTCACTCCTGATTAATGCGTGGAAAAGTTTCTGTGGATCCACAACGTGCAGCGAGCTGAACGAGCTCCTTTGGATGTTTTTTCTTTCACTTCGTGGCAACTTCATATTTTTAAATTCATTTAGATTCCTTTAATCCAAGTAAACAAACAAATTTATCTCCAATATCCTTCATTTATATAAAAAAAAATTGAAGATAAAGCCAACTCATTTTTTTCATTTTCCCATTGAAAGTTAATTTCCGGTGAAATATCATTGAAGCTAAAGAAAACAGAATTATTAGACGTTGACAAAGGCTCCCACCGTGGGTTCGGGAGGAAGACTCCCTCCACACCTTTAAGATCGAGCTGAAAACCTTCATTCTTCATGATTCTTATAGTTAGGATATGAGCATCTCCTGAGTTGGAGTCTGCATGTA
This sequence comes from Telmatherina bonti, assembly GCF_933228915.1. Classification (NCBI taxonomy): domain Eukaryota; kingdom Metazoa; phylum Chordata; class Actinopteri; order Atheriniformes; family Telmatherinidae; genus Telmatherina; species Telmatherina bonti. Next base: position 31,584,291 of record NC_136618.1, read on the forward strand.
CGGGACCCAACTGTCCAGGTTATGCTTTTTGCTCTTATAGTTATGGGTAGTCTAGCCAACCATTACTTATGTAGCAATGGGGATGTTACCTGATGCACTGAGAAGTACCTCGCTCTATTTCTCTAATATATTAATGTATAAATATATGTCAATACTGCCGTCTCTAACTTATTTCTCCTTTTTTCCGCAGGTCTTCCTGAATAAGTGCAGTTGTACATGTTGATCTGTCTTTCCTGTCCTCTCCACCCCAACCAGTCGAGGCAGATGGCTGCCCTCCCTGAGCCGGGTTCTGTCTGAGGTTTTCTTCCTGTTAAAGGGGAGTTTTTTCCTTCCCACTGTCGCCGCGTGCAGCTCAGGATGGGGGATTGGATCCAAGTCATGACTCGATGCAATCAGTTGGTTTGTATTATAAGATATGTATAAATTGGCTTGAAATGATGTGCATGTAAAGTGTCCTGAGACAACATTGTTGTGAAGTGGTGCTGTACAAATAAAGTTGAATTACTCTAACCTGCCAAAGAAGGCTCTAAAACATCCTTTATTGGTGGAACCAGTATAGAAAACATGGTGGGCACCAGCGCTTACCATGACAGTTTCCTGGCTGATTTCACTGAACCCTGTACTGTCTCTCATCATTACCCTGATGTCCACAGACGGGCAGCAGTCCATGTGTCTGGAGTCATCAGACGGCCAGCCATAGACGAAACAACCTGCATAACCGGTGGCAGGGCAGAGGCTTCTGACTGCATGAATCCAGCCTGCCCACCGCGGTTTCCTCATGGGAAAGTCATGAAAACTCCTTCACCGTTAACATGATGTCTCTCTTCTTTGACTGGAGCAGTCAAACATGCAACAACTCTCTGGTATTGTTCAGATTTGCAGATAAAGACGACTCTGTGGAGATTTACACGCATTTACAAGCGTGCATGAGAGACGTATGCCTAAATTACAAAAATATGTTTTTTAAATGTACAAACTGTAAATGCCAAAGCTGCAAGTCTGCCCCCTTGGTCTCAAACCCTGCTTTTTAACTTACAAATTCCTGGATATTTCCTCATACTACAGCATCTGCTTTCAGAGGAATGGATGCAATGTGTCCAAATCAGACCAGATTTTCCACCACTTCCAGCCCACCTCTGAAGGATGACATGCAGCTAAACATGTCATCACTGATCAGATTTAACAGGGGTCCGGAGAAATCTTCCTCTGCAAGCGTTAAGGTTGCTGCTATGTGTCAAAGTAAGTCCAATAACCACGCAGAACCAACGCTTCTCTACAGAAAAGTGAATTTTAATGAGCTGATGGGTGGTATCAACCTGTGGCCTGCTTCTCCTGCTGCCATCTAACCAGCCATCTTACCCTCCATCCTTCTCCTGAGGCTGTTTGAATTTTCATCATGAAACCGCCTGAGATGCCCTGATTGGATCTGCAGCTATCCTGAATGTCCTGTCTATTCTCCCGGTTTGTCAACATGTCCTCGCTGTCGATCCTGGTGGACATTCAGGTTGCAGCTGTATAAAAAAACAGCCTGAAAGTGCAGATTCTCTTATAGATAAAATCAGAATCCACCCTTCATCATTCAACGACCAGCTGAAGGCCTGAACTCCTGGAAGACGATGTGTATGCTTTTGGCCAAAGGCAGTGGGCTTGTTTCAGAAGGGGTTTCATGGACCACGTGCCTGAACTTACAGCAGAAGTTACTTTTAAAGGTACATGGAATATTTATCAGTGACTGATTTAATCTCCAGATCTCAACCCAGTCTTATTAAAAACAGAAATACTCGTTACATGAATCATGTAGAATTTTCTCTTCTTGAGTTTTTAGTTTTTCAGCCACACCTGATTTCTTTCTCTCCCCCTTCGCCCAGCCCTTTGTTTCAGCCGAGTTGTCTGCTGTGAAACCTCTAAAAGCCCTGGTATTTGGCGGTTATCTTTTCCAGTCATGCCTCGTGGCTGCGGGCACCCCTCCAGAACCAACTCTACCAAGCAGGCCTGCTCGTCTGCTCGTCTGCCTGGGAAAATGAAATTAGGGAAGACATGATGGCACAGTCATCCTCTCCCCACCCGCAAGCTGATTGCATTAGCAGAGCATAAACTCAATTTGGTGCTTTTCTATGGCCACTGGAGAGGAATTGATTTGGATTTAGCCTAACTGGCTTGGTCACATGTCCTCGACCAGCAGGGCTTATTTCTGAGGAGGGTCATCCGAGGTATAAAGACATTGGTGGTGGTAGAGATGGATGGAGGGCTGAAGTGAGACTTTAAGTTGCAAACAATGCAAATCTGAACAGTTCAAAGCAACAACATGGCAAATAGTGAATTTTAACATCTTTCTAAGGGTAGATTTATTTTTTTATCAGGAACTTTATGTCTCATAGATCAATAAAATACAGTATTTACTCAACATAACGCTATCATGATGGATTTTTCATTGTTTGGATGAAGAAATGCAATAAACACTGGAATTCATGACCATATTTCTTTAAAAAATGGTGAAAAACAAATGAACAAAACAAAAACCTTAAAGTGAACCCATCAAGTTACAAGTGCTTCTTACAGTCTGCTGTGACGCAACTAATTTCCCATATGTACAATATTCAGCAGAAAACTGTTCACCTGCTTGTTAACACCCAACAACCAATCACATGGCAGGATCTACACACGATGAAGACGGCTTGCTGAAGGTCAAACTGAGAATCAGGATCCGGAAAAAAGAATTAGGGGACTTTGAACGTGATATGTTTTTGGTCTGAGTATTTACTGGGATTTTCACACATAACCATCTCCAGCGTTTCCAGAGAACGTCTGAAGAAGAGAAAACATCCAGCAGTTGTCTGGAGCAGAACCAGCAGAAGACCACAGCGGGTTCCCTCCTGTCAGTAAGAACAGGAAACTGAGGCTACAATTCACACAGACTCACCAGAACTGGACAATAGAAGATGGAGAAATGTTGCTGGTCTGATGAGTCTCCAGTTCAGCTCCACATTCACATGGTAGGATCAGAATCTGCTGGAAACATCATGACAACATGGATCCATCCTGCTGTCAGGATCAAGGCTTCAGGCTGCTGCTGGTGGAATGGTGGGGGGAGGTTTTCTGGTCCCACTTTGTCCCCTTAGTACCAGCATGACATGGTTTAACCTCCACAGCCTACCTGAGTCCTGCTGCTGACCATGTCCATCCCTTTCTGAGCACAGTGTAGCATCTTCTGATGGAAACTTCCAGCAGGATGATGCACCATGTCACAAAGCTCACATCATCTCCACCATGACGATGAGTTCACTGTCCTCCAACGGCTCCACAGTCACCAGATCTCAGTCCAGCAGAGCAGTCCACCTTGTTCAATCTAGGACAGTAAAAATTAAAGGGGGGTGTTTGACCTTGTACTACAAGATGGTCCTGATGAAGAGGATGGTCAGTGTAGCCCTGTAGTAATTAGGGGGCTAAAGTAAAACCTATTTGAGTTTATTTAGTCACGATAGCATCATAAAGTAAAAGTTTATTTACTTTTTATTGCTTTATTTGTAAAAAGACACAAATGCATTTGTTATAAATGTCTTTCACTGTTGTTATTTTATTCAGACATGAAGGGTTAAGAATATTATTTCGTTAAAATAATAATTTTTAAATTGTATTTAGTCTGGCGACACTTCCGGGTTGTTTTCCGCATCCGTAATTCTATTGGTTTGGAGATGTAGTCGCTCACCTTTGTGCCTTTTGATTGGTAATCAAAGTGAGGGGGAGGGACTAACGAGGGGAGAGCGAAGGGTGAGGGTGGAGGAGAGGGCGGACTGGGGAAAAGAGACGTGGAGGAAGAAGAAAGTTTGCCGCGTGGAGTTTAACACAATACAAAGAACCTTCTTGCTTAAAGTGTGCGAGAGGGAGAAAAAGGGCTGGAGCTCGTACGTTTTACGAGTGGGAAGACGTGGATTCAGACTCGAAGCAGCGCGAGGACATTCGGGAAAGGAGTCTCAAGGAGGAAAAAAGGCGCGCGAGAAGGCAGTTAATGGCGGACAACGCAACCCGCCTGACGTCGCACAGATTCGCCATTCCACGGTCGGACATTTCAACGCACTCAATGTTTTGCAAGGGATATTTCAACGCACTCAATGTTTTGCAAGGAATATTTCAACGCACTCAATGTTTTGCAAGACTTACAGGCCTGCAACGTGTTTTTTCCTGAGACTTCGGATCCGTGAGTTCAGTACCTGCGCGCTTGTGTGTGTGTGTGTGTGGGCCCACGACCGACGGTTAAATTGGTTTGATGTGGTTTAACGTTGGTTTATATTTGTATGTGTAAGACTGTGGATACTGATGGTATTTATGCAGGTACACAGAAATAAGAAACCATTGAGTTAAAGACACTTTATTGTGCAGATTGTAGGCTTTAAACCAGCTCAAATATTTTGTTTATTTGCTTTATTTTATGGTTAAATTTTTATGTTTACCAGCTCGGCCTACTGTTCCTGTTGACAAAATTGGGTTCTTGTTCAATAAAGGCCAGGCAGTTTGTTCAGCTTTAAATCATCTCCGGGTCATATCTGTGCGAGAAACATTTTATTATAACCTTAGTTTACTTTTAAGTTTGGAATAATCCACTTTCAGGTGCACCTTCTTGGTATCCACCTTTTATTTAAAACGAACCCAAGCACCCGCTACTCCCATAGGCAAGAGAGACTGAACGGGTGCTACACATAAAATGGAGGCACCGCTGGGATAACATAGTGTTATTTTGTACTAGAACTACTGTTAAGTTAATCATTTGACCCGGAGATTTAAAAAATTGTAGTTAAAAGAACTCACAAAGAGAAAAAACTGATGATGTTAATTCTTATGTAAAATTAATTTAAAGGGGACCTATGTGTTTGTCATTTTTTTTTTCTTTTGCTTTTAAATGAAAGCCCTACTTATGCCCGTCAGCACAGACTAATCTATGTTAATGCAAATTACACCCAGTTGAACTGACAATCTTCTAAGTAGTTCCAGAAACAATATGGGGACAGCACAGTTGAGGTGCTGGTGCAAGGGAGAAGGCATTGACTCTGCACATGCCGTACTGGTTAAAGATGTACCTGATGACGCTGAAGTAAGCTACATTGAGGACACTGTACAGTCTATTAAAGCACTTGGGAGAGTCAAAGTAAGGGGAAGGATGTACGACCCGCAATCACAAAGTTTAACTGTGCTCTGTGAATGTAGGGAGAAAGTGAATACCAAAATTATTCCCCTGGATGTTCTGCCTGAGGGCTCAGCTCAGCCTTGGAGGATCTTCGGAGCCTCTGCAGAGGAGGATGAGACTCTAGACCCTGAAACCAGAAATGGATTCTCTGTGCCGCCCTCTGACTCAGACTACGTTTCCCCACTTCAAACATCAACCCCCGAGGCCATCATAAGAGCAGTTGGAGACATACTGCAACAGCATAACAGACCCACAACTCATGAAACCACCCCCTACCGACGGTTGAGAACCTTTTCCGGAGTTACGCCCACAACAACCTGGTGAAGAACAGTTGGAGAACTGGATAGAACAAGCCAGGTTAATGATTGAAGAGTGTGGTCGGCCAGAGCGGGAAAAGAAAATGAGGATAATGGAAGGTGTAAAGGGCCCGGCCCTGGAGATTTTGCAAGCTGTCAGATTCAATAACCCAGATGCAACAGCTATGGATTATCTCGACATACTCGAGAATACGTTTGGCACACCAGAAACCGGTGAAGAATTATACTTCGCGTTCAGAATGCTTTGTCAACACTCCGGTGAAAAACTTTCTGAATTTCTGAGACGAACAGAGAGAATTCTAAACAAAGTAGTCCAAAAGGGCGGACTCCCATCAGCCGCTGCCAACCGAGCTCGTCTGGATCAACTTATCAAAGGTGCTACTCATTCTGACCTATTGCTCATCAACCTCAGATTTAGAGAGCGCAGAAATGACCCCCCTACATTCCTGCAGTTGCTGAATGAAATAAGACTTGAAGAAGAGCATGAAGCTTCACGCCAGAGATTGCATCCTTCCAAAGTTGTTCACACCAAAAGTGCCACTGCAGCTCCAGACTCTGAATTGACAGACTTAAAAACTGAACTACAAAAGCTAAGAATACAAGTTAGTGAACTCTCTGCCCCTTCAGTCGTGCCAAGTCATCTTGCTACAAGTGCTCCAGAGACAGAGAATTATGAGGATAAGAACATACAAGCTCTAAAGAAAGAGGTTGTTAAGCTCAGAAAACATGTCTCAGCCATGTCAGTCAAGCCTAAGTATAACCCAGCTACAATACCCAGACAAGAAACTCAAAACAAATCAGGGCAGCAAAGAACCTACACACACCGAGACTCTTGTGATTTCTTCTGCTATCGGTGTGGGGAAGAGGGACATTTTGCAACAACCTGTGCCGCTCCTGAAAACTACCCCAAAGTCATACAGAAGCTGCTACAAGCCCAAAGAAAGCTCAAAACTGCTCAGAAACCAGACAGCGAGGCAAGAACCAAGACCACCAATGCAAGTGTCAAAAGAAGTGCAGTAAAGGAAAAACTTGACCACTTACCTGAGGGGTTAGTTGGTCCCCCATCCACTGCCCTTGTTAAAATCGATGGCCACCCTTGCACTGCACTATTAGACAGCGGCTCTCAGGTCACAATAATTTTCGACAGCTGGTATGCTGAACACCTATCGCATATCCCACTTAACCCGGTAACCGGTCTAGCCATCTGGGGCCTGAGTGAGTCGGGGAGCAGTTACCCGTACAAGGGCTACATCCAAATTGAGTTGGAATTGCCTAAAAAATCCAAGTCTAGCAAAGTCAAGGCTATCCCCGTTCTTGCACTGGTGTGCCCTGACCCACGCTGTTCTGAGAATATACCTGTACTGATCGGCACTAATGTTAATGGGGTCAGACCTCTTCATTCAAAGTTAACGAAAAGGGACTCAGAGAATGTTAGTTCAGCAAGAGTACACGTGCAAGATACTGATGACTTACCTGTCCCTGACCTAAAGCCAGCAAAAAACAATATCCGTGACTTACCTGTGGCTGACGTAAAGTGGACTGGGCCTGGACCCCTAATCATTCCCCCAGGCCAAGAACATATAGCCACCTGCAAGGTTAAAGAACACCAAGACCTTGGGGACAGTATACTGATTACTGAGCGTGCTCACTCACCTGCTCTTCCTCCCAGTGTACTTATCCAGCCCACAGTGTTGTTTTCAAAGGTCCTAGATAAAAATCAGTTTCTGGTGCTCCTAAGAAATGAGTCCCTGAAGCCAACTGCTATCCCAATGGGTACAGTGATAGCTCACCTGCAGGTTGCAGACCTGGTAACTGACTTTTCAAAAGCCCAAGGAATATCTGTCCCAAATATGGATCCTTCCTTGTTCGATTTCAGTGGTTCCCCTATAACTCAGGAATGGAAAGAGAGACTAAGCCGAAAGCTGGCCCAGCATGCCAATGTATTCTCCACCGAAGAATGGGATGTTGGCTTGGCCAAAGGAGTACAACATCATATTCGCCTCAGTGATCACACTCCATTCAGAGAGAGGTCCCGACGAGTTGCCCCTGCAGATTTGGATGATCTGCGGCGCCATCTTCAAGGACTGCTAGCAGCAGGGATTATAAAAGAGTCCAGGAGTCCCTATGCGTCTCCAATAGTCATTGCACGCAAAAAGAATGGTCAGCTTCGCATGTGTGTCGACTACCGGACCTTGAATCGCAGAACCATCCCTGACCAATACACTGTGCCACGCATCGATGATGCTCTAGACTGCCTGTCTGGCAGCAGATGGTTTTCTGTGCTGGACCTGCGCAGCGGGTATTATCAAATACCAATGGTTGAAGAGGACAAAGAGAAAACCGCCTTCATATGTCCTCTGGGATTCTTCCAGTTTGAAAGAATGCCGCAGGGGATCACTGGAGCCCCGGCGACATTTCAAAGACTCATGGAGAAGGCAGTCGGCGACATGAATATGCTGGAAGTAATAGTCTACCTGGATGACCTAATAGTCTTTGCCAAGACCCTGGAAGAACATGAAGACAGACTTCTTAAGGTGATAACTCGTCTGGAGGAAGCAGGACTTAAGTTGTCTTTAGATAAGTGCCAGTTTTGCCGCCCACAAGTCACCTATGTCGGTCATATTATCTCTGAGCATGGCATCGCCACCGACCAGACAAAGGTGGAGGCAGTAACTCTGTGGAAACAGCCTACTGACCTCCCATCCCTACAGTCATTCTTGGGATTTTGTGGCTACTACCGACGTTTCATAAAAGACTTCTCCATCATTGTGCGACCACTCACTGAACTGTGTAAGGGTTATCCCCCAACACAAAAGAAAAGAAAGTCCACTCCGTCACCAGATAAAACCTATTACAAAGTCCATGATCCCTTTGGAGACCGGTGGGATCAGTCCTGTTCTGAGGCTTTCCAGAAAATCATCAGCTGCCTTACAAACGCCCCTGTGTTGGCATTTGCTGACCCAACAAAGCCCTATACACTCCATATTGATGCTAGCTTCTGTGGGCTTGGTGCTGTCCTTAACCAAGAACATCCAGAAGGGTTGAGGCCAGTAGCCTTTGCCAGTCGAAAGTTGAGTGCTTCAGAGAAAAACTACCCAGTGCACCAGTTAGAGTTCCTGGCGTTGAAGTGGGCTGTAGTGGATAAGTTCCATGATTATCTGTATGGAGCCCAGTTCACTGTGAGGACCGACAACAACCCCCTCACTTATATTCTCACGACAGCTAAACTCAATGCAACTGGTCACCGCTGGCTCTCAGCGCTTTCAACCTACAACTTCGCCTTGCAGTACAGACCCGGCATCAGTAACATTGACGCTGATTCGCTGTCACGGAACCCTGTCCTTACCACAGAAGAAGAGTGGCAGACTGTGTCACCAGGAAGTGTCAAAACTCTTTGCAAGCAAGTTAAATGCTGTAAAACACCCAAAGAGTCCACTACCCTAGCAGAGTCCCTAGGGGTCTCACCTGAAGCAGTACCAGAATGCTTTGCATACCCAGTGCGGCTGGACCTTGGCTGCTTAGTCCAACTCAGCCCCCAAGACCTCATTACAGCTCAAGACACAGACCCCACGATTGCTCCGGTCAAACAGTCACTGAATGAAAGTGTCCCGTTTTCAGCAGGAGACAATCTGTTAGCAGCACTACTAAACCGAGAAGCAAGTAAGCTGATGATTCAGAACCACTTGCTTTACAGAGAAATTCAGAGACCCACGGGAGGTACAGTTCATCAGCTGGTTCTTCCCCGCCAACACATTCCTATGATTCTGAAGTCCCTCCATGACGAATCTGGGCATCTGGGAGTGGAAAAAACATTGGAACTCATTCGAGATCGATTCTACTGGCCCAAAATGGGGACTGAAGTGGAGCAATATATAAAGAACTGTGGGAGGTGCATCCTTCGCAAAGCTCTCCCTCAAAAAGCTGCTCCTCTGAACCAGATCACAAGCCAAGGACCACTAGATCTGGTCTGTATCGATTTCCTGTCACTTGAGCCCGATTCACAAGGTCACGCCAACATCTTAGTTGTGACAGATCACTTTACTCGGTACGCTCAAGCCTTTCCAGCGAAAGACCAGAAAGCGACCACGGTGGCTAAAATACTGTGTGAACGTTACTTCGTGCATTATGGACTCCCCGCCCGCATACATTCAGATCAGGGGCGAGATTTTGAAAGCAAGTTGATTCAAGACCTACTGAAGATGCTCGGCATTCGTAAGTCTAGAACCACTCCATATCACCCCCAGGGAGATCCCCAACCAGAGAGATTTAATCGAACATTGTTGTCAATGCTGGGAACCCTGGACCCAAAGCAAAAGCAAAGATGGAGTCAAAAGATAAGTCAGTTGGTACATGCTTATAACTGCTCACAAAACGAGGCTACAGGGTACTCACCTTATCTCCTCATGTTTGGTAGAGAAGCCCGTCTACCAGTAGACCTTTGTTTTGGGGTTTCTGTTGAAAGCCAAAAGACTACATCTTACCACCGCTATGTAGCACAGCTAAGGAAAGATCTTCAGGAAGCTTACATGTTAGCCACTCAGTCTGCAGACAAGAGCCACCAAAGAAACAAAAAAGCTCATGATAAGCATGTCAAAGAGCAAGTACTGGATAAAGGCGATCGTGTACTGCTTAGAAACTTTGGAATGACTGGCAAGCACAAGCTGAAATGTAAATGGCGGTCAGTACCGTACATTATCATAGAAAAACTACCCCACCTCCCAGTCTACAAGATTAAGCCAGAAACAGGAATGGGTGCTGAAAAAACGGTCCATCGGAATCATTTGTTACCTATTGGCTACATGGTGCGGCTACCTGTAGAGAGTGGTGAGAATGAGATACCTCCAAGACCAGTCACCAGAGCATCCAGACCTAAGCCAAAAGAACCAACACCGACAATAGATAATGACTCTGACATTTTTTCAGAATCAGATTATGAAGTAGTACACCTATCAAGACAACTAGACATGGACTGGGACGGACCACTGACACACCTGGAGTGGTCAAACAGGCAGGCAGAGCCCAAGGCTAGTGAAGCCGACCAGTTGAGACAAGTTTCAAGTCTGGTTGAGGAAAAATCAGATATGACTGACAATACTGAACACCCTCCTCAAGCTGACCCAAACACTGATGGTCAAGAAGGGGGAGTAGGCAATATGACTCAACCCCAATTGACTGAAGTAGAGAGTTCAGTTGAACGTCTCAGACGAGTGACCCGACCCGTAGTTCGGCTGAGCTATGATGAGCTTGGCAAACCCTCTGAGCACCCAGTGACAGTTCTCAGCCATGGAGTGCTGGTGGGAAGTGGGACTTACCGAGATCACAGACGTAATACTTGTCAGACTTTTTGGTGTCGTCCCTTGGCCTTATGCGCCACTTGTTCGAACTTAAACCCTTCCTTTACTCACCAAGCTAGTAAGGTGTCAAAGTGTTATTTTGATGAGGACATCAAAACCCTTTTAGAAGGGGGAGGGTGTAGCCCTGTAGTAATTAGGGGGCTAAAGTAAAACCTATTTGAGTTTATTTAGTCACGATAGCATCATAAAGTAAAAGTTTATTTACTTTTTATTGCTTTATTTGTAAAAAGACACAAATGCATTTGTTATAAATGTCTTTCACTGTTGTTATTTTATTCAGACATGAAGGGTTAAGAATATTATTTCGTTAAAATAATAATTTGCGGACAACGCAACCCGCCTGACGTCGCACAGATTCGCCATTCCACGGTCGGACATTTCAACGCACTCAATGTTTTGCAAGGGATATTTCAACGCACTCAATGTTTTGCAAGGAATATTTCAACGCACTCAATGTTTTGCAAGACTTACAGGCCTGCAACGTGTTTTTTCCTGAGACTTCGGATCCGTGAGTTCAGTACCTGCGCGCTTGTGTGTGTGTGTGGGCCCACGACCGACGGTTAAATTGGTTTGATGTGGTTTAACGTTGGTTTATATTTGTATGTGTAAGACTGTGGATACTGATGGTATTTATGCAGGTACACAGAAATAAGAAACCATTGAGTTAAAGACACTTTATTGTGCAGATTGTAGGCTTTAAACCAGCTCAAATATTTTGTTTATTTGCTTTATTTTATGGTTAAATTTTTATGTTTACCAGCTCGGCCTACTGTTCCTGTTGACAAAATTGGGTTCTTGTTCAATAAAGGCCAGGCAGTTTGTTCAGCTTTAAATCATCTCCGGGTCATATCTGTGCGAGAAACATTTTATTATAACCTTAGTTTACTTTTAAGTTTGGAATAATCCACTTTCAGGTGCACCTTCTTGGTATCCACCTTTTATTTAAAACGAACCCAAGCACCCGCTACTCCCATAGGCAAGAGAGACTGAACGGGTGCTACATCAGTGTTAACATGGATACACAAAAGCAGAAGACTCATGACGGAACATAAACGCTCAAGACAAATGTCCACTGTACAGGTCTGCAAACCTTTACCCACCCCACCCCCTCCCCTCCACTCTCCCTTCCACGCCTACACACACACATACACACACACACACACACACACACACACACACACACACAGACTTTTGATAGACATTTTGACTCTATGGACCTGTGATCAAAGTCCTGTCCTAAGGATGCGATAAAGTAATTTTCCCTGGCAGGAGGCTTCAAAGGCTCCACAGCTGAATGGGGAGCCACGGTGGGTTCAGTCTACCAACAAAAGACCTCAACCTGATTTCTTCTTTTTACCTGCTCTGAAAATAGCCCCCCGCGTCCAGAGCAATTACGCTGATAGAAGGACTCGTACCGCACCATCCCTCACCTCTCTGGACGAGGCAAAAACAACCGTGTTGGCCAAACTGATCCAAAAATCTCACACGAGGGGAGCTTTAAGCCAAAGAAACCAGACATGAATCTAGTTTAATATTTAAGGTGTTCAGGTTATCAGTAAAATGATAATAAATCTAAACAGGTATAAATAGATGTGACAGCCACACCAAACCAGTGGCTGACTCTTCAGCTGTATTTATCTGCCATGAGACTGGAAGCTGCAGAATTTACCCAGGTCGATCATTTCTAGGACTGAAATAAGTAACGCAGTCTGTGTTTTAACATGGCAGCAGTTTGCGTTGGTTGATCTGTTGGTGGTTTTTAACTAGAGTTGGTCCGAGATCTGTCACAGGAACTTACAACATGTGCAGGAGCACACTGCAGGTCAAACTTAACAAACTGCACATGAAATGTCTGAACATTAACATCGTCAAAGTTAATCAGTTATTTGAGATGTTTTACCACACATAACTTTATAAATTCTCACCATGTCTCCCATTATGTCATGTCATGCTATCCTCGAGCTATCCTTACGTATAACACGCGATGAAATAATGAGATGTGGGGCGCTGACTCAGCACTGTGCAGTGAGGAGGTAGTTATCGGGTAGACTGGTCGTAGTCATGAGACTCTGTGTGTTTTCTATAGTTTTGGTGCCTTCGGTTCAGTTTGCTGCATCAGGACAACTGTCATTAGCTTCTGGTACCGCAGCCAGTGCAAGACACAATAATGTATCTGTCAGAGACCGATGCAAATAAACAACGCAAAATTCCCAATATTTAGGGGGTGAAGTATCAAAATTGTTGTGTTTTCACATCAAGTCCGAATCGCAGTTGAAAGGTGGGAGAAACAACAATTATATTGTGGTGATGCTGCAAACAAAAATAAAAAGGAGCTGGGTTCATCTTGTTCTAGAAAAGAGAGAAACCCTCAGGGAGTTTGTTTAGTCAGGATCTGAGGCTGGACCACGACCGCTTCAGGACGTACTTTAGGACGTCCGTGGGACAATTAGAGGATCTGCTTTAGCAGCTAGCTGCCAGCTCGAAGAGGCAGAGAAAAATAAAACAAACAAAGCTCATGACCAGCTCTGGTGAAACTGTCAGTATGCCTTCTTTGATTGTTTAATTGTGTATCTTTCGGGTGTAAATATAAATAAAAATCTCAGTTTAAAAAAAGAAAACATCGCTATACAGAATTTCATCCCTGATGTGAACGTTCACGTTGACTTGATGTTGATTAAATAAAAATACTGTTGTGCCAATATTGCGTATGAAATATAATATTATAATAGCTTTGTAATTGCCTTTAGTCTTTTTATCTAAATTTATAAATGACTAATTTTGTTAAAATAATTACACAAGTTAGAAGAACCGTGATATGTAGATTAAACAACAACTAGCTTGTAATAGGCTAATAATGCAATGATGCTAGCTCATTTTAGCTAACGTTAACATTGTTTTTTGTAACGCTACATCTTAGTGACTCTTTGCTTAGTAAATATGATTTTATGTCATAGATTTCTATGTGTTATGTTTTCAGGGATTTTGGAGGCATTGTCTGTAAAGAAAAGAAAACTTTTGGCTAATCTGCATATGTTCAACATGCGGTATGGCGCTAACATCTGGGCTGTTGTCAAGCGTGTTGCATTTCTTGTACAATAGGTGGTGTAGTTATGCTCAGTGGTGATATTGATAACAAAGCAAACAAATTATAGAACCAACTTAAACTGGCACCAGTCCCAAACCAGCATCAGAACTGGTTTGGTGAAACAGCAGTGTGCAGACTTCCAATTTCCCCACAAACAACTGGTTGACTGGTGTGAAAATACAAGAGTACATTTAATTTACCTTTTATTAACGTAGTTTATTTCTTGTGTCTTAGATACACAAATACAAGTGAATGCATCATGTGATATATTCTCATGTTATCCGATGCTCTTCATCAACGCTATCATAATCTTGATCAATCAAGTAGCATTTATTCAGTAGTATTTAACTGCCTGCATCCATGTTGATGATATCTTTGAATTTGTTTGTTTTATGAATAAGATGCAAAAGTAATTAAAACACCAAAATAACACACATAGAACCTAGTTATTGATAGGTTGATCAATAAAACGTCTGCCATGTGATGTTGGATTTTCCTCAGTAAATTATTGTTGATAAAATATTGCCTGTTTACTTTTACAAACTTTATCATCTGATGACTACTTTAGTTGTAATAATTGGTTAATTATTTATCAAAATTGGACCTTTTTTTATTTACTAATTAATGTACCACCATATTTCCAGTTTGTGTGCCCCCCCCCCCCCCCAATTCCTCAATAAAAACACTTCTAGCTCCGCCCCTGCTGTAATATTTGTAGAGGAAATTTATCTTCCAAGTAGTTTGCTTTCAGCACAAATTCACAAGACAAGAAGATGTGAACCGAATGCGAGCGCAGAGGGAACTGGAGAGCAGTTGCTGAGAACAAGTGTGAAAACTGCATCATCTCCTTAACAAGGTCACGTTCAGCTTTCCCCATGAGAGAAAAGACTTCCGTATCTGCTGACAATATGTCTCACATGACACAGTAGCAAAGCACAGAATATGATCCACATAATGTGCTTTTAATGGTATTCAGAAGAAAACAATTGTAATCATGAAACTGGGATCTTTAGTTTTCATGAACAGAACCAGTTATAATGGAAAAGGTTTACCATGCACGCTGAAGGATGAGTTCATGCAGGACCGGCTCAGACCCAGTACCCAGTTTCACCCCCGATCTGAACGGAAGTGAAACGGTCAAAGCTTGAGACTGGAATGAGAGAAAAACCTGTCCTTGGTCTTACAAAGCTGAAACACCATCATCATCATCATAAAACAGACATCATCAGTCACTTTTTAACTATCTTTTGATTCTTTTAAATCATACTGTAAATAAAAAAAAGCAAGTTATGAACCAAGTTTGTTGGCAGTAAAATCACTCATTTAACTGTGTATCATGTTATATTTCACCACTTTCCCTATGAAATATGATACAGGCCTATGTAGGCAGATAATATAAAGGAATATATTGAATGAAACTTGATCATATTAACTGTAAGTCTGAATATATGGAATGAAAGTCATTAAGGCGCCATGCTATGTTGAAGTTGAACGATGAGGGATGCAGCGAGACATTTAGTGGCAGCTGTTCATACTGAATAAAAAAAAAAAAAAGACAGACTCAGAAGCAAAAGGAAAATCCAGAAGTAATCACTGGTTCGACTTGCTTCCATAATGAGTAAATTTACCCAGTAATGGCTGGTTTAATGCACAGTCTCCAGTTTGACCACAGACACGTGACCGGTGGCTGTGTATATGTACATACATATACTTTATGCTCTTATTGGTCAACAGGTTATGGTTATGTTTTGACACACAGATGTAGTTCTCATGTACGTGTGTGGAATCCTGTGTTTGGAAGTGAATTAGGGTCCATAAATCTGATACTCTCAGGTCGATCTGATCAGGTGACCGATCAGTGCTAGTACGGTTATTTCTATCATAACAAAGGGGATGGGAAGGCTGTTATTAAGACTTAGACCATGTATGGGGCGACAGTGATTTTTAAGGGGGTCTATGTGGTCATTTCTGGATCACCTTCTGGTTCAGCTGTGGTGCGCTGATATGCAGGGTAAGATTGTGTCAGAATTCTTTTTTTTATTTATTTATTTTCTTTGTCTTGTCCAGCATTTAAGCAAACAGAAATATGGTCTGGAAGCTGTGTTCTGCTGAGCAAATTTACTTTGTCAAGAGGAGCTTTACAGATATAATGATCCCCTTCATATTCTTGATTTTTATTTTATTTTTCTATTTGTTTTGCATAGTTGTTCACATTTTAGAGTTCATACTGCTGGACCGGACCAGAGAGAGAAAAACATACATACATGCACATTTAGATGCGCATATACACAGATACACACCTGCCGATATATACACATACACACATATACACATACAAGCCAACGATGGATTCACTGTCCCTTTGCGGGAGGTCAAAGCCATCAAGCCATCAAGATTCCAAGTGCCCACGCTTTGATAGGGGCCCAAGAAGACGTGCAAACTATATAAGAACATTATCAAACCTTCATTCAAAAATAATATATACTTTTTAAAGGCTATAAGAAAATATAGCAGTAAAACAAACTGATAAACAAAAAAAGAATATTGATGTTGACCAAACACCCCCGTGGAAGTGCTTGGAATGGTTTGGTCCCATCTGGGGCGCATCGGTTCTATCAGCAGAGCCGTTTAGTTTGGGATTGGTTGAAATGACCCTGATGCTCAGTAAGATCAGCTAACGATCTCCAGGCTACTGCTGACTTCACTTTGCCCTCTTCAGCGTCTGAGCTTGGTATCCCATCATTGATGATGTCAGCTGGAGGAGCAGTGACCCATAATGTTTCCTGCAGGTTGCGTCAGGCTGGGTCTAGGCATGTTCCCTGTAACTGTGGGGCGGTGTATGTAAACCTCATATATGATTTGTTGTTGCTACATTCACTCTGTTCTCAAGCACATATCAGGCCAATCAAAATCAGCCTTTGTGTGCATATTTAGTGTGTATAGCGACAGGTTGGACAGGAAAGATGGAATTATAAATGTGGGACAGAAAAACTGGACCCGCGCGTCACACCGGGTGTTTCTAAAACAGAAAACAAGTGTTTTTGTTTTTTTTTCTATTTACTTTTTTAAAATAACGAAACCTGGAGTCTCCAGTTTCTGTAATGAGCCATCACGTCTCTGTACCTAATTTACTGGCCGAGCTTTCAGTCAGAAAGTTCACAGGTCTGAGAATTCACAAACATTCAGACCCAACCAGACCAGGCGAGAGGAAAACACCACAAACCTCACAGAGTTAACCAGCATTTAAATAGTGATAGTAAATATTTAGCAAGATATACTCATATTAAATTAATTAATTAAAAATTAATATATTTATTAATAGCGCCCCGTCCCTGTCCCAGTGTCCTTTCCTGATCCCAGTAAAAAAGGTGAGCATCATTGTGTTCAGGCCAGTTACCATCATTACAGATAGTCTGAGAATTTTTTCATCATTCAAAATCATATATAAAACAATTTTTTTAACAGACTGAAAAAAATTGTTTTATTACATCAGTATGAAATAACAAACAACAGACTGTACTGGTTTTACTGGATATAGGACATTTGACTGGAAACACTGAGTACCCTGCAGGTGTCTGTATTAAGGTGACCACCAATAATAAAAAAGCTTAATTAAACATGTACATTGTGATTAAATAACACCCATTAAATACAGTCAGTTTGTTTTATTCCAGTGAAAAGCTATTTATTTGATCAGCTGGAAGCAGTTGCAGCAAAAACAAAGTTACATTTGCAATCAAGAGGTGGGGTTCATGTCATTGTCCATCATAGGGCCCAGAATTCCTGGCGGCGCCCTTGCCTATATATATATATATATATATATATATATATATATATATATATATTTCTCTGGTTGGGCGTGAGCAAGAAGAACTGGTTAAAACTGCACGAAGCATCTGCCTTTGATTCCTTCCTGTGTTGCTGCTTTCAGAACCGTCTGATACAGGTTGCCCGATCCTCGTCGTAGGTATGGGGGATGCTGGTTTTGCAGGTTCTTATGCATACCACCATCCTTTAGTCAGATTTATTCCAGATGTGCAGCCAGTGCTCTGATGATAACATCACGTTCCTAATGGACAACAGGGTGACAGCGGACCGTGTGGGTAAATAAACATCTGTCTTGTTGGTGACGAAGCAACCTGATCAGAATGAATCTACTCTTTCTGAAGTGTTCCCTGCAGGTGCGCTGACCGTTCCATGCAGCGTGCCAGCTCGAACTCTGCTAAATCTGAGTGGGTAGCAGCGATCTGCAGCTCCAACCTACCAGGTGGGGCCGTGAGTTTGGTTGCTCACCATGGACCTTCCCTTCGTGTGGAGGGTAGGAAGTCGGGTCCTCGGTTTGTTGGTCGTTTCTCTGTCAGCAAGGTGATCAATCCTGTCACTAGAGCTCCATGGGTTTATTCCACATTTTATGTTTCCAAGGTGAAGCCTGTTCCTACCAGTCCTCTGGTTGCCTCCTCCTCCCCTCCACCAACCGTTTTTTTAAGGGTGGGCTGGTCTACAGTGCCATATCCTGCGTTCTTGTGCCCTCCAGTACTTGGTGGATTGGGAGGAGGATGGTTCTGAGGATGGGTTCCTGTTCGTCATGTCACAGATCCTGGCCTGAGCCTGGTGGGTCATTGTGAATCGGCTCTTGGGGTGGAGGTACTGTCATGGTCTTGGGCTGAGCATGGATTTTCCCAGCTGCCCCTGAATGCATCCTTCCTCATCACTGATTGCTGATGCTTTCCACCCATGCTCCTCCTTATTGAAGCAGCAGTCGCAGTGCTTCTCATTGCCAGACCGCCAGAGTTTTCTGTGCATATCCTGTTCAATCTGTTATCTGCTTTCGGCGTAAGCTGCAGGACTTTCTGTACCTGCCCCAGTCTAGTTATCTCTATCTCCCCCTTCTCGTGACTTTTCCTGGTTTTTTTGGACCTTGGACTGTTCTTTGGACTGGATTTTGGACTTTGGACTTGTTTTCACTGGAAGGGTTCATGGACACTGGTCCTCTTGGGTATCCCTACCAGGGTGGGAGCTATTACCCTTGTGTACCACCTAGTAAGCATTACTACTTTACACAAGTCATCTGCAGCTTCCTTTTGAGGAATTCTGCAAGGTTCTGATTTATTCCACCGGGACGTTCCATTTCACCCATCCATTCCTGGCAAAATGATTCCAAGTCTCACCGCTACCCTCACCTCCACAGTAGAGCCAGCTGCCAGAACCTGACATTGCTTCCAGTGCACCTGCCTGAGATAATACAGGTTTATCTGTGTGATCCTGAGGTTTCTGATTTTTTTGTGGGTTCCATCTGCTGAGTCTTGACACCAGACAATGTATAAAGGTAAAGAAGGGGTATCTTGTTTTGTAGGGAATGTTTTCACCTCTAAATCTTTATTTTAAAGGATGAAGGGTAAGGAAATGCAAGGAGAAGGGGTAACAAAAGAGATATGGGCCTGGGCCTAATTGTGCACCTCCGTTCCCCTACCCTTCCCCAGCCATCATGCCTTCTACCTCTCAATGTTTATTCAGGCTACATCCATCAAACAAACTTGTCACATTTTCAGACAATAATTACATTTTTATTCCCCATTTTCATCTCTGTGCTGATGTAAAGGACATCCACACAGACATACACTCACCCTAAAAGCCTAAAAACCTCTTTGGATGCTTTCTGCCAGCTGTAATTAGAAGAGGTCATGGTTTCCCATTGACGAGTAGCCAATGCACAGCCAGTTGCTTTGTGTTGTTATGCTAATATGCTTCTATGATTACTGTGGGATGGCTTTTAGTCAGGAGTTGAATTGTGTAACTTGTATGCAAGAGTTTTTACATAATTGTGAGCTCAAGGTTTTATACAAATCCTTGAAAATATCTCACAGCTCCAACTAAGAGTGAATCAGAAACTACGCTTGTACTGTTGTCAAGGCAAATGCCGTTTTAGGCAAAGAAAGGAAGGAAAGACAATGGCCAGACTGTGAAGTTTAGAGAGAGTAAGAAGAAAAGTAAGGCAAATCTTACCTTTTTCATGCATGGAGCCTGATGGAAGCAGTCAGTTTGACTCATTACAGAGAAGTAAAGACAGAAAGACTCTGGATTGTCTGTTTATAAACTCAGACAGGCTGAGGTTGTTGCCTTTCGGCCTGAAAAACCAAGGAAGACTGACTCGCCATGAAATTTCTCTGGACAGTATTGGCTTTGGTTGCAGTTCTACAGCGAGGAACCGTCTCAAACTGGACCGGGATCTGTCCATTGGCTCATATATACAACAGGTTTCAATGGATCTCCTTCCCAGCTTCATAATGATCCCACACTGAGGAACATCCTGCCACAGACGGATGCAGGAAAACTTTCCTTCCTGATGAATCTTCTAGTCAGGTCTGGCTCGGTGACCCTGATCTTGCTGCCATGCCACATCCCATGATGCACTGGGCTCCTCTCTGCTCTCTTTACTCTCCATGTAGAAACGTCTAACATTATTGTCGTCATTCATTCGCGTTTTTCGTCTTCTTTTCTTCAGGATGCCCAGATGAGAAGTCTGCTGTCCTTTTCATCCCCAGTCGGTCCAGGAAGATGGCCGTCCTTCCTGGCTCATGTTCTAATGGAGGTTCTTCTGCCTGGTTCCATCTTATCATGATACTTTCTCATAACAGACATTTACCAGGTTCTTCTAACAGAACTACTGGGAAACGCGGCATTAATGGGAATAAAAACGTGTGTTTGGGCAACAATCAGTTTGGATCGATAAACTTAAAATACAATCAGTTTATTAGTTGGACGTGGTTGTAAAACACCATCATAATACACTTCATCTCACCTTTCAACATTATCTGCAAATATTTGGAAGGACTCTAAAATATCCAGACCAGAACAAGACGTACCAGACCAGCTGGTTGTGGTTGAACTGGTGTGTATTTAAGAGCTTGTAGAATGAGTTCTGATGTGTGTGTTAGAGTTCTAAGCCTGCGTTCTGTATGTTCTTTTACACACTGATAATGATGCACATTAATGGTTATTGAGAGTAATTTGTGTTTGCATGACAACTCGAAGCTGTAGAGCAGATCTCCAAGGAGAAATAACCCCCGACTCAGCTGTCAGGATGAGCGTTTATGGGAAAAGGCGGCTGCTGCTTGGTGTCCCTGGAGTATTTAGACAAGACGCTTAATTGAGACCTCAGACAGGCTGTTCTCGTGCACACATATTCAGCAATCGTGTCAACTAAAGCATGCATACATCGTCTTTCACACACATTTTCCCAGACATGGTCAGCTCCAGGTGCAGTTTTACAAACCAACTCACATCATTCACCGGTATCCAGCCCCCTCCCCCACCTCCATCCACCTCCTGTGATGCCAGGACTACTTTTTTCTACGTGTGCAGCAGAACTCTGATGCAGCCCCACCCCCATACCACCACCTTGCCTTGCCCAGCAGCCCAACATCATCTGTTGTGACATTATTAAAAAACACAGGTTCCTGAGCGGGAATGTAAATCCAGAGAGCAGCGTAGCAGATAGCATCATGCACCGCTGCCCTGCAGGGAGAGCCAGAGACGGACACATGCGACTCGTTCTGTAGTCTCAGCAGCACGATTTAAATTAGCATATTATCACACGCAGGACGTCTTCCTCCAAATGTCAGGCCGGCCCGGCGTACTCTCAGCAATGATTGGTGGTGAGAGAGCACAATAAGTGAAAGTTTAACTACTTCATGGAAAGGATATTCACACAATAGCAGCGTGCTATCTAAATGTTCCCCTTTTTAAATGTCAAAACTCAGGTCTGCTAGCGAGAGGAGGGGGGGGGTCACCGGCTTTACGTTGCACTGATTTATGAGTATAAATCCTGCAGAAAGTAAATCTCAACAGTCGTCTGTCAGAGAGAAGGAGACGCTGACTGATGGGAGCAACATGGACCTGGAGCCGCTACTGATCACACGCTCCTGCCTCCTCCTCACCGACACGATTCTGTTGTGATGAAAGGATACCCGCCCCGCCTGGCAAAGGCCAAACTCGCACCTGGGTTGTTACGCAACCTCTCAGGTGAGATAAGCAGGCTGGATCATGCTGTCAGGTGAGCAGCTGAGGAGACCCGTTGCAGACAGCAGGGATGAAGACGAGGACCAGAGGACATGAGGACCAGAACACATCACGCCGGTTTTAAAATGGATGTATTGCTTCCCTGTGTGTTTAACGATCGATTAGTACCTTATAAATGTCTCAATGGTCTTGAGCCTTATTATTCATCAGCCTTCGCAGACACTGAGGTGATCTGGTACCGGCCTTCTAGTTGTTCCTAAAGAGAGAACTGGGAGTTCTGGTGAGGCCTGCTGTAGCAGGATGCTGTGGTGTCAGGGCTGCCGAGACACTCAGAGGTGTATCAGCCAGGTGCCATAAAGCAGAAGTCCTGCCATGTTTTTGGGTCTATCTGTGTGTTTAGATCACGAGTTTTCACCAACAGGCTCCTCAACCGGCTGTGGAGCTGAGCTGATTACATCCAGCTGGTTTAGTGACTGGTTGGAACAGCTTCCAGCTGGTTTAGTGACTGGTTGGACCAGCTTCCAGCTGGTTTAGTGACTGGTTGGAACAGCTTCCAGCTGGTTTAGTGACTGGTTGCACCAGCTTCCAGCTGGTTTAGTGACTGGTTGGAACAGCTTCCAGCTGGTTTAGTGACTGGTTGGACAAGCTTCCAGCTGGTTTAGTGACTGGTTTGAACAGCTTCCAGCTGGTTTAGTGACTGGTTGGACCAGCTTCCAGCTGGTTTAGTGACTGGTTGGACCAGCTTCCAGCTGGTTTAGTGACTGGTTGGACCAGCTTCCAGCTGGTTTAGTGACTGGTTGGACAAGCTTCCAGCTGGTTTAGTGACTGGTTGGAACAGCTTCCAGCTGGTTTAGTGACTGGTTGGACAAGCTTCCAGCTGGTTTAGTGACTGGTTTGAACAGCTTCCAGCTGGTTTAGTGACTGGTTGGACCAGCTTCCAGCTGGTTTAGTGACTGGTTTGAACATCTTCCAGCTTGTTTAGTGACTGGTTGGACAAGCTTCCAGCTGGTTTAGTGACTGGTTTGAACAGCTTCCAGCTGGTTTAGTGACTGGTTGCACCAGCTTCCAGCTGGTTTAGTGACTGGTTGGAACAGCTTCCAGCTGGTTTAGTGACTGGTTTGAACAGCTTCCAGCTGGTTTAGTGACTGGTTGGACAAGCTTCCAGCTGGTTTAGTGACTGGTTGGACAAGCTTCCAGCTGGTTTAGTGACTGGTTGGACCAGCTTCCAGCTGGTTTAGTGACTGGTTGGACCAGCTTCCAGCTGGTTTAGTGACTGGTTGGACCAGCTTCCAGCTGGTTTAGTGACTGGTTGGACAAGCTTCCAGCTGGTTTAGTGACTGGTTGGACCAGCTTCCAGCTGGTTTAGTGACTGGTTGGAACATCTTCCAGCTGGTTTAGTGACTGGTTGGACCAGCTTCCAGCTGGTTTAGTGACTGGTTGGAACATCTTCCAGCTGGTTTAGTGACTGGTTGGACCAGCTTCCAGCTGGTTTAGTGACTGGTTGGAACAGCTTCCAGCTGGTCTAGTGACTGGTTGGACAAGCTTCCAGCTGGTTTAGTGACTGGTTGGAACATCTTCCAGCTGGTTTAGTGACTGGTTGGAACATCTTCCTGCTGGTTTAGTGACTGGTTGGACAAGCTTCCAGCTGGTTTAGTGACTGGTTGGAACAGCTTCCAGCTGGTTTAGTGACTGGTTGGACAAGCTTCCAGCTGGTTTAGTGACTGGTTGGACAAGCTTCCAGCTGGTTTAGTGACTGGTTGGAACATCTTCCAGCTGGTTTAGTGACTGGTTGGAACATCTTCCTGCTGGTTTAGTGACTGGTTGGAACATCTTCCTGCTGGTTTAGTGACTGGTTGGAACATCTTCCTGCTGGTTTAGTGACTGGTTGGAACATCTTCCTGCTGGTTTAGTGACTGGTTGGAACAGCTTCCAGCTGGTTTAGTGACTGGTTGGACAAGCTTCCAGCTGGTTTAGTGACTGGTTGGACAAGCTTCCAGCTGGTTTAGTGACTGGTTGGAACATCTTCCAGCTGGTTTAGTGACTGGTTGGAACAGCTTCCTGCTGGTTTAGTGACTGGTTGGAACAGCTTCCTGCTGGTTTAGTGACTGGTTGGACAAGCTTCCAGCTGGTTTAGTGACTGGTTGGAACATCTTCCAGCTGGTTTAGTGACTGGTCGGAACAGCTGCCTGTCTGGACTTTGACTTCATATCACCTGGATATAAACATCTGGGGACAGTAGATTCTTTTAAAACGAGGCTCAAGACTTTTGTAGCTCAGAATTGAACAGAATTTTTGTTCATTTTCATTGTAGAGTTTTAGTTCATTTGATGTTTACATCGTGATTAAAGGCAACCCAAGAAAACTAAGAGATTACTGATAAGCAGATGGACAAACAACATGGGCTAAATGTAATGTTTGCTGTCGATACAAATGATGTTGATGAAATGCAGTTAAAGTATAAATAGAGATGATGTGTTAAAGCTTAGTTTGATTTGAATAAACATAACAAAATTCCTGTGTTTTGAAGGTGGTTATGACATTATTGATCACAAGTCATGTTGGACGCTACATACAGATCATCCATCCACACAGAGACAACAACAAGCATTCACACACACACACACACACACTCCTGGGGACAATTTAGAGTAACCAATCAACCTAACATGCATGTCTTTTTGGTTGGTGGGAGGAAGCCGGAGAACCTGGAGACAACCCACGCATACACAGGCAGAACATGCAGAAAGGCCACTGTTTAACCCCCACCCCCCAGGCCACAGTGCCGACTACTACACCACCATGCAGTCCAAATGACCAAATTATCCAAACTGATTGTGTCATGTTATAAATGATACATATGTATATAATAAATCAACACTCTAGTCAGAAGGGAAGAAGGTTCATAGAGTCGGACAGCTGCACTGATTCACCACACGGACCTGGATCAAGATAGCTGATGTGTCTTCATGAAAACTTCCATATTTTCACCACAAATGCAATATTTTATACAAGAAGGGAATTGTTAAATAGGAATTGCCTGCTTTTATTAGAATATTTATTACATCATGTTGTGCTGAAGTATGGGGAAATGTACATAAAACAAATATAGATCCAGCTTTTAAACTTCAGTAAACAGTTCTCAGGATAATAAATGAAATGAGTTATTATGAATCAGTTAATTACCTTTCAGAGGTTGTAATGTTTTAAACAACCTCAGATCTGGAGAGATTCCTGCCCAGTTGTCTGTCTGGGACTGGGAAGAAAAATGAGCCTCTCCCACTATCTGCTGTTCAGAAGCTGCATTTCAGAGACAGAAACAGTCTTTCTCTGGTCAGATGATACTTCTACCTGTCAGATTACTTTTTAATAATCCGTTTTTAATTTCTGCTGATGTCAAACACCTGAGTGTCATGTTCTTCTTGTTTGTTCACCTCTGAAACACTTTGCAGCCTGTAAAAACCACTAATTCTGATGCTTCAACACAGAAAGCTGCAGCGATTTACTTCAGAAAACAAACTAAACAACCGAGCAGCCAGTTCGGCTTCTCCATACCAGAAGCCTTTCCTTGATAAAAGGATTTGTTCGCTCCATGTTTGAGCTCGTGTGGAAAGACGGACAGAAGCTGGACAACCTGACAGGAATTCCTGCTTTAATCTGCTTCTTTTTGCACCTGTCAGTCTCATGCTACCTGTGCAGCCAGAGGATCACGCCGTCCTCTTATGGAAGATGGTGGACTTAAAGGTGATTGACTGGCAAGCTGTGAGGCTGTTCGCTCTCTTCGCTGTGCATAATGACCACCAGCAGCTTAAGCCAGACTCTTGTCCAACAGAGCCCTGAGCTGCTGCATGGTGTTAAATGTTGTGCGTGAGCAAAGCTACCATGCAGTGTGCAATATATTCACAAAGTACTTACGTACACATCGCAGTGTAATTAAATAACCTGCAGTACTTTTACTTTTCTATCATTTCATGTAAAAAAAAGCAGCAATGTCTGTGAAATATGTTCAACTACTCTGTTAAGATAAGAAAGCACATCGTTTGCATGAATTATTCAACATCAGGGTATGAATATTCCTTTCCACTTCGCCAGCTGCTGCAGACACAAGATGGCACCGTAGATAAGGCCGCATCATGTTGTCTGTATGATGCTAAACGTGGAACGCTACTGTCGGTACTTTACACTCTAGTTTGACTTTCCCAAGTTGCGTTGGGTTTACTCCTGCTTCCCCCACGTGGAAGCTAAAGTAATCCCTTTGAAATGACTTATTGTATTGTGCTTTACAGACAATGTCATCATTTGTTTTAATAGAGAGCAGCTCCTAATAACATGCCCCAATGAAAAGGTCAATATTATCTCTCCGGCATGGGCTATATGAGCTGGGGCCCAGGAGGAGGATTGGAGAAACGAGAGAGCGAGGGAGAGAGAGAGAGAGAGAGAGAGAGAGAGGCAGTTCCTATTAACATTTATGAATAATTTAATCCTACATAGCTGGCCAAAGTCCAAGTGCATAATTCACTAATTGCAATCAGAGAGGGAAAGCTGTGGAAGCAGAGAGCTGTGCGTCTGCTCGGGTTTGTGTGTCTGTGTGGCTCAGAGATACGCCGGCTGGGAAATTGGCTTTGTGGATGTAAGAGAGAGAAGCGTATCATCCATGCATGGTGAAGCTCTTCTCACCGGACCTGATTTGCTATTATACCCGCCAACGGGTATGTGTGTGTGGAAGAAGGCATTCATCACTAAGCCAGCTTCTACTGAAACATTAAAGAAAGAATCAGAACAAAAACAATTAATGTCTGATGAATGGTTTCATAATGAAAAGAAATCTGGTGATTTTTGCTGCTGCAGACTGAAAGCGGCAGAAATGGGATCTGAGATGTCTTGTCCGTCGCGCCGAGCAACGTTGCTCCAGAAGCATTCAGAGGTGACAGGACTTCTGTTTAAGGATTCGTCCTGGAAGTTTGACAGGAAAATGTCTGGAAGGGAAAAGTCCTGCAGCTCAATGCCACAGATCGCGCCACGCCGAGGACTCCAGCTTGTTTTCACGAGGCTCCAGTTCAACCAGCGGAGCTCAGTCAACTTAGCCAGTACTCAGAACGCGTCTTTCACACGCTTATCTTACTGAAGGTGACGTAAGAGCTGCATTTAGTCTTTAATCCGCTTTTCAAAACATTTTAAAACGACTGACGTTTCCCTGAATGTGACGTCTTTCCGACACATTTCGCAGACTCCGACAGGCGGACTGAGACACGACGGCGGTCCAGACGGGACGCTAGAAGATCATAATACAGGTAATAAATACAGGCTGAGTTACGGCACCATTATCGCATCAACACACTGATCATTCATTCATTCACACTGACAATTATTTCATCATGAATCCACAGATCACGCCAGAGGTGGGGGTTGGTGGACGCCATCATCACCAGGGCTGGGAGGATTTAAGCAACATGCAGTATCGATACCGAGGCTAATATCGGTATTGTTCGATACCAACGTGATAAAACTGATATTTTTCTTGCAGAGTTTTGGGGTAAAAAGCAAAAGAATGTGAAAAAGAAGTGAAATAAAAGTAGGTTTTGTTTTTGTTGAGCTAGTTTGCTGTCTTGACTATTTTTCTCAAAGAACTGTGTGATAAAATAACTGAGTCATAATTCTGTTACATTGTTTACGTGTTTTTTTTTTTTTAATTGTTTCTATACAATGCAATTCATACAATGTATTCCATTTTTTCCACAGCATGGAAAAAGGATCCAATCATGGCACATTTACAAGAAAAAACCTTGAATTTGGAACTTCTCAGTTCTGCCATTTATGATAAAATGATTTTATTTGACAAACATCTTTGTAATTGTTTTTTTATGGACATCGTCATGATGAATAATTAAACATCATTAAATCATTATGCATTGTAAGTAAACAGTATCAGTACCAGTATCAGAGAAAGTTGCCATGTGTTTCCTGGCTGTTGGATTGATACCAAACCTTCCAGTATCACGGCTGTAATCACGTGTCTCAACAGTTCAGAGTGTTTGAGCAAAGTTCACATGAACTGGTGCGTTAATTCCATTCAGCTGTATTTGTATAGCGCCACTTCACAACAACGTCATCTCAGGACGATTTGCACTTCCAGCCAAGTCATCATAAACAGTCTAGAGAAGGAAAAGCAAGAGATTGCTTGATTTGGATCCAATCCTCCATCCTGAGCTGCAGGAGGAGACGGTGGAAAGGAAAAACCTCCAGCAGAACCCGGCTCAGGGAGGACAGCCGTCTGCATCGACTGGTTGGGATGGAGAGGACAGGGAAGATGGATCAACATGTAGAGCAGCTTTTATTTAGGAAGACCTGCAGAAAGAGGAGAAATATGTTAATGATGCTGATAAATCGTAAATGCAACCACATTAACCCATTGATCAGAAGGTTACGTCATTTAAATCTGAGAAAAAAAGACCAAGTCAGAGGATTCAGGTTAGAGTTGATGATTCCTTGTTAAGGGAAAGAAGATGTACACATCTGGAGAGGAGGTCTTGCTGATACCCGTAGCTGCTAAGCTAATACATGGAAAGCAAGTTTTCCCAGGTTCAGCCTGAAGATCTCGCCTGTCCTACGTCAACCCTCCTCTTTATACTCGACACACATCATGGGATATGTGCGTGCATGTATATGCACATTCATATGAGTGTGTATTTCTGATGTTGCATATCCTGCAGGACGGCGGTCTCCTCCTCTCGGTCCCGGCACTCAGTCAGCAGGAGAAGTTCCTGTGAAAATGGCATCTTCTCTGCACAGCCTCACAAACCTGCTGCTGTAGCTCTGTGTGAAAGTTGCTGCTGACCACTGTGTGTGTGTGTGTGTGTGTGTGTGTTTGGTTTCAGTCGCTAAGTCCTTAACTTCCTCATCAGGAAAGCTCTGCTCCTGCTTCTTCTGGGCTCTCCGTGTGCCGGTTTTCTTCTGTTAGAGAGTCACATCAGGTCATAAGAAAAGAATCTATTGATTTTATTTTGATTAATCATAATAAATAAAAGAATATGTAAGATTATACTATAAAATCCTTCAATCTCAAAGGTAGAGAGGGACTCTGCCTTCTGAACCCACAGTGGGAGCTGAGAGTGGAGCCTGATAGCTGAAGGCTCTTCCGACTCTGGAACCACATGTAGACCTGCAGTCTGGGGGCCAAGTGGTCTGTTTGGAATATATGGAACTATGAGATCTATGTTTAAGATCTGTTTTCCCTCTGAGCCAAATCTTTACTTATTTGTCAGGAAACTAGTTTTGTGTTTTATTATGTTTCTTGCTTTTCTTCTTTTTTTCCTGCTTTAGACCCAGTCTGCAGTCAACTCATCGCCATATCGTTTCCCTGCCTCCCCTCAGCTTACTGGGTTAGTCCTTGCTTTTCATGTATAAGTATCAGTTTTGTATTTAGATGTTCCTTTTTATTTGTATGTTTTGAGTGTGTGAACTTCCTTTTTTCAGAAGAATTCCACGTCCTGACTGGAAAACCTTCCCCAGCCTCGCTCGCCTTGCTTCACCACCACTCAGCAATGCTTGTTGACGAACCAAAAATCGCTCCTCCTCGACATTCTGCACTCATGTCACAGAGTTACTGCAGGAAGCAGAAAAGATTCGGCTGTTAGTCTTTTCCACCTGATGGCTGGAAGAACGCTGTTAAAAATCTGCTTATTTGTTTACCTGTAAAGTAAAACGATGTTCAAATGCAGTAGTGTTAAATTAAAAACCTGCATTATGATGCTGTTGAGTTCAGCACAGAATCTTGTCCAAAACTGTGTGATTAATCATGATTAAATGTTTTCATCATTGCCCAGCATTAACATGTATATGAGCAGGTCATCAATCCAACACAGAGAGACAAACCTCTCTGCAAGCAGGTGTTAAGAGTCACTAATGAGCTGAAAATGCATGTTTTAGGGCTGTGGGATGAAGCAAGAGGGAACATGCAAACCACAGTCCAATCCACTTTATTATAAATACACATTTTAAAAGCAGAATGTCTCCAAAGAGTCAAATATCACTAAATAAAAATTAGATAAAGTAAAATACTCATGTCACAAGAACAATTAAAACTATTTAAAATAAATAAAGGAAATTAAATAAATATCTATGAAAATAACTAAAAAGAAAAAATAAAATAAATGAAAGACATGGAGGACGATACAACTAATGCAGTGTCAAAAGGTAAAAAATAAAAGTGGGCGAGACTTAAAGATCTTCACTGTGGGGGCAGATGAGGTCCCGATCCTTGTTGCTGTGAGACGACGGTGCTGCTGTGCAGAACATGTCCATTGGTTTAAATAACAACAAACATATTTTCATACAGCCACTCGTATGATCAATAATCTCAATGGCAATATTCTTCTTACATCACTATTCCTTTAAGTTATTCAGTCTAAATGGAATCAGATGCACCGCAGCTAACAGACTGCAGGCGTGTTGGCTTAGAGGAAGTTAGTTGTTGCATATTATTATGAGTCTCGTGGAAATCGTGACTAAACACAATCATTTAGAAAAATATTTTTTCAGTCAACAGGAGTACATTTTCAGACACCTTATCCACTGAACCGTTACACTGCACATTTTACTATTGATATTTGTGATGAAAAGTTGTTCAGTTCTGAATTGTATTATCCAGAATGTTCTTCCTGTTCTGGATGGTAGTATCCAGAATATTGTTCCTGTTCTGAATGGTATTATCCAGAATGTTGGTCCTGTTCTGAATGGTATTATCCAGAATGTTGGTCCTGTTCTGGATGGTAGTATCCAGAATGTTGTTCCTGTTCTGGATGGTAGTATCCAGAATGTTGTTCCTGTTCTGGATTGTAGCATCCAGAATGTTGTTCCTGTTTTGGATGGTAGTATCCAGAATGTTGTTCCTGTTTTGGATGGTATTATCCAGAATGTTGTTCCTGTTCTGAATGGTATTATCCAGAATGTTGGTCCTGTTCTGGATGGTAGTATCCAGAATGTTGTTCCTGTTCGGGATGGTAGTATCCAGAATGTTGTTCCTGTTCTGGATGGTAGTATCCAGAATGTTGGTCCTGTTCTGGATGGTAGTATCCAGAATGTTGTTCCTGTTCTGGATTGTAGCATCCAGAATATTGTTCCTGTTCTGGATGGTAGTATCAAGAATGTTGTTCCTGTTCTGGATGGTAGTATAAAGAATGTTGTTCCTGTTTTGGATGGTAGTATCAAGAATGTTGTTCCAGTTCTGGATGGTAGCATCCAGAATGTTGTTCCTGTTCTGAATGGTATTATCCAGAATGTTGGTCCTGTTCTGGATGGTAGTATCCAGAATATTATTCCTGTTCTGGATGGTAGTATCCAGAATGTTGTTCCTGTTCTGGATGGTAGTATCCAGAATATTATTCCTGTTCTGGATGGTAGTATCCAGAATGTTGTTCCTGTTCTGGATGGTAGTATCCAGAATGTTGTTCCTGTTTTGGATGGTAGCATCCAGAATGTTGTTCCAGTTCTGGATGGTAGTATTAAGAATGTTGTTCCTGTTTTGGATGGTAGTATCAAGAATGTTGTTCCTGTTTTGGATGGTAGTATCCAGAATGTTGTTCCTGTTTTGGATGGTATTATCCAGAATGTTGTTCCTGTTCTGAATGGTATTATCCAGAATGTTGGTCCTGTTCTGGATGGTAGTATCCAGAATGTTGTTCCTGTTCGGGATGGTAGTATCCAGAATGTTGTTCCTGTTCTGGATGGTAGTATCCAGAATGTTGGTCCTGTTCTAGATGGTAGTATCCAGAATGTTGTTCCTGTTCTGGATTGTAGCATCCAGAATATTGTTCCTGTTCTGGATGGTAGTATCAAGAATGTTGTTCCTGTTCTGGATGGTAGTATAAAGAATGTTGTTCCTGTTTTGGATGGTAGTATCAAGAATGTTGTTCCAGTTCTGGATGGTAGCATCCAGAATGTTGTTCCTGTTCTGAATGGTATTATCCAGAATGTTGGTCCTGTTCTGGATGGTAGTATCCAGAATATTATTCCTGTTCTGGATGGTAGTATCCAGAATGTTGTTCCTGTTCTGGATGGTAGTATCCAGAATATTATTCCTGTTCTGGATGGTAGTATCCAGAATGTTGTTCCTGTTCTGGATGGTAGTATCCAGAATGTTGTTCCTGTTTTGGATGGTAGCATCCAGAATGTTGTTCCAGTTCTGGATGGTAGTATTAAGAATGTTGTTCCTGTTTTGGATGGTAGTATCAAGAATGTTGTTCCTGTTTTGGATGGTAGCATCCAGAATGTTGTTCCAGTTCTGGATGGTAGTATTAAGAATGTTGTTCCTGTTTTGGATGGTAGTATCCAGAATGTTGTTCCTGTTCTGGATGGTAGTATCCAGAATATTATTCCTGTTCTGGATGGTAGTATCCAGAATGTTGTTCCTGTTCTGGATGGTAGCATCCAGAATGTTGTTCCTGTTCTGGATGGTAGTATCCAGAATGTTGTTCCTGTTCTGGATGGTAGTATCCAGAATGTTGTTCCTGTTCTGGATGGTAGTATCCAGAATGTTGGTCCTGTTCTGGATGGTAGTATCCAGAATGTTGTTCCTGTTTTGGATTGTAGCATCCAGAATATTGTTCCTGTTCTGGATGGTAGTATCAAGAATGTTGTTCCTGTTCTGGATGGTAGTATAAAGAATGCTGTTCCTGTTTTGGATGGTAGTATCAAGAATGTTGTTCCTGTTCTGGATGGTAGCATCCAGAATGTTGTTCCTGTTCTGAATGGTATTATCCAGAATGTTGGTCCTGTTCTGGATGGTAGTATCCAGAATATTATTCCTGTTCTGGATGGTAGTATCCAGAATGTTGTTCCTGTTCTGGATGGTAGTATCCAGAATATTATTCCTGTTCTGGATGGTAGTATCCAGAATGTTGTTCCTGTTCTGGATGGTAGTATCCAGAATGTTGTTCCTGTTTTGGATGGTAGCATCCAGAATGTTGTTCCAGTTCTGGATGGTAGTATTAAGAATGTTGTTCCTGTTTTGGATGGTAGTATCAATAATGTTGTTCCTGTTTTGGATGGTAGCATCCAGAATGTTGTTCCAGTTCTGGATGGTAGTATTAAGAATGTTGTTCCTGTTTTGGATGGTAGTATCCAGAATGTTGTTCCTGTTCTGGATGGTAGTATCCAGAATATTATTCCTGTTCTGGATGGTAGTATCCAGAATGTTGTTCCTGTTTTGGATGGTAGTATCAAGAATGTTGTTCCTGTTCTGGATGGTAGCATCCAGAATGTTGTTCCTGTTCTGGATGGTAGTATCAAGAATGTTGTTCCTGTTCTGGATGGTAGTATTAAGAATGTTGTTCCTGTTTTGGATGGTAGTATCAAGAATGTTGTTCCTGTTCTGGATGGTATCATCCAGAATGTTGTTCCTGTTCTGAATGGTATTATCCAGAATGTTGGTCCTGTTCTGGATGGTAGTATCCAGAATATTATTCCTGTTCTGGATGGTAGTATCCAGAATGTTGTTCCTGTTCTGGATGGTAGTATCCAGAATGTTGTCCCTGTTCTGGATGGTAGTATCAAGAATGTTGTTCCTGTTCTGGATGGTAGTGTTAAGAATGTTGTTCCTGTTTTGGATGGTAGTATCAAGAATGTTGTTCCTGTTCTGGATGGTAGTATCAAGAATGTTGTTCCTGTTCTGGATGGTAGCAACCAGAATGTTGTTCCTGTTCTGGATGGTATTATCCAGAATGTTGGTCCTGTTCTGGATGGTAGTATCCAGAATATTATTCCTGTTATGGATAGTAGCATCCAGAATTTTGTTCCTGTTCTGGATGGTAGTATCCAGAATGTTGTTCCTGTTCTGGATGGTAGTATCCAGAATGTTGTTCCTGTTCTTGATGGTAGTATCAAGAATGTTGTTCCTGTTCTGGATGGTAGCATCCAGAATGTTGTTCCTGTTCTGGATGGTAGTATTCAGAATGATGTTCCTATTCTGGATGGTAGTATCAAGAACACTGTTCCTGTTCTGGATGGTAGTATCCAGAATGTTCCTGGGATCTACATCTATCCTTGATATCTTGGAAAACCAGTTGGGAACTTCTATTAGATCTTTTGACCATTTATTGTGGGGTTCTATGCAGATATACTGAAAATGGTTCTATTTCACAATGAGGA
Organism: Telmatherina bonti; assembly: GCF_933228915.1. Taxonomy (NCBI): domain Eukaryota; kingdom Metazoa; phylum Chordata; class Actinopteri; order Atheriniformes; family Telmatherinidae; genus Telmatherina; species Telmatherina bonti. The sequence continues at coordinate 31,618,386 of NC_136618.1, forward strand.
TGAATCCTTCACAACATTCCTGTATTCAGATGCTGGATCCCTCCCAACATAATGGAGTCTAAGTTAGACTGAGACCAGTTCTCAGAAACACATAGTGAAGATGTGTTCAGTCCTTTTTGTGTAAAGTTGCGTACAGACACAGACAGACAGCTAAATGCCAGTAAAACCATAATCTCCTTGGCATTGATAATAAGAAAAAAATGCAGAAGAAGAAGAAGCAGGATGAAATAGAAGTGGATGAAATCAATGCTGTCAAGCTCTACTGAACTGGAGGCAAACTGGCCGATCCAGCCTGGAAAACCAATAAGAAGCTGTGTATAACTCAGCAGACAGCATTGTTGACAGGGTTTTGTTCCACTTGTTACCACACTTCCCTCAATCATCCATCATTTTGTGACTTCGACAGGTCCCAAATGTCACACCGGGCGATCCCTCACACCAACACTAACTAGATAGCGACAGAGGACAAGAATGGTATTGAACGGCCGACTAAAGGTTCTGAGGTTTGTTCATTACAGTCCGCTTGATAAATGGCTCCTGGTTTCATATAGTTTCAGCAAATAGTTTCCACTGCCAGCATGGTGGAGACGAGCCTGCAGCCATCAGCCAGGGTCGTTTCCATCATTCTGTGCTCGCCATCTCCTCCTGTTGTAGCTTCCTTTTTCATTGTCTGACAAAGGGAATGTTACAGGTGACAGGACAAAAATGGGTCTGTCTGACAGTGAAGTTCATCTGAAACACGTTGAAAGTCTCATATTTAAATCAGACTGGATGATGAACACAAGTGCTTGTTTTTTTCTTTTGTTTTACTTGTTCAGTGCAGTTTTATTCCTAACATTCTGAACTCTATTTTCCCCTTCATTCCATCTTGTCCTGTTCAGCTTTATGACAGCTGAATGACGGTGTGGCTGCTGGGTTCTGCCCAACACATTCACTTTCTCAAGAGGACCGCTGTAGAAATAAGGTCCCGTTGATGCTTAACTAGTAACATTTATTCTCTCGTTTGTTTTTGTTTTCTTTTTACTCAATGAACTAATGTCGGGAGTCAGGTCCTGCCTCAAGTGGAGGAGTTTAAATATCTCAGGGTCTTGTTCATTAGTGAGGGAAGGATGGAGCGCGAGATCGCCAGACGGATCGGTGCGGCGTCTGCAGTAATGCGGACTCTGCGCCGGTCTGTCGTGGTGAAGAAGGAGCTGAGCCAGAAGGTGAAGCTCTCGATTTACCAGTCGATCTACGTTCCTACCCTCACCTATGGTCATGAGCTGTGGGTCGTGACCGAAAGAACCAGATCTCGTATACAGGCGGCTGAAATGAGTTTCCTCCGCAGGGTGGCCGGGCTCACCCTTAGAGATAGGGTGAGGAGCTCGGTCATCTGGGAGGGGATCAGAGTAGAGCCGCTGCTCCTCCGCATCGAGAGGAACCAGTTGAGGTGGCTCGGGCATCTGGTTAGGATGCCTCCTGGACCTCCCTGGTGAGGTGTTCCAGGCACGTCCCTCTGGGAGGAGACCCCGGGGAAGACCCAGGACACGCTGGAGGGATTATATCTCTCGGCTGGCCTGGGAACGCCTCGGGATCCCCCCCGCAGAGTTGGCAAATGTGGCTGGGAGAGGGAAGTCTGGGCTTCCCTGCTTAGGCTGCTGCTGCTGCTAAATCCCACAACCCAACCCTGGATAAGTGACAGAAGATGGATGGACGGATGGATGGATGGAATGAGTTAATGCTGGACCTGACAGGGCGATGAAGGCTGGAGAGAGCGAACAGAAGTGGAAATGAAGAAAAAAAAGCAAAATTATAGAAATGAAAAGAAAAAAATGTAAATAAACCAAATCGGCCATCCAGCAGCTACACCTGAAAAGAATCTGAACAGAAGACATCCTACTGCCTCCAAAAGGAACCAAAGCAGATGATCATTGGGAGCTCCTGGAACACAAACTTCAGCAGCAACAAGGTGAAAACTAAAGTGTCGCTAACTAAACAGCCATCAATTTAGTCCTCTGGTCTCAAAACTGAAGCTAATGTGAAAAGGCCATGAGATGCAGCCAGGTACAGGTACTGGTACTGGTACTGGTCCCACTGCAGTTTTCAGGACTGATAATGAGAGAAATTTCAGACTTTTGTCAGTAAATATGCATTAATTCATTTTCTATACTGCTTAGTCTGGTCCAGGCTGGTGTGGAGGGCGGAGCCTATGCCTGCAGCCACCAGACGAGCTGCAGGTCAGAAAACCACTCCGCTCTAAACAGAAATCAGTGACGGTTAACCAATATGAATATATATATCAGGACTCGGTAAGGTATTGATTAACTCAACAATCAATGCATTAACGCCTGACATGGGAAGCACGGTGGCGTAGTGGTCAGCACGGTGGCCTCCCCGCAACAAGGTCGCTGGTTCGAGCCTCAGTAGGGGTTTGCATGTTCCCCCCATATATGGATGGGTTCTCTACATCCAATGATGAGTTTAATTGATCACTGATCACATGTAAGAAGAAAGTGTTTGTCAGATGACTGTAGAACAGAATTTATTACCACCGCTAATTCCTTCATCCCACATTCACGCAGTTCTCAGAGTTCTGCCTCGCTGGCTCTGAACAAACACAGAAACCACAAGCAGCAGCTTCCCGTTAAATGCTTGGATCTCTGAGGCAGAGGGGGGCTCTCTGAGGGCCTCTACCTCCATTTCTCATCCTGCTGCAGCAAGGTGTAAACAAACAGTTTCTACAGCGCTGCCTCATCAATATCAAGTTTTCTGTCAGGCAGTTGAGGAGAAGAATAACAGCCACGTCTCCGCCCAATCCAAGCCATGTAACCGGGCAGAAGAAAGGCATAAATTCAACCGTCATCAGGTGGACATCGCTTGTCTTTACATCTTGTTTTGGACTCTGTTTACGTGGTTTTACTGTCTTAACAGTGTTTGGTGGTCATAGAAGGGGTTTTATTGAGCTTTTAGCTGAGATTCTGGAGATACCACACATCTATACTTACATTACAGACCTGATGTTACACCTATGAAACCAGATGTTAACTGCTAAATCCCCAGTACCACAAGGCGTGAGACACATCAGGTTTAGCTAAACAGTAGAAGTCAGAGTGCAAAGTTTATAGGCCAGAAGTCTGGAGGATTTACCAGTAAATGTACATAGTTATTTTATCTGACCTCCCAGCCTGAAGATCTGAAGTTCTGATCCTGCTTTCTGAAGTTTTCATCTTTTTTTCTAAATAAATATTTGATTACATTAATATTTAAGATGAGATTCAACAGAACTATTTTACCTTTACTGCATAAAAAGAAAACTGCTGGTAAAAGCTTTATTTGTTTTGTGTTTGGAAACCAAAAGTTACTGCTTTTCTATACATCGAAGTACTTTTTAAGAAAAGGACATTTTCCAGATTACAATGCCCATAATCTTAAAAACATAATTAAAAGGATCTATCTATCTCTATGTGTGTGTGTGTGCTGTGTTAGTTTCTGTCACAGTGGCGGTGTGGATGTGGACCCAAATGCAGGAGTCGGAAGCCAAGATGCAGGAATCATAAAAGATTTTAATTCCAGTAACAGAAGCCAGGGCAACTAACAAAATGAACCAGCAACTCAAGACAAAAACTGACAAAACACAATGAGACAAAGGTGAAACTAATCAGAAAATCAAACCAGGTGAAACGAATGGACAGGAACCTAGACACCAGAGAACTAAACAAGGACAATTACAAATCAAAACAGGAAACCAGAACTAAGGAGAAACACAAAATAACATCATGACAGCTGCTGCTTGTGAAGAAGTTAGTGGCCTGGTGTGTGTGTGTGTGTTTTTTTTTTGGTGTTAAGATTGATGCTGCCGAGTCCGTTGGGTGAGTTACCTGAGCTCATCAGAGACTACACCTGTGAGTCTACTGGACGCAGTAATTGAAGTCATTAATAACAAAGTTTCAGAAAATTAAACCAACAAACTGTTAAAAGAGAAAAGTTGGTTTCCCTACTGTGGTAACCACAACAAAACGTGTGTGTTTATACCTGCAGACATGTTTTAACTGACTGAAGGTTGAACTGAACGAAGCATTTATATCTCTTCACCATGGCAGCTGCCACCAGTTTTACTACGGTGTCTCAGACTGGACAAACAACTCTTTGTGCACAGCTTCAAAGCTGCAGTAGCTACTTTATTTAACGTGAGCTGGACCACCATCATTAAAGTATTAAGCACCATAAAACACCGCAGTACACGCGTAAGTTACCTGTTGTGCAGTCTTCACTCCATCTGAGGCCACTAAATGTCTGGAGGAAGTTTGGCCTACGACGGCCACCGTACATTCACAGCTTGCTATACACATACACATCAGTTATAAAACAAACATGACCTTTAAAGCACATTTAGTCATCTATTTTATTTTAATCTAAAAAGAAGTTATCCTTTATTTTTATGTGCTTTTCATGATTGTTGTTTTCATGTTGGGTGGTTATGAAACAGATGCGGGCATTATGAGGTTTTATGGAGGATGGCAGCAGGTGAGAAGCTTCTGCTGTTAAATTTGTTGTATTCAGAATAAATGTTCCCAAAAAGGAGCAAATAAAGCAAAGTTTTACAGCATTTAGTTAGAGCTCTTTTTAAATGAGTCAATGAAGAAGATGGAGCACAAATCGCCACAGAAATGAGAGTAAAAACCTGGGAGCTCCCTCTAAGATAGGTGTATGCTTTGGTGAATTTACTGATCATTTAAATATCTGTAATTGCTAAGAGGGTCTATATGCTGTGATTCATTGTACTGCCACGTGCAAGCGTGTGATAACATGTAGCTGGTTGGGATTAGCGTGTGCAGGGTCAGCTGGACATGAGTGTGTAGAGTAAGAAAAGCCGCCTTCAGGGGTGGATAGGTTGGTAGAATATACCACTGACTTTCACTCACAGTTGCCTTGCAGAGACTGGATGTGGAATCAACAAGCTTTCCGTTTGCTTAGATTTCCATAGTTTTGAAACACATTTATGTTGCTAAAGTTTTGTTATTTGGGTTTTATGATTTTTTTTGTTCATTATAACTTTTGCCTTGTGGGTATTTTTGTTGAAGGGTGCAGCAGGAGGAATGTACAGCGTCTAATGAGCTTCACTGGAGCTCACAGCGTCAGTCCAGTCGACATCAGAGATCAATACACCCATCTGCATTCATTTCAGCTGCTATGCAGGGGTGGTTGTTTGGCCTTTCATGTTAAAGCCATGCTCTCATATGTATTGTTTTCATTGCACAGCCCTGTGTAACAAACACAATCAGCAGGACGCCCCATTGCCCCTCGGTCGCTGTGTCATTTATTTGAACTTATTGGGATGACGTTATAGACATGTCTGCTCCTCTTTTGGCTAATGGATGCCTATACATTACGAGTGGTCTAGTGTCACTTGTTAAATCTCAGATAGAAACTCGCTGTGCGTCTGCAGCCTTTTAGCCCACAATGTGCTGGCAGACATTTGACACTTTAACTAGCTTGCTAATGTGACCTCCTAGATTCCTCTGCATTGCTTGAACCATTAGATAGAGCTTGTCAGAGGTCAGTTGCATATTACTGAAAAGCACTAGTTTTATCTCATTTGGAAGCCAAGGAAGGCCAGAGCTACTCTATCCGCCTCCAGCTCTCCCAACACTGACAACAGTGCTGATGAGCATGTGTTTGGCCCAGAGTTCACGACTGCAGACCATAGATTGATGGCATGTTGATATTTAATGATGTGCTGCCAAACAAAAGCCGACGTCGGAGCTGGACAACCCTGATGCAGACCGTTGGCTCGACTAAATGTCATTCTAATTATCCAGCCTATTTTCTCTTGAATGTAGAAGTAAATACATTTATTTTCATGCTGTCTTGGTTCTTCTTTTACTTTATGACTTGATGTAATGTGAATGCTATTTTACAGCATTAAGGTTTTGTGTTCTTTGTGCCTCTATTTGCAGAAGTTAGTACTCCTTCCTTGGTCAGTTATAAATAATTAGTTACATAACACAATTAAAAGTTTATCAATAGAACTTTTAATACCCCAACATGAAACAATCTGAGAAATATATGGGGATTGTTTCGTTTCCCAGACGAAGAACCTGGGAATTTATTCTGCTCTGCTAGAGGACGTAAAAAACCAGGATCGATGCCAATAAACAACACGAAACTGCAAATATTAAATGTCAACGTTTTTGTCTCTGCACACCAAATGCAATTCCAAACCGTGAGTAAATTATGAAGATTCTGGAGTAAATTCACAAGGTGGCAAAAAAACCCAAAACACATGAAACATAGATTCCACGTTAAGCAACGACAAAATCATGTACTGATGCTCCAAAAGAAAAGAAAAGAAACAACTGGGTTCATCATGTTCTAGAAAAGAGACTTTGGGGATTTTAACCATTTAGTCCATTGTCATCATTGAGGTGGTCATGTTTTTATTTGATTGTGGATTACACTCAAGTGTCACGGTGTGGTGGAGGTTTGGACCAAAAAGCAGGAACAGGAGCCAGGGATGCAGAATCAAGACCTTTTAATCCAAAACATGACCAGGAAAACTAGGTAGAATACAAATACACACAAAGCAACGTAAACTAACACAGTGAACCAGCAAGTGGGAACAGAAACCAAGGGGTATACACACACACAGACACACACATACACACACACACACAGACACACACAAGACAAAACATGACACAGGTGGAATGACTTAACTAATGAGTCCAGGTGAACCTGATGCACGGGAAAGGAAAACAGGAAACTGGAAAACTAAACAAGGAAAACTATAAAATAAGACGGGAAACTAAAACTAAAGACGCAACACGAAACATATCATGACAACAAGTTCTGTTAAAAACAGTAAGACAGTCGGACATGGTGACACAAGTCGGACACAAGTTTTAGTAAAGAAGCAGCAACAGCAGCATAAATCGCAACCGGCTTTAATGTTGTCAACACGCCTTCTCTGATTGGTTGATTGTGTATCTGTTGGATGTGAATGTTAAGAAAAATCAACTTCAGGTTAAAAAACAAAATTAGAAAAATCACTGGACGAAGTCAGGTCAGTGATGTGAACGTTTCCATTGGCATAACATCGATTCCGTTAAAAATAAAAATGTCACGTAGATTATTACAAAATATTCGGAGTAGGTGTGTAAAGGCCTTAAAACTGTAAGCATGTTAAAGTGTCAGAAGGTAGCAATGTAGAAGCAGATTGCACATAAACAGTGGGATGTTTACTTGTAAACATGGCAGCGAAGGTGGGATGAGGTACCTGGAGGTGAGAATCCACAAAACTCCAGTTCACATGGAACACTTTTTCTTCCGTTTCTATTTTAGATTTTCAGGGTTTCATCTGCTGTTACTGGTAGTTTTTAGGTTTTGGCACAAAGGTTGATTGGTTGGATTCAGGCAAGGATCATAATATCATGAACGTTGTTTTATTTGCCTCATTTTATTTATTTGAATTTGTATGATTTTGATCTACTTGGGATTGAAGTGAACAAATCAAATCAAATCAAATCAAACTTTATTTGTATAGCACTTTTTGTGCTTAATAACAATACAAAGTGCTTTACATAATAAAACAATTTACATCAAAGTAGATAAAACACTAACACACGTACACCCATAGTCCCCTTTCACCCACCCACAGCCACCCCCACCCATGCCCTATTAGCCCGATAACAGTTAAAAGAAGATGAAGGACCAGGTACATTTGTACCAGATGTGCACCAGATAAGGAAACAATATTCTCAGGGAGCCTCTACACAAAGGGCTACCCCCAACCAAGACCACCCAGGCCATCACCATGGGGGCCACCCGGGTCCAGGCAGACAGGACCCACGCCACAACTGTAAGGCTGCAGTGCTGGATCCCGACCCACCAGACAGGGACAGCCCCCACAGCAACACCCATGCAGTCAGAGCAGGGGCAGCCCTCGGTGGAGAGGCGGCTGGGGCGGCTGTAGCTCAGGAGGAAGAGCAGTTGTCCTTCAACTGGTAAGTTGGGGGATCAATTCCAGGCTTCCCCTGAAATGCAAGACACTGAACCCCAAACTGCCCCCCAATGTGCCTATCGGGGTATGAGTGTGTTGAGTGAGTGTGTGTGCAAATGGGTGAATGTGACAAGTAGTGTAAAGCGCTTTCTGTATGACTAGAAAAGTGCTATAGAAGTACAAGTCCATTTACCATTTCTGCATTAGTTGTGAACTAGAAATACTCTTTATGGGAAGACCAGAGAGCAGGGCATTACAGTAGTCTAGTCTACTAGAAATAAAAGCATGCATTAGTACCTCCGTGCCGGCAAGAGAGAGAAATGGGCGGACTCTGGCAATGTTTTTAAGATGACAAAATCCTGTCTTTCCAGGAGAGGCAAGAGAGAGAAATGGGCGGACTCTGGCGATGTTTTTAAGATGACAAAATCCTGTCTTTGTAACATTTCTGATATGTGGAATAAAATTCAGTCAAAAATAACACCCAGATTTTGTACACACTGGGAGGATTTAAAACTCTGCAGTTTGCATGAAATGATCTCTCTCTTGTCTTCAGGACCGATGACTAAAACTTTAGTCTTGTCCTGGTTGAGCTGTAAGAAGTTCTCTGCCATCCATGACTTTATATCTAAAATACAGTTTAAAAGGGTGTTAACTGGCTCCAGGTCATCAGGAGACACGGCGATGTAAAGCTGTGAATCATCAGCATAGCTGTGAAAATCAATGCCGTGTCTCCTGATGACGTCTCCAAGTGGCAACATATACAGGTTAAAAAGTAATGGGCCTAAAATTGATCCTTGGGGAACCCCACATTTTATTTTATGGATCTTTGAGAAGCATGTATCCATACTTATAAAAAAAATAACTGTCGATCTGTGAGATAGGAGTAAAACCATTTTAAAACAGTACCTGAGAGGCCCACCAGACATCTTAGTCTGTTTAATAAAATCTGGTGGTCTACTGTATCGAAAGCGGCACTGAGATCCAGCAGCACCAGGACAGAAGGTTTATGTGCATCCAGATTGCCTCTTAGATCATTCACAATCTTTAAAAGGACCGTCTCAGTACTGTGGTTTGTCCTAAAACCAGACTGACATTTTTCTAAGATATTATTCCTGTTTAAAAACTCATTTAGCTGAATAAAAACAACTTTTTCTATCATTTTACTAAGAAACGGCAAGTTGGATACAGGTCTGTAGTTATCAAGAATGGTGGGATCCAGATTATTCTTCTTCAGAAGGGGCTTCACCACCGCTGTTTTAAAGGTGGTGGGGAAGACACCCGTCTGAAGAGAGGAACTTATTATAAGTAAAAACTCAGACTCAAAGAAGCCATAAAATGTCTTGAACAGTGATGTGGGAATGGGGTCTAAAAGGCAGGTTGTTGGGTTCAACTCAACCAAGCATCTTCGTATCAACCAGGACAAAACTCTCCAGCTTCTCCTCAGGTGAAAACAATGCTTCAGATCTGTTAAAATCAACACTGCATTTTGATAAAAGACTGGTTCTGATAGCATTGATCTTACTTCTGAAGTGGTCTGCAAAGTCCTCACATGCTGTTTGTGATGGTTGCATGGAGGACTTATTAAAACCAGTGTTTATTAAAATATCAATGGTTTTAAAAAGGAACTTTGGATTACTTTTGTTGACAGTTATGAGTTATGAGAAGTGATCAGTTCTTGCCTGTTTTATTGTGTTATAAATTTTTAGGTGATAGTTCATAGTGCACTACAAGTTTAGTTTTTCTCCATCATCTTTCTGATCTCCTGCAGTTTTGTTTCAGCTTTTTTATTTCTTCAGTTTTCCACGGTGGCTTCAATTTGGTTTTATGGTTTTTAATACAAGTGGAGCTGCTGTATCAATTGCTGATTTTAATCTATTATTAAACTGATTAACAACTGAATCGCAGGAAGCAGGTAAGATCTCAGAAGGTGAATTTCAATAAAATTCTCAGCCACTTCAGAAGTAATATATCGTTTCCTAACGGTTCTCACTGGGGCCCCCAGGTGGTTAAAACTGGTGACGTTAAAAAAGACACAGTAGTGGTCCGATATGGCTAAATCCACGATAGAGGACACAATAACTGATAAGCCATAACTAATAATTAAATCTAATGTATGTCCTTGGTTGTGAGTCGGCTGTTTAGTATGTTGTGTAAAGTTAAAACAATCTAATAGACTTAAAAGCCCTTTTGTCATTCAATCAGAGGGATTGTCCATGTGTATGTTAAAATCACCAGATATGATGATAAAATTGTAGGCGGCATGTATTGCTGATAAAAGTTTGGAAAATTCACTGGTAAAAGCAGCATCATGTTCTGAGATTATTAAGGTTAGCAGAGGAACTGTGATGGAATCTGGTTTTATTTCTTTGAGTAATGATTACAGGGATTGGATGATTAAGAATAAGAACAGAAGATCCAAGTCCAGTATTATATGTGCCAGAGGTGGAACTAAAATCATAGGAACAGGGACCTGGGGGACATCAATCGGTGGGGGACGGGTTAGTTGGTGCAGGTGTGGGAAGGTGAGTGGAACGTGCATGCTGTAATCCATAGGCCATGTTGGCGGACAAAACGCGGGCGCCAGCTCGGTTCAGGTGGAGGCCATCTGCATCAAAAAGATGTCGCCTTTCCCAGAAAACGTCAAAGTTGTCTATAAAGTTGATGTTGTGGGCGCTGCAGGCAGAGGAGAGCCAGGTGTTCAGGCTGAGCAACCTGCTGAAGCGGCCCACTCCTCTGCCGCAGGTGGGGGTGGGGCCGGAGATGAAAACGTTCCGCTGGAGTGATGGCAGTTTATTAAAAAGCCCCATGAAATCACGCTTTAAAAGCTCAGATTGCTGCTTAAAGGTGTCGTTGGTGCCCACGTTGATGATGACACGTTTTACCTGAGGGTTGGAATCCAGCACGTCTGGGAGTTTCTCCGCCACGTCTGACATGGTGGCGCCGGGAAACACCAGGGTGAGAGCTCCCCTCAGACGGACGTTCCGGACGATGGAGACTCCAATGACGAGCGTGGTGGCTTGTTGTCGGATGGTTGTCGCTGCAGGTTCAGTCCCCCCATCCTCCCCGTCAAGTTCCCGTGGCTGAGGACGCTCGGAGTGCCATCTAACCGCGTCTCTCAGGAGCCGCCTTCGGTGGGTTGAGGGGCGGAAGGACGGCGACCCGGCACCGGACTCCTGTCCGTGGGGGCAGAGGCAAGCGGGGGAAAGGCGGCAGTGACCGACGCAACGTTCGTCTGGGGAAAAGTTGGGGAAATCCCCTGATCCGACGTGTGGACCACAGTCCTGGCAAGAACCGAGAATTTGTTGTTCAGGAGAATGGCGGAGGACGACGACACTGGGTATTGGGCCCCACTGGGATTCCTCCTGCGTTTGCGGACCACAACCTCAGACCAGGGGGTTGCCTTGCTCGGAGTAGAGCAGGAGGGCCGGTGACAGATGGAGGAAGAAGGGTCCCAAATCACGGTGTCCCTCAGTGCGGCAGTGGTATTTTGAGGTTGCTCACCAGTCTGTATGGTCTCCAGTTAGCTGGACAGTGTTGGAAGCCGCGACTTAAAGGAGGCCAGCAATGAGTCCTTCCTCCGCAGCTCATTGGAGAGCCGACTAACATCCTCCAAAAGATCGGCTATCTTTTTCTGAGCTTTTATGAGCTGCTTTTCGATTTCCACAGGTAAGGGAGTGCCAGTTTTTATAAATTCCATATTCGTGGATGAGAGATTTCTCATCACCGGAGACGCTTGCTTTTGGCGTTCTGCCATGGCGGCCATCTTGGAATTGTCATCTTGGAACAAGAAACTATGTTGATGTAATCACATCAACACAGTAGTACACAGGATAGGAAACAGTCTCCATCCGTGCGTTTACATGGAAGTTTTAATTCCTGTTTAATTCCAAATAAGAGTTAATTCTGCTTTAAACTGATGAAAAATGACCATGTAAACATTTAATTCCTAATGCAACTTTCTATTGGGAATTAAACTTAACTCCGATGTAAGCGGCTGGTTTAATCGCATTTTAATTCCAAACTGTTTAATTCCTCTGTCATGTAAACCTTCATTCCGGTCTAAGTTAATTCCGGTCGTTCTGAGCATGCTCGTTACCTTGTCCTGTCCCGATGACGCGCGTTGTTTTGCCTCCAGATGACATCATCTTTCATCACCAAATCATCCACCCATCAGTCCATCCACCCATCCAGCCATTGATCCACCCAGCCTTCCATCCATCCATCCATCCATCCATCCAGCCTTCCATCCATCCATCCATCCATCCATCCATCTACCCATCCAGCCATCAACCCATCCAGTCTTCCATCCATCCATCCATCCACCCATCCAGCCAGCCAGCCATCTTTCTTCTGCTTACTGAGCATATGTTGCAGAGTTAGCTGGTTCAGGAGGCAACCTGGACACCTTTCTCCCCAGAAGCTCCACCTGAGGGTTCCTGAGGCATTCCCAGGCCAGAAAGGATGTATAATCCCTCCAGCAGGTCCTCGGTCTGCCCCAGGGCCTGCAACAGGTCTGCTCTCAAATACCAGCATTTAAAAGCGACTTTGTTGAGTAAGAAAGCAGGATCCATCCTGCCAGACTGCTCTCATCCTCCCCGCCAACAGATTCACTTTCTTCCACTTGCTGGAACAAACAGATATATTCCTGTTACCTTCGGCTGCTGTCCTGAGAAACTCTGTTGGGTTTTTTTTCTTTCGACTTTAAATCTTTGGTGAGACTTTCTGCAGCTTCTATCTTTACTTTTAATCTACTTTTAATTCTACTTACTGACTGAGTATGTTTATTTTTATGCTGGTATGTATTTCTGTTATCAGACTGATTGATTTGTACTGGTGTTGTAGAGAGCAACCCCATTGGGGCAAATGAGGGCATTAATTGATGGATCTCAGTGGGGCATTTCCAGATAAACCTCCAAGGCAAGGCGACCAGGAACTGACTAAATCCCTCCATGAATCCATTAATGAGCAAGTTTTATTCAACTTTATACATCATCAGTGCTGAACATCCTCCCTTCGACTTGTTCCAGAGGCCTTTCCAGATTATTTAGCTTTTTTTTTTTTTTATTTGGCTGTTGTTGAGCTTTGACTGCTATTAACTGTTCTGCCGTTTGTTCTCATGAAGAAAAACACCGTCGCATTTCTCTGCAACAACAACGGGGAAGTTAGAGACAGGGAAATAAGAAGCTGCAGCAGTTTTATCCTGATAGTTTTCTAAAAAAAAAAAAAAAAACATCTGATGAAAGACAGCTTAAATTGAACCAGTTTAAGTCAGAACAACGTGAAGAGAAATTACAGGTGTTTAAACTCTGGGACACTAATTACAGGTGAATCTCATGTCTGCTGTTTGTACTGTTGGCGGTTGTGTTCAGTGAAGAAGAAATGATCCTTCAAGCTGAATAGTTTCTTGTTTTTGTTGTGCTTTTCCCTTCTGTGGCTCGTCTTTGGGCCATTTTCACACGTTTACCTTGTGGTTGCTGAATGTTTATGACTGATGGCGTTTAGTGGCTGAATGACAGTCATACTGATGATGAACAGGTTGAGTAGAGGAAGCAGCAGCAGGAAGAGAAGCTGATAAAGGTCAGGATCGCTGCCATGCTGGTTCAGCTGGATTCACCGCCACATGAGAGACCAACATGTAGAAAGATAAGATGTTATTTATTGTTATTACACGTCAGTACAACGGAATTTAAAAAAGCAACTTGTTAACAATGCACTCAGTGAGACACACTTAAAAAAAAACACATGAAAATAAACAACATTGTAACAAAATACATCTTTGTCAATGTGGCGGATTAGCAAGAGTTCAGAATAGCAACAGATTTGGGAAAAAAGCCGAGCAGCAGGTCGAAAACATGAAGTCCAGGATGTGTTGTGTCCTTTGTGATATTCCTGGTCCTGCTGAGCCAACATGAGGTGTGGATGTCAGATGGGGAGGGCAGAGGGCAGCCGATGATCTGAGCTGTGTTTACCAAACCCTAGAAACACGATTCATCCAACAAAAATCACAGAAAACAAAGAAAAAGAGGATCCTGGACTGTGGTTTCCCTCTGTGGGACGGAGTAATGTGGCTCGTAGGTCAGACCACTCGCCTGGGTGGAGAACTGAGATGATGGAGCACAGAATCTTAAACTTGTGACTTTGACCAACCAATGTCCAGTTCAGTGTGGTCCGCTGTAGACCAGGTTTCATTACAAACCCATCATATCATCCCCTTTGTGCTGCTCGCATCCTCACAAGGACCAGAAAAGGCTCCCGATGAAGCCTGGAGTCTGATCCAAATCTGGAGGAAAGACTTCTTTTCTTCTTTTAATATCCGTATTTTCTCACACATTAGCTGCTTCTTACGCCCAGAACTGCACAGAATCTCAGTCTTGCAATGAAAAAGCCGCTGGTGGAAACACCTGCAATCTGAACAATATGGCTTCCAGCTTTTTACGCCCTCATGAGGTGTTTCTGTTTTCCAGATATGCTGATCTAGAAATGTATCGCAAACACTTGTTTAGACCTGATGCAGGAAGTTATGTGACCTGAGTATGTAAAAAAGGGAATAAAGAGCATCCTCTCACAGAAATCCCTCATTCCTGTCTGCTCCCATACGTACAGACGTCGCTGGTTAGCCGCTGCTTTCCTCTCCGGATGATAACAGCAGCATCAGCGGCAGAGGAACCGAAACGTCTGCCCAAACATGAATCTTTGGCATCTCCATCCTCTGGAAGGTGGAGGCCAGCAGGACGAGATATCATCTGAATCACAGCTAACATGTACTAAACATGCAAATCGCAGCTGGACTTTGTCAAAAAATGTTAAATTTGCTTTTATTTTGTGATAAACTGTGACAGAAACGCAGCTAGAGACCGTAATGATGATGATGATGATGATGATGATGATGATGATGATGTGTTTGCTGTGGACTTCTGCTTGTAGCGCATAACTTACTGTTATAATCTTTTTTAGATTTTATATTTCTATTTATTCCTTTTGGTTTGTTTAATGATTGGATTAAAAGTGTTTTTTTGGTAACTTGGTGTAATTATTAATGTTTTAAAGCACTTTGCCCTGAACATGAAATCTGCTTCCTAAACAAGGCGGACTTGCCTGCTGTGAGGTTTGTGTGGAAGCAGCTGATGCTACAGAATTTCCTTCACTTTCAATAAATCCTGTTTAATCTTCAGGAGCTGATTAAGATTGTATATTTCCTTTGATTTCCACTTTATTGTTATTCTCTAAAATCCGATTCCTTACAAACCTCCTGAAAGTGACTTGTTGGTGAGAATTAAAAGCAGAATAACATTTTCTGTGTATAAAATAAGATCCCAACGTGCCGTGAAGACACAGTTGATCTGCAAACGCTGCTCTTCTGATCAGATCAGGTTTAATACCTGCCGTGTGTCATTTTATCTGCATTCATGAGAAACATTCTGCTTTCTGTAAAAGCTGAGAAAGAAAAATCATGCAGACTTGAGAAGACTTGTGCAGCTTCAGACTCGCTGGACCATGAGAAGTCTGAGCATTCCAGCATGTACAGCAGACAAAATGGCAAAGTAAAGGCGTTGTGACGTGCAGACAACCACCTGCTGTGCCGGCTGCAGTGTGTGTTGCTCCGGCCCCTTGGCTGCTGCCATTTTGTCTTCATATTGTGACATGAAACCTAAGCACAGCTACGACCTGAGAGAGGGGGGGAGAGGGAGAACGGTCACGCTTGACCTTTCTCTGTTTCCCAGTAAATCAGGACTACTCTTCATATCTAATGATGCAGAAACAGTCAAACATGACCTTTAAAGTTACATTACTGTACTCTGGCACCACAACGCCCCCGCCTGCACCCTCAATATCCACCAGCACATACACGGCTTGCTGATTTCCACACTTACATGGCTTCTAAATCAAGACAAATGGTTAGGAGCACTAAATATAATCAGTCTGTAATTGACATTGATTTGCGAGAATTAGCTTGGAAAGTGTTGTGAGGTGGGGGGGGGGGAGGGGTGTGCTGGTAATAAGGCCACTGATACTAAGCATGGGAAGGATTTCCAGCTTTGCACAGTAGTTTGTTTAGCTGTTTGAGCTCGCCTGCTGTGGGAGACATCTGGTTAATCTAGAGTTTCGAGTAGATTCAGCACCTTTTGAGGTAAAAATACAAAGAGCAAAATGGACAAAGTTGGAAACATAAAGAGCTCTGTCATGACAGTCAAACGTGACTCATGGCCTTATCGCTTCATCATTACCTGCTGTCACTGACTACTTAACTTTCCCATGCTGAAGCTGAGTGCTTCCGAGTCATTTTGATGCCACAGTCACATGTTGAGCTGTCGTTGCCCTGCAGCATCCTGAAACTGAGAAACTGCACATTATACTGCTACAGCTGTGCTTTGCTTGACAGCACCATGTCTAATGCCAGCAACTGGATATCAACGCCATGATCATGTGGAACAAGTGTTGTCACAATACACAAATTAGAAAACTCGACACCAAAACGTAGAACAGTGCTCGATAATATTTACACAGAGGGGAAAAACACTTTTATCAATAAATGAAAGTTTATATCACAATTTATATGATAAAAAAAAATATACGTAAATATAAAAAGTTAATATTTTGGAATAAATGCATTATTTTAAAGCTAATTAAAACAGTTTTTCATTCATATTTTGAAGAATCTTGAAATCCCCATAACATGTCAGACATGAACCTGCTCCATTAAAATGTACTCAGCAAGAGTCCTGTAAAGCTTTTGTGTGTCCAGGTATCTCCATTTTTGCTGGCAGGTGTGGTTGTGTTGGTGGTTGTTGTGGTCTGGCTGCTGTTCTTCTTCTCTGTCTCAGGCTGCGATGATGACAAATACAACATTTTTATCAGATATAAACAAATGCGTTGTGCAAACCTTAGCATGGCTGTATTACTGCAACTATGGATGTTTGCAGCAAGGCTAACTATGGATGTTAGCAGCATGGCTAGCTATAGATGTTAGCAGCATGGGTAACTATGGATGTTTGCAGCATTGCTAAACATGGATGTTAGCAGCATGGCTAAATATGGATGTTAGCAGCATGGCGAACTACGGATGTTAGCAGCATGGCTAAGTATGGATGTTAGCAGCATGGCGAACTATAGATGTTGGCAGCATGGCGAACTATGGATGTTAGCAGCATGGCTAACTATGGATGTTAGCAGCATGGCTAATTATGGATGTTAGCAGCATGGCGAACTATGGATGTTAGCAGCATGGCTAAGTATGGATGTTAGCAGCATGGCTAATTATGGATGTTAGCAGCATGGCGAACTATAGATGTTGGCAGCATGGCGAACTATGGATGTTAGCAGCATGGCTAACTATGGATGTTAGCAGCATGGCTAATTATGGATGTTAGCAGCATGGCGAACTATGGATGTTAGCAGCATGGCGAACTATGGATGTTAGCAGCGAGGCTAACTATGGATGTTAGCAGAAAAGCTAACTATGGATGCTAGGCTTGACATTAGACTTTATTTATGAATTCAAGTTTGAAGGTACGAGCATGTTTACTTTGACACCGGTGAAGCACAGAGAGAGGACCTGTGCTGGAAAATGCCGGGGCCTTTCCCAGCAAATGGCGGTGTGGTCTGCTTCAAACTGACTCTGGTCCACTTCCATGGATGATGCGGTTCTGTTTGGGTTTGTCTCAACATGCAAATCATGTAAAGCATTGCTTCAACATCCAAACAATGATCTTGTGCTGCATTCACATCAGGATAATCTGCTAGATTTGGCCCGATTGGGGACTCGGCTTAGTTGTAAGGGGGTGTATCCATTCAGACCAACATTGTGTTCATGCTGCAGTTTGGTCAAAAGTGCCAATCCATTAGAATAATATATCCCCATTCCCACCAAAGGTGGCGCTGCACTGGTATTTAGCAAAAGAGAGAACAAGACCCACATGAAGAAGAAAATTGCTGCTTTGGTTGTTTTGGGTTTTTATTGTGTCTTATGCAAGTATATGGCAGAAATGGACCATAATGCAATGCTACGTCAAATGCAGAAACTGACTTTTTTTGTAGTCTGCTCATGTATTTGGTCCGCTTGAAACAGACCAAGACCTGCGTTTATTGGTGATAGTCCACTTCTTTGTGGTCATCATGCAATTCTTCCTCTGCTGCCTTAGTTACAGTGTCATGATTTTCTCCCACAACTGTGCAAAATCCCTAAATGCCAAATGGAAAATGTGAACGCAACAGTCATTTTTTCTTAGGAAACACCCACAGCCCCATTTTCTTAGTTACTGCATCTATCTATCTATCTATTTATCTATCTATCTATCTATCTATCTATCTATCTATCTATCTATCTATCTATCTATCTATCTATCTATCTATCTATCTATCTATCTATCTATCTGTTTATTTGTTCTTGTTATATGACTTTTTTACGTATATTTATTTCTTCAAGTTTGAGTTTACATCATATTTTGTTCAACACTAATTAAGATGTAAGAATACTGCTGACAGAAAGACTTGCCGGTTTAAGTTCACCACTGTTATCGGACCTCCCTCAGACCTCACATCTCCCCATGCAGAAATACACAGGCCAGCTTTGTGATTGGTCAGAGCACACCAGGAATGTCAGTGAAAGATGACTTTCAGTGCAGTAAATTACCTTTATTTCTTTAGCTTTTATAACATTGACGGAATTAAGTGCAGATAGTCTTGATTGTTCTAGTCTCTCTTTGTCTTCATGCATACATGCATTCTGACATTATGACCTTTAAAGCCCATTTATGCTTCCTTACAGACATTAACATCGTCATCGTCGCCTCCCTCATACTTTCATGCTTCTTTTATGTTGCTATAGTTCACTTTGTATTCTGACACCAGTGAACAGTGGTAACGCACCAGTATAGAGGTGTTTCTCTTCATCCAAAAAGATTAGAAAAGTATAAAAATAACAACCACAAAGCTTTTTGCTGTTCTGTGTTTTTCAGGTGCTTTTTATTTGGTGGTTTCTGTGTCGTCTTCTTCCTGTTTCTCTTCTTCTTCGCTGGTTGTGTGTCCCCTGCATAACTCAACACCACCCCTACCATTGCAGTGGTATTGCTCTGCTTTCAGGATGAAGGGTTGGACAGCTAAACCAAATTACAAGTGTAACTGATGCCTTTAGACACAGAAGCGAAGCAAAAAAGCAAATGCATTAACTGAACATGGTGACTCACTGATTGGCCATCTTCTCTAGGTTCTGCAGGTTTATAGAAGAAAAGCCCCGCCCACCTTCACTGCTCAGTATAACTACTCCCAGCAGTTGACCTATCAGACGCAGCCCACGTTCAGGATATAGGGCGGAGCTTTCCCTCTTTGCTTGTTTCTGGCAGAGGCTGATCTGAGACGATCAATACAAAATGAATGAAGGGGTTTGTAAAAAATGTGACATCATGGTGAGGGTCTTGTCTTTCCTTTCTTTCCTGTGATTGACCACATGATACATAGGTCAAAATAAAGTCCTGCCCAAACGGCAACCTCTTGTGATTAAAAGTGAAGCCTATACAGAAGTGTCACCAACTGCAGTCCCCCCCTCCTCCACTAGGGGGTCCAAAACAGAGTGAATCCCCATAGACTCCCATATTAAAAAGCCCAACTTCACAGCAGAAATAAACATGTTTACAGCAGAAATAAACATGTTTACAGCCTGGTACAAAAATCCATTTCAGGTTTAATAGGTCAGGTTTACCTTCATGAAAAACTGTGGGGGGAGTTAATTTTTTTCTAACTTGCCCGTTTAAAAGTAATTTAATCTCGAAGTTCGGCATATTTAGGGGTGTGTCCTTTTGATTGATAGGTACCTGATCTTCCGCCTCAAGTCAGAAGAACGTAGAACAACTGCGGTTTTTAGCCGGTTAACAACTTGACTTAGCTTTAGCCCGCTTACCTCCGATAGCTGGTTAGCTCCTGTTATCTCCGGGTTAGCTCGGTTAGCTCTTAGCTACAGAAAGCTCGGAGTTCGCTGTCAATCATCACAGCCCCCTTCTCAGCACCACCTCTTTTCCATTTTTTTTTTCCAGCCGAGGCAACACGCATGCCCCTGTCAAGATGGTGATGGTAGGAACCGCCCACCGAGTTTAAATTCATTCAGTCTATGGTCATGCCCCTGTAAAAACGGAGCTCCCCCCAGCAGGAGTCGACTCTTCTCGTCACAGGAATGAATGTCTCTTAGATCTGACGAGGTTGTGAAATAACCGCTGCTGCACTTTAATAAATCCAAATTTATATTTGAAATGTTTCATCAGCTGTTGGATTGAAAGACCGTGGAGATTCGTCGGCTCTCTATGGACATGAGCAGGTATCCAGCCACCTGTTAGCATGTGTGATAATTCATTTTTAACTAAACACACTCCCTTTGAAAATGATTAAAACATATTTGAAGGAAAGACATTTTTGTCTGTTTTAGTGTCAGATGTTCAGGGCCCATCTGGACTAATGCAGTGATTTGCAGAGTGTGGGTGAGGATGAGTGTGGTAGACCTGCTCAGCCTGACAGGACCGCATGACGCCTGATAAATGCTCGTCTTTATTAGAAACCATTAATAAGGCAGAATGCCTCTCTCCATCCCATCCAGCCAAGACAATGTGTGTCAACATGACCAATTACCAGGCTGATAAAACGCACATGGCCCCGTCTCCGTCACCACCGCGGCCATGATAGATTACAGAAGACATTTATTTAGCAGCAGATGAGCTTCACATGAATCTGTTCCCAGATGTTAACTGTGATTTCCACACAGAGCTGCAGAATGCACGAGGAATCTTCCAGATTCGCAGCATTTCTTTCTATCCCGAGTTGTTTTGCATATTTGTTTTCTTGTTTTGCTTTAATAAAGCAATAAGGTTAGTAATGACATTCTCAACTCGTACAAACCCAGACCTACTTTTAGTTTGACAAAAGATGATGTGGAATATAAAATAAATCAGGTAAATCACATTTCTAAACATTTTCATTTTATGATGCACATTGCCAAAGATCCTAATTTCACTTATTTGTCATAGTTTTCCATAATAATGGAAAATAACCCAGCTTTACATTTTGTTGGTTATTTTGTTGGATTTATTTACTATTTGCATTGACTTAACGAGGGATAATAGAAATTACTTATAAATAAGTTAGTAATTATTAGGTAGTATTGTGTAAATATGCATTTAAATTCGTAGTATGACATAATCATTCCCAATATATGAACTAGGCTAATTAATGAGGCTGATCTTTTACTTTTTTCCCTTTTTGAGACAAAAACATCCCTTTTTGTGGTGTATTGTAAAGCTAAAAGCTGGATGTGATTCTGTTGCAACAATATTTACTTGTTGGAAGCAGATTTTTTTTCAACAGAATCATCTGTTCTCCATCTTGGTTCTCGGTTTGTGGAACATATTGTTTTTTCACTCCATGAATCACATCTGTGACCCAGTAACGTATCATCACCTCTGTTGGTTCACAAGTTCGAAATGAAGAAACTGTAATTGTAACTCACACTCAAGTTGTAACCTGCTTCATCGTATTCATGCAAAATTTACACTATAAACATTTTATGTATGATTTGCACACAGATGTATTTATTGGTCGACAGCTATTGATACATCTGTGTAAGTGTGCATACAAGCTTTGATGCACTAAACTAAAAGGCTTTGGTTCCACACAAGGCAGATACAAGTGGTCTCAGCGATGCCGAGTTTTCTGCCCAGATTCCCCCAAAGCATGTTTCCGAACAAAATATCTCTACTGCTACTGGATTTTCCCACTATACTCTATCATGGAGGACTGCAACATGGTGCAATAGTTGGTGCACTTATGGGCATTTATCCCATTAAAAGGGAACAATAAACCAGAAAATGTGGTGTCATGGTAAAATGGTATGGACCCCCCCCCTCAAAGGGGATATTAGGGATTTCTTTTCCTTTTGCGCTCCCTTGCAGTACTTTAGCAAAATCACGCAGTAATGATGTGGGATAGGCTTATTAGTTCATCCCAGCTGTCTCTCTCCTCGTTTTATGCGGTACTGTTGACACAACAATGGAGCGACCACACCTTCAGGAGATGTTTATAAAGTTTTATTTTGAAATCGGTGAAATTGGAAGGACGTGGGTTTCATATCAGTTTAAGACATTTGAAAATACAACTAGAATTATGTGGACACAGTTGTCAAAAGGATAAGTCAGACCTTGCGGTACTGGTGGGCCTCATCCAGAAAGGGTTCGGGTGCAGCCTGCAGGGCAGCTTTCTGGGTATCATTGGATGCATGCTACGTGCAACATGAACTTTGGAAAGTTGGTGTGTGGCTGTTGTTGAAGGAGCTGGATCATTATGACTATTGTTAGGGCAAGGCGCCTCAAGTGAAGGAACTACTTTTCTAAAGGGTCAAACTTCAGCTGTCACATTGACTCTTATGATAAACTTAAGCTATATGGAATTAATGGAAGGATCATGAATTTTCAAAGAAAACGATTTGGCTTAATACCTAAACAAGCTGTGATCCAGAATTAATCGGAGGGTATTACATAGAAGCTGTGCAACATTTAGGGGGCTGCCCTAGAGTTGTCAGAGGTAACCCTGGAAAAGAAAATGGCTACATCAACGGCTTTCAGCGTCTCCTCATCACACGCTCATGACAGTTACCTGGAAGGATTGAGCAAAGCCAATCAATCAATTGAATATTAGTGGTGTTTTCTTCACAGCCAGTGCATAGAATCCTGGATATTGTTTCCTTATCTCAGTGACAATGGATTAATTTATGGTGGCGTTCAGGACAAAAGCATAATTCAGTTTTGCTGTATGGGGCTTATACAGGCAAGTCGATTGAATGCAATACCATAAAGCACATAAGCTCAATTTACATGTTTGGAATGAGGAAGAAGTAGAGAACAAAGTATTGAATATAAGTAAGGATCAAAAGGCTCGTGCATTGTTATGGTTTTACTGCATGAAGTGGAGTCCAGAGCACCATAATGCACAGCAAAGTGTAGTAAAATTGTAATGTATAGTCTGAGTTGTTTAATCTGCTGATACCAGACTAACATACACACAGCTAACATTTTATCACAAGTGCTTGTTACTTTTTACAAAACTTGATGAACATGTAGCAGTACAGGAACTATCTGATGTTGGCCTCACTTTTTTATATTTATGGTAATCATCTGTTGACAAGAGAAATGGAATCTCTTATCCACCTGTCAAAAAGCTGCTGATCTAAACCAGCTGATTAACGAGTCGCCATGGCAATGGATGATGGAAAATATCAGGGAAAAAACAATTCTGTCAGAAAACTTTATTTTAAATTAACATCTGTGTACTCTTACCTCTTGTTTGTCAATATATATGACGACACTGTCACAATCAGCCCTGCTTCTTTCTGCTTTGCTGCTAAGCCCCACCCCTCATCAGTTAACCGCCCTCACCTGCCACAGCCACCTGTTCACCGTCAGTTTAGCCTGTATATCTGCAGCTTCCACCACTCACTCACTGCCAGATTGACATTGCCTTCACGCCTGACCTTCCAGCACTCTCTCCGGAACTGCCTGCTACCGACCTGATCTGTCCTCGATCACCACCTTTTGTCTTGCCCTGAGAACCTGCACCCCACAGTCGACTGGATTTCTGTCCTGGAGGACCACCACCTGCGAGTCAGTGGTTTTCTTCTCAGACACTACTTTTACTACTCGCCTGTTCTGTTGGCCCAGAGGATGTTCCTCTGCTTGGCATGCTGGAAACCACAGTTCAAGTCCGACACTTAATTAAGTTATGTTGCCTGGATCTCTGGAGCTGCTTTCAGGTCCATTCCCTGCCCGTTACAGACCGTGCACGAGTTTAGAACGCACACAGCACCAGGCCATCAAAAAACACAAACATCCATCCAAATGTCAATCAAATGTGCCGTATGCCCTCCCCAAACTTACAGGATAAGAGACTACCTGTCACCTGCAGGAAATGCACGTTACGCTGTGCAAGAATGAATGTGTGTTTCAGCTGACCATACCATGTGATCCAGATGTATGTGAGGTTTGCAATTTCTATGGCTGCAATATCGAACAGATGCTTATCAGCCAATGAACTGGTATATGAACCTAAGAGAGGCCATTCTTTCAGTAAGAGGTAGCTTATTTAGGGAAGATGAAAAAGAAGAGATTCATAGACGAAACAGTGGTCAGCTGCTTTACTGTATAATTGCAGAAACACTGATGTATTTCAAAACAAATGATTCTGATTTATAAAAGTTGCTTTTCACTGTTAAACATGATTTAAACTGCTTAAACATAAATTTGCTAAATGTTCTTTTCTGTGATCAGATTGCTGTTTGTAAAAGCAGCAACCTGTCAGCAGACAGCAAAACAAATACACCTTTATTCTAAGAACAACATTTAATTCATGTTGGGACGGTTTCTTTGGTGAATCATGTTCAATATTATGATTTGTGTAAATTTGTCTGTTACCTAAACGTATGACAGTGTTCTTCATTATCAGTGCAGTTACTGATTATATCAAATACATGTAGACAGAAAAAAGGGAGATATAAACCTAGAAATCTGAAAAACTTATTTCCTATCATTTATATCTTTCCCATCTTTAAGTGTCCTTACTTTCTTGTGGAGTGCTGTTTTGGGTTCCAACATCCATGTGCAAGCTCTAATAAAAGACAGCAAGTCTGCAGCATCTTACTGAGGTGCCTGCTGTAGAGTCAGTAAATAAAGAATATTATTCTTTGATATGATCTTTTTTCAACAGAACTTCATTTATTCATTTATTTTCCTAAATGCTGAGTCCGTTTTTCTGGGCCGCAGAGAAGTTGGAGCCCATCCCAGCAATTTTATATATATATATATATATATATATATATATATATATATATATATATATATATTACTGAGATGGGCTTCTTCTTTTAACTTGATTCATTAGGCATTGTTGATTGTTGATTGACAAATCTGTTAAGTAAAAGGCACATCACATATTGCCCTCGCGTTAGCAACAGGTTGGTTTCCATACTGAATGTTGTCTTGATTTGTTCTGTGCATAAAACAAAAGATCCTGTGTAAAATCTCAAGAATCTTTCCAGCTTGTGTTCGTCTGCATTCTCCATGCACCTCTGCAAGCAGCTGAATATTTCAGACTGTTCGTAGCATTTCAGGCACCTTTTTAGTCATACAAATTTAAAATGATGTAAACACGGTAGATTTAACTCCTCACCTTTCAGGTTGTCAGAAAAACAGTCAACACAACACAGCTTAGTGGTCCATAACTGCTTTTATATTTTGCTCAGATGGGACACAACGTGAACCCATTTGTGAAAATAAATCAAGTAAATCAAATTTTTCAGACTTGTCAAGTGTGCCAATAAATGCTTTTATAACAGTAATTCATTCCCGATCAGAGAAATAGAAAAAGTTGACATCAGCACTGGTTCATCTTCTGATTCCAGACCAGAAACAGGCCATAAAAAAGGCTTTTAACAGGCTCACAGGAGTCACGCCAACGTCAGTAAGTCTCTCTGCCCCCAAGCGCTTGCCACTGTGCTTCTGAAAAGTCGGGTGCTCTAAAAACTGTTCCCAGAAGGCGCTGGAGACTTCTTGGGAGACCACCTATCATCAACAGCCATCTTATTTTTTAGTTCCACGTTTATTTACATCTCTATGAAAATATTTAGCAGATCCTCCACAATCAGAGCTCGGCAGACGTGGACATACGTAGTCTCCTTTGGATTTTGTGTTGAAAAAATATCCTTTATAAATCCTTTATTTTAATTCTTCTCTGAAAACTCGCAGGCTTTTTGTTTGCAAACTCTCCTGCTGGTTCTCGATGCTGCCCTAAACATTCGGAGCAAAATCTTTCATATAATCTCATCATGCTGCGCTGATTGAAGTGTTGACCCATCTTGCCTCGTGCACTTTTGTATATTAAACAAGTTCATATGGAAAACTTCGGTTATATTTCAGCTCTATACACAAATATAAATGTCAATCAATGGTTTACATTTCTTTTATGAGCATGTTTACCTGAAATGGTCCAACCTCTGTCCACAACTCCAAAGCTTACAATGGGCTACTCATAGCACGGCAGTGCTGTGATCATGAAAAAGGTTTGGGAAGGAACGCAAAAGGAAAAACTCCCCTGGAGGGGCTCTGTAAAATGGTGACTTTCCATCTTCAAGACAATTGTCTTGTTGCCCTGATGGCTGTGCTGCTAGTTATGTTGCAATGTTAACGTTTCGACTGACCTCCTGCCGTTAATGTCCTGCCTCCTCCTGCTGTAGACTGAGGTCAGACCTCCATCAAGCAGCTCATCGCCACACATGGTGGTTTCCAGACCATGTTCTGCTCCCACGTCCATCTTATATGGATCCAACATCAAATTCCAGATCCATTCATAATGAATCCATGTGTCTTGGCTACATTGTGGTTTGTTGCAAGTTTGTTCTCTTGCAGTGATGTTCCTGGTCTGGATGGTAGTACCCAGAACGTTGTTCCTGGTCTGGATGGTTCCAGAATGTTGCCAGGATCCAGATCTATCTTTGATATCTAGGAAAACCTGTTGGGAATTTCTCTTGGCGTTTCTCACCATTTATTGTGAAGTTTTTTGTAGACATCATGAAAATGGTTCTATCTCACAATGAGGACGAATCCTTGACAACATTCCTGCATCCAGATGTTGATCCGGATCGCTCCAAACATATGATGGAGTCTCTCAGAGACACAACATGAAGATCCCTTCAGTGGTTTTTGTGTGAGGTTGTGAACAGACAGCTAAATGCTGGCTCAAACATCCCCACGCCACCTCCTCAGTGTAGGTAATAGAAATAAAACAACTTCCAGATGCTTCAAAATATTGCACGGCGTTGGATTGTTTGGAGTCCCTGTAAAAAAAAAAAACAACTTTGTTTCCGCGTTGCTTCCACATCCAGTGGAAGTAAAAGCTGATTTAACCCACTGTGTCATGGTGGGATCTTATAAGTCCATACCATATATCAAATTTGCATTTAAGTCCATTACAAAGTAGAGCTGGGCCATGACAAGAAGACGTACGTTCAGACCAGCAATAGGCCCAGTAACTAGTTATACTGGCCCAGTTTGCTAATGTGGTTTTTATCAGCCCAGTTCCTCAGCTCATCAGGGTCTGTCCTTGTCACAACGTTGCCTTTCCGAGTGTCTTCCCGTGTCCTCCGATGAGCGGCACCAATGGCGCAGTTTGTTTGTAGAGACGAGCAAACAGAGACGAAGCGCTGCAACTCTCCACCTCGTGCTATTAAAAGCCAGCTGTTTGCTTAGACGTAGCGGCCACTGTTCTTCATCCGCCAAAAATTAATGAGATCCTTTCTGCTAACATTGACGCTTTGAGTGCAGTGAGCAGAGCCTCAAACAGGCTTTTGATGAACTAATAAGCTTTTAGTTACGCAGTTTTTCCCATTAAAGAGTGCACACGGCGTCTCCATAGGTGGCACACAGAAAAAATGGGAAAAACAAAAAGTAATATACTCCAGCGTGCTCCTTTAGGAAGAAAACGCTGTGGATGAAATGCTGAGATTTCATTCAGCTCTGAGGGTTTATTCCACCTCTCTGTCTGGTGGTGCATCCAACATGATATTGAAAAATTGTTTGGGCTTCTGAAAGTGAAATAAGAGCTGATTGCAGTCACACACCATGCTTCCTCTGCACATTATTGTCTTGCTTTTCACTGTGTTTGCATCTGCTGCAGGCCCTCTGCTGTAAAATCATGCAATATATTTGCAAAAATATTCACCAGCCAGGCTTAAGACATTGCCGTGTCAATGAGCAGCAATTGCTTGCTCACTCCAAATAGATTCTGCCAGCTAGATATCCCACTTGAGCATTTCTTCTCATTCTTTCTTTTTTCTTATCTTCGGCTTTTACGTGTGCCGTGGAGGTGAGACCAGATATGAGAGCATTACCTAAAGCACTCCACAGCTTGTCTGGAAATGGGCTATTTTGTTTCACAGTAAAAACAACCCTCATTTTCTGGAAAGGCAGAGAAAAAATAGTAGGTTTGATTGTTTCTGGGGTAAAATATGAGTGAAAGGCATGTTATTGAATGCATTATCACATCCACAGCAGAGGTGGCGAAACGGGGCGAGTGCAGGAGACATATTTCACATGACGGAGAAGATTTCCAGATAAAACACTGATGTGAAATAGATGATAACTCTGCATGTAATCACTCCCTTTTAGTTTAACAAGCAAGCAGATGGATGTTCTGAGGGAAATAAATCAAAGTTTAACCTGCATATTTTCTCAATGAGATAAAATCTTAAACGTGAAATCGCTGAATTGTTTGGAAATGGTTTCAAATTACAGGAGAGATCCCTGGATGGTTTCATGCGCACGTGCACCAGACTAGCTAAAGACTGGAAGAAGTCTGAACTAGAGACACAAACCCTGGAGGGTTCTACTTCTGATTCTCGTTCTACAGGGAGGAACCTTGCAGTTATTCTGGACCAGGATCTGTCCTGAAACAGCTTTCTAGAACCTTCATGTTCCGTCTACGTAATATCCCCAGAATGAGGATCATGTCTCAGAGAGACGCAGGAAAAACTGCTCCATGGATCTGTTCCTTCCAGACTGGACGGCTCTAGTTCCTCATGATTGTTCTGGAAAGTCTCCATCTGGTCCACGATGCTGCAGCTTAAACATCTGGGTTCCAGATGTTCCAGATGTTCCCATCAGAGCTTCTCTCTCAGACTAAAGGTTTCCTGCTGGTTCCCAGAGGTTCTAGAACCAGAACCTCCAGTTACCAGACCCTCTCTGTGGAACCAGATCCCAGTCTGGTTTCAGGAACCAGAACCAGATCCCAGTCTGGCTTCAGGAACCAGAACCAGATCCCAGTCTGGCTTCAGGAAGCAGAACCAGATCCCAGTCTGGCTTCAGGAACAAGAACCAGATCCCAGTCTGGCTTCAGGAACCAGAACCAGATCCCAGTCTGGCTTCAGGAAGCAGAACCAGATCCCAGTCTGGCTTCAGGAACCAGAACCAGATCCCAGTCTGGTTTCAGGAACCAGAACCAGATCCCAGTCTGGCTTCAGGAACCAGGACCAGATCCCAGTCTGGCTTCAGGAACCAGGACCAGATCCCAGTCTGGCTTCAAGAACCAGGACCAGATCCCAGTCTGGCTTCAAGAACCAGAACCAGATCCCAGTCTGGCTTCAGGAACCAGAACCAGATCCCAGTCTGGCTTCAAGAACCAGAACCAGAACCTCCAGTTATCAGACCATCTCTGTGGAACCAGATCCCAGTCTGGCTTCAGGAACCAGAACCAGATCCCAGTCTGGCTTCAGGAACCAGAACCTCCTCTCTATCTTCACATCATCTTCAAACTTTCCTTCCTGATGAATCTTCTAGTCAGGTCTGATTGGTGACCCTGATCCATTCCTTTAGTCCTGCTGCTACTGGCTGCTGGGAGACGTCCCATGATGCACTGGGAGATGTCCCATGATGCACTGGGAGATGTCCCATGATGCACTGGGAGATGTCCCATGATGCACTGGGAGACGTCCCATGGTGCACTGGGAGATGTCCCATGATGCACTGGGAGATGTCCCATGATGCACTGGGAGACGTCCCATGATGCACTGGGAGATGTCCCATGGTGCACTGGGAGATGTCCCATGATGCACTGGGAGACGTCCCATGATGCACTGGGAGATGTCCCATGATGCACTGGGAGACGTCCCATGGTGCACTGGGAGATGTCCCATGATGCACTGGGAGACGTCCCATGGTGCACTGGGAGATGTCCCATGATGCACTGGGAGACGTCCCATGGTGCACTGGGAGACGTCCCATGATGCACTGGGAGATGTCCCATGATGCACTGGGCTCCTCTCTGCTTTCTTTACTCTCCATGTACATGTGTTGTTGTTCATGTGTCTTCTTCTTTTTTCAACAGGATCCTGGATCAGAGTTCTGCTGGTTGACCAGGACCCAGTTGGTCCAGGAAGATGGACTCCTTCTGGTTCTGGTCCTGATGGAGGTTTTCCTGGATTTGTTGTTAAACTTTAACTGGACTCCTGAATTGGACTGGGATGACCTTGTTGTGAGTTGGTGTTGTATAAATAAAGCTGAATCAAACCCAACAATCAACTGACAACAAAGTCAGAACCCAAAACCTGGAGATTGGGTTGGATCATGGACTCTCCCGTCTTCGCACCATCCTGCACCATGTGATGTTTTAGCTTTGGGAATGCCGTTTCACACTTCTCCAGCATGCATCATTATTTTATGACGTGTTTGGCTTTCAGTGTATTCGTTTAATGAATTTCTGGCCTAGAAAGTGCAGGAATGTTACAGTATTGAGGTAAAACTGCTGTATTTTGTGCGGCAGAGCAACGAAGAAGATGTCGCCGCGGAAGGACGCCCTGGTGCTAATGTGCTCCGTGTTTTGTCTGTTTTTGTTCGTTAATCGTGTGTCAGCGTGCTCTTACACCCGTGAAGAGCTCTTAAACATCGGAACATCGACGACTCCGACGGACTTGCTGCCAGTTTTTTTAGTGGCAACGGCAGATTTGGTCCACTTATTAAGGAAACAAGTGAAACGCCGTAGGAGAGGAAAGCGTGCGGGAGTGCTCGTGCGTCTGAGGCGACGCGGCTCTCGTACGCCCTTACCTGGGATCTTCCTCTCCAACGTCCGCTCACTTAGCAACAAGACGGACGAACTGGCGCTGCTGATGCGACGAAACAGGGACTTTTCTTCCTCCTGTGTCTTGTGTTTCACGGAGACGTGGCTCAACGAGCAGATCCCGGACTGCGCGCTCCATCTGGAGGGATTCCAGCTCCTCCGCGCGGACAGACAACGGGACTTATCCAGAGGAAAGACAAAAGGTGGCGGGGTCTGTTTTTACATCAACAACGCCTGGTGTTCGGATGTGACTGTGATCTCCCAGCACTGCTCTCCTGCTCTGGAATACTTCTTCATAAACTGTAAACCATTCTACTCCCCACGTGAGTTTGCTTCATTCATTCTGGCCGCTGTTTACATCCCGCCAAGCGCGGACGTGCACGAGGCTCAACGTGCGCTCGCGGAGCAGATTTTATGTGTGGAGCGGACCTTCCCGGACTCTTTAGTTATTATTCTCGGGGATTTTAACAAAGGGAATCTGAGCCAGGAACTGCCCAAGTACAGACAGTTTGTTAAATGCCCGACAAGAGAGCAGAACACGTTGGATCACTGCTACACTACAGTCAGTGGAGCTTACAGAGCCATGCCCCGCGCTGCTCTGGGCTTCTCGGATCACGCCATGATTCACCTCATCCCCTCATACAGACAGAAGCTGAAGCTCTCTAAACCTGCAGTGAGGACTTCTAAGAAGTGGACCAGCGAGGCTGTGGAGGAGCTTCGCTCGTGTTTGGACACAACAGACTGGGACGTGTTTAGAGCTGCCACAGACAGCTTGGATGACTACACAGACACTGTGACGTCATACATACAATTCTGTGAGGACAGCATTATTCCAACAAAAACCAGGGTTACTTTTAACAATGACAAGCCCTGGTTCACGCCCAGACTGAGACAGCTGAGGAGGGAGAAAGAAGCAGCCTACAGAGCCAATGACAGAGAGAGCTACAAGGGCGCTAAGTACCAGTTCTCAAGAGAGGTGGAGCAGGCGAGATCTCGGTACAACAAACGTCTGAAGGAGCAGTTCTCTGACAATGACACCGTCTCTGTCTGGAGAGGGCTCAGGCAAATCACAAACTACAAGCCTAGAGCCCAACTTGCTGCTGATGACTTACAACTGGCTGAAAATCTTAACACCTTTTATGCCAGGTTTGAAGTTTCACACCCCTCCTCCACCCCCCTCACTGCACAAGTCTCTTCAGCCACTCCGGAGCCACACCCCTCCCCCACCACCTTCACCACTGTGGATAGTACAATCCCCTCTGACCACCCCTCCCCCTCCACTGCCTTCTCGGTGACAGAAGAGGATGTGCTCAAGCTTTTCCGTAAGCAAAACCCACGGAAAGCTCCGGGCCCAGATGGTGTCTCCCCCGCCACCCTGAGACACTGTGCAGGCGAACTGTCTCCGGTCTTCACGGACATTTTTAACATCTCCCTGGAGTCCTGCCATGTTCCAGCCTGCTTCAAGCTGTCCACCATCGTCCCTGTCCCCAAGAAGCCCCGTATCACTGGACTTAATGACTACAGGCCTGTGGCGTTGACGTCTGTAGTCATGAAGTCATTTGAGCGCCTGGTCCTCCCTCATCTCAAGTCCTTCACCTGCCCCCTCCTGGACCCTCTGCAGTTCGCCTACAGAGCCAACAGGTCTGTAGACGATGCCATCAACCTAGCCCTTCACTTCATCCTGCAGCACCTGGACTCCCCGGGAACCTACGCTAGGATCCTGTTTGTGGACTTCAGCTCTGCATTCAACACCATCCTCCCTGCTCTGCTCCAGGACAAGCTCTCCCAGCTCAACGTGCCCGACTCTACCTGCAGGTGGATCACTGACTTCCTGACGGACCGGAGGCAGAGCGTGCGGCTGGGGAAGAATGTCTCCACTACTCGGACTATCAGCACAGGATCTCCACAGGGCTGTGTACTTTCTCCCCTTCTCTTCTCCCTGTACACCAACTGCTGCACCTCCAGCCATGACTCTGTTAAACTGATCAAGTTTGCGGATGATACCACCCTCATCGGGCTCATCTCTGACGGTGATGAGTCTGTCTACAGGAGGGAGGTAGACCGGCTGGTGTCCTGGTGCAGCAGCAACAACCTGGAGCTCAACGCTCAGAAGACAGTGGAGATGATCGTGGACTTCAGGAAAGTCACAGCTCCCTCTCCCCCCCTCGTCCTGACAGACTCCCCCATCACCACTGTGGACTCCATCCGCTTCCTCGGCACCACCATCACACAGGACCTGAAGTGGGGGCCGTCCATCAGCTCCCTGATCAAAAAGGCCCAGCAGAGGATGTACTTTCTTCGGCAGCTGAAGAAAGCCAAGCTGCCGGCCCAGATGATGGTGCAGTTCTACACGGCCGTCATTGAGTCCATCCTCACCTCCTCCATCACCGTGTGGTACGCTGGAGCCACGGTCAGGGACAGACACAGACTGCGGCGCATTGTGCGCTCTGCTGAGAAGGTGATTGGCTGCAGCCTTCCATCTCTCCAGGACCTGTACGTCTCCAGGACTCGGGGGTCGGATAGCAGCTGACCCTTCTCACCCTGGACACAGACTTTTTGAACCACTCCCCTCGGGCAGGAGGCTACGGTCCATCCGGACCAGAACCTCACGCCACAAGAACAGTTTCTTTCCCTCTGCCGTTGGACTCATGAACACTTTATAAAACATTGGACTCATCACATGGTCACTTTACACCTGTCACTTTATTTCTCATACTAGTATCATCTTTCTACTTGCACTTTTTTTTTTTTTTACTTGATATACTTATTTCCTTTGTATGCCCTTTTATTTTATATTACATTTTTAAAGTATTTTTTATCATAATTAATATTCTTTCTTTTATACTATTACTTTATTAATGTTATATGTTGCACATTAGCATCGAAGCAAGTTCCTAGTTTGTGAATTTTGTAACTCACTGACAATGGCAATAAAATTTATTCTGATTCTGATTCTGATTCTTATTTGCTGCACATCCTGGAAAGACATTGCATCGCTTTGTGAAAACTTTGTTTCCACTGCTGTAAGTCTGCCCAGCTCTTTGTCAGTGGAAAGTGTTTGGATTTGCTAACCTGCAGACAAACATTGACCATGATACTTTCCTCAGTAAAAATAAAATTCTCATTTCCAAGCTCTGTTTGCTCAGATCTGGTCTGTTTGCTGGTGGCCTCTCCACACACACTCTGCTCCACAGCAGTGACTCATTCAGGAGAGGATTCCCCACTTCTGCTCTGTTCTGCCCAGATCTTTCCGAAAAGAAGAGGCTAAAAGATGTTAGAAAACATCCCAAGAATTAGAAATTCTATGATTTTCATGAATAACTCAAAAGTTATAAACATAAAAGTAGAATTTCATAAAGTTGTATTTTATTCCCAGTAGAAGAAAAACAACATATTAGATGAGGAAATGGTGACATTTTATCATTTGATGGAAAATATGAATCTGATGCAGCAACATGTCTGTAAAAAGCACTGTTAGCATCGTTAGCTTCTCCTCTTCTTCTAACATCTGGAAACATCTGGGAAGTGAGGAGAGCAGCTGCTGGAATGTCGTCCCGTTCTGGTCTGATGCAGGATTCCAGCTGCTCTACTGGACCTTGTTGCTGGATTTCTGCTTCCATGATGCTCCAGGTGTTTCGTACTGGTGAAACTGGACTGCAGCAGACCAGTTCTCCTGTTCCACCATCAGGATGTGGTCCAGCATGGTGGAAGGTCTTCCCTGAAAGAGACGTTGTCTGGATGGGAGCAGATGTTTCAGCATTGATGGAGCTTCCCAGATGTGGAAGCTGCCCACGCCATCGGCACTAATGCACCCCCATCCCATCAGAGATGCAGGCTGATAACAAGCTGGATGCTCCCTCTCCTCTTTAGTCTACAGGACAAGCCGTCCATGCTGTCCACAAACTATTCCACATCTTCATCCAGGTTTCCACTCAGAACATTTTAAATGAGCTTTGGTCCAGAGAAGACGGCGTGTTTCTGGATCCTCTTCACATATGATGGAGCTTTAACCTGCATGTGTGGATTTCAGCCTGAACTGGGTTCACACTGGTTTCTGGAAGCTTCCTGAGTCCATGCACTGGTTTCCACGGAAGAATCATGTTTTTTTTTTCATTCAGAAGATCACCAGAATCCAGCCTTGTCCGAAGCATACAGAGATTTCTGGGATATTATAGACTGTAGATGGTGAGAACTTCAAAATCTGAGGAACAATATGTGACATTTTTAAAGCCAGTTTGTATGTTTGTAAGATGCTTCCTAACAGTGATAGAGCACCAGATTAAATCTTTACCATGATATGACATACATGCTTGTAGATACCACACAGACAGATGTTCACAGCTTTACACTTGTGTGTTTGTGTACATCTGCTCTGGTGTGTGTAAGTGTTCCTTCCCAGGCCTGCACTCTTCTCTTGGTGAGTGTTTAAGTGGAGATGTTGCCCCCTACTTGTTAATTCCCCCAGATTAGCATATTGATGACAGTCAAGAGAGGATCGTAGACGCCACCATCCCAGACTGCTGCCAGGACGTGTTGGACATGGCTCTGACTGGGAGGCAGTGTGTCTGAAGACTGGAGCCAGTGGTGTGCTTTGTGTAGTGGTGTCAGAGTGGGATTTAGTCTCATACACTTGCAGAAAAACGGGGTAGCTGTGTGTTTTATGGAAATTGCCTTCATGCTAGGATGCCAAGTTGATCTCAGACACAACATGCCACTGAGGCTCTGTGGAAATGTAATCAGTCAGCTCC
Organism: Telmatherina bonti; assembly: GCF_933228915.1. Classification (NCBI taxonomy): domain Eukaryota; kingdom Metazoa; phylum Chordata; class Actinopteri; order Atheriniformes; family Telmatherinidae; genus Telmatherina; species Telmatherina bonti. Next base: position 31,653,741 of record NC_136618.1, read on the forward strand.
TACAGGGGTCCTGCAATTCATTTTAAAATGGAAAATCTCAAAATTGGCCTGAAGGAAATTGGGTAAAACCAAGCCCGTCATTGATTTGTCTTCAAAAAAAAAAGAAAAAAAAAAGGGAAGAAGAAAAAAAAGCACTTGCACTCTTAGACTGTTGAGAGACAAGCAATTACAGTGATGCCGCTCAAAGGAGTCAGAGAAGGAAATATTGAAAATATCCCAGAATTTGCATGCAAGGCCTGAGCTGCAGGAGACTGTAGGCTGCTGTGACGCTGCTTTGAAAGCAACATGGCCAAATTAAAACTAGAACATTTCTGCTGTGAGCCAGTGCAGCTCAGATATTGCCCCGTGTTGCTGAAACAATGGCTGCCACAGTGCATGTTGCCATGACGGACAGAAACAACCGACTCCTTTTCTAACATCTGCAGCAACAGAAACATCTGCTGAGCAACCATCAGAACCTTTTCATCAGAACTCTGTCTGTTCATAAGAGACTGCGATGCATGGACTACGGCGCTGGCGTGGGACCCTGGAGGGGACCCTGGAGGCGACCCTGGAGGCGACGCAGGAGACAAAAACCACTGCGTTGCTGCAGACACTGGTGCCAAGTCAGGTATGTTTATTGTTCAGCTTGTCTTTCTAGTGTCCAGACAACAAATATACAGCAAGCATTACAGACTTAAGTAAAGATAGAATGAAAAAATAACAAAATATCACTCATGAACAGTTGAAATAATAGAAATAAAAAAATTAAAAAAATGTATCGAAAATAATACAAAAAAAAATATGAAACACAAAAAAAAAAAAAAAAAAAAAAGATAAACATTGTCGCAGTCATGCATCCCATGATGATACCTCCTCAATCAGGATGAGAGATCCATCTATCGCCACTTTTTAAAACCAGCCTTTATATTGATTACCCTAAGCTCATGTGGACGACTATTCCACCTATAGAGAAATGTCCTCTTCCTAGAGGTGGGGGTAATCCATCCTCCGTTCTCTATTCACCCCTCCAGTAAAATGTGAACGAGTTTCCATGAAGTAAATGACATCATTATGGTTCCAAACAAAAGACAAATCATTTGGTTCAACACAAAGACCACAACATATCAGATCACCACCAAATTATCAATGTCTAAAAAATAAGTGGAATAAAACTTTAAAAAAGCCAAGCAGTTAGCCGGGGGACTCAGGGTGGTCCCCAACCAAAACCGAAACTGGACTACAGAGACTCAAGAAGAAGCAAATCAGGCTGTAGTGGGCTTGGCAAGGCCAGCCCCCAGGACGCTTTTCTTAGTCCTTATATAGACCATGCTGGCTGACCAATCAGCTGAAGGAGAGAATTACAAATCAGTCCAACGGTGCCCGTTAACAATAAAGAAATGTTAATTATTCTATGAAAGGATGCAAGTACACTAGCAGATAGTCTGTTGTTGACCTTCAGCTGGGTGGACGTTGGTGCATCATTACAACACCAGGTCTTGCAGCCCTTTCTGAGCCAGCTGTCTGACCAGACAAGTAAACAGTGACCCAAATGACATAAAACAAAAAAAATAAATCTCTTAATAAAGCAACTGTGAATTTAAGAATGGTACATTCTCGCATTTTGGCAACAGTTTGATCTGACCATGACAACATGCAATCAAACCAAAGTCCAAGAAGCGTCACAGTTTTTACTGTATTGTTTGATTATCTATATGTATATTTATTATATGATTCTCTGATAACCTCTGCTTCCTACCAAATGATATACTCTGTATATTATCTATAAAAGTTACATATATTTGTCTTACTGCCATTATTCAATGTGTTAATGTCAAATGACAACTTGCTTAAGCCTTGGTCATGTGTGGAAAGCACTGTCATTCTGGCCACCAAAGCTGTCCAGGCAGCGTCAGGAGAGCCGGGCATCCCAGCTGGTGTCCAGGTTGCCAATCTGGCTCCCTGCATGGCGACCCACTGAAGTTGGCTGGTGTTGGATCCAGCCCGAGAACCCTACCCGCCAGATCCTGGAAGTCCTGCTGGGATAGGCGCAACATGACGTGATGTGGCGTTGCCTGGCTGGCGTGGCATGGCCTGGCGTGGCGTGGCATGGCCTGGCCTGGCGTGGCGTGGCGTGGCGTGGCATGGCCTGGCGTGGCATGGCCTGGCGTGGCGTGGCATGGCCTGGCGTGGCATGGCCTGGCGTGGCATGGCCTGGCCTGGCGTGGCGTGGCGTGGCGTGGCGTGGCGTGGCGTGGCATGGCCTGGCGTGGCATGGCCTGGCGTGGCGTGGCGTGGCGTGGCATGGCCTGGCGTGGCGTGGCATGGCCTGGCCTGGCGTGGCGTGGCGTGGCGTGGCATGGCATGGCCTGGCGTGGCGTGGCATGGCCTGGCCTGGCCTGGCGTGGCATGGCCTGGCGTGGCATGGCCTGGCGTGGCGTGGCCTGGCCTGGCCTGGCCTGGCCTGGCCTGGCGTGGCGTGGCGTGGCGTGGCGTGGCGTGGCGTGGCCTGGCGTGGCGTGGCATGGCCTGGCGTGGCCTGGCGTGGCGTGGCGTGGCCTGGCGTGGCGTGGCATGGCCTGGCGTGGCGTGGCATGGCCTGGCGTGGCCTGGCGTGGCGTGGCATGGCCTGGCGTGGCATGGCGTGGCGTGGCGTGGCGTGGCGTGGCCTGGCGTGGCGTGGCGTGGCGTGGCCTGGTCTGGCGTGGCGTGGCGTGGCGTGGCGTGGCGTGGCGTGGCCTGGCGTGGCGTGGCGTGGCCTGGCGTGGCGTGGCGTGGCCTGGCGTGGCGTGGCGTGGCCTGGCGTGGCGTGGCCTGGCCTGGCCTGGCATGGCCTGGCCTGGCGTGGCGTGGCATGGCCTGGCCTGGCGTGGCCTGGCATGATGTGACTTGACGGATAAGAGAGACAAATGCGTTTGTATAAACAAGTGAACAGACAATGAGTAAGTGAAGCAGATGAGCAAATCACACCCTGTGTACCAATGCCCATGAAGCAGAAAGTGAAACGGACAACAGAAGGTAAGAAGCTACAGCATAAAACAGGCAACCAGACGGGACAATATAAAAGACTATGAACCCAAACTGCTAAAGAAATGCAGTTCATGACACAGTCTGGTATGAAGAAATAGTGGCCGAGTGACAGACTGATTCATTTAAGGTTTAAAGTAGTTTCTTTGCAGTTTTTAAGGACTCTGCCTTCCTCCAGACAAGATTAGGTCCTCAATCTGTCATGGGTCTGATGACCCTGGCGTGTGTGTCCATAGGTGTGTATTTTTTTAGGTGGCGCCTTTGTTTTTCTCACAGCTGAAGACAATCCTCTCGTTATTGGTTGCAGTATATCTACCCTGGTCTGAGCACATTTCTCTGCTGGATCGTTGCTTACACTTCTCTGGTAACGTCTGGTCTCTGTAAGAGTTCGTCACTTATGCCCGTGCGATTTAAAGGAATTTTACCTTGTTTTTTCAGAAGCTCTTCCACTGACTGGCCATTCCAGTCCCTCAGCTGCCATTCCTGTCTGCTCCCCTGCCAACCTGCCCTGCCGACTCCATTTGCCACCTATTTTTGTAAATAAACTGTTTTTGTAACCAATAGGTTGCTCATGTGCTATTGGATCCTCTCATTTCCCAGATGACAGGAACTCTTAAAGCCAAAGGAATCTAGATCAGTACTAGAAAGGTACACATGTTTCCAAAACTCACTAAACTGGGAATGGAGCCAGAATATCGAACCCTTACTATTTTTCTGTTGTGACCCTTCTGTTGTGGTCTGTCTTACTGATCGGACCCTAAGGAGGGGAAGCTTGAGTCACAGTGATTATCTAATTGGTAATCAGTGACTCAGTGATAAGAACAAAGCAGGAACATCTCTAGGTTTAAGGGCACATTCACATTAGCCTTTTTGATTCGAATCCGAGTCCATTTACTCAGAAAGTTTGGTTTCGTTTGGAGAAATGTGAATGTGCCAAATAAATACTGATTTGGATCAAAGAAGTGGATTCGAACACAGGTCTCAGACCGTTTCAAGCAGATCAAATACAAGAAGCAGACTACAGTCACAAAGTCACAATCTCGGTTCACATGGATACACCCTCCTACAACAGAGTGGAGTCTCCAATCGGACCAAGTCTAGCGGACTATCCTGATGTGAATGCACCATAAATTTATTCTGGATTGATTGTTTTTAAAGCCACATGATGAAAACAGAAGACAATCTGCTACATTTCCACCGTTCTCCTCATTTGGTTCGTTGTAAAGCGAGGAAGGTGTCATGTCTCTATCAAATCACACAGTTACATAGCTGTATCGTCTACCGCTGCCTGGCTGAAATGCCCCACAGCAGGGAAGGGTATGGTTGGAAACAGATCGGGATTGACTGAACCAAACCGTACTCAACGGTGACTTACAGACCTGTAAGATAAACCCAGACCTGGAGTACAGGGACTCTGTTCTCATCGTACTCAGTGAGGAGCTGTTCAAGAGATTTAATTTGTTGATGAACATCATATCAGTAGACTTGGCATTGTGCTGTTCATGAATGTTTCTGGCTAGCATTTGCAGCCCACATCAAATCCCATCTTTACTTATTCAGTAACTTTCGAGTATATTAACATGTAAGTAAATTACCAAAAGTACAAAAAGTTTCTTTTGGTTTTGCTCCAGAAAATAGATGAAATTAAATCAAATTAGGTCTGGATTTAATTATCTGACATATTCTTTACGTTATTTTATTTAGCCAGTTAATCAAATGAAAACTTTGACATTAATTTGAGTGAATCTGGAGGAAGTGTTCTGCTGATTGCCAGAATTGCTGAGAAGTGAAAACCTAATCGGACACACTGAAACACATGCGAGCGGTTCGGAGAAGGATGCGCTGCAGGTGGGCTGAGCCACCCTGGCCCGGTTACCATGGAACCTGCTTTTGAAAGCAGCTCATCTGGCATTTGCAGAGAAATTTGAGATTAGTGCAGACTAAGTAGATTTACATCACAACAGCACCTGTAGCTTGGCATTTCACAGACTTACAGAGATTGTATCTCAGTTACATTCTCAGCCTCATGCATGCATGTTGGAGGACCCTTCCCCAGGCTGATCCCTCCGCATCAAAGACTGTAACACCATGTGAAGACACACTGGCAGCCATGGGGGGTCTCTGTAGGGTGGAAATACACAAGCAAGCTTCAGAAAACCAGAATCTTTCACCAGCAGAAAAAAGTGGCTTCCCAGCAGACTCTTGGACGAAACACACGTATGGATTTAGATCCTGTCGTTACCTGCTAGAAATACAACTTCCTGTTATTTTCCATACAAACAATCAACAACCATCTGTACATAAACATGACCACCCCCATGCTAACACAGAAACACTAGTTAACGTACGCATCTTTGGAAGAAAACCAGAAAGAACTCTTGAAAAAACTGCTTCAGAGGGAACTGTGGAAACTCACACAGAAAAGTCTTCCTGTGAACACAGTTTAAAACCAGTAGCCTACTGGTGAACTAATGCTAAAGTATGAATGACATGATGGGAAAAAGTTGACAATGAACACGTGTCAGGTTACTGAGATGTTGGCATTTTTACGTTGTGATAAAACCACAACTGTTGTTAGTCTTTGTTTCCATAAATTTTCTGAAATGAAGGAATTACCGTAAAAAAACTCTTCCCTCTTTTTCTTTCTTGTTTGTTTCTGGTATTTCACTGTATTTTTCTGACATTCGTTGTTTTTACAGTGTAATAAAGGCCAGTGTATGTTAAAACATCAGCATGTGATTAGTGATCATTGGAGGAAACATATGATCTTTTGTTACTGCTGTTTGAAAGGCGTCTTGAGGCGAGCGAGCTTAGCGAAAAGACTTCAGGGCAAACATTTTTTTACAAATTAAAAAACATCACAAGTAAAAAGAAATGCTGGTTATAAGTTTGTTTTTCCTTCTGAGACTAGCTGCGTCTCATTCTCATTCCTCAGTTTTATGCTCTTTATGCTCGGTTTGTCTCCACACAGGGAGTTTTCTTCCCTATGATGGAAATATTAAGCCTTATTTCCTCTCACACACGCAGCACTATTAAAGACATCGGCTTATGAATAAACAACAACAACAACAAATGGATGGGAGGAGAAAAACAGAAAGTAGAAGAAGAAAACAACACTGGCGGTGGGTGAGGAGCATAATAATTGTGTGATTTATCCTCGGTGAACTAGCACAGTCATAGCATAATTAAACATGAAAAGCTAAATTTATCGTGGTGCGCTCTGCCTCCTCATTAATTTAAAGCTGAGACATTTAGAGAGGAGCCCTTTTCTAATCCACCCACTATGTCTTGTTGTCTTTTCTCCCTCCTTTCCTTCCTCCCATTACGGAGCATTAAAATGTATATTACTGTCGGAGCTCCATCATCATAAACCACAGGGTCCACAGAGGGGGATGGAGAGGAAGGATGGAGCGCCGAGTGAAAGCCTCACAGGAAGAAGGAGGGATAATACCAGAGAAAGGAAGAGAGTCGGTTAGGCTCATTAAGGATAAGAAAGACTCTCATTAAGACGGAGCTGCCTCGGTCCCATGTCCTGCATGATCGCCACCTATTTGTTGCCTAATGGCTGCAGCCGTTGCAAACTTGTGAGATCCATCTGGTATAATGAGAGGCAGAGGAGGTGACGCCTCTCCCACCCAGAATGCCGAGTGTCTCTGTGTCATTAACAATCACCTCAACATCCACTAATTGGCCGCTGTGTATTCTGTTTTCTCCTCCCTCCTCCTTGTCTGCTTCCTCTTTCAGCCGCAGACAAACAAACTTGTCACTGCTTTGATTTGTTTTTGTGTTCTATTTGTTATATGCGCTTCCTTAAACTGTAAATCAGGGTAGCTGCGTAGCATAGGGAGCTAATAACCTGCCTTGTACATCTGCCTTCATAAATGATGCAGCGAGCCGCGCTGCAGCTTGTTGTCTGTCAGCCAGACTGCTGCCGTCCTGTCAGCTCACTGCTAAAAGTTGCCAAAATAAAGAGTGGGTGGAAACTGTCAGTTTTAACTCTGTTTTCTAAAGACAAGATCATCTAAACTAGCAATTAAAAAACTTCTTGCTAATGAGCAACTGTGTGGACTTTATCTCCAGCCGTTCGTCCCTGTTTTGGGAATGAAACAAAAGAAAAAAACAAAGCATGGAAACATGGCTGCTGCTCGACGCCAGTTTCATTCCAACACTGACGGATTCTGTCCGACGTAAAACCCCTAAAAGCAACAGAAAACTCAAAGACGGGTTTGAAGGGGAAGTATTTGCAAAAATAAAAATGTTTTAAAAGTCTTTTCCACTTCCAAGTTTCAAATGTATACAGTTAGGTTTTCACATCGTCTACATCATTATTAAATACACTAACTAAAAGTTACTGCACTGTAAAAAAAAATTGTATTAAGTTTTTTTCTGTTTAATTTTGCTGCAGATGTGACCAGTTGTGGAGGGAAATTACTCTGAAGTGCTGCTGTAACCACCTGCAACGATCACCTCCAGCCAAAAACGTCGAAGGTGACCACGTGTGTGTGTGTGTGTGTGTGCTAATGTATCTCAACTTGTTTATTGGTTAAGGTTACGGGATGGGGTCAGTTAGCATATATTTGAAACATTAGTTTCAACATATAGCATTTATATTTATATTTAAATATTTATATTTAGATTTAATATTTAGATTTAGATTGAATTTTTATTTTCAGCGTATAACATTTATATTTAAATATTTATATTTAATATTTAGATTTAGATTAATTTTTTTTCAACATATAGCATTTATGTTTATATTTACATATCTATATTTAATATTTAGATATCAATAAAATGTTTTTTTTCAACATGTAACATTTATATTCAAATATTTAGATTTAGATTTAATATTTAGATTGAAAGTTGTATTTGACACACACACACACACACACACACACACACACATATATATATATATATATATATATATATATATATATATATATATATATATATATATATATATATATATATATATATATGCATGTGAAAGTATTTCTATATTCAGAAATGTCGGAAAAATGTGCTGAATATGAGAAAAGTGATATAAATAATGAGAATCTGTCAGCAACAACTTTAAAGCTGAAGTTTTATGCTTTGCACCACATATGTAGTTTTTTTACCGCTTCATTCTGGAGCAGAGCAGATCGTTCAGGCAGGAAATCAGTTGATGAAAAGCAGCGTGGATCCAGTGGATTTTACCAGTAAAAGACTGCACGTCCACTTTGGATGTATTTTACTGTGGGACATCAACACACTCTTCATTACCAGAAAAGCCGGTAGATGAGGTTTCACTTAATGAATGAAACCGTGGAAAACGTGTATTTATCTTGGAGGAGGAACGCTACATCGTTCTGTAGCTTCTTGTTTTGACACCACACATAAAGAAATAAAGATTAGCACATGAGACATGGTCGAACTGGATCTGCTAATTTATTTGCTGGTTTGTTGTTCACTTTACAAAGCCTGTTATGTCGGCCTACACCAACTATGTCATGTAAACCGTGACACAGATGTTCCAATTGGTGGAACCAGGGTGCCGGGTGGAAAGCTCAGCGGAGCCGCTCCACTGCTGCTAATGTTCATATACATCTGTTTTAATATTAAAACAGTGATTCATACGAATGCTAATGTCATGTCAGACAGACAGCACTCATACTGTATGTTTCTGAAGACACTGCAGAACCCAGGCTGACTCCAGGCCATGCTTAGTTCAGAGCTACGACTCCCAAGATAACGTACGTTCAGTTGGTTTGTTTGCAACGGTTTTCATGTGTGTACCATCCACGAGTTCGCAGGGATGAGGCGTCTTTGGGAGTGTGAGAAAATGCTCTTGGAGAAAGAATGAATGCTAAATCAACATCTGCAGACTCTGCTGTAGCTTGATGACTGAGTTAACTATGAGTGATGCTCAGCGTAGGCCTGAGGTTTAACCCCACACAGCTAGAGGTGCTGTTCTGCAAGAGGAGCTTCTGTTCAACCTTTCTCTTACATCATTCAAAGCTAAAGCTACGTTATCGGCTAAAATGTGCACAATCTTGTATAATGTTTTATTAAAGCTGATTGCCCAGAGCTTCTGGAGGCAGACAGGGTTCATGCAAGTTTCACTACGTTCAGTTTAAGACGGTTATGACTGGAGTTTTAGATCAACATGACGCCTTACCAGAAACATGGAAATGATCTCAGAAGTTCAAAACACTTTCATTTTTATTCATACAATTCATACAATATATTCCATTTTTTCCACAGCATGGAAAAAGGATCCAAAAACCTTGAATTTGGAACTTCTCAGTTCTGCCATTTATGATAAAATGATTTTATTTGACAAACATCTTTGTAATTGTTTTTTTATGGACATCGTCATGATGAATAATTAAACATCATTAAATCATTATGCATTGTAAGTAAACAGTATCAGTACCAGTATCAGAGAAAGTTGCCATGTGTTTCCTGGCTGTTGGATTGATACCAAACCTTCCAGTATCACGGCTGTAATCACGTGTCTCAACAGTTCAGAGTGTTTGAGCAAAGTTCACATGAACTGGTGCGTTAATTCCATTCAGCTGTATTTGTATAGCGCCACTTCACAACAACGTCATCTCAGGACGATTTGCACTTCCAGCCAAGTCATCATAAACAGTCTAGAGAAGGAAAAGCAAGAGATTGCTTGATTTGGATCCAATCCTCCATCCTGAGCTGCAGGAGGAGACGGTGGAAAGGAAAAACCTCCAGCAGAACCCGGCTCAGGGAGGACAGCCGTCTGCATCGACTGGTTGGGATGGAGAGGACAGGGAAGATGGATCAACATGTAGAGCAGCTTTTATTTAGGAAGACCTGCAGAAAGAGGAGAAATATGTTAATGATAGCCTTTTTCTTGCTTGCAGCATCGTGGGATTTATAGTTCACTGTTTACGGACACCGGCAGCTGTTTTCCAGTTGTCCTTGAAACTTGGAATTCCAAGAATTTTTGCCAGAAATGACAAAATGACCGATCTGTGAACTTATAACTTGCAGAAAACCCAGATTATGGCGGTTCTTTTGTTTCCAAGAGGTGCACATTTGAAACCGACCACACACGAAGACAGAGCGTACAGACGATAAACATGTTACGAGTGAGAAAACCAGCACCTTCGAGTGAAAACACACATGGCGAGGAAGCATTTCTGCGCTGTGAGGGAATAACAGTATTTGCAAGCAGAGAGAGCCAATTAGTTTGATCTGCTGAAGATCCAAGACTCTGGAGGAGACGGTTCAGACGCGTCTTTTCCTCTGATTGGTCAGTTTCCAGCTGACAATACAACTAATGTCAGTAAATCAATAACTATCCCTCATACAATATACAATACATCTTTATTTATAAAGCACTTTAAAAACAACAATATTGACCAAAGTGCCATATTGTAGGGGGTAAAAAAAGCAAAACAAAACAAACAAAAAAAAACAACAGAATAAATAACATACACAGGGACAATCAAACATGAAAGCAATCAAACTGAAACAATCAAAATGAAGTCAGATCTAAAAAGTCAACTTATTGTGCAGAAAAAGCAGCTTAAACAAATTGATCTTCAGTAAAAATTTAAAAGCAGACACAGAGGAGGCCGGTCTAAGTTCATGTGCTGCCACGGCAACGGCCCGGTCCCCTCCGAGCTTCCCTTTCGTCCTCGGTACAAAGATTATTTTTATTACATGAAGATTATTACATGAAAAGGATACAACTCTTACAGAGAGACTACTGTAAAGCATCTCATTTATAGATCCACATGGATATGAAAGAAAGTATTACTGAACCAGAGTGAAGAAGGACTGGTTTGAGAAAAGATAAGAGATGAGATGAACCACCATGATGGCGTTACAATGACTTAGGATGCACACCACATGATCATGAAGATTCCTGCTTTTCTCCTCTTTGGTCCAAAAGTTGCAGAAACAGATTTCAGGTGCTTTTTCAGTTAAAAAAAACAAAAACAAAAAAACATTAATAACAAACAAGTTTTCCCCAAATCTGCAGTAAGAAGAGATTTTTAGGTTGAAAAAATCATCGTTTAACAACTGCTATCGAATCGCTGATGTTTGAACGTTACTGCACATCGAAGCTTTACCTGCAGCCCTGCAAGGTCTGCATTTCAGGATTCAGTCTCGTTCTACGCTAGAAGGTCTTTATTACCAGACAGCTCGCAGTGCAAAGCCTCAGAAAGCAGCTCTGCAGCAGAAACCAAGCCATCAGCTGGTTTCTTTCATCATCACCCTCCCACCTTTTTGTTTTTCTCTTTGCTTCTTTCTCCTGGCCTCTGGTCTCCAGCGGCGTTGGACAGTCTGTCCGCTCTGAAGTCTTCATTATCGCTGCTTGCCTGCCAAGCAGCAGACGGGGCAAACAGCTAGAGATCCTGGAGTTCACTCCTGCCTCCCATATCTATCCCCTCACCCTCCTCTCTTCAAGCATCTCCATTTTCTTCCCAGTGCTATCAGTCCTGCACTCCTGGCAACTCTTCATCCTCATTCTTCCTGTTTTGCCCCGTGCTTCTCCTCCATGTTGTGTCCAACCAACCAGCCCTTTTGCGGCATTTTCCTGGAAGAGCACCATGCTGTTCTGACCTGCTCGGGGACCAGCAAGGCGTGTGGCTTTGTGTGTGGCATTTGGCCGCTACAGTGCCCAGCAGCAGGGGATCCTGGGCAAACATGAATGTAGAGATCTGGGAGGCTTGTGAACAGCTTGCTGAAAGTGTAGATCCCACTGAGAGACACTGCAGCATTCAGGCAGAGGCAGTTTCTCTCAAATGCAGTTTGTAGGGATGATGTCCAAACCTCCAACACTCAGGAGTTTACACAGAGTCTTACATGTTTATCGCTCTCTGCTCCGTGTGCATCTGTCTGTTTGGCAAAATTCACTCATTTAAGCATCAAGAAAAGATGGCATACAGAAATATTACTTCTCTTATCAATACTCAGCTTCAGGAAAATGAAGTTTAACTTTAAGAACTTGGTCCGATTGAAGGGGTTGAATGTTCTGGACCGAGACCGGACTCATGCTGCACTTCTCAAACAAATTGGATTGTTTAAAACACGCATTTCACTCGGACCTCCACTTGAGGCAGGACCTGACCCCCGACCCGGAGAGGGCAATCCACCCTATTCCAGCTGAGGACCATAGTCTCAGATTTGGAGGTGCTGATTCTCATCCCAGCCGCTTCACACTCGGCAAGCGAGAGCTGGAGATCACGACCAGATGAAGCCAACAGGACCACGTCATCCACAAAAAGCAGGGACCCAATCTTGAGGCCACCAAACCGGGTCCCCTCAACACCTCAACATTCTATTCTATTCTATTCTATTCTATTCTATTCTATTCTATAGTCATGTCGATGTCGATGATAAACATTGACATCGAAGATGTTTAATGTTTATCCAAAGTGCCTTACATATGAGAGTGAGAACAACACTTGCACAAAATCAAAGCGTAGAGGTCATCATAGCTTGTCGGACTGCTACAAGTCCAGTAGGATGCAGGTGTTGCCAGATAGGCAAAGAACAGAGGAACAACAGAAGAAGAGAGTCTGGCTTGTGGTTTAGTCCCACATGGTCGTGGTAACGCAAGGCGTCTTTCACTGGTTGAGCGTAACGGTCGAGAGGGAGTGTAGCTCTGGATGAATGAGTGAAGGTAGGAAGGAGCCATTTGAGTTCTTAGTTTGTAAGCCAGAAGCAAAACTTTGAATTTGATGTGCTGCAACTGGAAACCAGTGAAGTGTGATAAGGGGTGGCAATTACCCAAACAAAGCAACTTTCCCAGCAAACAGAGTAGAATTTGTGAATGTGCCCCAAGATTGAGATGGTTTCTATTGTTGGGGGTTTTCTCTGGGGATTAGGAGCCTGTGAAAAGCGACCACAGTGTCCACAGTGTACCGGCCTCTCGCCCAGTGGTTGCTTGGATAGGCTCTGGTTCCCCGTGACCCTGAAGTGGAGTAAGTGGTTAAAAAAAATGGATGGATGGTGTTGATTAGTCACCTTTACAACCAGGTAGAACTTGAAAAGACAGGTAAGCAGTCCATCACAGGTTTTAGTCTGAATTTTGTGTGTTGATATATTTTCTTCATTCATTTATTTTCCAAACCGTTTAGTCCAATTAGGGGTCGCGGGGAAGAGTCTATCAAAGCAACCATTAGCGAGCGGCAAGTCCACCAGGACAGGTCGCCCGTCCATCACAGGGCCACACAGAGAGACAAACAAACATTTACACTCACACTCACTCCTAGAGTAACCAGTTAACCTAACATGCATGTGTTCAGATGGTGGTAGGAAGCCAGAGTACTTAAAGAGAACCTACATATACACAAGGAGAACATGGAAACTCCACACAGAAAGACCACCGTTTGAACCTCCCCCCCGCCACGGATCGAATCAGGGACCTTCTTGCTGTGTTGATATTTTGTCGAAGACATGAAAAGTAACGTTTGCATGTGGAAAAACTTAGTTGCAACATGAGGAAAACGGTTCTTGTTGCTTTGAACAAACAGTTTCATGTAAGGCAGTGTTTTATATCCTTGACCTGCCTTTTTATTAGTCTGCATATGAGTTAGTTTCCATCATCTTCTCAATGCCCCCCCTCACTCTCTCTCCATCTGCGTCCTCAGGAAGTCTTCCTCTCCTCTCTCTGGACTCCACATCTTCAGCCCTCCATCCTTATTAATCATATGGGATACATGTCCACCACAGTTTCCTCATGTTGCTACCACCTCCACCCCCACCAGCACAGAGCATTAAGTAATACCATCGTGTTAACCCCCACTGTGTTTGTCTACGTGGGTGAGTCATGTTGAGTTGGAGTCATTGCCATCTTCCCCCCCTCGCCTCTCCTTTCTGTCTGCCTGCAGGCCAGCGATGCCCTTTGCACCACAGGTGAGCTGTCACTGCCGATCTGAGCTGCCTGACACACCGACCTGCCAAGAATAGGCTCAACTCCACTGTTTGCAACTGATACACACACACACACACACACACACACACACACACACATCAGGTTCAGACCTGTCCCAAAAACATGTGTTGATATCCTTCCCTTATGATGCAATTTCTTTTTTTTTTTTTTTTTTTTAATTGATTATTAAGCTCTTTTGATGCTCCAGTGTTTCTTATTACAACTAAAAGTGATTCAGACTTGAAGAAAAAATTAATCTTGAACATTTTCTTTCCTGTTTTAAAACTTGTTAAAATACATCTTTTGCAAGTAAAAACTTTAAAAGTAAATGTATGCAAACTGGAAGAAACAGCAGTGTTGTCTTGTTCCTATGTCAATGACCTTTCAATTCACTTTAATTAAATCTTTTATAAGAATACTGTGTCTGTACTGTTTCACGTGGTTCCACCTACTTATGTGTTTTTGAGGATCATTCACTCTTGGGAATGACATTCGTGTCTCATTGACTTTTACCTGCATAAATAAAGGTAAAAAAAACAGGCATTCCAGAGTATTTTCCTCCACAATACTTAAAGTATCGCTAACGATATTGATCAAGAGGTTTGCTTAAGTGATTTATTGAACAGACTTTGGCTTGTTCATATAAAACAGGGTTTCTGGAGTTCCTCAGGGTACTGTGTTTGGATCTGTGTTCAGTTCTATTCACATTAAATGAAAATCCACAACAATGTTTCTACAAAGTCAGATTAAACTAATCATTTAATCATATTTTAAATCCATTTTATAATTCAACTCAGCTTTATTTGTACAGCGCTGCTTCACAACAATGTTGTCACAGGGCACTTCATACATAGCCTATAATAGAAACCAACTGATTTAATCAAGTCATGACTTGGATCCAGTCCCCCATCCTGAGCTGCACGCGGCGACAGTGGGAAAGAAAAAACTCCCCTTTAACAGGAAGAAAACCTCCGGCAGAACCCGGCTCAGGGAGGGCAGCCATCTGCCTCGACTGGGTGGGGATGGAGAGGACAGGAAAGACAGATCAACATGTACAACTGCACTTATTCAGGAAGACCTGCTGAAAAGGAGAAATAAGTTAGAGACAGCAATATTGGCATATATTTATACATTAATATATTAGAGAAATAGAGTGAGGTACTTCTCAGTGCATCAGGTAACATCCACATTGCTACATAAGTAATGGATGGCTAGACTACCCATAACTATAAGAGCAATGAGCATAACCAGGACAGTTGGGTCCCGTACATGCAGACTCCAACTCAGGAGATGCTCATATCCTAACTATAAGAATCATGGAAAAAGAAGGTTTTCATCAAATCAAACTTTATTTGTATAGCACTTTTCATGCTAAAAAACAATACAAAGTGCTTTACATTATGAAACAATTTACATCAAAATAGATAAAACACTAACACACGTACACCCATAGTCCCCTTTCACCCACCCACAGCCACCCCCACCCATGCCCTATTAGCCCGATAACAGTTAAAAGAAGATGAAGGACCAGGTACATGTGTACCAGATGTGCACCAGATAAGGAAACAATATTCTCAGGGAGCCTCTACACAAAGGGCTATCCCCAACCAAGACCACCCAGGCCATCACTATGGGGGCCACCCGGGTCCGGGCAGACAGGACCCACGCCACAACTGTAAGGCTGCAGTGCTGGATCCCGACCCACCAGACAGGGACAGCCCCCACAGCAACACCCATGCAGTCAGAGCAGGGGCAGCCCTCGGTGGAGAGGACCCCAATGAGGAGAGAGCTGGAGTGATAACTAAACAAAAAATAAAATCCATTTAAAAAATAATAAAATAATAATATTTATACTAATAGGTAAATATATATATAAAATAAATAAATCAAATTAACCAAAAAGATGTAAATAAATATGTAAAATATATAAATAAATAAAATTAACTAAAAAGAAGAATAAAAATGGGCTAATATAAGAATGTTAAAACTTAGTTAAAAGCCAAACTAAAAAGGTCTTGAGGGCTTTTTTAAAAACATCAACAGTCTCTGCAGCCCTGAGGCCCTCAGGCAGGCTGTTCCATAGGCGAGGCCCATAATACTGAAATGTGGCCTCGCCATATGTTTTGGTACGAACTTAAGGAAGAACTAAAAGGCCGGTACCTGAGGACCTCAGGGTCCGAGAGAACTCATACCTTAAAAACTGTACTGTACTGAGACAGCATTGGTGAAAGTTACTAATGACCTTCTTATGGCCTCAGACAAAGGACTTGTGTCCGTACTTATCTTGCTTGATCTTAGTGCTGCATTTGATACAGTCGATCATAACATTCTGTTACAAAGACTAGAACAGGTGATTGGAATTACAGGTACAGCGTTAAGCTGGTTTAAATCATATTTATCTGATAGACTTCAGTTTGTTCATGTAAATGACAAGTCCTCCTCCCAAACTACAGTAAGTCATGGAGTTCCTCAAGGTTCTGTACTTGGACCAATACTCTTCACACTATATATGCTCCCTTTAGGCAAAATTATTAGACAGCATGGAATAAACTTTCATTGTTATGCAGATGATACTCAACTATACTTATCCTTTAAACCAGATGAAACAAATCAGCCCAATAGGCTACAAAATTGTCTCATAGACATAAAGACTTGGATGTCTAGAAATTTTCTCCTCTTAAACTCAGATAAGACTGAAGTAATTCTCGTTGGATCTGAAAAACTCAGAGCTAAATTTTCCGGTTTTGTAATGAACCTGGATGGCATTACTTTATAATAGCCAAAATTAGGGACATTCTGTCTCGGAGTGATGCAGAAAAACTGGTTCACGCTTTTGTTACTTCGAGACTAGATTACTGTAACTCTCTATTACTGGGCTGTCCTAAATATGCCCTGAAAAGCCTTCAGCTGATCCAGAATTCTGCAGCCAGAGTCCTGACCAGAACCAGCATGAGAGATCATATTTCTCCAGTTTTAGCCTCTCTTCATTGGTTGCCTGTTGAATCTAGAATAGAATTTAAAATCCTTCTCCTTACATATAAAGCCCTCCACAACCAGGCACCACTATATATCAAAGACCTCATTGTTCCTTATATACCAAGTAGAGTACTTCGTTCGCAGACTGCAGGCTTACTTGTGGTTCCTAGAGTCTCAAAGAGCCGAGCAGGAGGCAGAGCCTTTGGTTATCAGGCCCCTCTCTTATGGAATAAGCTCCCAGTTAGTGTTAGGGAAGCAGACACCCTCCCCACCTTTAAGACTAGGCTGAAGACTTATCTTTTTGATAAGTCCTATAGCTAGGGATGGTTAGCATCCCTTAGTTATGCTGCTATAGGTTTAGACTGCTGAGGGACATTTCCTGATACACTGAGCTTCTTTCTTTTTCTCTTTATCTCTTTCTTTTACCCCCCCCCCCCCCCCCCCCCCCCCCCCCAATAACAGTGTTGCATCATTAACATGTATGTCTCCTGTCTCAGCAGGTCTCCCTGGCCGGGAGTAGCAGTTCCTGTTGTCTGTTGTCTTTCTGTCCTCTTCCCCCCACACAGCAGAGGCAGATGGCTGCCTGTCCTGAGCTGGGTTCTGCCGGAGGTTTCCTTCCTGTTAAAAGGGAGTTTTTTCCTTCCCACTGTTGCCAGTGTGCTTGCTCAGGATGGGAGATTGAGTTGGACTCAACTCAATCTGTTGGTTTCCTTATATAGGCTGTTATGAATTGGCCTTCATTATGTTTTCCCCTCTGTCTGTAAAGCGTCTTGAGATGGCATTGCCGTGATTTGACGCTATATAAATAAAGTTGAATTGAATTGAAAAACAGGTCAGATAAATAAGAAGGACCAAGACCATTAAGACATTTATAAACCACTAAAAGAACCTTAAAACCAATCCTGAATTGCACAGGGAGCCAATGCAGCGACTTTAAAACTGGTGTAATGTGTTCCCGCCCCCTGGTCCTTGTCAGAACTCGTGCCGCCGAGTTCTGCATTAGTTGTGAACTAGACATACTCTTTATGGGAAGACCAGAGAGCAGGGCATTACAGTAGTCTAGTCTACTAGAAATAAAAGCATGCATTAGTACCTCCGTGCCGGCAAGAGAGAGAAATGGGCGGACTCTGGCGATGTTTTTAAGATGACAAAATCCTGTCTTTCCAGGAGAGGCAAGAGAGAGAAATGGGCGGACTCTGGCGATGTTTTTAAGATGACAAAATCCTGTCTTTGTAACATTTCTGATATGTGGAATAAAATTCAGTCAAAAATAACAACCAGATTTCGTACACACTGGGAGGATTTAAAACTCTGCAGTTTGCATGAAATGATCTCTCTCTTGTCTTCAGGACCGATGACTAAAACTTTAGTCTTGTCCTGGTTGAGCTGTAAGAAGTTCTCTGCCATCCATGACTTTATATCTAAAATACAGTTTAAAAGGGTGTTAACTGGCTCCAGGTCATCAGGAGACACGGCGATGTAAAGCTGTGAATCATCAGCATAGCTGTGAAAATCAATGCCGTGTCTCCTGATGACGTCTCCAAGTGGCAACATATACAGGTTAAAAAGTAATGGGCCTAAAATTGATCCTTGGGGAACCCCACATTTTATTTTATGGATCTTTGAGAAGCATGTATCCATACTTATAAAATAAACTGTCGATCTGTGAGATAGGAGTAAAACAATTTTAAAACAGTACCTGAGAGGCCCACCAGACATCTTAGTCTGTTTAATAAAATCTGGTGGTCTACTGTATCGAAAGCGGCACTGAGATCCAGCAGCACCAGGACAGAAGGTTTATGTGCATCCAGATTGCCTCTTAGATCATTCACAATCTTTAAAAGGGCCGTCTCAGTACTGTGGTTTGTCCTAAAACCAGACTGACATTTTTCTAAGATATTATTTCTGTTTAAAAACTCATTTAGCTGAATAAAAACAACTTTTTCTATCATTTACTTTAAGAGTCATGGATGTGAATGTCTCAGAAACTTAATTTCAGGAAAGCAGGTTATCTCAGAAAGACACAGTTCAGAGCTTCTCTTGATGGTATTAGTTTAACACAAGTAAGAGATGTCCATCTGGTGCAAAAGGGACACTCTTTAAGTTGCAAAAACATTCATCCTATTGTTACTAAAATAAGCAGTAAGGGGACACGCAAACTGAAGTTTGAAGCATCTCTGGAGAAGAAACATGAAGAAGGCTTTTATCATTCTCTGTGACAGCACATACAGATACACAATGTTAAAATTGGCTGACATTGGCTTTAAAATCATCTTTCTGACATCATCGATACAATCTAGGAGAAACTGGTATCGGATATGAGCCAAATATCCAATATTGTGCATCCTTAATGTCAAATTAAACCTGTGGATGTGAGTTGTTGATGTGGTAACATTGTCATTAGGTAAAACTGTCTCTTCTTCCCCAGGGGTTTGTAGAAACACAAGAGATAGATTTCTTGTTGATATTTGGTTGAGATTTTGTTTGTGGAAAAAAAAACTTGAAAAAATTACTTAAGCCATTATTTTAAGAGGATGATAAAACATAGCTATAAGTAAAACAGACTCACTCACCTGAGAAAAACCGTCAAGGCGAGACAGTCTGCCCAGTTACCAACCGCATGCCAACACTCTTAAACTTAATAGCTAATCTTATGGGTTTTTTTTTTCAGTGATTCTAGTTATTATCTGCTCAGTATACACTGGCTGTGTCTCAATCAGTGCACTAACACTACTTCGCACACTATGTTTCAGTGTGTAGTGCGTTTACACTGACTTTTGCACAAAAAACGCAGTGCACTGAAAGTACCCGGTTGCGGCCCTAAACCCGCCCATAAATGCAGTGTGGAACGATGGACACTTTGTGCACTAAATCGACGCCATTTTGCTGACGTAGCGGAAGAGGATGGACTTTCCATCAGTTTACCAGGTAAATAATGGTGGAGTTTAACGCCGGTCCAGACGGGGATTGATTTGTATAAATGTAAGTATTAAATTATCCCATTATGATTGTGATACTGCAGCCTGCTAATCTATCCCTGACGACAGTTATGGATCTGACCATTTGTCAGACTCGGTAGTTAGCACCGTAGGTTAGCACACTGTTAGAAGTTTTTATCCGCTGTAGTGGACGTATACAGGTTATATGTGTTATAAATGATGAATGTTATAGGTTCTGTATGTTCATTCATCCTTGTTGAACGTCCAGATGAAGCATTGTGGTGTTTATAACGTAAACTATTAATACCGATATAGCGCCAGTTTTTAGAGCGCGGTCCGTTACTATGGTTACCAATGATGCCATAAATCTGCATCGTATCGTCAGATCTGAACTGCTGAGACTGAACAAGAAAATATAGATATAAAATAAACATAGTAGTGAATTTAGTTGGTATGATTATTAGAGTGCAAAGTGTGAGGTGTGTAACTTTCTTCTGCATGGCTCCACCTCGTCTGTCCCTGATTGAAAATCCATCGAGTGTGTGTGTGTGTGTGTGTGTTTAGTTTACGTTGTAGTTGGTGTCATGTAATATTTACTGAATGTTTCGTGTGTTTTGTGTATGGTAATAAATCAATTACAAAATATTTAACTATATTAGAAAAATGTAAAGAGAAGTTCACTGTAGATCTTCATGATATAGAGACACACAATTTGTTTCCCATTCACCAAATTATTTATTGTTTAGATATAAATGCAGTCATGATCTGGGGAGTAACACATCATTACCATCCTCTGCTTCTCATCAGTCTCACAGATGGTTCCTGGAGACGCTGCTGGTTCTCCTTCTGGTTGTTTCCCAGCTGCCCTCCTGATATCTTCATCATCATCATCATCATCATCTGGCTCCAGAAGGTCACCGCTGCTCATGCAGAAGTTGTGGAGGACGGTGGACGTACTTCACCTCCTTCCAGAGCCTTTAGGAAGACGGACCTCCACCTGGTCTCTAGGATCCTGAAAGACGGACCTCCACCTGGTCTCTCGGATCCTGAAAGACGGACCTCCACCTGGTCTCTAGGGTCCTGAAAGACGGACCTCCACCTGGTCTCTAGGATCCTGAAAGACGGACCTCCACCTGGTCTCTAGGATCCTGAAAGACGGACCTCCACCTGGTCTCTAGGATCCTGAAAGACCTCTCCACACACACCTGGCTTCTGACAGGCAGCAGGTGATGCGAGCTTGCAGGTGGATTCAGACAGGCTGCCTGAGGAGCGTCATGAGAAAGATGGACCTCCACCTGGTCTCTAGGATCCTGAAAGATGGACCTCCACCTGGTCTCTAGGATCCTGAAAGACGGACCTCCACCTGGTCTCTAGGATCCTGAAAGACGGACCTCCACCTGGTCTCTAGGATCCTGAAAGACGGACCTCTACCTGGTCTCTAGGATCCTGAAAGATGGACCTCCACCTGGTCTCTAGGATCCTGAAAGACGGACCTCCACCTGGTCTCTAGGATCCTGAAAGACGGACCTCCACCTGGTCTCTAGGATCCTGAAAGACGGACCTCTACCTGGTCTCTAGGATCCTGAAAGACGGACCTCCACCTGGTCTCTAGGATCCTGAAAGACGGACCTCTACCTGGTCTCTAGGATCCTGAAAGACGGACCTCCACCTGGTCTCTAGGATCCTGAAAGACGGACCTCTACCTGGTCTCTAGGATCCTGAAAGACGGACCTCCACCTGGTCTCTAGGATCCTGAAAGACGGACCTCCACCTGGTCTCTAGGATCCTGAAAGACGGACCTCTACCTGGTCTCTAGGATCCTGAAAGACGGACCTCCACCTGGTCTCTAGGATCCTGAAAGACGGACCTCCACCTGGTCTCTAGGATCCTGAAAGACGGACCTCTACCTGGTCTCTAGGATCCTGAAAGACGGACCTCCACCTGGTCTCTAGGATCCTGAAAGACGGACCTCCACCTGGTCTCTAGGATCCTGAAAGACCTCTCCACACACACCTGGCTTCTGACAGGCAGCAGGTGAAGCGAGCTTGCAGGTGGATTCAGACAGGTTGCCTGAGGAGCGTCATGAGGAAGATGGACCTCCACCTGGTCTCTAGGATCCTGAAAGATGGACCTCCACCTGGTCTCTAGGATCCTGAAAGACGGACCTCCACCTGGTCTCTGGGATCCTGAAAGATGGACCTCCACCTGGTCTCTAGGATCCTGAAAGACGGACCTCCACCTGGTCTCTAGGATCCTGAAAGACGGACCTCCACCTGGTCTCCAGGATCCTGAAAGACGGACCTCCACCTGTTCTCTAGGATCCTGAAAGATGGACCTCCACCTGGTCTCTAGGATCCTGAAAGATGGACCTCCACCTGGTCTCTAGGATCCTGAAAGATGGACCTCCACCTGGTCTCTAGGATCCTGAAAGACGGACCTCCACCTGGTCTCTAGGGTCCTGAAAGACGGACCTTCACCTGGTCTCTAGGCTCCTGAAAGACGGACCTCCACCTGGTCTCTAGGATCCTGAAAGACGGACCTCCACCTGGTCTCTAGGATCCTGAAAGACGGACCTCCACCTGGTCTCTAGGATCCTGAAAGACGGACCTCCACCTGGTCTCTAGGATCCTGAAAGACGGACCTCCACCTGGTCTCTAGGATCCTGAAAGACGGACCTCTACCTGGTCTCCAGGATCCTGAAAGACGGACCTCTACCTGGTCTCTAGGATCCTGAAAGACGGACCTCCACCTGGTCTCTAGGATCCTGAAAGACGGACCTCCACCTGGTCTCTAGGATCCTGAAAGACGGACCTCTACCTGGTCTCTAGGATCCTGAAAGACGGACCTCCACCTGGTCTCTAGGATCCTGAAAGACGGACCTCCACCTGGTCTCTAGGATCCTGAAAGACCTCTCCACACACACCTGGCTTCTGACAGGCAGCAGGTGAAGCGAGCTTGCAGGTGGATTCAGACAGGTTGCCTGAGGAGCGTCATGAGGAAGATGGACCTCCACCTGGTCTCTAGGATCCTGAAAGACGGACCTCCACCTGGTCTCTGGGATCCTGAAAGATGGACCTCCACCTGGTCTCTAGGATCCTGAAAGACGGACCTCCACCTGGTCTCTAGGATCCTGAAAGACGGACCTCCACCTGGTCTCCAGGATCCTGAAAGACGGACCTCCACCTGTTCTCTAGGATCCTGAAAGATGGACCTCCACCTGGTCTCTAGGATCCTGAAAGATGGACCTCCACCTGGTCTCTAGGATCCTGAAAGACGGACCTCCACCTGGTCTCTAGGGTCCTGAAAGACGGACCTTCACCTGGTCTCTAGGCTCCTGAAAGACGGACCTCCACCTGGTCTCTAGGATCCTGAAAGACGGACCTCCACCTGGTCTCTAGGATCCTGAAAGACGGACCTCCACCTGGTCTCTAGGATCCTGAAAGACGGACCTCCACCTGGTCTCTAGGATCCTGAAAGACGGACCTCCACCTGGTCTCTAGGATCCTGAAAGACGGACCTCCACCTGGTCTCTAGGATCCTGAAAGACGGACCTCTACCTGGTCTCCAGGATCCTGAAAGACGGACCTCCACCTGGTCTCTAGGATCCTGAAAGATGGACCTCCACCTGGTCTCTAGGATCCTGAAAGACGGACCTCTACCTGGTCTCTGGGATCCTGAAAGATGGACCTCCACCTGGTCTCTAGGATCCTGAAAGACGGACCTCCACCTGGTCTCTAGGATCCTGAAAGACGGACCTCCACCTGGTCTCCAGGATCCTGAAAGACGGACCTCCACCTGTTCTCTAGGATCCTGAAAGATGGACCTCCACCTGGTCTCTAGGATCCTGAAAGATGGACCTCCACCTGGTCTCTAGGATCCTGAAAGACGGACCTCCACCTGGTCTCTAGGGTCCTGAAAGACGGACCTTCACCTGGTCTCTAGGCTCCTGAAAGACGGACCTCCACCTGGTCTCTAGGATCCTGAAAGACGGACCTCCACCTGGTCTCTAGGATCCTGAAAGACGGACCTCCACCTGGTCTCTAGGATCCTGAAAGACGGACCTCCACCTGGTCTCTAGGATCCTGAAAGACGGACCTCCACCTGGTCTCTAGGATCCTGAAAGACGGACCTCCACCTGGTCTCCAGGATCCTGAAAGACGGACCTCCACCTGGTCTCTAGGATCCTGAAAGACGGACCTCCACCTGGTCTCTAGGATCCTGAAAGACGGACCTCCACCTGGTCTCCAGGATCCTGAAAGACGGACCTCCACCTGTTCTCTAGGATCCTGAAAGATGGACCTCCACCTGGTCTCTAGGATCCTGAAAGATGGACCTCCACCTGGTCTCTAGGATCCTGAAAGATGGACCTCCACCTGGTCTCTAGGATCCTGAAAGACGGACCTCCACCTGGTCTCTAGGGTCCTGAAAGACGGACCTTCACCTGGTCTCTAGGCTCCTGAAAGACGGACCTCCACCTGGTCTCTAGGATCCTGAAAGACGGACCTCCACCTGGTCTCTAGGATCCTGAAAGACGGACCTCCACCTGGTCTCTAGGATCCTGAAAGACGGACCTCCACCTGGTCTCTAGGATCCTGAAAGACGGACCTCCACCTGGTCTCTAGGATCCTGAAAGACGGACCTCTACCTGGTCTCCAGGATCCTGAAAGACGGACCTCTACCTGGTCTCTAGGATCCTGAAAGACGGACCTCCACCTGGTCTCTAGGATCCTGAAAGACGGACCTCCACCTGGTCTCTAGGATCCTGAAAGACGGACCTCCACCTGGTCTCTAGGATCCTGAAAGACGGACCTCCACCTGGTCTCTAGGATCCTGAAAGACGGACCTCCACCTGGTCTCTAGGATCCTGAAAGACCTCTCCACACACACCTGGCTTCTGACAGGCAGCAGGTGAAGCGAGCTTGCAGGTGGATTCAGACAGGTTGCCTGAGGAGCGTCATGAGGAAGATGGACCTCCACCTGGTCTCTAGGATCCTGAAAGACGGACCTCCACCTGGTCTCTGGGATCCTGAAAGATGGACCTCCACCTGGTCTCTAGGATCCTGAAAGACGGACCTCCACCTGGTCTCTAGGATCCTGAAAGACGGACCTCCACCTGGTCTCCAGGATCCTGAAAGACGGACCTCCACCTGTTCTCTAGGATCCTGAAAGATGGACCTCCACCTGGTCTCTAGGATCCTGAAAGATGGACCTCCACCTGGTCTCTAGGATCCTGAAAGACGGACCTCCACCTGGTCTCTAGGGTCCTGAAAGACGGACCTTCACCTGGTCTCTAGGCTCCTGAAAGACGGACCTCCACCTGGTCTCTAGGATCCTGAAAGACGGACCTCCACCTGGTCTCTAGGATCCTGAAAGACGGACCTCCACCTGGTCTCTAGGATCCTGAAAGACGGACCTCCACCTGGTCTCTAGGATCCTGAAAGACGGACCTCCACCTGGTCTCTAGGATCCTGAAAGACGGACCTCCACCTGGTCTCTAGGATCCTGAAAGACGGACCTCTACCTGGTCTCCAGGATCCTGAAAGACGGACCTCCACCTGGTCTCTAGGATCCTGAAAGATGGACCTCCACCTGGTCTCTAGGATCCTGAAAGACGGACCTCTACCTGGTCTCTGGGATCCTGAAAGATGGACCTCCACCTGGTCTCTAGGATCCTGAAAGACGGACCTCCACCTGGTCTCTAGGATCCTGAAAGACGGACCTCCACCTGGTCTCCAGGATCCTGAAAGACGGACCTCCAC
This sequence comes from Telmatherina bonti, assembly GCF_933228915.1. Taxonomy (NCBI): domain Eukaryota; kingdom Metazoa; phylum Chordata; class Actinopteri; order Atheriniformes; family Telmatherinidae; genus Telmatherina; species Telmatherina bonti. The sequence continues at coordinate 31,679,333 of NC_136618.1, forward strand.
CTGTTCTCTAGGATCCTGAAAGATGGACCTCCACCTGGTCTCTAGGATCCTGAAAGATGGACCTCCACCTGGTCTCTAGGATCCTGAAAGACGGACCTCCACCTGGTCTCTAGGGTCCTGAAAGACGGACCTTCACCTGGTCTCTAGGCTCCTGAAAGACGGACCTCCACCTGGTCTCTAGGATCCTGAAAGACGGACCTCCACCTGGTCTCTAGGATCCTGAAAGACGGACCTCCACCTGGTCTCTAGGATCCTGAAAGACGGACCTCCACCTGGTCTCTAGGATCCTGAAAGACGGACCTCCACCTGGTCTCTAGGATCCTGAAAGACGGACCTCCACCTGGTCTCTAGGATCCTGAAAGACGGACCTCTACCTGGTCTCCAGGATCCTGAAAGACGGACCTCCACCTGGTCTCTAGGATCCTGAAAGATGGACCTCCACCTGGTCTCTAGGATCCTGAAAGACGGACCTCTACCTGGTCTCTAGGATCCTGAAAGATGGACCTCCACCTGGTCTCTAGGATCCTGAAAGATGGACCTCCACCTGGTCTCTAGGATCCTGAAAGACGGACCTCCACCTGGTCTCTGGGATCCTGAAAGATGGACCTCCACCTGGTCTCTAGGATCCTGAAAGACGGACCTCCACCTGGTCTCTAGGATCCTGAAAGACGGACCTCCACCTGGTCTCCAGGATCCTGAAAGACGGACCTCCACCTGTTCTCTAGGATCCTGAAAGATGGACCTCCACCTGGTCTCTAGGATCCTGAAAGATGGACCTCCACCTGGTCTCTAGGATCCTGAAAGATGGACCTCCACCTGGTCTCTAGGATCCTGAAAGACGGACCTCCACCTGGTCTCTAGGGTCCTGAAAGACGGACCTTCACCTGGTCTCTAGGCTCCTGAAAGACGGACCTCCACCTGGTCTCTAGGATCCTGAAAGACGGACCTCCACCTGGTCTCTAGGATCCTGAAAGACGGACCTCCACCTGGTCTCTGGGATCCTGAAAGATGGACCTCCACCTGGTCTCTAGGATCCTGAAAGACGGACCTCCACCTGGTCTCTAGGATCCTGAAAGACGGACCTCCACCTGGTCTCCAGGATCCTGAAAGACGGACCTCCACCTGTTCTCTAGGATCCTGAAAGATGGACCTCCACCTGGTCTCTAGGATCCTGAAAGATGGACCTCCACCTGGTCTCTAGGATCCTGAAAGACGGACCTCCACCTGGTCTCTAGGGTCCTGAAAGACGGACCTTCACCTGGTCTCTAGGCTCCTGAAAGACGGACCTCCACCTGGTCTCTAGGATCCTGAAAGACGGACCTCCACCTGGTCTCTAGGATCCTGAAAGACGGACCTCCACCTGGTCTCTAGGATCCTGAAAGACGGACCTCCACCTGGTCTCTAGGATCCTGAAAGACGGACCTCCACCTGGTCTCTAGGATCCTGAAAGACGGACCTCCACCTGGTCTCTAGGATCCTGAAAGACGGACCTCTACCTGGTCTCCAGGATCCTGAAAGACGGACCTCCACCTGGTCTCTAGGATCCTGAAAGATGGACCTCCACCTGGTCTCTAGGATCCTGAAAGACGGACCTCTACCTGGTCTCTAGGATCCTGAAAGATGGACCTCCACCTGGTCTCTAGGATCCTGAAAGATGGACCTCCACCTGGTCTCTAGGATCCTGAAAGACGGACCTCCACCTGGTCTCTGGGATCCTGAAAGATGGACCTCCACCTGGTCTCTAGGATCCTGAAAGACGGACCTCCACCTGGTCTCTAGGATCCTGAAAGACGGACCTCCACCTGGTCTCCAGGATCCTGAAAGACGGACCTCCACCTGTTCTCTAGGATCCTGAAAGATGGACCTCCACCTGGTCTCTAGGATCCTGAAAGATGGACCTCCACCTGGTCTCTAGGATCCTGAAAGATGGACCTCCACCTGGTCTCTAGGATCCTGAAAGACGGACCTCCACCTGGTCTCTAGGGTCCTGAAAGACGGACCTTCACCTGGTCTCTAGGCTCCTGAAAGACGGACCTCCACCTGGTCTCTAGGATCCTGAAAGACGGACCTCCACCTGGTCTCTAGGATCCTGAAAGACGGACCTCCACCTGGTCTCTAGGATCCTGAAAGACGGACCTCCACCTGGTCTCTAGGATCCTGAAAGACGGACCTCTACCTGGTCTCTAGGATCCTGAAAGACGGACCTCCACCTGGTCTCTAGGATCCTGAAAGATGGACCTCCACCTGGTCTCTAGGATCCTGAAAGACGGACCTCCACCTGGTCTCTAGGATCCTGAAAGACGGACCTCCACCTGGTCTCTAGGATCCTGAAAGACGGACCTCCACCTGGTCTCTAGGATCCTGAAAGACGGACCTCTACCTGGTCTCCAGGATCCTGAAAGACGGACCTTCACCTGGTCTCTAGGATCCTGAAAGATGGACCTCCACCTGGTCTCTAGGATCCTGAAAGACAGACCTCCATCTGGTCTCTAGGATCCTGAAAGACCTCTCCACACACACCTGGCTTCTGACAGGCAGCAGGTGAAGCGAGCTTGCAGGTGGATTCAGACAGGCTGCCTGAGGAGCGTCATGAGGAAGATGGACCGCTACAAGCAGGAGGAGATTCAATAAAGGATTCAATAAAATGTTTCTGTAACAACTTTGCTGCGTCTCTGTGTCTGAGCATCTTCTTTACAGCATTACATTCCCTACATTATCATTTATAATCCGTTTCCTGTTGCTAAATGTGCACAGTATCAGAGTAAACACCAGTTAAAACACGTGTTTCATGTAAAGGACATTTTTTCCACTGACAATATCTTTGCATATTTAAAAGCTGTTTTATTAGTGTTTTGATTTGTACTTTATTATATTAATAAGCATGTGGGAGACATGCAGAGACACATGACAGTCTGATGGTGCTTTGTATTGTTAACAACTGAGATAGATCCCTCTAGTGTAGGCCATAATATATGATGATATGATACATAAAGTTATGTTTGCTGGATTTGTTCATTTATTTATTACAACTTCCTAAAAAGAATTTAGTGGGATGAACCGTCTCTGAAACGATGAGCCAATAATGATGCGAGGCTGGCAACAGGTACGCACTCTGGGCACGTATGCAGGCGGGTCATACACGTTAAAATAAATAAATATACGTACCAACTCATGTTCAGCCAATCAGAGGAGGATCCTTCGTCACCTTTAATGCGATGGAGTTTCATGAAGCAGCAAATTCATTCTCCTAATTTAGCGCTTTGTTTTACTTTTGGCGGCAGAAGAGTTGTGGTCAAATGCGAGTTCGTCTCTACCGGTTAGTGCTCTACGTCCATGTTCCATTTGGGACAGCACTTACCCACCATAGTGCGCACTACAGAGAAAAGTGCGTAGTGCACACTACGCACTGCATTCCAGTGCACTAACAAATTGAGACACAGCCACTGTAATGGCAAAAATGGTACCTATCTACATACAAAGAGTGCTTTAAAATTATTCCAGACTATAACAAAGCAGACTTTTGTCCTCTCCAGCGAGATCACTCATACCTTACATGATTCTACGACAGACTTTCCGACGTACACCAGAGATAAAACCCCAGGATGTTTTCCTTGTTGCACAGAGCTGAAAGCCTCCTGCAGCAAAATCAAGATGAAGGCAAGAATCCAACCTTCAAAAGAGCAAAGGAATCACAGTTCCCCTTAAGGCCTGTTAGGACTATAGGTCAGCAGTCCAGCTCAGTTCCTGACAACAGAAAATATATAGCTTCATTTTGTTGACGGAGACACGCTTGCCGGTGTGTGTGTGTGTGTGTGTGTGTGTGTGTGTGAGAGAGAAGGGCTGGGAGGTGGAAGAGAGAAGAGAGAGAGAGAAAAGAAGTAAAGAAGTGAAGTGAGACAAACCCAGGTGGAGACCCTGACTGTGTGACCTTTCCTCCATCTCAGCCAGGGATTCACTTTCTTTCTGTCCTTCTCAACATTTTATTACACAGCCGTCCACATCGCTGTTATATTCGTCAATCTGAGCCAACATGAAGGCAGGGCTTGAGATTAGCATCCACTCTCCCATTAAGGTTAACATTAAGCTTGGCTGTAGAGCTTTGACTAAAAATGTTTCAGGCCTGTTTCCATAAACAAGTCTGGTCCAGGTTGGTTTGGTTTGATTTGGTTTGGTCTGGGTTGAGATGTTTGCTTCTGTGTTTCCAGAGGCAGAAAATAGGACAGGAGCCAGAAATTTAATCTAAACTGTCCTACTTTTCTGGGGTCCTGACCTTACTGACCCTACAGGGTGGCGCTATAACACAGCAATCGTCTGATTGGTGGAAAGATCCATCGCTTCCTGTGAGACTCAGTAATCAGAACAAAGCAGGAACATCTCCATTTTTAAATATATGTTGGATTTACGGTCATTTAAAGCTAGAAAACAAGAAGAATGTCTGCCATCCTCCTCTGTTTCTGGAGGAGGAGGATGGCCTACTTCTTTAGGAAGATGTGCTGCTGCTATGACATCATGTAGCTAATATGTAGCTGATGTACCTATCACTGGCTGATCCTTGTATTCCAGGTAAGAGTATGGTCAGCTTAGAAAACCCCACAAAGGTCAGGGTTTACCAATCCAAACTGGACCTGCTGGTGGAAATGGGGCTTCTGAAGCTGACTGCTATGGGGGAACAGCTAACTTTTGACCCTTCTTCTCTGTCTATAGAACAGGGGTGTCAGAACCCAGTCCTCAAGGGCCGGAATCCAGCAGGTTGTTGTTTTTTCCCCTCCACCAACACAGCTGATTCAAATCAATGGATCCAGCAGCTTCTTGTCAACCTGTTTGAGTGTTGGTCAGGTGTGTTGGAGCATGGAGACAACAAAAACCTGCAGGATACCCCTGCTATAGACAATCCATGTTGGTGGACTTTATCCATCCAGTTTCTTAACCACTTGGTCCAATTAAGGGAAACTGGAGTGTATCCCAGCAATCATTGGGCAAGAGGCAGGTACATCCTGGACAGGTTGCCATTCCCATTGCAGGGCCAGGCTGTTAAAGTTTTGCAGGTTGTAGGCTGGATTCAGGAACTGAGTCGACAGCAGGTTGAGGGGAAAAAGAACAAAAACGGCTTTATTATGAATCCAATCTTGGATAGTCAAAGCTGACTGGGTCATGAATTCTTTCCTCGGAAGAAAACCCAACGATCTGACAACAACTGAATGCAGCCTGGCTCTTATATAGGCTGAGCTGACAAGTCGCAGGTGAGTGGATTCCCCCATTAACCCCAGGTGAGCACAATCTCCAATCAGTGCACTTGCTTTGCCAGTTGGATCTCTGAATAGAAAAAACAAAACATAAATAGCATAAACACAATTCCAACACAGGCAGACTTTAGTTTGATGGAAACTCTATGTGGCCAGTCACATGCAGGAACAGACTAGGATCATCCCATGATGTGATAGAAGGGAGGGGGTTCTGCAGGAATTCAGAGGAGCAGCTTTAAATGTAAACACCACTGGAAAACTGGCCATGTTCTTATGTTAGCGTGTGTGGTGTCCATAACAAGCTACAACCTGAAAAAGTCCAGCTGAATGAACTTAAATGATGTTTAAACGCAGTAAAACATACAGAAAGGAAACCAGAAATGTGGCTTCTTGGTACTAACTAGTTAATAACTGACTTTGTTTCTCGCTGTAAAAAAAAAACAAAAAAACATTGACAGTTTGTTGCTTCTTTGCTTTTTCATTTAAAAAAAATGTAAATAAAAACTATTTAAAGAGACGTGTGATTAAATGCATTTAGTTGCACCAATAATTTGGATTATTTTCTCTAACAGTGCATGCATGCTGCAGAGCTAATTAGCCCATTTTACTTCACTGGATCCTGTGATAATCATGAATATGTAGATGATACTTGACTGACTGACTTGTATTAACCCAGTATTCAGGAGGTGTTTCGTCGGTTTCTTTCCTTCAGTTCCCGCTCTTCCCCTTTTCCTTTGAGGCTCAGAAAATAAAGGAGCCTTTCATTGTTAAAGGCACAGACAATTTGTTTGACAATGTCAGTCTGTACAGCTCTGCAGAGGAGAGAATTACTTCTACTTATCACTCCTCTGATATCCCTTCCTCCCAGCTTTCTTTAATTCTTCTCCTTTATTTCCTCTTCCCTTCGCTGCTACTTATTTGGCATTAACATGTAGCGGCAGTGAGCACTGCCATAAACACAACAGGAAGCTCATTGCGTGTGTGTGTGTGTGTGTGTGCGTCACTGTGTAAACTAGGGTGCCTTTGATCTGATAAAAGCATCTAATTTGGACGGCTGGAAGTTTACATAGTTTAGTTTCCTTCAATCCGGAGCTTTTCTTCTTCATTTCCATTTTACCGGCGACTGGCAGCTCGGCGTTCCAACATGGCCGGGCCAACGCCATGTGGAGGAAATGTTTTGACAATTGGTTTTTATCAAATTTGGTTTGAGGTTTCTTATTCGCCTTGTGCGGCAGACCATTAGATTAAAACTCTGCTTGTGTAAATCCTTTTCACTTCTCACATGATTGATGTTCCAGAGGCGCAACAAAAAACAAGTTTCCACAAAGTGAAGCTTTTACCAGCACACATTTCATCTCTAGCATGCTCGCCGTTTTTCATGGCTACAGCTGACATTAACAGGAATGAGAAAGGCTGCGAGGCTCACTTTTCAATATAAAGTCTTTTGTCTTTTCATTCTGAGAGGTCTGAAGTAAATTCTTAAGTCTGATGCCTTGAAATGGCCAAGTTTCCTAGTGTGGTTTGTATTTATCAAGAGAAAAGATACAACATAAAGCATCTGCTGATGTATGTCCACTCCTCAGCTTCACCTGTTCAGCTTCACCTGTTCGCCTGCTGTTCACAGCAATATCTAATCAGCCAATCACACGGCAGCAGGTAGCCATGTAGACATGCTGAAGACGACTTGCTGAAGTTCAAACTGAGCATCAGAATGGGAAAAAAAGGAGGTTTAATTGACTTTAAACGTGGCATGTTGTTGGTCTGAGTGTATACTGGGATTTTCACACACAACCATCTCCAGGGTTTCCAGAGAAGGTCTGAAGAAGAGAAAACATCCAGCAGTTCTCTGGACCAGAACCAGCAGCAGAAGACCACGCCGGGTTCCCTCCTGTCAGTAAGAACAGGAAACTGAGGCTACAATTCACACAGACTCACCAGAACTGGACAATAGAAGATGGAGAAACGTTGCTGGTCTGATGAGTCTCCAGTTCAGCTCCACATTCACATGGTAGGATCAGAATCTGCTGGAAACATCATGACAACATGGATCCGTCCTGCCGTCAGGATCAACGCTTCAGGCTGCTGCTGCTGGAACGGTCTTTCCTCCAATAATCCAGCAGGTTATTGCATCTTGTCAGTAAGCAAGGCCGCCTTAATGCACGGGCTTTCCTGGGCTAAAGTCCAGGGGCCCACAGAGTTTAGGGGCCGATCATTTTAGGGACAAAATTACCTAAAAAGTCTAACTGTTATGTAACTTGTAAGTTCTGCTGTCAATCAGCATCTTATGCACACCGGAGAGTGCTGATTGATCCAGATGAACCCGTTGCCACCAAGTTAAACCCCGCCCCCCCATGTGCAGACTCAAAACGAGAAGTCCAGCTCTTTGACGTGGATGGTGCATGTAGCCACACGGCTAAAGCCGGATCTGTTCCCAGCCTGCGTGTGACGCTAGAATTTTCCGTGGGGTTAAAACACAGTTTGCGGCTTATTTAAGGATTGTGTAAATGGGCGGCATTGAGCCCCTCCCTGAGCCGTCACCTTATCGTGGTGGAGGGGTTTGTGCATCCCGAAGATCCTAGCAGCTATGTTGTCGGGGGCTTTATGCCCCTGGGAGGGTCACCCATGGCAAACAGGTGTCTAGGGGAGGGACCAGACCAAGCACGGCTCATCGACCTCTACGATGACGACCAACCTGGGCATGAATGTTCCCTTGCCCGGACGTGGGTTACCGGGACCCCCCTCTGGAGCCAGGCCTGGAGGTGGGGTACGAGAGCAAGCGTCTGGTGGCCGGGCCTTCGCCCATGGGGCCCGGTCGGGCTCAGCCAGTGAGGCGGGGGACATTGAGTCCGAATGGGCTGTGTTCCGTGCCTCTATTACTGAGGCGGCCGGCCGGAGCTGTGGCTGTAAGGTAGTTGGTGCCTGTCGTGGCGGTAATCCCAGGACTCGTTGGTGGACACCAACAGTGAGGGATGCCGTCAAGCTGAAGAAGGAGTCCTATCGGGCCTTCTTGGCCTGTGGGACTCTGGAGGCAGCTGATGGGTACCGGCGGGCTAAGCGCCATGCGGCTTCGGCAGTTGCCGAGGCAAAAACTTGGGCATGGGAGGAGTTCGGCGAGGCCATGGAGAAAGACTTCCGGACGACTTCGAGGAGATTCTGGTCCACCATCCGGCGGCTCAGGGGGGGGAAGCAGTGCTCCATCAATACTGTGTACAGTGGAGGTGGGGAGCTGCTGACCTCAACTCGGGACGTAGTGGGTCGGTGGAAGGAATACTTCGAAGACCTCCTCAATCCTCCCAACACGTCTTCCGATGAGGAAGCAGAGCTGGGGGACTCAGGGGTGGACTCTCCTATCTCTGGGGCTGAAGTCGCTGAGGTGGTCAAAAAGCTCCTTGGCGGCAAGGCCCCGGGGGTGGATGAGATCTGCCCGGAGTTCCTCTGCAGCATTGCGTGGACATCAGGGGCAGTACCGCTGGATTGGCAGACTGGGGTGGTGGTCCCCCTTTTTAAGAAGGGGGACCGGAGGGTGTGTTCCAGTTACAGGGGAATCACACTCCTCAGCCTCCCTGGTAAGGTCTATTCAGGGGTCCTGGAGAGGAGGGTCCGCCGGATAGTCGAATCCCGGATTGAGGAAGAGCAGTGTGGTTTTCGTCCTGGTCGCGGAACCGTGGACCAGCTCTATACCCTCTTTGGGGTCCTGGAGGACGCATGGGAGTTTGCCCAACCAGTCTACATGTGCTTTGTGGACCTGGAGAAGGCATTCGACCGTGTCCCCCGGGGGCTCCTGTGGGGGGTACTCCGGGAGTATGGGGTACCGGACCCCCTTGTACGACCTGTCCGGTCCCTGTACAACAGGTGTCAGAGCTTGGTCCGCATTGCCGGTAGTAAGTCGGATTCGTTTCCGGTGAGGGTTGGACTCCGCCACGCTGCCCTTTATCACCGATTCTGTTCATAACTTATATGGACAGAATTTCTAGGCGCAGCCGAGGTGTTGAGGGGATCCAACTTGGTGGCCTCAGGATTGGGTCCCTGCTTTTTGCGGATGACGTGGTCCTGTTGGCTTCATCTGGTCGTGATCTCCAGGTCTCGCTTGAGCGATTCGTGGCCGAGTGTGAAGCAGCTGGGATGAGAATCAGCACCTCCAAATCTGAGACCATGGTCCTTAGCCGGAATAGGGTGGATTGCCCTCTCCGGGTCGGGAGTGAGGTCCTGCCTCAAGTGGAGGAGTTTAAATGTCTCGGGGTCTTGTTCACGAGTGAGGGAAAGATGGAGCGCGAGATCGACAGACGGATCGGTGCGGCGTCTGCAGTAATGCGGACTCTGCGCCGGTCTGTCGTGGTGAAGAAGGAGCTGAGCCAGAAGGCGAAGCTCTCCATTTATCAGTCGATCTACGTTCCTACCCTCACCTATGGTCATGAGCTGTGGGTCGTGACCGAAAGAAGGAGATCTCGTATACAGGCGGCTGAAATGGGTTTCCTCTGCAGGGTGGCCGGGTTCTCCCTTAGAGATAGGGTGAGGAGCTCGGTCATCCGGGAGGAGATCAGAGTAGAGCCGCTGCTCCTCCGCATCGAGAGGAACCGGTTGAGGTGGCTCGGGCATCTGGTCAGGATGCCTCCTGGACGCCTCCCTGGTGAGGTGTTCCAGGCACGTCCCTCGGGGAGGAGACCCCGGGGAAGACCCAGGACACGCTGGAGGGATTACATCTCTCGGCTGGCCTGGGAACACCTCGGGATCCCCCCCGCAGAGTTGGCAAATGTGTCTGGGGAGAGGGAAGTCTGGGCTTCCCTGCTTAGGCTGCTGCCCCAGCGACCCGACCCCGGATAAGCGGCAGAAGATGGATGGATGGATGGATGGATGGATGGGCGGCATTGAGGTGTGGACGTGTTGCAGACTGTGTTTAAATGAGGGTTTGAGCGTAACATGGTTTTGCAGCGTGGCGAGTTGGGAGAGACAACATGACCTAGCAAAGAAATCTGACACAAATAAACGCTTTATGGGAGGAAATTCATGAAAAAGTTGATGATGTTGGTTAAAGGCGAACAGGGGATGAAAGACAAAGGCGGAATAAAGACATTAGAAGGTGAATAAAAGAAAAATAAGAAATCCAACTACTGGAAAAAATCTTTTTGGTTTCAGTTAATAACAGCCGTGTGTATGGAAACCTCACAACCGTCACCGGCGACACACGACATTCAAGACTTGGACAGCACATCTCGGGGATCCAAGCTGCAACGCTACACGCAATATCTGTCATCTGCAGGTGTGTGTGATTCCTCTTCATATCCATCATGAGTTCCTCTAAAAGCTCCAAAATGTTGGATAAGCCAGATGTTCTGATGATTGTTTCCTCGTTCATCCTACAAACCTTCACACGAGGTGAAGAAGGCGTCTCCGCATCGCTCTGTTTTGTTTCAGTTTCTCCTTCTTCTGACAATAACAGCAGCCATGTGTGCAATAACACACACACACACACACACACACACACGTGAAACACATTAAATATAGACGCAGTTTCTTTCAGCAACATTGGTCCCTGGTTTAATAGATCACATTGCGGATTTTCTATTCATATATTTACATTTTCTCCTCCCAACACACACAGAACAGGCCGTTAACGCTGCGTATTAAACATTACGTTGGACGTACCGACAGACACGCTGTTTTTTTTAACATCATTAAAAGACACAACCCTCAATGCGTGCTCTTAATAAATCAGCTTGTAATATTTTGTTGTGTATGAAAACCTTTAGTGTATCCCGGCATAAGCTCACTGCCTTTTTATCAAGTAGAAAAATCAGCTGTGTGACTTTTTGACATTAAAAAAGAAAGGTGTGTGTTTGTGTGTGTGATCTGTGAATGATGTTACATCATATCAGCTCTATCTTGTCATCTTGACACTTAAAACCTGAAGTTTATGATACTTTTCTATCATGTGTTTATTTTCATGAGAACAGGCTTCTGGGGGATGACTTAGACTGGTCCAGTATGGACTTACTGGGCAGAAATGGGACTGATGGCTTGACAAAAATAAAATGATTTGTTTGCATCGGAACACACATAAACAGCAGAAACTGTCTCAGATCATATTTCAGACACAAACTGGGGAACATTGTCAGTAATTCTAACATTTATGATCACTGACATTCATTATAATGTGGATTTTAAGGACATAACCAAGTTTTCTGTGCAGAAGAGACCAGAAGAAAGAGCTTCCTGAAAGGACAGGGTAGTGTTTAGTGAAAACATCAGCAGGTTTTCACATGTTGTGTCTGAAAATGTGTCATGTTAATGAGCTGTTTCTGTTGAGGAAGCTTCACAGGATTGTTTCATCTGTTGCTGCTGTTATTTATTCATTCGTTATTGTATTCAACATTGTTCATTATGGTCATGTTATTAATAAGTTAATACAACTAAATAAAGAAAACCTCAGCGTAAACCTGGACATTATTTTCTGTAATGAGACTGGGTACATGTGGCCGACAGAACTTCTCAGCCCAGGTAAAACAGCAGGTACCAGTAAGCTCAAACCATATTCAGGGTTTGCATCAGAATCTCTGCTGTAGAGTAGCGTCCTTCCCTTTAGCTACGGGACAGGAATGATCCCAGCTGGTTTTACATGTTTTATATGTCGTCAGGTTTTTACCTCCTTCACTGTGTTGTAATCTTATTCCTATGGTGACCCAGGGGGTCTTATAGATAAAACATCATATAATTATTATTACTGAGTTTAATGTGGAGATGATGCCAGAGTAACGCCTCCAGAGGACAAGGATGGATGTTTACGGTCGGTAGAGGACTGAAACAGTCAGAGGGATGCAATGTCCCATGACTAGCAGGATGTTACCATACATGGGGAGCAGCCAGGGAAATGGGAACGTCCCACAAGTATTTAACATATCAGGAAGGCAGAAAGTCTGGAACTTCCTGTGTGAATGTTCTGTGTGTATAATGTGTATGTTCGGTTGTGTGAAACAGAAGGGTCAGATTGGAGTTGTGAGAGTATTTATATCCCTCAGCTTGTCTTCACCTCGCTGATGCTAAATCCTTATTACTGAACCATTTATCTGTATTATCTCTTGTAATAAATCTCTTCTAATAAGTAACTTAGAGGTGTGTGAGGTCTGAGTGGCGTGAGGGTTTGCCACAACTCTCAGCATAACCCCAAAAACATCTGTGTCATGATGGAGATGCTTTGTTGATATCACCCAAATGAAACGACCGTCTGGTGGAGAGAAAAATCCACAAAACTAGTTTATAACTTTATTTCAAACATCACAACAAGCATGTAGAAGATAACAACTCTGTTAAGGTGTGATGAGACTTGATGCTTATATATGTAGGTCGGTTTAATATGCAGACACACAACTTGCAAATGTCTGCAGAGCTGACAGAAAACAGGAATGGATTTTATTTAGGATGATTTCGTACCGTAATAAAAGAGCTGGAGCATAAATGAAAATGATGTTTAAAAGTTTAGTTTTAAACTGCGTGGGAAGGCCTCATCCGGCAGGGCCCGCTCTTCGTACGCCGTAACGTAGTCTCCAGAAGCGGGTGAATAAGTCCAAGCTGTTGTAGCAGAGCTCCAGGTTAGCTCACACACACACACTTCCTTCGCTCAGACTCGGCTTTCACACACTGCCGGTACTACAAGTTTATTTCTTTAAAAAGATCTGCAGCGCGCGCACACACACACACACACACACACACACACACACACACACGCACAATCTTTGTCTCTTTGTGCTTCTGTTGCTTTACACGATAACTGCACACACACTGTGAGATAAGATGTGTCTGTGATCTAAACATCACACAGGCGTATTTATAGAGGCCGACTCCAGGAAGTGACACATCGCTCCACTGATGTGACTCAGAAAGTGTCCCTACCAGAGGATTAGCTTAGAAACCAAACACGCCAGGTTTCTCCACCTGTGTGCTGTTTGTGTTGTTTCCTGTCTCTGGGAAAATCCACTTCCTGACTAACAATAAGCGTGCTTGTTGTGCAGGAGGAGGCGCAGCCTTGTTGTTGTACCTCGTTCACTGACAGCGACAACAAATAGTTTTCTTTGAAGGAAAGCCAAGCGGTGCTGCATGGTTTGTGTATTTAAAAACCGCCTTCTCCCAGTGCTGAGGCCCCCATGCTGAGTTAAATGAAGGCATTTATTCTCCAACTGAATCAGGCCTGGAGATATGCTTTCATTAGGACTGTGATTAGCATAGTGCTTGTTACCGCTGGGCCTGTTAGTGAAACAGAACTGTCTGTCTGTCTCTACATGTCCCCTCATTACAAACAACATGGAAATCAGCTGTTGAATTGAGTTATCCAAATCACAGAGAGGACACCAAGGTTACAGCTGGAAAACAGTTTAATAGCTTGAAAAAGAAGGATTGCTGACACTAATGTGCCTAAGCAAACAGAAAAACACAGGAAAACATCAAAGATTTGGCTTTTTTCTAAGGCAGGCCGGTCACGCACATGCAATGTGTTTCTGTAAAACTAAACTGTTGAAAGGTCTGGTGTCATCCTGCAGAAATAACCACAGACCTTCTGGGTAAAGATGTCCTGGTGGTCACTGATGCTTTTCTAATTCTCCTTCTTTTTTATATTTTTGCAACAAAAGAGTCCACCTGGACTTACCTAAACTAACAGGTTAGCCTGTGACTGGATGATCCCTACATCATGATACAGGATCTTCCAGCTGCAACAAGTTATTCAACCCCAACTAATAGAATGAGCAGCTTCTCTATGTGGAAAGACACATCATGTGGTCATGGGACAGATGTTATTCAGAAGGATCAGGTGACTGTCATCAAGCAGAAAGGACTAAAACTGGATTCAGAACTGTCCAAATCATCATTATAAACTGGAAGGATGGTGGGGAACCAGAGCTCCCAGGAAGACGTGGCGGGGAAACGGTGATCACTCTAAGGTTTGGTGAAACCAGATGGAAGAAAAACAGCAGTAGAACTCAGGACTGTGTTTAATAGTGAAAGTAAGAACATTTCCACATGAACAATGTGACTGAAAACCCGACAGAAACCACAAACCAGGGAGATTAACTGGAGGAAAAGGCTCCAGTTCGCTGGGGACCAGAGAGACTGGATTCTGGAGCTGGAAGAAGGTCCTTTGGTCCGATGAGTCCAGGCTGACCCTGTTCCAGAGTGATGTAGCATCAGGGTAAGAAGACAGATGAAGCAATGCAGCCATCATGCCTAGAACCTACAGTACCAGCCTGGTGGGGAAGTCTATTATCAGTGGTTGCTGAAGTTGGTGGGGTCTAGGTTCAGGTCAAGGTCCAGGTCTAGATTCAGGTCTATGTTCAGCAACATTATGTGTCTGAAAAATGAGTCCAGATGATACCTGGATATACTGAATGGGCAGGTTGTTCTGTCTTCCCTGGTGGCTCGGCCATATTCCAAGAGGACACCAGGATTCATGGCGTCAGATTGTGAAAGAGTTGTTCAGGGACCATGGACTGGCCACCATGGAGTCTAGACCTGAACCCCACTGAGAAACTTTGGAAAGTGCTAGAGAGGGCTGTGCATCGGGGTCAGACTCTCCCAGTGTTTTCCTGACAGTGACTCTACTGGTTTGCCTTCAAAATGCTGAAAAATAAATCACCTCACTTGGATGTCAACATTCGTTGGTTGAAGCTGCATTTCCCTGAACAACAGAGCAGAGGAAGTCTACTCTGCTGTCTGACATCTGCACGTGAACTCGCATGCGGAGTGATGGTTGACGGTTAGAGGGCCTAAATAAACATCCACAGGCAAGGTAAACATCGAGACAAGCTTATTACGTGTGGACTTTACAAGTTGAATAGACTTTTTTTTTTTTAAAAGGTATTGATGATGAAAACCAAATGTGGTGCTATTTAATGTTAAGTAATGGTTGCTAACGCTACCATAGGCTAATGAAGTTGACACTGGTTAGCTTACAGCGGTATTCATTACTGAAGCTTATCGAGAAGCTGTGAAAGATGATCCAACCAGAAAACAGAGTGACCTTTATTTGGTCAGACAGGGTATGTTGGGTTTTGCACCTTTTGTTAACGGCTGGAGGATGACCTGCTTTGGGAACCCGGACACACACTTCTCTGAGCACGTCATCAGGGATGAGAGATTTTCCTGCAGAGACGGTAAATGTTCCATATCTTTTGTATAATTCAGACTGGTTTGGTTTTGGAAGCAGCAGTTCACTCTCATGCCCAAGAATGGTTTTCTGAGGTATTCCCAAGACCGTCTAGCAGCATGGATCTTGGTGTTATGACAGGTTTCATGCAGTCCAACCTGTGGACTGATAGGTCACACACATCCAACAGAGGTTTCTGGCCTGATCCTATTTCCCCAGACTCTGTGCACAATGTTTTAATCTGAATATGCTTAAAGACACAAGTTTCTTTGTTTTATTTGAACAAATCAATAATTTGCTGAGGGAATTTGGCTCAAAATGAAAAAGAAGCCATTCAGTAAGTTGTGACTCATCCTACTTGGATAAATAAAGCCCACCATCTGCTGATGGTAGAATCTTCCAGAACCGTATTGCATGTAGATTGGTTTCTTTCTTTTTTTTTTTTACTTTACGTCTTTTCTGAAGCATATTGCTTGCAGGGTTCTTAATATCGTCTGAGTGAGGACATTGCAGCTGTAAGCCATGCAACCCGTGTTTGATATGAACATGAACTGAAGCCTATTTCCTGCATGCAATTCTCCAGCACGCTGACAAAATCTAAACGTTGCATTAATAAAGTGTTTAGGAGACATTTTTCATCAAGTGCAGTTTCAATATCCAGCACTGACTCGGCCAACAGCAGAGCAACATCATGAGAATAAATGAGGACTTTTTATCTGTTTATTGTGAAGAAATGTCCTGGAAATCATCTTGGCTGATAGATTTACATCAGTGGTTCTCCTACATTTCACTGCTCACATATACACAAATCATTTTGGGATTATGGTGAGACTTCAGAAGTAGTCTTTACTCCTAAACGTGTGCTGATTTACCTTTTCACATCTCTCTCTCTATACATCTATAGAAAACACCATCATAAATAAGGGACAGAACGCTCAGAGCCAATCAGAACAGCTGAAATGGGTTATAAGGTGGGACTCATGGATCTTGCAACTGTTTATGCAACAAATGACAATGATACATCGAAGGTTGCTGCATATTGGCAGGAACATGCGAGTCCTATTCTACTATTATATACATTCATTTTCCTAACCACTTAGTCTAATGATCGGTGGCGGGGAAGCTGGAGCCTATCCCAGTGATCTTTGGCTGAAAGGCAGGGTACACCCTGGACAGCTCATCAGTCCATCACAGGGTCACACAGAGACAGACAACCAGTCATGCAAACACTCAGACAAGTTAGAGTACACAATTAACCTAACATGTCATGGAAGCCGGAGAACCTGGAGAGTACCCACACATACAAAGGGAGAACATGCAAACTCCACACAGAAAGGCCACTGACCAAACCTCGTCTCAGCCACGGATTGAACCAGTGACCTTCTTGCTGGGAGACCACAATGCTAACCACTATGCAGCCCTGCAGCCCTCTTACAGACATTATTAACCCAAATTTACTGTCTTTGTGTCATCAGTCATTAATTTCAAGTCAAAGAACTGGTCCAGTATCATCCATAATCACACATACACAGGTTGCATGACTTCTACTGAGTATTTACAGTTCCCATCATGCATCTCTCTTGGTCTTTGACCCAACATCGACTCTGGATTATCAATGAGTTTTTAAATTAAGTTGATTTCTTGACTCACCTGATGGGGTTGAATATAATTTTTTATTATTTTTTATGAGACAGTTATTGATGTTGCTGTTAAATATTTACAGCAGGCCAGCTTTAATGGTTTTATTGGCTTATTTTGAGTTTTTTAAACATTTTGTTGTTTTAAGCAGCATTGCTAACCCTGACTCCTTTGTTACCATTTTGATTATTTTATAGCCCATCTCCTATCGTTACAATAAAACAAAACGAAAAGAAATGTGTGTGTTTGTCCATGTGGGCGACAGGCGGGGGGGGGGGTAGACCTGACCCACAGAAGCCCAGTGAGTGTCGGAGCCGCATTATAAAATGGAAAAAAATCCTGACTTTTGTATAAAGTCATCGTCATAAATGTGTAAATTCAAATGAATCGATAAAGTTGATTGATGACCCGGCTCGAATGTAAACATCCACACACATAAATGATGAAACGTGATCCAGTCAGAGGTTTGGAGAGCAACAAACATCATCATACAGACTTTAGGCTCCATCTGGCATGTGGGCATAAAACCTGAAATAAGATTTCAACCTTTGAAAATGTGAAACTGAATTTCTTTTCGTCCATTTTCTTCCCCACATCCACTCTGACATTTATCCCCCCCCAGCCATCCATGTTGCAGATTCCTCATCAGCTGCTCCAGACCTGCGACTCTCACAGAACCAGCTGCACCAGACCTGCCGTGACGTACGGCCCGGTGATATTTAGTCGTTCCGCGGGCAGCAGGACAGTGGCTGAAGGGCAGGCAAATACATTTTATGAGTCAGTGAATACGAGCAATTACAACTGTCAACAGAACACACTCAGGGATGAAGTCAGGTGGAGAGACAATAACCTTTTATCTGAGCCTTTGGTCAGTAGCAGGATGAACACGCCAGTCCTTTTCCATCTGACTGACCAGTTCAGCCGAGCCACTGGTCAGGTCGTTTAACTGGCTCCTCTCATGATTTCATCTCTGAGAAATGTTGATCATAATGGTGCCAATGGGTGGAACTGGTTGGGAGGGTGTGGATCTGTTGGTAGCTGCAGATGCTGTAGATGCCGGATAGTCAGAACCGGCATGGTCCGATTGGGCTGTGGTGTCTGAAAAGCTTCCCACGTTGCTGAAGTTGTATTTAACTAGAACCTGCTGGACGACGTTACATAGTTAAAACAACTGTTCCAAACGGGCGAAACTTGCACAACGTCGCCGTCATGCAGGTGGCTGATTAATTATCACGCAGGAGGATATTTATGTGGGATGGTTCCTGTTTTTTCTTTCTCCTTCTTGTCTTTCGTATTTTTGTGGACATGTTGAGTGTTTGACTGATCAGGTGTCTTTATTGTGAAGCCCTGCAGAAGTATTTCCAAACTTTGCCGACTGTGAGGAACATTAAGTCCATCCCGACGTCCAGCGCAGCCAGAGAGACTTTCCTGCTGCTGGTTCTGTGGTTCAGGATGGAGAACACAGCTGGAACCAAGATGGAAGGGGATTCCTCCTTTATGCAGCATTCCCCCGCCACATGTGCAAAGCCCCCCCAGGAGCAAAATAACAGACTACAGGGAGGTGGTCTAGTGGTTCAGTGTCATATTTTACAAGTTAAATTTTTGGCTAAAATAAACTTTCACATATATTTACTGACTTGTCTTTTCCTTTTTCACATCACATATAAGAAAAAACAAAAAAGGTCATGTAATGGAGGAGGGACAAGGTGGATTTACAATGACTTAATGTGTTAGCGTCATATACTGTACATAAGAGAAGGGCGGAGCCTCCGTGACGTCAGCCGTAGGTTTCTGAAGAGCTGAATTGAAGCTCGGTGGGTGGTTCCTACCATCACCATCTTGGCAGCGTCATGCGTGTCGTCTCACCCGGAAAATACAAATATGGGCAAAGAGGTGGAGCTGAGAGGGGGGCTGTGAGCGTCATGGTGGATGATTGATCTAACATACTCAGAGCTTTCTGTAACTAAGAGCTAACCGCGCTAACCCAGAGATAACAGGAGCTAACCAGCTAATGAAGGTGAACAGACTAAAGCTAAGTCACGTTGTTAACCGGCTAAAAACCGCGGTTGTTCTACGTTCTTCTTACTTGAAGTGGGAGATCGGGTACCTGTCAATCGAAAGGACAAGCCCCTAAATAATGCCAAATTTCGAGATGAAATTACTTTTAAATGGGCGAGTTAGAAAAAAATTCACTGCCCCCCCCACAGTTGTCATGAAGGTAAACCTGACCTATTAAACCTAACATGGATTTCTGAACCAGGCTGTAAATTTGTTTATTCCTGCTGTAAACATGTTTATTTCTGCAGTAAACATGTTTATTTCTGCTGTGAAGTTGGTCTTTTTAACATGGGAGTCTATGGGGAATCGCTCTGTTTTGCAGCCCCTAGTGGATGAAGGGGGAACTGCAGTTTGATGCACTTCTGCATAGGCTTAATTTTTAACCGCCGTAGGTTGAAGCTTAGTTAATGTGGAGGACAGGACACAGGTTCTACATAAACGGGTCTGGTTTAGTCATCATGTTGGGTTCAGGTGGGCAAAACTGAACCCTTGCAGGAGTCTGGTCTTGGTTTGCAGAATAAATTCTCTTTCTGAACACGTGCTGTTGGTTTTGTTTTTCCTGCCAAACAATAATCTACATCACTTCCCTCTTCTTCATGCTTCCATGTCATAAGTCAGATTCTTTTCGCTCCACTGGTTAGGTGTTACCTTCTGAAATCTAATCAACTATTAAACATTTCAACAATATTCCCAGACGTACTTACAGACAAATCCACTGCCAGGCCAGAAAGAACAGAACTGCAGACCAGGTGAAACTTTTACAAAACACTACCTGAAATGTCCAAAAGGGGGCATTGGCGATCGCTAGATCAGGTTTTACGAAGTTTTCGGTCACATTTTTAACTACATTTTATCTTAACTGCTCGACGCTTTAAACTCTGTGTTGATCCAAGCAGATGAAACGACTTCTGCTGCATCACTGACAGGAAGCTGAGGAGGAAGGCAAACAAACGCTCTTCTTCCTCAACCGAAATCCAAGGCAAACGTGTTTGATCAACAAAGAGTCATATTTTATTTTATAAGTAATTAAATAAAATTGGAAGGTCTTTGACCTGCTTTTGGCAGCAGCACACATGAGCAGAGACTCGGCGCCGAACATGTTCATACTTTAGCTACTCAGTGGGTGTAAGATGGCCCTGGTGGAAATAGAGAAGGCAGATGGGAATGGAGACAAAGCCATGATGTCCACAGACTGGGCCCCAGCATGAGCTCCTCTATTCTTAATGGCACATTATTTAGAGACGGGAGAATACTTGTGGTCGGGAAGCAGCAGACAGAGTTTCAGCAACTTCTCCTAAACAACATAAATAACTTTAGCAATAACTCTGTCAAACACTTCACCAACGCGGAGATGTGCAGCTACTGTGCATGTGACCGTACGGACGACAAGACGCTGCACAAAGCTTACAGCATGACGGCTGGAAACATGCAGGATGTTATGACTCAAACTAAAACCTCTGCAGACAAGAACAATGATGAGCAAAAACTTCTGCCCGTTTCTTTTTCCTGCATTATTTCATGTTAAATCCAGATGCAAACTATACATACACGTGTTTGCTATTTGCAAAGCTTACTTGACCTTTCTAGTTTTCTTCTGGCTTACAGAGTTTTCTACTGCTGTCCAGCATCATCTCAGCAGACCTGCTGATGTGTTGCGATGAACAGTTTGCTTTGGTAAGAAGAGACTTGTGGTTATCAGGCACTTTTTGATCATGCAAGTATTATTCTTTAGGCTTGAATGTGACTATTGCTGAATGTAACGATGCTGGAACATACGGCTGGGTCTGACAAGACGGATGCAGGGAAAGGAAGCAGAGAGGAACAAACTGGGATAAGGAAACAGCAGAGAGACAAGAACAAAATGAGACGTTAAGTCCAGAAGACCAGCTGCTGCACCTGCAAGGAGACAGAAAACTACCTGCAGGAAAACAGAAGCGACAAATATCAGGAGAACTTTTAAAAATAAAGACAAGCTGAGTTGAATAAATCATTAATAACAGCAACGAAAACATCGTCCACACAAAGAACCAGACCTGTAGCCGACACCGTGGCTGGATCGGCCTGCAGGGAAATCAGGGGCGAAAGGAAGGAAGAGGCAGACCAGCAGACCAACGAAACCAGCAGGACCACATGGCCAGCAGGACCCCGAAACCAGTATACCCACTGGACCAGCAGGCCCCCGAAACCAGCAGGACCACATGGCCAGCAGGACCCCGAAACCAGTATACCCACTGGACCAGCAGGCCCCCGAAACCAGCAGGACCAAGGGACCAATAGACCAACAGAACCAGCAGGCCCACAGGATCAGCAGCACCATGGGATTAGCAGGACCAATGGGACCAGCAGGCCAACGAAACCAGCAGGACCATGGGACCAATAGACGAACAGAACCAGCAGGACCACAGGATCAACAGGACCAATGGGACCAGCAGGCCCCTGAAACCAGCAGGTCCATGTTACTGGGTGCCAACACAGCTACTGCTGCTGGCAGAAACGTAGATCATGTATAAATAGTGTTTGTAGGAGGAGAACTGGGCGAGACATGCTTGATGAGAAACATTTAGAACTGTTCAGAGTGGAGACATTTTTCCTGAAACACAACCTGCGGTTGAGTCAAAACATTTTCCTTTCAGGCGGTAAAAGTTTCACGCTTCATCACCTGCTTAAACTCTGAATGATGCTTCTGGCGTGAAGTTTGGTAGAGCTGAACATTCGTGGCTCATGTCAGCGTAAACAGTGTAAAACTTCTGAGCAGCACCGTTCCTGGTCCACACGCGGTTTTCATACAACCTCTGTGGTGGCAGGGTTTCTGAAGGCAGCATTAAACGGCCAACTTCATGAAGGAAACAGGATAATATCAATAAAGATGGTGGAATAAACGCTAAATTATGCTCATATTTGTGCATTAATGCTTCCAGCGTTGGAACCCAGGTGATGATTTCTGCATCAAACTGAACCTGCAAACACGACGAATGACGACGCTTTCAGGTTAACTGGAGACGTTTAACTATTTACCAACCCTGAACAGGGTTTAATGTTTGTCTGAAGGTCTGATGAGAGAAACGAGTCCCAGCCAGCGAGAATCTGCTTCGGCTCCAAACTGCAGCGACCATCCAGGCGTTTGTAATGGCAGCACGAGTCACACGGCGTGCGTGCTCTCCGCTGGCTGGAGGTGTGCGCTGAGAGCACGCCGGCACAAGTCTGGCACTGAAACTAGTGTTAAAATGATTGTTGGATAAAAAGCTAATCTGTTTAAATGTTCCAGGTAGAAGAGAAGAGCCAATCAGCTTCCTCCGCAGCAAGTTGACGTGTTTGTGTAGAATAATGAGCGTGCACGTTGCTTTTCTGAGTGCATGTTTGTTTCCGCATTTTGCCGCTTGGCACAGTTCCGTCGCCGTGGCGTCTTTCGCTGCTCTTGCCAGATATCAGCTGTCAGTCAAAGTGTGTGAGCAGCGCAGCAACGCCGGCTCCACACACACACTTTCACCATCTGCTTCCGTTGGATTCCTGCCTCTGAATGTTTCACCACGGAAAAATCACTGGTGTTCATTTTATTCCTTATGAAATATGAAAGGAAAGCAGAAACACTGTTTTACATTCTGCACAACGGAACCTGGAACACCTTCCATCACTGGTTCCAGATGCTTCTCTCCGCTGTGCACGGCGTGCATCTTCTCAGCTGCAAACAGGAAAAGTTCGTCTTTACAGGACTGATTTGTAACTGGAGATAAAGAGGAGGGTTAGCGGCTCTGTGGTCCTAACAGAGTCTGGAGGGTTTTCTGCTGCTTCTCCAGGACTGGTTGCAGTTCCGTCTCTCTCCCTCTGCTGCTTCCACACACACGTGGTTTTAGTTTCAGGCTCCGGTTCGGTTCTGGAGTCCGGCGGACTGGACTGGAGATTAAATCCTGAAAGTTGATGGTCGAGTCAGAAAATCGCCTGCTTGAATTCAAACTGGTTGCCAGGCAACGCAACAATGCAGCTACGTTCAGGTTTACTCTGATCGATTCCAGTAACTGGTTGACTTTCTAACCAGTCTGAGCCGCTGGTCTGTAGTCATCCAGAGTCTTCATCTGAGGAAGATCCAGGTGGGGGAGGTGGGGGGAGGCAGGGGCGAGGGGGGGAGCTGTTCGGTTTTAGCTTCTACAGTGACTGTCCATCCTAACGGGCTCAACACTCTTTCCCCTCTGCCTCCTTCTGGGTGTGTGTGTGTGTGTGTGTGTCTGTAGGGGAAGGGGGGTGGGGGGGTGGGGAATTCATTTTAATTTAATTTACTTTCATTTGCTCTGCCCTCTTGGCCCCTGGTCCTTGGAGGGGGCGGGCGGTTGCATTTGGATCATTTCTCTGCACACCTTCCCCCTAATGTTCAGTACAGACACACACACACACACACGCTTGTTTGTGTTGCGTTGCAGATGTTTCAGGCTTTTGCAGCTTCTCCTCCAGGTGCGCTCCTCGTGGCGTCCGTCTGTCTCTCTGCGGGTGTAAAAGATGTTCAGATTTCCTGTCGGGGATTCTTCGACTTGTTTCCCACTTTTTCTTTTTCTCTCCTCCGTTTCTCGTTTCTCCACCTTTTCCCCCCGCCGCCTCCCCGGTCCGGTCCAGCAGTTACAGGTAGAAAAGGTAAAAAACACGTCTGTGATGTAAATAATACCAGAATCGAGCTGAAGGTTCCTCTTGGCAGAGTAAATGTCGTTCAGCCACACCGTCGTTCTGCTGTCATGATGCTCCACAGGACCCGTTAGAAACAACACGAAGAAGAAAAGCAAATCGCTGCCGTCCTTCTGCCGAGCAACATGCCACGGTCATGCATGTGAAATTTCCTCAACGTTTACGTAGACGTGCATCTGGAGGCTTCTGACGCGACACAAGGACTGTTGTTGCAGTCGTGTGGCTCTACAACCAATCAGAGACGAGTTTGTTGTCGGCCTGGAGGGCACGCTGGAGGTCACATGACGATTTTCACCATGTTGTTGCCTTGTTTGTCAAACAGGACGAACCAGGGTGATTTTTTTTCTTTCTGCAGTTGAATCAACAGCAAAATGTCTCGTCTGTCACGTTCTGCTGCGAAAATGCCAAAACTTCCTCCAACGTCACAACCAATCAGAGCGTTACGAAACGCTGCCACCGTCACCGCGGCGCGTCGCGTCCCATGTGTTGGGTTCCGCCTGGCGCCGTCGCTGGTCGCATCCCCACCCCTCCCGTGTGTCGAGCCCTTACGATGGACACGTAACACCGCATCCAGCCCCATGCGTGTCCAGGTCTTTGTCGCTGTGGTGGGATTCCTGCTTCCTGTCTGAAGCTGAGGGATTATTTAGTCGTTTGTTTTCAGGTCAGTCTGGCTTTCAGCTGAATCATCGTGCTTCACCATGAAGAACGGCTTCTTGGCGCCATCAGAGACTCACTTTGAAGCTTCTCATCCTGGTGAGAATCCAGGGAATGGTTGAAAATGAGGTTCCTCACCAAGTGATCCCAGTCATGTTTACAGTGATGCTGGAACCAGCTGGAGGCCTCCTCCAGGTGTGAAGCAGCTTCTCTGCTCATGACTGCAGCTGAGGGTTGGGATGGGCTACACTTTGCCTCCTTCAACCTGAGTAAAGTTGTTGCAGAAGTGGTCAGCAGTCTCTACTTCCCACCATCAGCTGTGTGTCATCATGTAGTTTATTTCCTCTGCTGTGATTGGCTGGAATGGCGCGCTGGGATGGACATAAAGCATGAGCGTGGAGGGCTCAAGGAGAGGTCAGCGCCAACCTCTCCACCGTTTCCTTCTGGTTGCTTTGAGTTGGGAGTCTCCAGTAGTCCAGTTTTCAGTTCTTTTGGTTTGGCATGGTTTGGGGAGCAGCCCAGATCCTGCGGCCCGTTGCGTGGCTGGTTTGAGACGGCTCCCTTCTTATGCTTATTTCTAATGGATCTCCCTTCTCCTTTGGTTACCATGGTTAATTTCACAAACTTTATTAGATGTTGCCCTGCGATGGACTGGCGAGCTGTCCGGGGTGTACACTGCCTGTCGCCCAAAGCCAGCTGGGATAGGCTCCAGCTTCCCCGCGACTCTGAATTGGATTAAGCGGTTTAGAAAATGAATGAATGAATGAATGTTAGGTGTTGCTGTTTGGCAGCGGTCCCTCTTATATGTTCCGGTTCCTACTCTTGAGCCGCATCATTGTTTTGTTTAGGGATCGTAACAGATGTGAAGAAGAGACACCCACTAGTTTGGCCTCACAGACCAGCTATAAATCTCCCCAGTCATGAACCAGACCCTGACATACTGAACTCCACTTGAGAACACCAAGCAGCTGAAGCACCTTCTCCTTGCGGAGGACTCGGCTGCTGGACGTTGCTGCTTGGTGGAACCAACATCCAGCAGCTGGTTTTATTACACTCTCTGTTCCAACATGAAGCCAAGCAGCAGGAAAGGCAGATTTAGCTGCTCTGGTAGATGTTTACTTTGCTGATTTGCTCCCTGTGTGGATGCAGGGAGCAAATCAGGACCCGTGCTGCCACTTTAAAAAAAACCAAAAAAAAAAACCATAATAATTAACCTCTGAATAAATGTAAATGCTGGGTAACTGTGTGTGTGTGTGTGTGCGGTGTGTTTGTACTGTGCTGTGAGGCTGCTCTCGCTGGCACGCAGCCGATGTGAAGGGCAGGCGGCGCGGCGTGAAACAGTGGATACAGCGTCCTGTAAAGCCTGCAGCACTCTGCCATGCCTGACTGTAAATAACACAGGTGTTATGACCTGGACAGGTGTTCGTAGCTGCAGCACTGTGTGTGTATGTGTGTGTGTTCAAGCATACCTAACTCAATCAAAAGCTCCAGTAGCTCTTCAGACCAGCCTGGCATTGTCAAAATAACTGATTTACTGGAGCGATTAAATTCTCCCAGTAGCATACGAGCTACTGGGTGAAGATGTTAGGCTCATTGTTCCTGCTTCATTCATTCATTCATCCATCACCTGCAAAATCACACACTCCACTGGCTGGATTTGACAGGATTTAGGGGAAAGGGAGGGCTTTTCTCTGGTTTTCATTGACTTTTCTTTTACATGAGATTTAATGAGGTAAAGTAAATAAACTGATTTAATATCTTCCACGGTGGTATTTACTCTCAAATACTTAAATGTTGCCTTTATGCGTTTTCCATTGAAGTGATCGAATTTAATTCAGCTAAAGTGAGCAAAAGCTAGTTATTTAAACCAGATTACAGTTGTTTTGCATCCAGTTTATTGCTCATTTTCCAGAAAATGGTTTTAAGCTTTTATCTTCCACGTGAATGGAAGTTGTGTCTTTTTCAACACAGCAGAAGCGGCACGTCCCTACGATCTGAACGAGGCCTTAAACACATCAGAGCTGCAGATACATCGCGTCAGTTTCCCCAGCTGAAACAGGAATATATCTACATTTTATCCATGTGTTTGTATCACAAACCAGCACCCCCGCTAGCGTAATATACCTGCTTACGTACTATGGTTGTTACCGGAACATTCCACTATGCAACTCAGACCAGCCTGGAGGCGGGGTACGAGAGCGAGCGTCTGGTGGCCGGGCCTTCGCTCATGGGGCCCGGTCGGGCTCAGCCCGAAAGGGTTACATGGGCCCCACCTCCCGTGGGCTCACCATCTGCGGGAGGAGCCGTAGGGGTCGGGTGCAGTGTGAGCTGGGCGGCAGCAAGGGGCGGGGACCCTGGCGGTCCGATCCCCGGCTGCAGAAGCTGGCTCTAGGGACGTGGAACGTCACCTCTCTGGTGGGGAAGGAGCCTGAGCTTGTGCGCGAGGTTGAGCGGTTCCGACTAGATATAGTTGGACTCACCTCGACGCATGGCTTGGGCTCTGGAACCAGTACCCTCGAGAGGGGCTGGACCTTCTTCCACTCTGGAGTTGCTCATGGTGAGAGGCGCCGAGCAGGTGTGGGCATTCTCATCAGCCCCCAGCTTGGTGCCTGCACGTTGGGGTTTACCCCGGTGGATGAAAGGGTAGTTTCCCTCCGCCTCCGGGTGGGGGGACGGGTCCTGACTGTTGTCTGTGCTTATGCGCCGAACAGCAGTTCAGAGTACCCACCCTTTCTGGGGTCCTTGGAGGGAGTGCTGGAGGGTGCTCCTTCTGGGGACTCCATTGTTCTGCTGGGGGACTTCAATGCTCACGTGGGCAATGACAGTGAGACCTGGAGGGGAGTGATTGGGAGGCATGGTCCCCCCCCTCTGAACCCAAATGGTGTTTTGTTATTGGACTTCTGTGCTCGTCATGGATTGTCTATAACGAACACCATGTTCCAGCATAAGAGTGACCATATGTACACCTGGCATCAGGATTCCCTGGGCCGCAGTTCAATGATCGACTTTGTAGTCGTATCGTCGGACCTGCGGCCACATGCCTTGGACACTCGGGTGAAGAGGGGGGCGGAGCTGTCAACTGATCACCACCTGGTGGTGAGTTGGCTCAGATGGTGGGGGAGGAAGCCGGTCAGAGCTGGCAGGCCCAAACGTGTTGTGAGGGTCTGCTGGGAACGTCTGGCTGAGTCCCCTGTCAGAGCGAGCTTCAACTCCCACCTTCAGCAGAGCTTCGAACATGTCCCGGGTGAGGCGGGGGACATTGAGTCCGAATGGGCTGTGTTCCGTGCCTCTATTGCTGAGGCGGCCGGCCGGAGCTGTGGCTGCAAGGTTGTTGGTGCCTGTCGTGGCGGTAATCCCAGGACTCGTTGGTGGACACCAGCAGTGAGGGATGCTGTCAAGCTGAAGAAGGAGTCCTATCGGGCCTTCTTGGCCTGTGGGACTCTGGAGGCAGCTGATGGGTACCGACGGGCTAAGCGGCATGCGGCTTCGGCCGTTGCCGAGGCAAAAACTCGGGCATGGGAGGAGTTCGGCGAGGCCATGGAGAAAGACTTCCGGATGGCTTCGAGGAGATTCTGGTCCACCATCCGGCGGCTCAGGAGGGGGAAGCAGTGCTCCATCAATACTGTGTACAGTGGAGATGGGGGGCTGCTGACCTCAACTCGGGACGTTGTGGGTCGGTGGAGGGAATACTTCGAAGACCTCCTCAATCCTACCAACACGGCTTCCCATGAGGGAGCAGAGCTGGTGGACTCAGGGGTGGACTCTCCTATCTCTGGGGCTGAAGTCGCTGAGGTGGTCAAAAAGCTCCTTGGCGGCAAGGCCCCGGGGGTGGATGAGATCCGCCCGGAGTTCCTTAAGGCTCTGGATGCTGTGGGGCTGTCCTGGCTGACACGACTCTGCAGCATCGCGTGGACATCGGGGGCAGTACCGCTGGATTGGCAGACTGGGGTAGTGGTCCCCCTTTTTAAGAAGGGGGACCGGAGGGTGTGTTCCAATTACAGGGGAATCACACTCCTCAGCCTCCCTGGTAAGGTCTATTCAGGGGTCCTGGAGAGGAGGGTCCGCCAGATAGTCGAATCCCGGATTGAGGAGGAGCAGTGTGGTTTTCGTCCTGGTCGCGGAACAGTGGACCAGCTCTATACCCTCTCTGGAGTCCTGGAGGGGGCATGGGAGTTTGCCCAACCAGTCTACATGTGCTTTGTGGACCTGGAGAAGGCATTCGACCGTGTCCCCCGGGGGCTCCTGTGGGGGATACTCCGAGAGTATGGGGTACCGGACCCCCTTGTACGAGCTGTCCGGTCCCTGTACGACAGGTGTCAGAGCTTGGTCCGCATTGCCGGTAGTAAGTCGGATTCGTTTCCGGTGAGGGTTGGACTCCGCCAAGGCTGCCCTTTATCACCGATTCTGTTCATAACTTATATGGACAGAATTTCTAGGCGCAGCCGAGGTGTTGAGGGGATCCGGCTCGGTGGCCTCAGGATTGGGTCCCTGCTTTTTGCAGATGACGTGGTCCTGTTGGCTTCGTCTGGTCGTGATCTCCAGCTCTCGCTTGAGCGATTCGCGGCCGAGTGTGAAGCGGCTGGGATGAGAATCAGCACCTCAAAATCTGAGACCATGGTCCTCAGCCGGAATAGGGTGGATTGCCCTCTCCAGGTCGGGAGTCAGGTCCTGCCTCAAGTGGAGGAGTTTAAATATCTCGGGGTCTTGTTCACGAGTGAGGGAAGGATGGAGCGTGAGATCGACAGACGGATCGGTGCGGCGTCTGCAGTAATGCGGACTCTGCGCCGGTCTGTCGTGGTGAAGAAGGAGCTGAGCCAGAAGGCGAAGCTCTCGATTTACCAGTCGACCTACGTTTCTACCCTCACCTATGGTCATGAGCTGTGGGTCGTGACCGAAAGAACGAGATCTCGTATACAGGCGGCTGAAATGAGTTTCCTCCGCAGGGTGGCCGGGCTCTCCCTTAGAGATAGGGTGAGGAGCTCAGTCATCCGGGAGGGGCTCAGAGTAGAGCCGCTGCTCCTTCGCATCGAGAGGAACCAGTTGAGGTGGCTCGGGCATCTGGTCAGGATGCCTCCTGGACGCCTCCCTGGTGAGGTGTTCCAGGCACGTCCCTCGGGGAGGAGACCCCGGGGAAGACCCAGGACACGCTGGAGGGATTACATCTCTCGGCTGGCCTGGGAACGCCTCGGGATCCCCCCCGCAGAGTTGGCAAATGTGGCTGGGGAGAGGGAAGTCTGGGCTTCCCTGCTTAGGCTGCTGACCCCGCGACCCGACCCCGGATAAGCGGCAGAAGATGGATGGATGGATGGATGGAACTCAGACCAGATAGACTTTCTGAATTTATTACAAAGGAAGCACAACGTGGAACGTTTGTGTTTGGTTAACATGGAAAAACTGACAACAGCTGAAATGAGAAATGCCACAAAACCAAGCTCACCATCACTGTGTCTCAATCCAGGGTCCAAGTTCAGATTCCTTGGTTACATACGGTATAGTAGAACAGTAAATGCTGTCCCAATTCAAAGGTTCCTTCAAATCCGCTCTTCGTTTGGCTCCAGATGAGCTTGAAACGAAGGTTACAAGCGATGCATCCTTTACAGCCTCCTTTCTCCCAGAATTCATGGTGCACCTGATAGAAAAGGAGCAGCTGAGTGCTGGCAAAGACATATTTGTTCCGGCAGACAAGCTAGGACGACAGCGGCATTTTGTCCAATAACTACAAATAACTTTAATAACATGCATGTGACCAGGATTATTTTCCACTGACGTTAATGTCAGCTTGACAGGATGAGCTG
Organism: Telmatherina bonti; assembly: GCF_933228915.1. Lineage (NCBI taxonomy): Eukaryota > Metazoa > Chordata > Actinopteri > Atheriniformes > Telmatherinidae > Telmatherina > Telmatherina bonti. The sequence goes on from NC_136618.1 coordinate 31,709,518, forward strand.
TCAGCCAGAGTAGAACTCGTCTGGTCCGCCTCTTCCACATTTGTAATTTAATCACAAAGGTAAAGGAAAATGAATTAAATTGAAATTAGCGGCACCAAAATTAGCGGTCTTTTTAAAAATATTTTCATGTTTTTTGCGAAAGAATGGGATCAGTAATTAGATCAACTTTGCTTACGTAGTTGCTAGGCAACAGAGGACTGCAGCACTATGGGTAATTCTCGTACACTAGTTGTTTCCTTCCAATGGTAAGCACACTTCAGAGTGTTCATACTACGTAAAACACTTTGTAGCCTACGTAGTACGCACACCTACCCTGACCTGGGACACAGGTCATGTCTTGTATTTAAATCTTTGAGACACTGTCAACCCTGTGACCTTCCATCTAATCTAACTGGTCTCTAGGCTGCCTCTTACTGGTTAGTAAATGTTTGTTTATGTTGCGCCTTTCAACACAAAAGCCATAAAAAACAACTTAAAAACATATAAAATGATGTAAAAGCAAGTTTGAAAATATGTTTTATAAGTTCTTTTTTAAAAACAATGACTGCAGACCGCCTAGACGTCGCTCAACATTTGCAGCCTTCTCATTTAAGGCCATCGAAGAATGGAACAAATTCCCAGAGAATCGGAAACGCTGCACAGATTTGAAGGACTTCTCTCTTAATTAAAAAAAAATGTGCTAATTAAAAACCAGCAGTATCAGCACAAAGTTATATGAATGTATGTTTGTTTTTTTTTTCTCTCTTATCATTTGGAGAAATGCAATGTTTACAATATTGGGTATCTGAGAAATGTAATGTTTAATGATATTGAGTGTGTGGAGAAATGTAAATTGACTGTATGTGAGTGCAGCTATTGTAGATTCTTAAATACTTTTAAATTGTATGACTTTACCTGCCCAAGGACTGCAGATGGAAACTAGCTAGGGCTAAAATCAGGTGTAAAGCATCTTTCCTCAATGTTTTTACACATGGTCCCTGACAAATAAAGTTTATTATTAAAAAAAACAAACAAACATGAGAGGAAGAGGAGTTCCAGAGGGAAGGAGCCACTGCTGCAGAGGATCTGCCACCTTCAGCTTTCAGCCATGTTTGCTTGACAAGCCGCAGACGCTGATCACGTGACCTGCTGGGAACGTAGCGCTGTAGCAGGTCTCCGATATGATCAGGTGCTCGGTCATGCAGGGCTTGACACGTTAAAACCAGGATTTTAAAGGATCAGGCTGACCTGAGTGAGTTTGGAGGATTTTGCTAGCAGCCTTGCAGCAGCTTTCTGTACAACCGGGAGACGATCAGATCTTTTGCTTAAGCACGTGTCAGCTAACGGAGGGCTTCATGAAGCAGGCAAGAGGTCCAAGTCGCTCAGATATCTGAGGGAGAGATCTGGTCCCACGGAGCCGTACACTGCCCTCTTGCTCTCATATCGCAGCCTGTGAATGTGTAACGATTATTCTTAATGACGTGAACAAATTATGCTTCAGCTGAAGGCAAAATGAACGGTTCAGTCAGGAAAACGACTGTTTGAATCATTAAAATTCAGAATAACTTTGGCCTTTGAGGCCCACCCCCGTCACAGTCTGTAGACCCTGCCAGTTGGAAATTTCACCGTTTGTTTGATAAAACTTGAAATCTGATTCATGGACGTAGAATAGCAGGGAGGTGTCTTTACCAGCAAGTCTTGTCTCTACCTTCCCACAAAAATCCAAGAGATCAGCTCTGTGTCGCTTGCTGGAATCTTACTGCATCACTCCTTTCAACTCATATGATTTTGTTTCCTGCTAATGTGATTGGCTAGCGCTGTTGACTAGCCTAGCATGAGTTTTCACCCTGGCTTTTTCTACAAAATAACAAGCTGATATTTTATGATCTGATTTTATTTTGATTGCTTTTAGTTGTTGTATTTAACATGTTAATAATCCTCTTTATATGGTATTTATTCTCTTTTTAGTTTCTACTTCGCACATTGTGGCACTTGGGTCAAATTAGTTGCTTTTAAAGAGTGTTATAAATAAAGTTGCATCACATCGTTGTCACTGGAGTGTTTCTGACTAGTGCTAGCTAGTAGCATTGCTATGCTAACAGCAATTATGTCTTCAGTCAAAACTTCAGGAGCAAAGAAAAGAAAGGAGGAAACCAGGAGTTATTTTAGAGCACAGGGCTGCTATCCTGCAGATTTTAGTTGCTTTCCTTTTCCAACACACCTGGCTGGAGTCATTATAAGGAAGTCTATCCGGTGTTTTGGAGCAGGGAAACAACTAAAACCTGCAGTTTGACGCCCCTGTTTTAGAATTTGTCAATATAAATGTTAAATTCATAAAAAGTCTCTGAACTAACTCAACTCAGTTATTAATAGAAGTCAAAACACGCTTCAGTGTGTTGCTTTGTCAGGTGACAGAATCGAAGCTGCACTTCAGAGCGAGGAGGAGGCGATGATGAAGGTGGAGAGGAAGGTCAGTTTCAGTTCTCAGATTTATTATGTGGTAATTAATAGAGATTTAATCAAAGTCATAATACGACATGCTGAAATGTTTACATGACCTTCTTATCATTTCCTACAGACCTAAAAATACGTATTTGTTGGTTATAAATCCTTGAAAGAAAGAACCTTCATCATTTTAACATTTTCAATTGTAATGATCATTTCCTCCAACATCCCAAATTTTATCCAACTGCAAATTGATCAAATGCAAATGTAATCAAATTGATCACATACAGACATTCTTTATCACAATGATTATATCTACGAGGACTAGATGGTTTATTACCATCCTAACATTTATAACTTTTAATTCCTTCAAAGTTCAAATAAATGTCTATGTTATGAAAAACACACATTTTCTCTGCAGGACACTTTCACGTCCCTGTAAACCAAACCTACAGTCTTGATCTGCTTCACATAAGTCTGGATGACCGCTGAATTGTCACATTTATCCTGACATTTGTTTTAGTTCCTGACTTTCCACAAAGTTTGTCACCTAATGAAAGGACTGCAGTCTGTCCTGCAATGTAAATGACTTAATTATAGTTATTTTCATCCAATCATTTGTTTCCATTCTGTAGGGAGACTGCAGTATGTGGTAGGATGGGCGTATTGATACTTTGGGATGGATATTTTAATGTTGGCCAGTAAAAACATTGATTGATTGAAAAAGTTTATTTGAACATAATGAAATCGAAAAACAAAAACAAGAAAGAAAAATAAATAAAAAAATGACAAAATGTTCAAAAGGAGTGGGTAGAAGCATAAACTTTTATGCAATCCCACCCCAGTGATGAGCAATACAATATCAATAACAACAATATTAACCCATAGCAATACAACTGTAGCAACTCAGCATATTATTAGTACCTATATAATAATAATAATAATAATAAAAATGAATAATATCCTTTATATGTCATAATTTATATGAATACAATAAGAAGGTAAAGTAATGGAGGAATGCAGTCATAACATTGGATTTGTTGCATGTTTCAGTATGACGATATCTCCCTGCTGATACAAAACTATCAGGAATAAGCACAGAGACCCAAATGCGTGGCTCCAATTTAATAGTCTTCACAAAAACACAGGCAGGCTGAACCTGAACATGAACAAAGACAGAAGTCAAAAACCCCACAATGCACACAGACAAGAAGATACATAAAATACACGGAGCGAGTGTGATTACCTGAACATGAACAAAGACAATCTGGCAAGGACAGAGGAAACACACAGACACTAAATACTAACGAGGGCGGGAAGGACAAGTAGACACAGGTGGGACATGAGGGGCGGAGCAGGTAATCACACAGGCAAAGACAAAGTGAGCAGGGTAGGGATCTAAAACGAGAAACCGGTAAGTGTTACAAAATAAAACAGGAAGTGCTTGGAAAAACAGACTTAAGTGCCACCAGACATGACAGTACCCCCCCTCCTAGGGCCGACTCCCGACGGCCCAGGCCGATCCGGGTTGTTACGGTGAAAGTCCCGTATCAGGCCAGGATCCAAGATGTGCCGAGCGGGGACCCAACTCCTCTCCTCCGGGCCGTACCCCTCCCAATCAACGAGGTACTGCCGTCCCCGTCCTCGCTGTCTCACTGCCAGCAATCTCTTGACTGTGTATGCTGGGCCACCATCAATCAGGCGAGGGGGAGGCGGAGGCGTGACCTTAGGCACAAGAGGGCTCTCAACAAACGGCTTAACACAACTGACATGAAACGTCGGGTGGACCCTCAGAGACCTAGGGAGTTTCAGCCGTATCGCCACAGGATTAATGATCTTGGATATCGGAAAGGGGCCAATGAACTTAGGAGCCATCTTGCGAGACTCCACTCTCAGCGGGAGATTCCTCGTAGAGAGCCAGACCTTCTGACCCACGAGATAAGGAGGCGCCGGGCGGCGGTGATGGTCCGCGCTCCTCTTATAGGACTCCGAACAGTGGAGGAGCGTACGACGAGCCCCCCTCCAACCTCGACGACAACGCCGCACTAGGGCCAGGGCTGACGGAACGGCCACCTCCTTGTCCAAGGCTGGAAATAGCGGTGGCTGGTAGCCGTACACGCACTCAAAGGGGGTAAGACCTGTGGACGAGCAGGGCAGAGAGTTATGGGCATACTCTATCCATACCAGCTGTTTTGTCCATGAAGAGGGATTCTGGGAGGCCAGGCATCGCAGTCCACACTCCAACTCCTGATTCAGGCGTTCAGACTGGCCATTGGACTGCGGATGATAACCAGACGATAAACTGGCCGTAGCTCCCAGCAAAGAGCAAAACTCCTTCCAGAAGGCGGACACGAACTGGGGGCCCCGGTCGGATACAACATCCCTGGGAAGACCATGTAGGCGAAAGATCTGTGACAGCATTATCTCAGCGGTCTCCCTGGCTGAAGGCAGTTTGGTCAAAGGAATGAAGTGAACCATCTTAGAGAAACGATCAACAACAGTAAGAATGACAGTGTTACCCTCGGAGAGTGGCAACCCAGTGACAAAATCCAAGGAAATGTCCGACCAGGGTCTGTGAGGCACGGGGAGGGGATGCAGCTGACCAGAAGGCGCATGACGCGGAACCTTGTGTTGAGCACAGACCGTACATCCAGCCACATAGTCCTTGACGTCCTTCCTCATAGCAGGCCACCAAAACCGCTGTTGGATAGAGAACATGGTCCTTCTTACCCCAGGATGACAGAACATCGGTGAATTGTGCCCCCAGTTGATGACTCGTGAACGGAGTGAGGCAGGAACAAACAATCGATTACTGGGGCACCCCGCAGGAATCTGAACCGAGGACTGGGACCGTCTGACCACCTCCTCGATCTCCCAGACAACGGCTCCAATCACGCATGATGGCGGAAGAATAGGGGATGGGGCCTTAGGAGCCACTTCAGGATCGGAGAGTCGAGACAGTGTGTCGGGCTTTACATTCTTGGAGCCTGGACGGTAGGACACGGAAAAATTAAACCTACTAAAAAACAACGCCCACCTGGCCTGACGAGGGTTCAGTCTCTTGGCATCTCTCAGGTACTCCAAGTTCTTGTGGTCCGTCCAGACCACAAAGGGTAGCTCCGCTCCCTCCAGCCAGTGCCGCCATTCCTCAAGCGCGACTTTTATTGCGAGCAGTTCGCGGTCCCCTACATCGTAGTTCGATTCCGCTGGCGTCAACCTCTTAGACATGAAGGCACAGGGGTGAAAACGGCCATCCTTCTTTGACCTCTGGGATAAGACAGCCCCTACCCCCACTTCGGATGCGTCCACCTCCACCACAAACTGGAGCAGAGGGTCCGGTTGTACCAGTATTGGGGCGGTGGTGAAGAGCTTCCGCAGTCGGCCGAAGGCATGGTCGGCCTGGGATGTCCACTGAAACTTAGACTTAACAGAGGTGAGAGCGTGCAGAGGAGCGGTAACTGAACTAAAATTCCTTATAAACTTCCTGTAGAAATTAGCAAAACCAAGGAAACGCTGTACTTGTTTGCGGGTCCCTGGCGTGGGCCAGTCCGCTACCGCCTGGATCTTCGCCGGATCCATCTGAATCTCCCCCTCAGCTATGATGTAACCCAAAAACGAAACTGAGCGGACATGAAACTCACATTTCTCAGCTTTAACGAACAGCTGATTCTCCAGGAGTCTCTGCAACACCCTCCTCACATGCTGGACATGGGCGTTCATATCCCGGGAGAAAATGAGAATATCGTCCAAATAAACGAATACAAAAATGTTCAACATGTCGCGCAGGACATCATTCACCAATGATTGGAAAACAGCAGGGGCATTGGTTAACCCGAAGGGCATCACCAAATACTCATAATGTCCCGTGGGGGTGTTAAAAGCTGTCTTCCATTCATCCCCCTCCCTCATCCGGACGAGATGATAAGCATTACGGAGGTCGAGTTTAGTGAAAATCTTAGCATCTCTCAAGAGATCCAAGGCGTTAGTGATGAGGGGAAGGGGATATCTGTTCTTCACCGTGATTGCGTTCAATCCACGATAGTCGATACACGGTCTCAGCGTCTTATCCTTCTTCCCCACAAAAAAGAAGCCCGCCCCAACTGGAGAGGAAGACGGGCGGATTAATCCCGCTGAGAGCGACTTCTCAATATACTCATCCATGGTCCGGGCCTCCGGGCCCGACAAAGAGTACAACCGGCCCTTAGGCAAGGTGGAACCGGGTAGGAGGTCGATCGCACAGTCGTAGGGCCGGTGAGGAGGTAATGAGGTCGCCCTGGCCTTATTGAAAACCTGCTTTAGATCCATATAGCAGGGCGGGACACGGGAAAGCTCAGGGAAATCAGGCTCGACAGGAGCGGGTTTGGGCTGAGGGGGGCCCACCGCAGGTGGGTCAAAACATGTCTTGTAACAATCTACCCCCCAGGACGAAACGCCACCGCGGGACCAGTCCACCACAGGGTTGTGCAGCACGAGCCAGGGGTATCCTAATATCAGTCTGTGTTGAGTAGAACGAAACAAAAAAAAACTCAAGTCTTCGGTATGCTGATCGGGGAAGGTCACCCCTACCGGTTCTGTACGGTGCGTGACTTGGCTCAGAAGGCGGCCATCCAGAGCGCTGGCTGCGAGGGGGTGTTCCAGGGGAATGGATGCCAACTGAAGCTCCTGAGCCAGGGCATGGTCCATCAGATTGGCATCGGACCCAGAGTCAATAAGCACCGCAGATCCGCAGGAAACTGTGGAGGAGGTGAGAGTAACCAGGGGGGTAGGACGAGAGGGGTTAACAGGAATATTATGGCTCACCAGTGCCCTCCTCCTCACTGATGAGCCCGAGCTTTTACTGGGCAGGCGGCCAGAACATGCCCCAGACGACCACAGTGGAAACAGCGCCCCTGTCTCCACCGCCGCTGTCGCTCCTCCGGTGTCAAATGGGTCCGTCCGAACTGCATAGGTTCCTCCTCTCCCGAAAGAGCAGAGGGAGGGGTCGCGGACAAGTTGGTGGTACTCAGAAGTGAGAGGGGCGGGGGGTTGCGCGGCCCCCTCCGATACTGCGCGTGACCGCGGGATCTCTCCCGCTCACGCTCCACGACCCTCCTGTCGATTTTAATAGCCAGCGCTATGAGTTCATCCAGCGTTTCAGGCAGATCCAGAGGAGCCAGTTGATCCTTTATGTCCTCTCCTAATCCGTTCAGAAACGCGTCAAACAGAGCAGTGGGATTCCATCCACTGTCAGCGCCCAGCGTACGAAATCGGACCGCGTAGTCCGCCACTCGCTGTTCGCCTTGTCTCAATTGAACCAGTGCTCGAGCAGCCTCTCTGCCAGGAGTGACGTGATGAAAAATCTGACTCAGCGTCTGAACAAAAGCCTGTAGCGAGTCGCACATGGGGGAGCGCCGATTCCATTCAGCAACTGCCCAAGCCTCCGCTCTGCCGGTCAAATGTGAGATCATATACGCTACCTTGGCTCTGTCAGACTGGAAACCACCTGGTTGCATCTCGAAATGCAGTTCACACTGGGTAATAAATGCCCGACAGTCCCCTGAGTCCCCGGAAAACTTCTCCGGTCGGGACAGCTGAACGTGAACCAGAGGCTGGAAAGGGGAACTGCTCGCAGGTGGGTCTGACGAGGTGGAATGTTCTGAAGCTGAGTGCGGGTCAGGAGGACAGGGGTTCATCCTCTCCGCAAGTACCGTCAGTTGGTTGGTGAAGGCAGCGATCATGGACTCCTGTCGAGCGGCCATCTCTCTTAAATCATGCCGAAGCAGTGACAGCTGTTCCTCCTGCCGGTGGATTCTATGTCCCTGCGCTTGCAGCGCCGCATGGACAGGATCTTGGGAGGCAGGGTCCGAGCCAGCTGGGTTCATCGTGGCCAGATTGTGCTATCAGGAATAAGCACAGAGACCCAAATGCGTGGCTCCAATTTAATAGTCTTCACAAAAACACAGGCAGGCTGAACCTGAACATGAACAAAGACAGAAGTCAAAAACCCCACAATGCACACAGACAAGAAGATACATAAAATACACGGAGCGAGTGTGATTACCTGAACATGAACAAAGACAATCTGGCAAGGACAGAGGAAACACACAGACACTAAATACTAACGAGGGCGGGAAGGACAAGTAGACACAGGTGGGACATGAGGGGCGGAGCAGGTAATCACACAGGCAAAGACAAAGTGAGCAGGGTAGGGATCTAAAACGAGAAACCGGTAAGTGTTACAAAATAAAACAGGAAGTGCTTGGAAAAACAGACTTAAGTGCCACCAGACATGACACAAAACATGACATTTATATTTACTTCTGAGTGTTTTAGGGAATAAAACTTCCTGTGAACGTTGTCCCAGCTAACTTTCTGTTCCATAAATATGAATAATCTGTAGCTTAATTATTTTTATAGTTAAAAAGATTCCTTAAATCATATTTTTGTTGAATTTACTTAGCAGTGCGATTTTATTGTTTTTTTTAAAGCATATTTTTATGTTGATGCTGTTGCGTTTTATTTGTATCCCATATTTCTCTTGGAATTAAGATATTAATCTGCACTGCATGGGCATAGCAGACACGGGACATGTCCCCCGCACTTCCCGCATCTCTGTCCCCACACTTTTTATAGCCATTATAACCACTTGGTTATGCGAGAGGATGATAAATCATTCTATAGATCTAAGCAATTTGCCCCCCTCACTTCTAAAATGATGGCTACGCCCTTGCTGCATTGTATAGTTGTGATTTCCCATTAATGGACAAGAAGTATCACAATCGATACTGATATAAACATGTGCCAGAAAGTAATGGTACCATGTCAACAGGTAAAGTTTTGGGATCGCCCAATGCCTGCGAGTTCAGCTCTCCGATTGGATATTTTAATTAAAAATCTGCTTAATGATTATTGTCGTATTTTTTTTCAAGGGACAGACTGTTGTCATAAAACCTGCAGTGGACCCACCAATCACAAGCTGCCTGAACAAGGTTTAACCCTTTTATGCATGAATAAAAAACAATACAACCTTGTTTTAAACACAGTATTTTACCTCAACAGACATATGAAATTATACTTTTTTTTTTATTAGTGATTAGAATTTATCATGATTTATGATTTATTTTAATGTATTCTATGAAATATTTATAAGATAATATATAATTATAATTATATGATGTAAATCATGTATAAATTACAGCTGTATAATTTTCTATTCCTATTTATAGCAAAGGAAAACTTATTGAGGACAAATAATTACATTATGTTCAATAATATCATTTATTCTCCAGTGAGTGGAAACATATTGGATGACTCACTAACACCCACTGAAGTGGTTTATTTACAAAAATACCATCCTCATTCATGGATATGCAAGTAAAAAGCTTGTAAATAGGTGTTAACTGTATGGCCACTATGCATGAAAGGGTTAATGTGGAGAACTGGTCAAAATGGTCCATCATCTTAGTATCAGTAAACATGCAGGAAAGGGTCATGTATAGTCGGTTGTCGGTGTGAATAAAAGCTCAAAGGATTAATGAATAAATGTTAAACAGACGTCCCACAACGACTTAATGACACGCCGAAGTCTCGCACTGTTCCTTTAAAATGTTCAGATGCTGTCGTGTGATTGGCCCTGAGTGGATTAGGAGCCCGAAGGCGGCAGCGAAGTGTTCTTTATGAAAAGCTGTAGTCCTCCAGATCACACCCCACCTGATAAGGCCGTCTCTGACAGAACGGAGAGGGAGGACAAGTCAAATGTGGGAAGAGGAGCGATGCAAAGACAGCAGAGCAGGACGGGGCAGACGAGTGCAGCGAGCTAAAAGGGGATTAAGATTGAGGAGTGAGAAAAGGGTGAGAAAAGGGGGACAGGAGGCAGGGGGAGGTATGAAAGAGGCAGAGATAAACCTGAACAAGGCTGAGAAAGATGTCAGGAAGCAAAGACACGTTTTGGAGGATGCAAACCAGAGTAATAAAGGCTGTGGAGGTGGATCAGAGCAGGACACTGCAGTTTAAACACCGTTTCACACTTTTTACTTTCTTCTGAACAAAAAGTTTCTTTATGAAAAACTTTTTATACAAAGAGTTTTACTAAACAGAAATAAAAACTTCATGTCAACAATAAAACTAAATGATAAAAACACAGAAACATGTAACTCACTCAAGTTAAAGTCCAAAACACACACATCCAAACATGTTATCTCACATACAGAGGAATCACATGAAACTGTCCCACCCACCCAACCAGTCCCTCGTCCCAGCCCTCCCAGATAAACCCAGTCCCCAGTATCTGGCCTAATGCAGCCCGTCCACAACAGGACACCAGCATGTCTTCAGATATAAGGTGTTATTTCTTGGTTTGACGAGTAAAACTGGTTTTAGTTTAAACTGGTTTCAATAAACCTGCTAAATACCCAGCAAACTTCTGCTCTCACAAAACTTTTCTGTTTGGATCATATTTCATCTTCATCTTCTGCCGCTTATCTGGGGTCGGGTCGCTGGGGCAGCAGCCTAAGCAGGGAAGCCCAGACTTCCCTCTCCCAGCCACATTTGCCAACTCTGCGGGGGGGATCCCGAGGCGTTCCCAGGCCAGCCGAGAGATATAATCCCTCCAGCGTGTCCTGGGTCTTCCCCGGGGTCTCCTCCCAGAGGGACGTGCCTGGAACACCTCACCAGGGAGGTCCAGGAGGCATCCTGACCAGATGCCCGAGCCACCTCAACTGGTTCCTCTCGATGCGGAGGAGCAGTGGCTCTACTCTGATCTCCTCCCGGATGACCGAGCTCCTCACCCTATCTCTAAGGGAGAGCCCGGCCACCCTGCAGAGGAAACTCATTTCAGCCGCCTGTAAACGAGATCTCGTTCTTTCGGTCACGACCCACAGCTCATGACCATCGATCATTTTTCATTCATTCATTTTCCACACCGCTTAATCCAATATCCAATATTTCAGTTTTATTATTTATAATTAATATGTATTTGCTTATTGCTATTCATTTATGTAATATTATATTATACGTTATCTAGTTCTAGTCTTTTTTGGAGGGGTGTTGGGGGCTTGATAGATTTTCCAGATTCCCCCCCCACATACACACATTCTATTTACTTAGTATTTTCTACATAAATTCAGGCACTAAGTTGTGAAATCCCCCTCATGTCCTTGTTGGTGTGTGTTTTACTTACTAGTTTATTACAGGTAATCTTTCTTCTTCTCTGGAGATGGTATTTTTGTAAATAAACCACTTCAGTGGATGCTAGTGAGTCATCCAACACATTTCCACTGGAGAATAAATAAATATATGATAATAATGAACATGATGTAATTACACAAGTTTGCCTTTGCAATAAATAGGAAAAGAAAATGATACATCTATTTTATAGAAGATTGACATATTTTAATTATGATTATTTATTATAAATATTTTATAGAATACATTAAAATAAATCATAAATCATGATAAATTCTAAATATCACCGATAAACAAAAAGTATCATTGCATATGTCTGTAGATGTAAAATACTGTTCAAAACAATGTTTCATTGTTTTTTATTAATTCATGCATGAAAGGGTTAAACACATGATCGACGCGTCTATAAAGGCAAAGAGAAAGAAAAGACAGAAAGTTTTCCCTCATCCTATGTCTGCTTTCTTACGTACCACCGTAGTTCATGAACCAGCATTTGGTACACACTGCCTCACACACTCTCCCAGTATGAATACACCCTGACGCCAGGTTTTACTACCTCAGAATAAAACACACCAGACTGAGTCTGATCTGGGTCTGACCTGAGCCAGGGCCATGTCGCCACCTCTGCAAAGCTGCAGGTAAAAAATGTGCAAAACTTCTACTTTGGCATGTGATTCATTTCCCCTGTGCCTGATTTCCATCATTTAGACCAGAGCGAGGAGGAAAGGACCAGTTTCACACACACACTGCCTTTTCTTCCTGCTCTCTGGTTCCATGTCCGTCTCTGTCTCCTCGCAGCTTTTCTACCTGGTGAGAGACGATAGCAGCAAACCAAATGAGAGTGGACATTGTCTTACGGTGATCTATTACAGTAGAGACTGGCTGCTCGGACAGGTTGCTTTTAATGTGATTAACTGCTCCACACACACAAACAGACCTTGATTAAACATGACGAATTCATTTGGCTAGCTGGTTGTAGAAAAGCTTTCATTCCTGCCAAACCATGACTCTCAGCAGCGACAGCAAACATGGAAGACAAATTAACGGGGTGGGAAGACGCCGTCAGCAGGTAGAAACGCCTTTTAAAAGCCCTGGTTCTCATAACCAGGTGTTTATATCGGACATTTTGGCTTTTTGGAAATGATTGAAACGACATGAGATGGATTTAGGAGATGAGCAGAGAGGCTGAAACAAGTTGTTTCCCAGAAACAAAAGGAGTCTTCAGAGCAGAGAGATGAAAAGTCTGCAAACACCAGCAAACCGGGCGCTTCACAAGTGAATTAGCATTTCAATGCATTTTGATAACACAAAAGACAAAGGTGGAATGTATCATTTGTAAGATAAAACTATTACATGAAGCGTGAACTGCTGGCAACCTTCACATCTGTGCTCTCAGCTGAAGGAAAAAGGCAAGTTAGCAAACCTGCGACATATTTTCTGCTCACCAGAGACCAGTGTGGAGATGAATTCATAGAAGCACAAATAAGCAGAGAGAATCAAACTCCTCACAGGAAAAGAGAAAACGGTAGTTGTTTATATCCATGAACAATAAATATCCTGCAAGTTGTTTTATTTTCTGATTACCGGGCAAAGCTACATTCACCTCAATAAGTCCTTGAAATGAAAACATCACGGTTTTATCCGTAAATAGACTCAAAAGGACTCCCTGCAAATTACTGGCCACGAAACCAGGAGGGAAATAAAACCGTTTCCTTATCGCTGCCAACATCATGCTCAGCTGTTTCCTGTAAGAAACCACAAAAACTTCATCTGCATGTCAGATTGGGGAGAAAACACTTAACTAGTGACACAAAGTTTAAATGTAGCAAGCTTTATGTTTTTCCGTTTGTTTGTCTGTTTGTGTTTCAGAAAACTCAAAAAGTTATGGACGGATTTTCATGAAATTTCCAGGAGTTGATGGAAATGTGAAGGGGAAGAACTGATTTAATTTTTGTGGTGATCCAGATCACCGTTTGGATCCAGCAATGGTTTAAAGGATTCCTTCACGTTGTGAGATAGGGCCATTTTCAACATTTCTGCACGTAACTCCAACAAAAATGGTTGAAGCACTTAGGAAGAAATTACAGGACAAGATTCCAACAAGTTGTAAGATATATTAAAGACTGATTCAGGTAAAGAAATCGTTCTGGATTATACGATCCAGGACATGAAAAAATAGGGGGTTTTGGATCTTTCATCGCAGGAAAAGAACAAATAATTACAATATGGGGAGAACTCTGGCCATTGGCAGAGGTTTGTGCTCTTCAAGTGCTTTTCTTATTAATGTTGCTTATGCTAGCCAATGCAATGGGTAATGTTTGTTATGCTAGGTACCGCTAATGCAATGGGTAATGTTTGTTATGCTAGGTACCGCTAATGCAATGGGTAATGTTTGTTATGCTAGGTACCGCTAATGCAATGGGTAATGTTTGTTATGCTAGGTACCGCTAATGCAATGGGTAATGTTTGTTATGCTAGGTACCGCTAATGCAATGGGTAATGTTTGTTATGCTAGGTACCGCTAATGCAATGGGTAATGTTTGTTATGCTAGGTACCGCTAATGCAATGGGTAATGTTTGTTATGCTAGGTACCGCTAATGCAATGGGCAATGTTTGTTATGCTAGGTACCGCTAATGCAATGGGTAATGTTTGTTATGGTAGTTAACGCTAATGCAATGGGTAATGTTTGTTATGGTAGTTAATGCTAATGCAATGGGTAATGTTTGTTATGGTAGTTAATGCTAATGCAATGGGTAATGTTTGTTATGGTAGTTAACGCTAATCTGAAAAGTGATGTTTACCATGCTAGTTAATGCTAATGCTTCAGGTAACTGTTGTCATGATATATAATTATATTGATGTTAATAATAACATCATAACATTATAATATGTTAATTCATATAATCTATTGTATATATCGTAAAATGTATTTTATTTTTTCAGGGCAACCAAAATGCAAAAACTATTCAGTTAGACACACAAATAGATCACACACACACTGCTGCAGGCTCAGGAATTGTAATCCTTTAAAACTGTCCAACAACAGCTTTGTCTCTGCCACAATCCTGTTCTGTTTAGCTGCCGCCGTTTTTCAAGTCTTCCTTAAAAACTCATGCCGTCAAGTAATCCCAACGTGTTTGAAGCATGCAGACACACTGATCTCTACAGTACTAGGAGAACGAGTGTTCACAAGGTTATTTTTGCCTGCAGATCCGATTGTGAGAAGCGTTTAACCTTTTGACCTGACTGAAAGTTGTTTTAGATGAAGGCATTGAGATCAGCTGTGACGTTTACACGACACATTTTTATTCTGACTGGATGTTCAGTCGGAGTAAAAGTCTACATGGAGCTACCGTTGATTTAGTTTCTTTATTTGACAACTTTGTCATCAACGACCGTCATTATATAATGTCGGATTCTGGTTGTCCTGCCGTTGAACCTTTTGTTCCACTCTTCACTGTTTCAGTATGGAAATATGCGGCCATTGTTCGCTGATGGGAGTGTTTTACAGGGAAGGAGGGCTTCAAGAGGAAGGAGGAGGGACCGATTCACATGAACACACACCTGGACCACCTGATAAACACAGACCAGGAGAAATGGTACATGACATCATACCATACTCCTAAAGAAATCACACTTATAGTTCTTCTCATAAACATGTTTTAATCGCTTCATCCACAAATGATGAATTTCTGCAAATCGCCCCTTTAAGTGATCTGTTCTTTGGACTGTTGCGGTTTCAAATCCATTAATCTGCTTTTCGAACTAATGCTGGAGATCCTGGTACTTTCTGTGAAGCAGGTGAATTAATGAAGACTGGCCTTAGAGAAGCTAAAACAGTACTGGAAGAAAAGCATGCTGGTCTAACCCTATCAAGCCAGTATGTCCAGTAATAGCTCCCATTATCCCCAGCTGACAGCTCAAACCTGAACCAATCCAGCGACTGATTGCAAACATCCAGTTTTATCATCGTACACGTCCTGGCTTGGCCACCTCTCTGAAGTGTAAGTGAGCTGTCTGCAGTCCCAAACACAATGCCAGAGCTGAAAGTGTGTGTCTGCATCCAGTTGCATCAACCTCTCTGCATTATCTACCTCTACAATATACAAGGACTCAACCAAGGGCGACATTACAGCCCAGCCAGAGCATTTCACTGCACCTGCACACACATACATATTTATGTGCCCAGACATCCTCATGTACAAATGCACCTGAGGTAGTACCCATAGAGCTGAAGACACACGTGCACACACACACACACACACACACACACACAGAGCAGAAAACAGCAGCCTGGACGAAGTGGCTGAAGAGGGTCCAAGGCGGCAGTGCATCAATAAGGGATGTGGGCTGCATGGCTAAAACATGCTGCAGGAGGACGAGCAGAAAACAGAACGAGCACAACCAGTGAAGCTGATGAATATTTCCTGCTGATTTTAATATGAATCTAGCCGAATAATGTTACCATGACCCCCCCAAACACACACACACACACACACACACACACACACACTATACTCCACTGCTAGCCTGTTTCATGAAGGTCCGTCTGCATATTTACTGCATGTTAAGCTTTCTGCATCATTTCTCCTCATTGATCTGTGTGTTAGTCTTTTGTCAGTGTTGTGTGATATAGTGTGCCCCCCCCCCCCCCCCCCCCCCCCCAGGTTATATGACTGCATCATTATCACACAACATGGTCATGTGACGTTAAAGGAAGCGACCGATCAGAGAAATGAGTCGCTGAACATGTTTCAAAGAAAATGTTAGAAAATTATTTAAATCTGTTAATATTTGCAAAGACTAATTATTGTTAATATGAATAAGTTAATGCAGTAAAAAAATAAAAATAAAACTGAGTCTTTGTTCTATTAAACAGGGAAATAAGTGAATACTTTACACATTTTGGGTCCGTTTGTCAAGGAAATTCAGGAATGGCAGAAAAAAGAAAAGAAACATGAAGATAAATTAGTTTCATAGTTAATTTTTTATTTGCTACAGTTGTATAGAATCTGGAAAAGCTAGATCATATTATAATAAAGAAAACTTATCTTCCTTTTTTAAAAACTGTTTTTTTTTTCATTTTGCTTCATAACTTCCATGTTTTCATGTTCTTGTTTCTGCTGGGAGTTTTTATGATCATTTTTTCTGAGAATGGATCTCAGTCAAACTTATATTTCATTTCATTTTGGGGCGATCTGGAAGAAATCTATGAATTTTGAAATGATTCCTCACAGTCTGGGAGGTAACAAGCCGCCTGGTGGAGACCTGAGCTTCTTCTAGTTTTTCTTTTTCTTCCTTCTTTAGATTTTGTCTTATTTTTCATTTTGGTTTTTCATCTTAAATTTCTTTGGTTATTTCTGCAGCAATCCACGCATGTATATGTAGACATTAATATGTAAATGTGAGTACGTATACAATTATATGTATGTGCAATTTAAATTTGTGGAATTATCCCAAACTGAGTTAAAATCTGGGGAATCTATGAAGGGACTGACCTACGACATAAGGAGGCTGCTATGTAGATTAATGATTAATTTATGCATATTTTTTTAATTTTTCTCTTTTTTTAATTAAGTATTGTTGAGAAAACTAAAAAAAAAAACATTTATTGACGTGTTACTTCCTTATTTCATATAAAAGAAAATTTCTTTTTCCTGCTCCTTTTTAAGCATGGTGGTGTTATGTTCTGTTTTTGTTTTGTACTGTACAGTTTTGTTTGCTTTTGCATGACCATGTGAGAAATAAACAGAAATAAACAAACGTCTGGAACACGTGAGCTCCATTTTGAAGCAAGATGTTAATATGTTGGTCCCCTGTAAGGACAGCTTATCCGTCTCCACCCTGTCTCTCCTCTGAGCTCTCTCCAGCCAGTAAAAGTCATTCTGATGTTGATGTTTGTCTCATCACCCGATTTGTGTCTTTCTTTTGCTTCTAAACACTTGGTGAGTTGAAATCCAGTTTGGTTTGAGATGTGGCGACGTAAAGCAAAATGCAGCTGTAGCCAATAAAACAAACCAAACAAACTGGTGAGATGGCTTCTAGCTTTGGGAAGCTGCAGCGTTTAACATGTTATAAAGGACCTCTCAGAGACAGAGGAGCTCAACTCAGATGTTTAACAGATGAACTGATCTTTAACACGAATCTTACTGGGTATGGAAAGGGAGCAAAGCCTGGAGTCCAGAAGAACAAGGTAAGTCAAGACCAGGAAGAGAAGAGGAGGATGCTCCAACTATTCTGGCACGAGGTCCGACAAGGCGCCTCTTTTAAAGTGTGTGAGTGTTAATGTGCAACGAAACGAGTCAGAAGGACGGAGTTTTAAAGTCAGAAAGTTGAGCAGTGTTGCGTGAAAAGGGACTCATCAAATTCTGGTCTCAGACTCCAGACGTCCAACATTACAGTAGATGAATCCTTTGGAAAATTAGGAGTTAGTGTTTCTATTTCAGAGTTTTTACAACAATAAATGACGTTAACTGGCTGCAAAAGCTGCGACAAAGGAAACGCTTTGCAACGTTAGAGTGGGAGAGGCAGAGTTTAAAACAGACAATCTGACAGACACGGAGAGCTGAAGTGGGGTGACGTAAAGGTCTTGCAGCTTTAAGCCCGTTACCGTAGAAACAGCAGACTGAGAAAGTAATTTCTCTGCATGACTTGTTGACTGCAACTGTCGTTTGTGACATTTCTCTCTTAATTGACAAAGAAAGTGTTGTAATCGTACATGTGGTGACACACCGAGGCTGAAAATAACATGTTTTAGTTGGAAAAGAAAACTAGTTTATAAAGTTCAGCTAAGTTCCTGTCCTTACTTTCCTTTCTTTTACAGTTCAGCAAGCGCGGCAGGGGAGCAGCAGCGTGCCTTATCCTAGCAACAGCTCCCAGAGCTGAAGCCATACCACGCGTCTCTATAAACACATCACCCTGAAGGACGTCATTTTCCCACAAGGCACCTCTGCTCCTGTACACGCCAACGGGTTTCAGCAACCAGTCGTCTCCAGCCCATATTCTGTTCAGGAAGATGCAAACTACAAACTACAGAACAAGAGCAAAACAAAGCAGAATGCTGCAAACAAGCTGCATTAGCGGTTCCACACCTGCATAATGAACAGACTTAATATTAGTTATTAATCATCACGGTGAGGGATTTTATAACCTGCTAGAAAATAAATGTAACAATTCTTACATTTCAGCATTAAATGTAACATGAAGACAGATGTAAAGATGAGGATATTTTATCATTTTGATGTGAAGGTGGTGAGTTTAGATGACATGAGCTCCACACAGTGATGGACTGTCAGGTGTTCCTGCCTGGTGGATGCTGGGACACACTCCAGCTAAGCGGTTAGGAAGGGACTGAACGCATGAAGCCGCGTTGGACCAGGATGGAGGATGAATCACTCCAGACCGTCAGGTTTAGTTAAATTAAATGTTGAAATAAAAAGAAAACGATTAAAAAAAACCTTTTTGAATGGAATAGTCCCTCCTGCTGACTGTATGAATTTCCCTCTGTCCAGATGCATCTATGGCAGCGTTAGAGACGCTGCAGAGCTGCTCTTCTGCCGGAGAGGAAGAGCTAAACTTCTGCTTTTCCCTGACAGCTTGGGCTCTGCTGTAGCTGCTGAACGAGCCGGAGAAGACGCCACGCTGATGTCAGGGATGTTTGTCCACTGTCCTCGTATCAGAAATGAAAATGTGTCTTTTTGTTTACGGAAGTGAAAGGTTGCCTGTGGGCGGTCCGGTGTCATGTGGGCCCGGCTCACCTGCTGTGTCTCTGCTGTCAGGTGTTAACGTGAGGCGGGAGGAACCTGGAGACTTTTAGCTCAGAGCCACACCTGATGCCAAGGCGAGGGTCAGGGAGATGCTTCATTACGCTCCGAGTGGAAACAAACACTTCTGGAAATGTTGAAAATGAACAGAATGGTTTTCAGTCTGGATTTGTTGTCCAGAGGATTCTGTCTGCGAGGTTCGGCCTTTCCATTTGGCTTTTCTGGGTCGTTTCTCTGATCGAGGATTCCCGGTGCTCCTCCACCGTGCAGTGGGAAGGAGATGGAGTCAGGATGTAGACAAACTCTCCAACAATTACAGTCACTGTGTACGTTTCAAAACTTAAAAGAAATCAACTTCGTCATGCAGTTTTTCACAGTTCCTCACAAACATCCAAAGTCAGTGTGTCATAAAATAATAGGAATAAACTCACAGCGAAGCAGCAGCTCAGCCGTCTACATGACTGTTACGACCCCCGATGGAGTTTGTCCAGGGGTACAAAGGGATGGCAACATTAACAAAAAGAAAACCAGGAAGATGCGCAAATGATGGCTTCATTTAGGACCCACTAGTCCTTAAAAAGTATCAAAGGTCAGAAATCAAAAGCCAACAACAAAAGTATAAACGAAAGCTGGCACCAACCCAGATGCAATCACAAAAACTTTAAAACACAAACACAAACACCAAACAGTCATCCTCATTCACTGTCAGTGAGTGAGTGGCAAGCTGTGGTACCAAGGCTCAACCAAACACAGCTGCGAAGGTCGAAGGTCATTGGCAGCCTTTATTCTGGTGCTCAGCAGAAGGTCCAGCCAATCAAGGGTAGGTGGGCGTGTAGGCTACCAATCAGCATCCAGCAAGAAAACCAGGTGTATCAAATCCCCCAGGTGATGATGGTTGGAAAGATGATCAGCTAGATGACGGGCCATGGGCCGTCTACATGACCCTGTAACCTGACTCCATCCTTTCCCTCATGTCTGCTCCTCTCATCACCTTCTTCTTTGTTCTGTTGTCACATCTCTGGTGCTTTTCCTCAGCAGTTTGTATCATCTGGAATATTTTACCAGGATAAATATTTAGCTGTTGGAAATTCTGATTGGCTGGTGACTTTACAAATCAACTAGCCACATTGGTTAGTGATCAAAAACATTAATAAAGAGCCATGGTGGTGGGTAAGGGAGGAATAAAACAAAAAGCAAGGAAGGAACGTAAAGGACAGGATGATAAAAAAGCTAAAATCACCAAACTAGACAAGTCTAGTCAGGCAGCCAGGCAACGAGGGCTAAAGCCACTGGAGGCTGATGGTAGGTTGGTAGATAGGTAGATGGATGGATGGATGGATAGATCTGGCTTGTGTTCATCTTTTGCAGCAATGACATTAGAAAGGAATAGAATGAAATCTATCTTCACTACGACTTCTTCTTGAATTAATGAAATCGATGAAAAATAGTTTCATTTCCTCCTGAGGGAAACTATAACTCTTGGACAGAATCTGTAATTTCTTGCTATTTATATTAAATGATAAAACCTTTGTAATTGTATTTTAAAATCTACCTAAAACTTTGCAGTAATTTTATTGTTTATATAAAAGTTATTATTGAACAGAAGAGCAGAAAATGACACAAATGCTGATTCGGTTCCGATGTCGCGGTCATGATGCGACGCTTCATGGTTTCCTGTCTTATTTTGTAGAGTTCCCATGTTTAGTTCATTTCTGTGTCTTGTTTCCTGTAATGATTTCCTGTTCATTCAGTGCACCTGGTCTCTTTAGTTCATTCCCTACACCTGTGTCCAGTTTCCCAGTATTTATAGGCCTTGGTTTCTGTTCTGTTTGCTGGTCCATTTTGTTAACTTCCTGCGTTCCTGTCAGGTCTTTTTCTTTGGAAATAAACGTCTAGATTCAGTCTTCCTGCCTCCAGATCCTGCATTTGGGTCCACCTCCACCCCCCCTTCGTGACAGTCTCGGCACCACGATGCTCATAAGCATTCTCCTGAGTGTTCCAAGGTTTTGTTTTCAGCCAGGATACAGAGATTTTATCAATGGCACAGTCTTCCACTGGAACACAGCCAAACAGCAGAGCTGATCTGGATGCTGTTCTGCTAAAGAAAACCGATTTTTACCGTTTCTCTAACAGGGAAGACTTTGTCCTGGTCAGACTGGTGAATAATCCAGCTCTATCAGTCATTGCTTCCCTCAGCAGGCTCCTCCAGGCAGGCCATCGGCCTGATGGAAAACTCCAGCATTTAGTCCCACTGATGATCAGTCAGTGGACAACAGTGGTGGGATTTCTCAGAGCCCTCAGGTGTGAGCTGGGAAGGACCAGCATGAGGAAACATGCACAGGAGAGAAAGAGAGCAAAGATGTTGCAGATCAAACCAAGAGGATCACCAACATGACGACAAAGTCCAGCTCTCTGCAGCAGCTGAGAGCGAAGCAGGCCCTGGACTCTGCATCGGTCTACAGGAGCTGAGCTGAAAGGAGAAGCTCTGGGTTTACCAGTCCAGGTATGACCACAAGCTGTGGGCAGAGACCAGTAGAACCAGACCAGAAGTTTCCTCTGCAGGGTGTCTGGACTCTCTGGGTGAGAAGCTCGGACGTCCAGAGTAGAGTAGAACTGCTGCTAGTCCACAGCCAGAGGAGCCAGATGAGGTGGATCTGGTTTGGAGTCCTGAGGAGTCCAGGGAAATGTCAACAAAGGTTTACCTGATATTAAAAAGCACCACATTGATTTTTGTTTCCATGAGCAACAGATCTTTACTGATGACGCTGATTTTAATGTCTTCATTCATCATGTCATCATAAGGAGTGTGTTTTGATTTATTCTGTCATGAAATGATTCATTCATTCAAGTCGACGTGGAGCATCAGACAGTTTTCTTACCATTAAACTCCAGTTGAAGAAAAGTCACAAAATATCGTCTTACATTTGGAATCACAGTTTACCACATTACAGCTTATTGTTGCACCTTATTGTGATATGTATCGCATTGCCAGATTGTTGTTGATACACACCTGGACTTAGGTAAATGATGGATGGTAAGAAATCATCATAAGAAGATGGTATTTACATTCAGAAGAACAGCATAAATCATAATAACTTAACATTAAAACAGAAGAACGTGTGTCTACAGGAGGCTGAGAGGAGGTGAGGTAGATTAAATCATATTCAGTAACATCGTCAGACTGATGATACGGCACCTGTGTGTTCAATAGTAGGAGTGAAAATGATGCTGTTTATGTTCATCACATGCATCATACATAGTTTATCATGGAACTCTGTCATGTTACCTTTAGTAGTTAAATCTGGACCAAAGAGATCAATCTGCATATCTAACATCAACAGAAAGCAACATTTTAACACAGCGCTAGATGTATTTTACCTCTCCTCCCCAGCTGTATCATGTCTGGCATCAAAAACCTGAAGATCTGTGTCAGCTGATCTCTTATGAAGAAGAATAACACCAAAATGTGTTTTCTTATATAAAAACACTAGAGCCACAGCTTCTTCATTACCTTTTAATGTCTACCTGCTAGGAGAACCATTGCCTCTTCTCCCTGCTGCGCTGCTGCAAGGTACTGCAAGAACAAGAGAGGAGAAAAAATTCCAAACAAAGCAGCAGAAAAAGCTAATTACAAACAAAGACATCTGAAGACGATGAAGGGAGAGAACAGGGTCAGAGAAGCCAAGCAGGTGGAGGCATTTCCTTCAGGATCAGGTATCCGGCCATCCCACCTGCCCTGCTGGCCTCACAGCATCACTGCTGTCACACCATACTCATAAATACCATGAAGAATACATCACAGCTGTGCTGTTGGTCCTGCTCCCAGTAGAAACTAAACTGGGAAAGAGAGGAGGACAAAAAAATACTGCCATGTATTACTGAAACTACTGTGTGTGTGTGTGTGTGTGTGTGTGTGTGTGTGTGTGTGTGTGTGTGTGTGTGTATATATATATATATATATATATATATATATATGCACCTGGAAAAAGCAGCATCTCTTTCCCTCTTCTTTACCTCTTCTTATTTCCACCTCAGTGACAGTACGAATGCTCACATTTCTAATTGTCACTTTGATATGATGGATTATCATGACAGAACAGTGACTAGTTGGATAAAATCTGAAAAGAAATAGTGAGTTACTTTCCAGACAAACTGTTGGGTCATCGTGTTCTTAAACAGTAAAAAGCTTCATTTCTACCAGATTTAAAGTGTTTCTCTGTCACTTCTGCACACCAGTGGTGCAGAAGTGAGTGAGTGCAGCAGTAAATGTTTTCTTTTGTAGTATGCTCCACCCCTCATCCAGCAGGTTGCGAGTTGCAGGGAGCTCCAAGAACTTGACTCTTGTGGGGACGTTTAAAGCTTGAGAGAGGTTGAGTTCATGTGAATCTTTGGCTCACTTGAACATCCAGAGTCTTTTCGTGTTAACTGTCAGGTTTTCTACCGAACATTGTGAGAAACGTTTGGATTACTCTAACCAAGAGCTTTTTTCACACAGTGACTTTGCTGCAATGCTGGAAAACACAGTGTTGTTATGACATGATCCTCACTTTTTAAACCACATCCAAGATCTTTTTTATTTTCATACAGAAGAGCATCATCATCATCAGTAACAGCATCACCAGCATCATCATCATGTGCATTAAAATCAACAGCATCATCAACATCATCATCATCATCACTTCATCATTACCTTCATCGCCATCAGTTACAACATCACCAGCATAATCAGCAACATCATCATTATCGTCATCAACAGCATCATAATCAGCATCATCATCAGTATCATCATCATCAGCAAGAGTATCAGCAACATTATCATGCACATCAGAATCAACATCACCATCAGTTGCAGCATCATCATTACATTGTCACCATCAGTTGCAGCATCATCATCATTACATTGTCACCATCAGTTGCAGCATTACCCTCGTCATCACCAACATCATCATGTGCATTGAAGTCGCCATCATCATCATCATCATCAGTAGCAGCATCCCCAGCATCATCATCATCATGTGCATCAAAATCAGCAGCATCATCTGCATCATCATCATCACTTCATCATTACCTTCATCGCCATCAGTTGCAACATAACCAGCAACCTCATCACTATCCTCATCACCAGCAGCATTATATTCAGTATCATCATCATCAGCAAGAGTATCAGCAACATTATCACGTACATCATCATCAACATCATCATCATCAGCAACATTATAATCAACATCAGAATCATCAGCAACATTATAATCAACATCAGAATCATCAGCATCATCTTTATCATGTGCATCAAAATCAACATCATCATGATGATCATCAGCAACATTATCATCATCAGCATCATCATTATCAGTAGCAGCATCAGCATCATCAGCAGCAGGCCAGTTGTGATAAATCATGGAGCCAGAGGCTGCTGTTGCATATTTCGTCTTGGCAGATGTTTTTATTTCCCACAGAAACATCTGGAACTTTGACTAGAGCTCCTGAGGTTTGAGAGATGCATAAACTGAGGCACAGCTGGCCTTGAACAACCTGTGTGACAACAGTGAAGATACGAATGCTGGTAAAAGTGCTTCAGAGTAGCTGATCAGTCACCATCAATGCTCAGAGAGTTTTACCTGGTTTCCATGCAGTCTCAGAAAACACTTATCTCCACCCAGAACCTGTCCATCACTGTCTTTAACAGTTTCTCTTATCCTTTAAATGGACTACGGCACCTTGACTTAAAGAGCTGCTTCTCTTTCACGGAGCCCTTTGTGTCATCTCATTTTGTCCTCCTTTCTGCGGTGAAGACATGGTGTATGTAAGCAGAACGCAAAATGTTCTATTTGGTGACCAACATTAGGATCTGGTCTTTGTGCCAACCTGAATACACATCTACTTACTGACTTGTGGGATGTTATGAGAAGACATTTGCTGCTTTATAACAGTATTGTCCAGGTCAGTGTGCAAACCACCTTCATCTGCACAAACCTTCGTTAATCACAGTGTCAGAAATCCATCATTTATATTACTCAGCTTAATGAAAGCTTAAAGTGAAAAGCAACCATGAGCAGACAGAACCAGAAACACTGGTAAACTACAGTCACACAGTCCATGTTATCAGTCTGAATAAGGAAATATTGACGTGATATGTAGAATTTATTCATTTAACCCTTTTAAGTAAAAGCCTCATTGAAATGATTTTGCTGCTGTTGTTGCAGGTGTATCAAACAGAAATGTATTTTCTTCAGTGACTGGAACAAGGCTGGAGCTTAAACCAGTATCGCCACAGGACACCTCTATTATGATTAATCAGCTGTTATTTCAGCATCGTTTGGTTTTCAACTTCATCCCTAAATGGAATTTTTGTTGGAGAGCAAATATTGATCAATGAAAAAACACCATTCAAACATATATATATATATATATATATGTATTCATTTTTTCTTTTATATATTTAAGAGAATTTGACCATTTTAAACTAATTAATTAATTGACATGAGCAAGATTAGTGATTATTGATTCCAAGAGTCAGTTGTGATTAATTTTTATTTACCTGCCGGCCCTACACTACCACATCATGGACAAATAAACACTTCAGTATGATGCATTATGACTTTGATTAGGTTTTAATCAATTATATAGATCAAGTCACACCTGTGAGAAGTAAAAGTCAGCTTCTTCATCATATCCTTATCTTCCTCTCTGAACTACCTGAGCTTTGATTTTGTCACCTGATGAAATACCACCCTGATTGATGAAGATTGTCTCAGAAGCTGCTTTCATCACCATTATTCATGACAAAATGGCTGCTGGAAAATGAGGCGCCATGGGAGGACACGGGTGTTCAGTGTGAGATTTCAGCCTTACCTCCCAACGTACAGAGATTTCTCCTGATTACCTAAATATTATGATGATATTATGGACCATATATGATGGAATTCCATAATGTATGTTAAGAAAAGTTGTTCTTAAGGCCTTTGAACCCAATCTCCAAATATTTGGTGTAAATAATTCCCACTGTAATATTTTTGATGCAATCAGTGTGAAGTCAGTGTGAAAGTTCACATCGGTAACAAAATTCCATCTGGAGATTTTGCAAGTTTTGTTTTTTCAAACTGAGGTAGCTTTTTTTTTAAATTCACATCTGACAGATATATAATTGACCACTCAGAAGGCGTGTTGACTGACAGATCAGTGGTTGGAAGCGATGGAGTCGCTGCTATTTCATCCAGACATCATGGCCGAACATCTTTATCATTTCTTTTCTGCTTCTTAAAGCAAGCAGATCCTCCAACTGTCCCACGGACGTCCTGAACTCCATCCTGAAGCGGTCGCGGTCTAGCTTCAGATCCTGAATTAAACAATGAAACCCTCCAAGTTCTCCTCTCATCTCTAAAACAGGATGAACTCACCACCTCTTTCTGTCTCTTCTTCTGCAGCTTCAGCACACTGTTGTCCTGGCTTCATTTGGAATCATAGACTGTACATAAAAAGATGGGCGGAGCCTCTGTGATGCCATCCATAGGTTTCTGAAGAGCTGAATTGAAGCTCGGTGGGCGGTTCCTACCATCACCATCTTGGCAGGGGCATGGCTTGGAAAATACGAGTATGAGCAAAGAGGTGATGCTGAGAGGGGGGCTGGGAGCGTCATGGCGGATGATTGATATCGAGTGAACTCCGAGCTGCCTGTAGCTAAGGGCTAACCGAGCTAACCCAGAGATAACAGGAGCTAACCAGCTAACGGAGGTAAGCGGGCTAAAGCTAAGTCACGTTGTTAACCGGCTAAAAACCACAGTGTCATGTTTTTGCCACCTTGATCTCCTGGCGCTCATCATTGGTAACTCGATCCACCTGCTGGCTTCCTAATTGCCTCTGCTACCTCATTCAGTTCACCTGGTTTCCTTTTCTCTCACTGCCTACTTAAACTCCCTCCAATCCCTCCTTTTCGGCCAGATAATAATCAGACCTATGTCTAGTTTTGTTCCAGCGGTCTACGGATTGTTCCTCAGTTGCCGACCTTCTGCTCCATGCCCCTGGATTACCCTCCTTGCCTTGCCCTCGACGGATACCGCTACCTTTCGGA
Source organism: Telmatherina bonti (assembly GCF_933228915.1). NCBI lineage: Eukaryota > Metazoa > Chordata > Actinopteri > Atheriniformes > Telmatherinidae > Telmatherina > Telmatherina bonti. Next base: position 31,736,937 of record NC_136618.1, read on the forward strand.
TCTTCTGGTTACCGACCCTGCTTGTCTTTGGATCTCTGAGCCTTGTCGTTGCCTGGATGAGTATTTTGCCATCCTGTTTACCTCCCAGCTGTTGCCTGGTTTCTTCTGCAGACCACTCCCCTGGACTGATCTTCTGTTCATACTCCTCCACCAATAAACTGGTCATTTGTCCAGAACTCCCTGTGTGTGGCTGAATTATGGATCCTCAGGGTAACTCATTACACCACAGTTTTTCTACGTTCAATCTCACCTAAAGCGGGAGATCGGGTACCTGTCAATCAAAAGGATACGCTCCAAAATTTGCCAAATTTAGAGATTGAGTTACTTCTAAACGGACAAGTTAGAAAAAATTCACTCCCCCCACAGTAGGTAAACCTGACCTATTACACTTAGTTTTTGTACCAGGCTGTAAACATGTTTATTTCTGCTGTAAACATGTTTATTTCTGCTGTGAAGTTGGTCTTTTTAACATGGGAGTCTATGGGAAAAGTTTTGGAACCCTTAGTGGATGAAGGGGGAACTGCAGTTTTGTGAACTTCCGCATCGGCTTCACTTTTCACCGCCGGCGGTTGCCACTTGGGTGGAATCCACCTGGCATGTTTGTTTTATATTTTTCATTATTTATTCACAATTTCGCATCACATTTGGTGTGCAAAGACAGAAACGTTGACCATTCACATCCGACTTATTCACTATTTGGTATGTTCTGTTCGCATCGGTCCCGGTGAATAAAGGTCTTTAATTGTTGGACTCCTCCATCATCCAGTTGTTAATAAAGTGGTGAACCTTGTTCCATCCTGTTTGTGAACAACTGACCCTTAAGGTACGTTCCTTTTATACCCAATCATGACACCAACCTGTTTCTGATTCACCTGTACAGCTGTGGAACAATCCAAACATTCCTCATGTTTCCCAGTCTGTTGATTCTGTCCCAGCTTTACTGCAACCTGTTACACCTGAGCAAATGTTTGCAAAACAATATCAGTTTGAACATTCAAAGTCTTGCATTCGTAGTGTATTTAATTGAATGTAGGTTAAAAGGATTTGCAAATCATTATATTCTGTTTTTATTCAAGTTTTCTTCAACCTCCCAGCTTCATTGGAAGAGGAGTTGCAGATGGAGAGTAAATCTACCTAAGCACCGCTGCCCACCCTGCCCGTTACTGGCTGCAGACGTTCTTATTTCTCCCTGATATTCCCATCCTTCCTGATTCTTCTACTTCTGGAGCTTTCTTTCTGTTGAAATGAGGCTTTTTTTTTGTCTCCATTGCTTCATGCATGCTCAGAATGAGGGACTGAATGGAACTGAAGAGTCTAAGAGATTTATTGATTTCCTCTGAAGAGACATGTATGGATTGTAGACATATAAATACAATTCTTACACCGTGTAGGCCAAAAAACCAGACTGAATGGATGAATGAGATCATGCTGAGTTGCTGTGACATATTGAACTTTAAAGATAACACCAGCACTGCGTTGATGCTAGCTTTAAGGCATGGGAATGGACTGATTGGTTGAGATGGCAGGAAAAACAGCATTTGACCAGAATAGTGATGTCAAAATGAGGAAGGTGTAAAAAGTGGAAGTGAGAGAATAAGAGCAGACACGAGGGAACAAACCCGCTTTGGTGTCTGCAGGAACAGTGACTCTGTTCATTTGTCTCCCTTTCCCATCAGACACAGAGATCACTGCTGGTCTTTTACGCAAAACAACTCGGCTGGAAAATCCACTTTCAGATTTCCAGATTCAGCTTTTAGTTAATATGACGCAAAGGTTCAACTTTCTTTCTTCTTGCCCTCAGAAGTCAGTGTGAGAAAGATGCAGCTCCAAGCTTGCGCACGTTTTCCAGGTGATGACTGGAGGTTGTCTCATCCACTTTGTCCCATTTCACCCCAGGGACAGGGAGCGATTACGTCCACTTTTAGAGCAAATCTTCTCCATCTGTCAGGGCTATTTCACAAACTTACAAGCTTCACAGCCTCAGACCACCACACACACCCCACCTTTCACTGTCATCTCCACCAATTTGACTCCATCGACTCTCGGGGAGGTAGCCACACAGCTTCAGTTAGCTGCTAGTTGGTAGCAATTTAGTGGTAACTTGGACAATACTCAGAGCGTCTGGGCCATATGTCTTGTGTTTGGCTTGAGTGACGCTGGCCAGGATGTGCCGTCTGCCTGCAGTCCCAGCAGACCTGAAGCAGTGTTTGTTCCCATCACACCATCTGCACCACCTGTGGAGAGAGAAGGGGGGTATTCCCGTAAATGGAAATGAAAAATCTGGACGAGAGAGTAACTATGAACTTCTGCAGTCACAGCGGGACACAAGCCCTCCACTGTGGCTTCTCATAAAGATGCACCTCAGTACTGATCATATTACAGTATTTATTTTACTTTTAACAAAGAAATAAAATGAATTTATATTGTACTGGTTTATATAACAGTTTATATAGAGAGAAGTTGGATGAGCTGACTGAGGCGGAAAGAGGAGACCCAAACATGAAGATCTTCCTCCACCATCTTTGGTGGATCCTGTTAGAAAGGTAATGACCTCCATTCCAGAAACTCTTTCTGGTCCAGTCCTTACCCTGTCAGCACACAACCCCTCCCCCTCAGCTGAGTCCTCTTATGCTTCATAAATAATCAGACATGTTTGAGTTTAGAAAAGCTTCTGGTGAGTCACGCCTGATGATTTGGTCAAACTCTAATTTCCAGCAGATCTTCCTGAGATCTGTGATGGATCATTTATCATTTAGGTGATTTACAGAAGTTTTCCAGGTATTTTTATCTCGTTCGGGAGGTTTTCTGTCGATCTGGCTTGCTCAGATTCCTTCTGTGATTATTTGTATGTGAATCCAACACAACACAACAATGGATGGCATCAACATGATTATTTCTGTTGCTTGGTCTTTTTGTCAAAAAGGGAAAATCAAGAGAACGACAAAGGCTGCAATCACTCTGCCGAAGACATGCAATGTGGAAAAAGCCATGTATGATGGTAAGCTAATGCTAGATATGCCAGTTTGTTCATTTATATTAAGAATGACCCCCTGGTGGACTGAGATTTTATGGCTACCAACAAGAAACTCCGGCCTTCTGAATAAGACCTGAACTAAAACAAGAGTAATAAAACTAGGTAGATCCCATTTAACCCAAAAGTTCTGCGGGGTCTCCTTCACCCTGAGTGTGTCAGGAACGGCAGCCAGTAACTCTGTGGCATAAATTGTGATGGAAATTTGACCTTTTTGGTGATCTAAGTTTTCTGGGACTCCAACGACAAAAAATGTTAGAAAAAAAAAACAATATCACTAAAATGTTGTTGAAAGACAACCACTTCCTGTCACATTTTCCACCAATCAGACGTTAGATTGATGGTAATGTCCAATGAGGAGCAGCCAAAGATCAACAAGCAAGCAGAAAGTTCTATGTTTGTCTGATGAGAAAAATAACTATCTTCTTTGTTTTAAAATAAATCAAAATAAATCAATTGCCACCATGCTCCCAAAATGTCATAGCAAGGGTTGAAGCTAGAGTTTTGTGAGGCTACCTGGTAAATAGAAAACATAAATAATCGTAAAAAAAAAAAAAAAAAATACCCAGAAGAAACACCTAAAAATCAATGTTTTGGTTGGCTTTTATGCTGATCTATCTATTGATACATTAATTTTTACATAATTTCAGCCTGATATCTGAGGCTGTCCCCAAAACATCCCAACTCCATGCTGACTGAGACAAAGTAATCAGCTTCTACAGGCAGTTTTACAGACAAACAAACAAGAACAAGGAAAATAAGGTGGCGAGTCAGAACGACTCCCCATCATCCATTGAATTAATTGACTTCTTCTTGGCTCCCAGCACTTATCTCCAGTAAGACCATTAACAGTCTACTAAACCACTCCCATCATATCCAACAGTGATATTTTCTTCACAACATCCTAGATTGTTGTGATCCGGGATGCAGGTGTGACTCACATGTCTCCACACAACACAGCAGTGGAACTCATCACCAGTCATATAAAACGTAGATACCAAATGATGGTTTCATCAGATGGAAAATGACTTGATGAATACCAAGCAGCCTTATCAGACATGTTTCAGGCATGTCTTCCTCCCACCTTTTCACAGAATTACCACGTTCTTTATGCCAAAGACATTTGCACTGCTACTACGAGGCCAGAAGGACTTATCAGGAAACATATGCTGCAGTCCACACTGGTCTGCGTTTTCATTCAGCCAGCTCAGTTCCTAGATTCCTGGGATACCCAAAGCCTTTTTTATTTGGCCCCTTCAGCACTAAGTCAAACTTTCTGTTAACAGTGTCGGCTACATGAATAAACCAGGCCTTTAACAGTGTTTGAAGCTACATTTTCTGTTCAGAGGTAAGCAATTTATCCAGTATTTTCCCCGTATTAGCATGTCGGCTAATACCATAATCTGTGTTTACTGCCGTCATGACTACCCTAACATCTTTATCAGCCTCAGCATTAAACCGCGCTCAGATGATGCAGAAGATAACAGGTCTGCATGCCACTGAAAAACAACAGGTATCAGGAGAAGCTGACATGGAGGAGCAGCTTCCTGTTCGTTAAGCTGTTGTCAGTCCTGCTGATGTAGGAATAATTTCCCCCAATGGTTCTGCACATGTTTGGTCAAACATTTAAAATTCCGGTTGTAACCAAAATCAAATAATGTATGTGTGTGTGTGTTTGTGTGTGTGTTTGTATTATTGATGAGCAAAAATGAAAAAAAAATTTTCATCATTTATAGAATTAAATTTTACAATTAATTGCATGTTACTTGTAAAATGTCATCTCTCTTTAAAAGGCCTTTTTAAGAAAGAAACTGCAGTAACTTTCGGTTTACACAAACAAAAGAAATAAACAGCAGCAGTTTATTCTTTACACAGTCACAGCTAAAACCGTTCTGTTAAGTTCTGAATAGTACTGTAGTAAAATGAAATACTTATGAGAAAGAAGGGCGAAACCTTCAGGATTTAAGCCTGCAGGATGAATTTAAAGCTCTCTGAAGCTGCTTCCTTCTCAACACAGAGGGATCAATATTAAACCGTTTGCACCCGTCTGTATGGTACCGGAAGTAAAGGGGTAACAAGTGGTTTCACATTAGGTCTGTATCGTAAATACAGTCATGTAGCACACACAGAAAGTCCAGAATATCAGATAAAAGCTCATTAAAATCTTCAGTGAACACCAAACACCAGTTCCAAACAATTTTAGGAGCCAGTTAGCAAAGTCTGTAAATATCTGTAAACACAACACCGTGTCCAAAACCTCTACTGAAAGAACACCTCTCACAGATTACAAAGCTGGACCAGAGACAACAACAACAAAACAAATATCTTACCTTTTCTGTCTTACCTCCAAAGCTTAGATCCACCAGGATGGAATCACATTCACAAAACAAACAAAAACCATGTTTCTCGTTGTGCTTTGGGAGCAGTTTCCCATCCAAAAGCCATAATTTTCCACTGTTTGTTGGGTTTGATTGGACAGCCATGTAGACAGAAATATTGTTTTCATGTTGATAATCTGCTCTGAAGAAACTGTTTGTTTACAGTTTACGGTAACCCCTGTTAATTAGTATTCCTCTGGAAATGGTCGGTAACAAGGTCTTCCCTTAAAATGAAAGAGCAGCTAAAGTCAAGGGAAAGTGTTAAAAGACCTTCAGAAAGCAGAAAGCCAGGAGAACTAAGACAACTTTAAACCTGACCAGAACGTCTTGCAGCTTCGGAACAAACTATAAAGTAAAGGAGAATGACTGCGACTGAACTGACTCATGTACTATGCATAATTAGTTATTTATATGTCTTAAAATATGGAGATACACAGTCCAGATCTGTTTGCCAGTGCACCAACAAACCAATGAGAACAAATCTGGGCAAGAAAATGGCACAAAAACTATTCAGCTATTTGCAAAGGGAAAGGTTTGGCACCATACTGAGCTTAAGGGGCAGAGGGGCTGGCATGGACCACAGCCATGCCGTTTAACTGATAACAGCAGGGGGTTTTAACTGGCTCCAAACTGAACAGCAGTCTGGGCCCTGGGCTGGGCAGGAGGACATGTGGAGGAGAGCTAGCCAGAGGATGTGTGCCTCCATCAAGTACTGCAGGGAGCCTTTATAGATGCTTGTCAGCCCTGCAGAAGTTGCCAAGTAATGGTGCCACAGCCTAATGGCTGCATCTGTCCCTTTGTAAGCATGACTCAAAGTGAAACAGCAAAGACATTTAGGAATAAAAAGGACCAACAATTCTGAATTAGCACAGAATAAACACACACTTATGAATTTGTACACATATATAGGACATTACATTCCCCAGTCTGCATGCAGGGATGTAGGCTGTTGTAACTGCTGTGATGTGCCTTTATATAATGCACTGAGCACATCCATCCATCCATCCATCCATCCATCCAACCATCCATCCATCCATCCAACCATCCATCCATCCATCCAACCATCCATCCATCCATCCATCCAACCATCCATCCATCCAACCATCCATCCATCCATCCATCCATCCAACCATCCATCCATCCATCCATCCAACCATCCATCCATCCAACCATCCATCCATCCATCCATCCAACCATCCATCCATCCATCCATCCATCCAGCCATCATAAAAAAGGAAGTAGCTATTTAGTTATTAATATTTTAGTTTTTTTTTCTTATTTTTAACAGATTAGCTCACACATTTAATTTCTTTACTTTTTTCTGGTGCAGCTAATACACCATCTTTACATCCATGACTCCTTCCTGATTATCTCCTTATGAGGCTGTAATCTTCAAAGTCTGTTTTCCTCCATTACAGATGAATCAGAGGTTGCCGGTTCTCTGATGCAGCTTTGATTCTTTTGCACTTTTTGGCCTCTCATTTTAAAGTGTCTCATTTTTAACTTGGCGAGGCCCTTTGCATCAAGCTAAGGAACTGATCGGTTTTGTCTAGAAACTACAGAGCTTTATTTATTATTGGTGTCTCTGAAATGCCTGTAAAGGTTGTCTTGTGATGCTCTGGCTAATGGGGATTTAATGATTTCCGTGTCTGCAAGTGCAAACTGATTGGGATTCTGTCGATGTGCACGCAGTCTTAAACATAACCTTCTGAGTCAGCTGTGGTGGAGCATTTCAGGTAAAGGCACATTATGTTGTAGAGATATAACAGAACAAGCTTCCCCAGCAGTTTAACTTTACAAAGAAATGCTCTTTCGCTCCACCTCTTTGGGTGAATAATAGTTTGTCTGAACAGAGACTGAACCAGGCACTTGCAGCCGAAGACACTTAATCCAGTGTTAGAAGTATTTGGCATGGACATAGTCTGCCTCACGATGTTGCAGTGTAAATCACTCAGGCCGCTCGGCAGAGCAAACGGAATTTAAAGTAATATTACACTGAGGGTGAATACAAGTCTTATTCCGAAGTGTTTGGATCTCAGAATTCAGTTGGAGAGAAAGTGGAGGGAATACATGTGAATGAGACTTCCTTCTGCTTACGACCTTATTGTTTTAATTCCTCTGCTGTTTGGTTGAGTTCAGCCATTGTAATCCTTTGTAAGGTTAAAGCATTAAAACAACATGGTGGACAGTACATTTCTGACACAACTGCTCACATATTTCTGATCAAAAGCTTTATTTCTGGCCTAAAACCTCTTCTCTTCCAGATCTCATGTAGTCAGTTTCTGTAAGGGAAAGTCAGATCTGGAGATGAGGGATGGAAAGATTCAACTTTATCAGTTGTTGGTCTGAAACCGACATTATGGTGCAACTGCATCAGTAGCTGCAGTGTGTATCAGGTACAGCTGGCAGTTAAATGTATCTCTTATCATGTTTGTGTTGGTCAAACCCACGATGACATTGATTAATGAAGAGTTTATTTTCTCTGTTTTGGAGACACTTTTAATGCATCATCATTAACTTTTGGCATTTTCTTATTGAAACATTTAGGAGACAAGTGGCGGTCTGCAGTTAGTGTACCAGTTCAGCGTACCTCGGAACACACAAGTCTAAAGTTTGACGATACTTGAGATTCCTTAGGAAGACAGGTTGAAAACTTGACGAGACATCCACAATCCAGAGAATAGCTGTTTGCATTCAAAGATGGCAAGTAGTGAAGTACAAATACTCAGGTACTGTAGTTAAGTAGATTTTTCAGGTTCTCTGTACTATTATAGGTATTTTTTCTTTCTTCCTGCGCTTTACTTTTTCCCAATCAGAAGAGTTACTTTAAGCCTTTTATTTTGAGTGGCACAACATTATTACACGTAAACTGTTCTGGGTTTTGAAGACACTGCCTGTCTGTGTGTGTGGGCATGTGCACTTGCATGTGTGTGTTGTGTGTGTATCAGAGCAGGTCTGCCATTCTGTGCCCACATTTGTTACAGCACTAAAGTTAGAGCACCAAAATGGACAACGGTGAGAATCCTACACTGTCACGGTGGCAGTCCACACCTGTGGCTTTATCATAGTGAATATGATTCATCACATTCACACTACTGTGTTCCTGTTTCTCTTTCTTCATTATTATTCTGCCAAATTTCAGCACTTAACTCCTCTTTAACTGTTTGTGACACTTCATCTATTAAAATACTAAACTCTTCAGGAGAATTATACTATGATGTTTGTCATTGCAAACCTTTGTAGTTTTTTAGCATTTTATAGAAATAAATTCAGGCTTGTGATTGGATAAAAGCGTCTCAAACCAAATGTGGATTAAACAAATCAGCTCAGCCATTGATCAGTTTTTGCCTAATGAGCTGCAAAGTCCTGCAACAGGGTTCAGATCTGCAGCAGTTTCCAGTGTCCGACACATTGCGGTCCCGTACCTATTGTCTTTTCTACAAAACTTCGGCACACTGCTTCTCCTACATCTTTTGGGGTACTTTATCCATTTAAATATCTCATTCAGGAGATAAGGGCGATAACCTGTCTAACTTTCATTTTTTAGTTATTCAGGTTTTTGTTAAATTTTCAATTCAGTTTTGAGATTGGATGAAACAGAAATTCAGCTCAGTGATTGGTCCATTTTGTGCATAATAAGCTGCAGACTGTTTACACAGGGTTTAGAGGTTTCCCCCAGTTTCCAGTGGCCAGTACATTGCAGCCCTATTAATATTGACAATTCTCACTCTGTACATCTGTGGCAGTGTCTTATAACAACTATGTACACGTGAAGCTGCTACTATATGAAACCTGCAAGTTTCGCATAGATTAATGGTGGAATTTCACTTTTAAATAAGATGCTTCCATCCACACATATGTCAAGTTGCATGATTTCACTCACTGCTCGCAGCTGAATGCTGCAGCCAGCAGTTTAGTTTGTAGTTGTTTGTCTTTTTGCTTTCTAGGATAGTAAAGAATGGTGCATGTATGCCAGCTGCTGGAATATGTTGCTGCAGTTTCCTCTGTGGGAGGGAGACACACATCCAAAGATGGTTTATATATAGGGTAGTTTCTTTACCATAAAGTGGTGTTGTTAATGAGGTTTCGGTGTGCTTACTTTCTAAAGATTTTCCTGCTGAGAAAAGTTTATTTATTTATTTATTTTTACACTAACCATCCATCCATCAAATTTCTGCAACTTATCAAGGGGTATGTGCCCAGAACACCTCACGAGGGAGGTCCAGGAGGCATCCTGACCAGATACCCACCTAAACTTGCTCCTCTCGATGAGGAGGAGCAACCTTAGAGATACGGTGCTTAGAGATAGCAAACCCTATCTCTAAAGGAGAGCCCGGCCACCCTGCGGAGGAAACTCATTTCAGCTGCCTGTTTACGAGATCTGGTTCTTTCGGTCACGACCCACAGCTCTTGACCATAGGTGAGGGTAGGAACGTAGATCGACTGGTAAATCGAGAGCTTCGCCTTCTGGCTCAGCTCCTTCTTCACCATGACTGACCGGCAACAACTGTGTTAAAAACAACCTTGTGAAAAGCTGCGTGAAAAAACAGATAAATCGATAGATGTAGATGGCACATTTGCCACATGTATACCTAATAAAAGCAACATTTATGAAGGTGAGTGTAAAACAGCAAATAACATTATTTCGGACTGGAAAGCGAGTATTTACCAAACAGATTCGTCCTGCTGCATTCGTTGCTGCAGGTTGCTGAGTTGTTCTAAGCTAAGGATTAAAACTTTACTAAAATCCCATATTGTTTTTCATATGGAATCTGAAATAATGTCAATATAAACATTCAGTTGTTCAGCTTGCATGGATTATTTCTTCTATCTGCTGTAAAAGTTGTGAGAGGTTAGGAAACTGGGCTTTAATCTAAAATGGAAACAATAACACAAAAAATGGCGTCTAAAACATAAATTATAACTGACTGTAAAGTTACCAACAAAACTCAAAGACAGAAAATCAAACGACATTAAATTACAGAGTATATACTGTATTGTATCTGTTTCAATAAATCCTCTTTATGGGACTCAAACTGGGGAACAATCAGGGTAAATGATGGCAAATTGGTACCTTCATCTTTTGTTGTTTTTGATCATTGGAAATGCATCACTATGCATTGATCTCAGTGATAGAGAGGTCAATGCACATTCAGTGCATCAGTGTTTCACAGATCCAGAATGCATCTGCAGACCAACAATACAAACATAATCCTGACAGCAGTGCTCAAGATGATTACCAGAAACATATTCTCCCTGTGGAAAATGCATTAGGTTAAGAGTTTCCTGCAGCACAAAGCTTCTGAAATTGGCTTAGCAAGGCAACAGATTGTGTTCCCAGCTTAGGTATTCATTTCCCTCTGCGAGCTGATGTAAAATAATACAGGGGCGTTTGTCATAGAAAAGGATAATCGAGTGCAAATGTGGAACGTAAATATAAAAAAGTGAATCATACAAATGCTGGAAATGCATGGCATCCATTATTTCAAAGGTGGATGACACTAAGAGGCTGAATCTTAATAAAAGCCAAATACTGTCCTTTTATCTGCACAGCTGATCAATGTGTGTGTGTCTTTATTTGTGTCTTTCTCCCTGTTTGTCCTTTTCAAACCAGAAATGGTCTCTTTTCATGGCTAAAGGTTGGCATTTGATTTTGAAAACCATTAGTGACATATTGATTTGTCAAAGGAAGAAGAAGGAAATAAGAAATAATGACTGAGAGTCCCAGAGAGAAATGCATTTCCTTTGTACCATCCAGGTCAAGGAAAACAAAAAAAATCTTCAGTCAAGTTAGATGTGCTTGAGGAAATGTGATGTAGGTGTAAAACAGAAAGAAAACATGGAGGTTTAGCAGAAGATTGAGCTGTTATTACCGGATTTTTGCCGGGTTAAACAGGGATTTATTGTGCAGTTGCAACAACCACCATGATCAAATAACGTTTGCTTGCAACTGAACTATGATTACATGAGGAAGTTGTAACACGTCATTTATTAGGTAAAGGCTTCACATTGTTAGATATTTCTCAGGTGAATTGCACTCGTGATGACAGCGACATCTCGTTCCAGCAATAAACAAACAATTGAAGAGTTTTTAAAGAAGAAGAAAGCGATTGAATAAAAAGAGAGGGAATCAAAGTGCTTCAAATAAAAACGACAGTGTGAGGAATTAAGTTACTTTGATTAAAAAAAAAAGGCAAATAAAAAGGTTTTAAACGGGATTTAAAACAGCGAGTTCCAGCAGACCTGCAGGTTTCTGGGAGTCTGTTCCTCAAGTGAGGAACAAAAAAAAACTGAATGCTGCCTCCCTTGTTGGTTCTGACTCTGGAACAGAAAGTAGACCTGATCCTGATGACCTGAGGGATCAGTTGGTTCATAAAAAAACAGAAAGATCCTGAATGGAGTTTGGTCTGAAACCATTCACTGTTTCATAAACTAACAGCAGCATTTAGAAGTAAATTCCCTGGCAGGCAGAAACCAGTGTGAAGATCTGAGAACTGGACTGATATGATCCAGTTCCTGGTCTCAGTGGGGACTAGATTAGCAGCGTTTTGGACCACCTGCAGCTGTCTAAAAACTGATTGCTGACTTTTAATTGTTCTTGTTTGGATCTGAAGATTATTATTCCAGTTTTGTCTTCACTCAACTGAAGGAAGTTCTGTCACATCCAGTCTTTAATTCATCGATGCATTTGATCAGAGTTTGGATCGGACTATAGTCTCCTGGTAGATTTGTGTCATCCATGTAACTATGGTGACATATTTAGTTGTTTTTCATAACTTGAGCAAGTGGAAGCATGTAGATGTAGATGATGAACAGCAGTGGCCCCAAGATAGATCCTTGTGGAACTCCACAATTTATTTTAGCTTCCTCAGATTTATAGTTAATAGGGGTGGGAAAATCGAATCGAAAAATTGAATATTGGGATTTTTTGCTTCACAATTTTTAAATGGATTTTTTTTGTTAAAAAAAAAAAAGATTTTTTCCAAATAAATAAAACTGTGAAGTCTATGAGGTTCATCTCACTATAGTGGAGAAACTAATTAGGGAGTCCTACAAAGAAATGTTTGCTTGAGAGCCATGGATCCTGTCAGCAGATGAAAGAGATTTCAGAAAGAGAAGCAAGGATTTAAGACGAGCCTAAAATGATCGTGACATAAAGAAAAGGCAGAGTTTGCCAGGGCACTGAGGATAGCTGGAGAAACACATGCAGCAGATGTGAAAACATTAGTAACAGGACAGGTAGTGCCAATTGTGAAGCTTAAGCCAACTCAGTCGCCTACGTTTAGCAGCTGCAGGAGAGACTTCCACCGATGGAAGGTGGATTGGCAAAGCCTTCGAAAGCAGGGCGAATCATCCGGCTCATCAGAAGTAAGAAAGAACCAGCTTCTTGACAGTATGGATGAGAAGATTGTCAGAGACCTTAGACTGTCATCTTACAAAACTGCAGAGGACATCCTCAAGGTGCTGGAAAAGAGGTATGGGAATAAAGACACAATTACTCTAGAAATTGTTAAAGAATTGGATCAACTTCCACTTCCTGTCAGAGGAAATCAGCCGAGAAAAGTAGTGGTCCTAATTCAGGCAATAGAGAAAGCGCTTGCTGACCTTGCAGATCTTGGGAACACTGGTGCCATCAAGAACCCCCTAATTGTGAAGTCCATTGAGAGCAAGTTTACAGAATTTGTTAAGAAAGACTGGCTTATGTTCATAATGGATCCCAGTAGTGGTGTCACCCAGGATAACCACTTTGATATGCTTCTCACCTTCCTGAAGAAACAGGAGGTGGTCTTTGAGAGACTAGATCACTTTAAATCTGTGGACAAGCCAGAGAAAGCTGATAGAAAATTTAACAAAAAATATGCATTAACAAAAGCCACTAAGAAAGAGACTGCGGATGAAGCGTGTATTGTCTGTGGAGATGAGAGACACAAAGACAAGATATTCTTCTGCAAGAAATTTAGAGCCTTAAAACTGCCAGAGAAAGAAGCTGCTGTGAAGAGAACTGGTGTGAGGGAAGTGTTTAGGGTGTCATAAAGGTGGCGATGGGTGTAAAGACACTTACCTGTGCAGAAATAAAGACTGCAGGAAAAACCCTTCAGCCCATCACTTCTTGCTCTGTCCAAGCGGAGAAAGTAAGAGAACTGACTCTGAGAGGCCACATGGTAGTGGGAAAGTAAGCAGAAGTCTAACTGAGGAACAGGAGCAGCTCTTAAATGAACTTTCTCCAGAGTTGGCAGAGAGGTGCAGGAAGACTTTATCAAACAATTCATCCAGAAGAAGCTGTCATGCTGAACCAAAGGTTAGCCTCCTGAATGAAAGTGGACTAAGGGAACTTCCTGTTATAATGATCTTGTTGGAGGTGACGGCAAATGCAGGACAGAAGATTGGGACTCTTGTGGACCTCGCATCAGACACCAATTACATAACCCATAAAGCCGCTCATAGATTGAATCTCAGAAGTGAAAAAATCACACTGGTTGTACATGGAGTGGGTGGAATGACCATCAAAGTAGCCACAAAAAGATATCTCCTCAGAGTCAGAGTCAAAACTTCCATGGGAACTGAGAGGACACATGAAATCATTTGTTATGGTCTGAGGGAGATTGCAGAAGTCCACCAAGTAGTCAGACCTGAGCAGCTAAAGAGGTTCTTCCCAGAAGTTGACCTTGAGGAGTTGAGGAGACCACAGGAGATTGAGCTAATCATAAGTCACAGAGAAGGGAGACTTGCCCCACAAAGGGTGAAAGTTGTAGGGGATCTTGTCTTGTGGGAGAACCCCCTTGGGAAGATGGTAGGTGGAGCACACCCTGGTTTGTTTGAGCAAGTTCTGCCTGCACACAAGTCGAAGACTCACTTCGCTCGTTCCATGAGAGCTGCTGCAGTCAACTATGAAGAAATTTCTGCTGAACTTCCCTTCATGAGAAAGACAGTTCACTTACAGCACAGCATGACAGAGACCAAGCACACAGCTGCAACTCACAGAGACTTCCTAAAGTGGTGGAGGTGGGACAGCATTGGTGCCAGCTGTGACCCAAATTGTGGTGGTTGCCGCTGTGGGAACTGTCAACCTGGAGGGAAGGACATGACCCTAGCAGAAAAAAAAGAGCTTGAAATCATAAAAGGACGGTCTCACATACATCATGGAGGATGAACATAGTGCATCCCCACACTGGGATGCAAGGTATCCCTGGGTAATAGATCCAGCTTGCCTTCCCAACAACAGAAGTGGGGTTGACGCCACCTTTCTGAAAACGGAAAAGCGGTTCATGAAGGAACCTGAGTGGCTCGCTGCTTATAAAGCTCAGGTTCATGAGATGGTTGAGCAGAGAGCTGTAAAGAGGCTCGTGAAAGCGGAGATTGATGGCTGGAAAGGACCAGTTTGGTACGTGAGCCATCTAGTAGCACCTAATCCTCACTCTGTCTCTACTCCAGTGCGCCTAGTCTGGAACAGCAGTCAACAGTTTCAAGCACTGAGCATGAATGATGTATTATTGAAAGGACCAGATGCCTTGAACCCCATCAGAGCTGCACTGCTAAGGCTCAGAAGAGGAGTTTATATGGCCTTAGGGGACATCAAGAAGATGTACTACTCGGTGTGGTTGGAGGAACGAGAGATGCATCTGCATAGATTCCTCTGGAGGACAAGCAGGATGAGGACATAGAGGAGTTTGCCATCACAAGAGTGAATATAGGTGACAAACCTGCTGGATGCATTGCACAGGTGGCTATGAAAGAAACTGCCAAGCTCTTCAAGTTTTCTCATCTACAAGAGGCCCGAAGAGTACTGGAAGAGGACAGCTATGTGGATGACATCCTGACATCCCACAATGATGCAAACAGACTGAATGAAATCACTAAGGAAGTTGAGGGAATCCTGAAAGCAGGTGGATTTTTCATGAAGCCTTCGGTCCAGTCAGGGCAAAGTGGGAGGAAGAATGGTGAAACATCAACCCTCACAACAAACACTTTATCTGAAATGGGAGAATCATTTTTCCTTCCCAACCAAATGAGAGAAGAAGACAACAAGGCTTTAGGCATTGGGTATCTAGTAGATGATGACAAACTCTACATGATGACTTCAGAAGAGAAGGAAGATGAGGACAGGCCAAGACCTCTTAGTGGGAGAGGTAAGAGAAAAAACACCTAACCCCCTAACAAGGAGAAAGCTACTGAGCCAGGTAGCTGGGCTCTATGATCCCATTGGACTGGTTAGCCCAATCAAGCAGAAAGGCGCTATACTCATCAGGAAGGCTTTTCAGGAGACAGGAGGTGGAAATGGGACTCAAAGCACCTGGGATGAACCACTTTCTGAGGGTCTCAGGGAAGAGGCTATCAAGCTGTTCCAGGAGTATGCATAGCTAGGACAAACAAAGTTCCACAGAGGCCTTACACCATCCGGTTGGAGAGCAAATCCCTGGGCCATCACTTTCTATGATGGAAGTGACAAATCCTATGGAGTTGTTTTGTACCTTAGGTGGGAAACAGACCAAGGTGTAGAAGTCCGGCTGGTGGAGTCCAAGGCCAAACTGACACCACTGGACCAAAAGGGTGATGTTGTCAAGGCTGAGGTCTGTGGTGCAGTCTTTGCAGCAAGGCTTAGAAAACTCATGGAGAAGTATGGGCAAATGAAGATAGACCGTTGGTTCCACCTAGTGGACAGCCAAACCATACTGGGTGCCATTCAGCGAGACAGCTATGGTTACCAAACATTTTTTGCCAATAGGATAGGGGAGATCCAAAAGGCTAGACCTGTTGGGGACTGGTGGTGGATACCAGGCAACATGAACATTGTGGACATTATCACAAGAGGAGCTAACTTGAAAGATCTTCAAGGAGCTTGGCAAAGTGGACCAGAATTTCTGAAAAGGCCACTGGCTGAGTGGCCAATAAAGTCTGCAGGAGAGGTTATGACTGATGCCAAAGACAACATCACCAAAATACAGAGAAAGGCATTCTCTGCAGTAGTAACAAGAGCTCAAGGAAGGCCTGTAACACCTGAAGTTGGTGTTATGGATGAACCGTCAACACAGTCCCTGCTCAGAAACATTTCATGCTGACCAAGAGCTGAGGCAGGATGTGACGGCAGAGCAAACTGTGCTTTTGGGGTCAGCTGTAGAAAACTTGCTTGATGTGAGGTTGTTTAGTACTCTCCCTAGACTGGTTGGAGTGGTAACGTGGGTGAGGAAGGCTGCCAAAAAGTTGTTGGTTCATAAGAGTCTGAAAATAGTTTCAGCTCAGCTACATGCCCAGCTGAGCAGAAATAATTTATTTGAAGAGTTTCAGTCAGGATTTAGAGCTCATCATAGCACTCAGACGGCATTGGTGAAAGTTACTAATGACCTTCTTATGGCCTCAGACAAAGGATTTCGTACTTATCGTGCTTGACCTTAGTGCTGCATTTGATACAGTCGATCATAACATTCTGTTACAAAGACTAGAACAGGTGATTGGAATTACAGGTACAGCTTTAAGCTGGTTTAAATCATATTTATCTGATAGACTTCAATTTGTTCATGTAAATGACAAGTCCTCCTCACAAACTACAGTAAGTCATGGAGTTCCTCAAGGTTCTGTACTTGGACCAGTACTCTTCACGCTACATATGCTCCCCTTCGGCAAAATTATTAGACAGCATGGAATAAACTTTCATTGTTATGCAGATGATACTCAACTATACTTATCCTTTAAACCAGATGAAACAAATCAGCCCAATAGGCTACAAAATTGTCTCATAGACATAAAGACTTGGATGTCTAGAAATTTTCTCCTCTTAAACTCAGATAAGACTGAAGTAATTCTCGTTGGATCTGAAAAACTCAGAGCTAAATTTTCCAGTTTTGTAATGAACCTGGATGGCATTACTTTAGCTTCCAGTACTACAGTGAGAAACCTTGGAGTAATATTTGACTCGGACCTGTCCTTTGGCCCACATATTAAGCAGGTTACTAAAACAGCCTTCTTTCATTTACGTAATATAGCCAAAATTAGGGACGTTCAGTCTCAGAGTGATGCAGAAAAACTGGTTCACGCTTTTGTAACTTCGAGACTAGATTACTGTAACTCTACTGTACTGTAGTGTAACTGTATTACTGGGCTGTCCTAAATATGCCCTGAAAAGCCTTCAGCTGATCCAGAATTCTGCAGCCAGAGTCCTGACCAGAACCAGCAGGAAAGATCATATTTCTCCAGTTTTAGCCTCTCTTCATTGGCTGCCTGTTGAATCTAGAATAGAATTTAAAATTCTTCTCCTTACATATAAAGCCCTCCACAACCAGGCACCACTATATATCAAAGACCTCATAGTTCCTTATATACCAAGCAGAGTACTTCGTTCGCAGACTGCAGGCTTACTTGTGGTTCCTAAAGTCTCAAAGAGCCGAGCACGAGGAGAGCCTTTGGTTATCAGGCCCCTCTCTTATGGAATAAGCTCCCAGTTAGTGTTAGGGAAGCAGACACCCTCCCCACCTTTAAGACTAGGCTGAAGACTTATCTTTTTGATAAGTCCTATAACTAGGGATGGTTAGCATCCCTTAGTTATGCTGCTATAGGTTTAGACTGCTGAGGGACATTTCCTGATACACTGAGCTTCTTTCTTTTTCTCTTTCTCTCTCTCTTTTATTACCCACCCCATAACAGTGTTGCATCATTAACATGTATGTCTCCTGTCTCAGCAGGTCTCCCTGGCCGGGAGTAGCAGTTCTTGTTGTCTGTTGTCTTTCTGTCCTCTTCCCCCCACACAGCAGAGGCAAATGGCTGCCTGTCCTGAGCCGGGTTCTGCCGGAGGTTTCCTTCCTGTTAAAAGGGAGTTTTTTCCTTCCCACTGTCGCCAGTGTGCTTGCTCAGGATGGGAGATTGAGTTGAACTCAACTCAATCTGTTGGTTTCCTTATATAGGCTGTTATGAATTGGCCTTCATTATGTTTTCCCCTCTGTCTGTAAAGCGTCTTGAGATGGCATTGCCGTGATTTGACGCTATATAAATAAAGTTGAATTGAATTGAATTCAGAGGGAAAAGAGTGGCCAAAAAAGTTATTGACACTTGTGTCACCTGCAGAAAAGTAAGGGCACAGTTGTGTCAACAAATCATGAGCAACCTACCTCCAGAGCGGTCAGCGCCAGCAGCTCCGTTCAAGTTTACTTCTGTGGATCTGTTTGGACCCTATGATATAAGAGATGAGGTGAGACAAAGAGTGAAGCTCAAATTCTGGGGGGTAGTATTCAGCTGCATGGCATCCAGGGCCATCCATGCTGACATCGTCAGTGATATGTCATCAGAAGGATTTCTGCTCACCTATCAGAGGTTTACATCACTGAGAGGACATCCCAGCAAAGTGGTGTCTGACCCAGGTACAAATTTTGTAGGGGCCAAACCGGCCCATGATGACCTCAACAAGTTATAAGTTAGAGCACCTGAAAGGATCAGAAGTGGAGAAAGATGCTGCCAGACATGGTACAAGTTGGTCTTGGAAGATCCACCCAGATGATTCCCCTCACAGAAATGGGGCAGCAGAAGCAGCTGTCAGAACTGTAAAGAGAGCCCTGCAGAACTTGGGTGGTAATGGGGTTTTCACATGGGGGGAATTTCAGACTTTTGTGTATATGGCTACAAATTTGGCGAATGAGAGACCTATTGATGCTAGGGCACAAATCCAGGAAGACTGTGTGGAGTATATAACTCAGAATTCACTTCTGTTGGGGCGTGCCTGCTTAAGAGGAGACCCAGGACACTTCCAGTTTGGGGGCTACCCCTACAAGAGACCAAGAATGATCCAGGCAAAGGTAAACAAGTTCTGGAAGCAGTGGTGTCAATTGGTAGGACCAAGCCTTTTTGTCCGAAGAAAGTGGCACACAAGGGAAAGAAATGTTGGCATAGGAGACATTGTTTGGCTCACTGATCCGAATGCCTTAAGAGGTCATTTCAAGTTGGCAAGAGTAATCAGTGTGAACCCTGATGAGAAAGGGATTGTGAGGGATGTTCGAGTCCAGGCTTTTCCCAGCTACCCTCTCACAATCAAGAAACCAGTCAAAGAGGAAAGTGTACGCAGAACTGTTAAGACTGGAAGAAAGTGTGGTGGAAAATACTCTGGTCTTGAGAAGTTGTAATACATCTAAGAGTCAACTGTCTTCTCACAATGAACATTTTATTATAAACTAATACAAGCACACGCTGGAGCTTGGAGAGAGAACCCTCTCTGCAGATGCTGAAGTAACACCCGATTATAAACCACGCTTAACTCCTCCTAGTTGCTGGGCAGACCACAGAAAACAATCATTCTCTTCCTGACCTTTAACCTTAAGCAACTGGTCAGCAGGCAGTTGACAAAGAGCAGATATGCTGCAGGAAATGCTTCCTGCCTTAGACTTTGTCAGCACATTCCAGACAAGGATCATATGACTTAAAGAAAGCTTTGTGCATAGACACAAAACACAGCAGGATCACAGCAAATCAATGCATATATGTCTAATACTTAATACAAACCAAACTCATAATAATTTCTCCAACAAAAGTCCACCATAAAGATCCCTGCCACAATTCTCCACAGAGATGTAAGACGCCTTGTAGTCCTGGTTCCTGTTGAGAAGCAACAAAATGGAGATCCAGCAGCCTCAGCAAAGTTTGTGTGACCTCCTTGGGTTTGAAACCAGGAGCTCAAGTGGAAGGTGTGCTGTTAGTTCCCACATGACAGCTTGTTTTATTTTAAAGTTGGAAAACAGAACCTTATTTTGAAACAGGAAGTGGTCTAAGGATCTCATCTGCAGCAGTAACAGAAAAATGTGCAGAGTTAGCTGAGAGCTCATGCTAAGGAAACTGAGGTGCCTGGATCTGGAACACAACTGAAGGAAAAGGGAAAACATAAAGAAACAGTCATCTCCAGGGAAGTTACTGGTTTTCAACCTGATTATCAACTTATCCAACTGTCTGGCACCAACATGGCCATAAGTAAACAGAGGATAAGGAAATTAAGAAAGTTGTCATCTGAGTTGATTCAGCCTAACTTGTAGTTGGCTAAGCCCTTTTAAAGTTTGGGCAGACTTTATGTTAAACCCCAGGAAAACTTGACAATAATAAATCATTCATTTGTTGTCATTTTTATTGTTTTATTGGTCTTTTTACTCATCTTCTTGGGCATTATTGCTGCAAAATGATGGTCTGGCTACTGTGTTGTTTTTCCTAATTGAAATCAAGAAAAATTATGAGCAAAAAAGGTTTTGTACATTTGTTTTAGTTTTTAAGTCTACAAAAATCATCAATATCTAGGAATCATGAGAATCGCAATTCAAATCAAATCAGCACCCAAAAAATTGGAATCGAATCAAATTGGGACAAAAGCATATCGTCACAGCCTAATGGTTACCTATAGAAACAACTAAACCATTTAATTACAGTGCTATCGAGTCCTACCCATTCTTTCTGTTGGTCTAATGCAGGTTTTTGTTGTCTCCAACAGGGTTAGGGTTAGGAATAGAGGGTTAGGGTTAATGCTAGCTTGATGGAAGCTGCTTGTCAACCTAAACACACCTGACTGAAATTAATTTATAGGTTGACAAGAAGCTGCTGGATCCATTTGATTTGAATCAGCTGTGTTGGTAGAGAAAAACAAAAACCAGCCGGATACCGGCCTTCTAGGACTGGATTTTGAAACCCCTGATCTAATGGGATGTTATGGTCAACTGTGTCAAATGCAGCACTGAGATCCAGTAGTACAAAGACTGAAATGTTGCTGCTATCTGTGCTTAGGCGGATGTCATTTAAAACCGTAACTAAAGCAGTCTTGGTGCTGTGGTGTGGCCGAAAACCTGACTGGTGGACATCAAAACAGTTACTTAGAGTCAGAAAATTGTGTAACTGTTGAAAGACAGCTTTTTCTATACTGAGAAGGGGAGGTTTGACATCGGCTTTGATATTTTCTTTTTCAGCAGTGGCTTGATGATGCCTGTTTTTGGGTTCTGAAAGAAGACACCTGGAAAAAAAAAAAACCCTTTACAATCTGTAAAATATCTGAGGTCATACTTCGTGAAACATTTCTAAAAAAAAACTGTGTGCAGGACACGAAGACAGCTGTTAGTGGTTTTCAGATGGCAAATGATCTCTTCCAGGTTTTTGGAGCTGATTGGTGAAAAGGTTGTCATGCGGTTTAAGTCTCCTCTCAATGGACACAGCAAGAACATAAGTCCTGCCCTGACCATGTTTTAGGATAAACTTTTAAATTACAATATTGATATTTTATTAATTTGGGGCAAATAGGTAGTTTATCAGGAACTGAAAAATGGTGAAAAGTAACTATAATATGGGGATCTTGTCTATATTCAGTTTGTAGGAACTACTTTTTCTTCCGCCTGGCATAGTGTCATTATCCCTGTTTTTAGTTCAGTGTTTATTTTGTTTTATGGTTCATGTCTTGAGCCTCATGTAGTTTTTCTTTCATCACTCATCCCTGGTTCTGTTTCAGGTCTGTTTGCCCCGCCCAGTCTCGTCCGTGTCTGCCCTTGCCTCCCTAATTGTTCCCACCTGATAGTGTTCTCACCTCGTTAGTTCCTGCGTATATTGTCCCCTGTGTTTCTTGTGGCTAGTTTGTCGTATCTGTTTGGACACAATCAAGCCATTGAATTAGATCACAGTTTCCTTTTATTGTTTAAACTAGCTTTTAGAAATAAACCAGGTTTGTCTATACTGGATCTGTTTTGGTACAATTGAGTCCCAGTTCTGAGTCACACCCTGACATATAGACTTGTGAGGAATAAAGGACAGCATAACATCATAGCACATGACAAGGTTAGAATGGAAAAAGTAAGAGGACAGGTGATGCAAGGGTTGGACAAATGTCCTTCTGAGGCAGGTACTACCAGGTGCTGTCAGGTACTATCTACTATCAGAACAGAGGGAGAAAATGTGGATCTGTGTATCTCTGATGGTAAATTTTGAGAAAGTGATTTTTATGTCTGCTTGGTTCAGGATTTTCAAACAACAGGAAGTCTCCTCAGTTGAAGACTTACTATCACAAAGAAGTGGTATGATGCAGAGTTACTACCAAAGAGAGAACGGAATTTGTTGAACACAACATGCCCAACAAACCCAAAATGACAGGGGAAGCAGGAAGGGAGGAGGGAAGGTGGGATCATCTGCTTACAAGCAATATAAGGAGGACTGGCCAGGTGCTCCTCAATGGCCTGATGAGCTCGACTCACCACTCTGCAAAGGGGAAAAAACAACAACCAAAAAGGGAAGAACAAAACACACACAGTATTAAATGTCATTATGAAATAAGTAAATGCTACATTAAATATCTGTTTGAGTTCAGGTTGGAGTGATATTTGTCCTGAGATCAGCTCACATTGATTCAACAGGCAAAGATTCAGTCAGTCAGGATGCTGCAGAGGCTGGGGGTAAAACACATGTTGGGTTTTAAAAGAATTAAAAATATGGCTGGAAGATATTCAGTAGATATGTTAGATAATTACATCAGTTATCCTGGTCTGTTGGACTAAAATACCCTTATTGTGGCATTTCTGTATTTATTTAGGTATTTTACTGGTAATTTCAATCTGTGGAAATGTAGTTGCTTGTGCATTGATGTCCCTGATGGAGATGTGAGTCTGGAAGACTGGACAAGTTGGCGACTACGTCATCAGAAGTCAGTGATATATTGCTGTAAAAACTCAACCCACCTTTCTGCATTATTGCTGCTATGGAAGCAGTGTCCATACCTGAACAGATTCTGGGATTTGTTGCTAAAACCAGACTGGATTGCAGGAAATCTGGATTGTGGTTCTGTGGTCCAGACCGGGTTTTGTTTTGTTCTCTGGGTTTTCTACATTCCATGTGTTCGCTGTCCATCCCAGATGCCTCTGAGCCCAGAGAAGTCAATTCTAACTCTGGACAGGGTTAAAACTCTTTTCCTTCAGCAAAAAATCCACTTTGTGAGTTTACAGAGGCTTTTGCTCTGTAATCCATTTCTCACCCGGTTATACCAGATAGCGAGGAAGGTTTTCATGCCACTCCGTCTGAAGGGTTACAGATTAAGCTTGTGTTCTTGCACTGAAATTCCTCCAAAATGCTTCAATCAGTTAATCAAATTCAGCACTGCAGAAGAAGAATTTTAGTTTTCTTTGAGGAATGTTGTTTTTCCAACATTCCTGTTTTCTGATGAATGAAATGGAAAAACTGAAACTTCCTGCCAATGGGCCTTTTTCATAATGTATTCATGCTTGTAGCTACCAGAGGCAGTCAGAAGAGTTTATTTACATTGTATGAACGCAAATTACTTTTTAAATTCAGATGAAATGTCTGACATAGAAGCGTGTTTGAAAAAGCTGAAGCAAAGAGAATCAACAGAAATTGTCAAAGGTTATTCTTACCGGCCGAAGGAGCCTTAAAAACATCTTTATTCACAGGTTTGTTGGTGAAACCAGCCCACCTTGCCGACAAAGAAAATCAAGACGCCATAAAGCAAGACAGATCCAGCACTGGATGTCTTTAAAGTGGAACTATTATGTGCATTTCATTCTAATTTATTTTTATTTCTGAGACCAGAAGACCAAATGGCTTTATTTACTTCAGACCGACCCTCTCCGTAGGCTGTCAGATCAGCCTGCGGGCAAAACGAGTGGATTGAGACTCTTCCCCATTAAGCCCCGCCTCCCGCCCTGCACTACATCGGGAGCGCGCACCGCACCTGCTTTCGCCGTCATTGTAACATCTCATAAACAGAAGGATTAGGCTCATATGAACTCAATAAAAAAACAAAATACAATGTCAACACATAGCATCCAGCCCTACATGTTGGAACCTGAATCAGAGCCTGAAAACGAAGTGGAAAACAGCAACCCACAGCAACGAATGCAGCAGGATGTCTCTCTTTGGTAAACTCACCAGCCATCGTTGGAAATAACTTTATCCCACGTTTTCCACCCGCCTGATGTATTTGTACATGCCCTTGTTAACCAGTAGAAGGTAACCAATCACCGAACCTTGTCCCCCGGGACGTCACAAGGATTTCCAAGTAGAAAAAAACTCTCTAAAACGACGCGTTTTTCGTTGCCATGGAAACCAAACAGAGAGCATGCTGGAACTCAAACTCAAATTCAAACATGCGTTTAGGTGATAAAAAAACGGTGCTGTTCACATGTCTGATGAGGATTCAACACTGTAACACTGTAGAAAGCTCAGAAAACTCCAAATACCATCATAGCACCCCTTTAAGTGAATTTTAAAGATCTGTGTTGTATTTTGGACAATGACTGATGAAATCTGTGTATCCAGTTTCACATTTCTACAAATGTGAAATCAACATACTAAAAATGTGTTTCTATTCTTTGATGTGGACTGAATAAAATATTAGTCGTGTTCTGCTTATTGAACATCGAGTACAAAACGGCCAAAGACAACTTCGCGGGAAACTGATGAAAACTTCCTTCATGTTGAAAGGACTTCTCATCGACTGGAGCAGTCAAAACCACAACAACTCTCTGATATTGTCCTCGTTTTCCTGCTAAAGGTGACTCCTTTGGGAACTTTACAGGGACATCCACACCCTCTGAACTTTGGTAGTTACGAGCATGTGCGTTATGAGCATGTGAGATGTTGTTACCCCTTAGAGACTTCGCCTTTACTGGATACTGTTTTGAGTTACACTGTGATTACAGCGGGTCTGATTTCAGTTTCATCAACAACTTTACATGTTTTAGAAGTGAGTTTTTGTCAAAAACGACAATAATGATTATTTTCTGCATTAACAGTATTTTCTCTGAACCACAGAAAAAAAAATCCAAACTTTTTGCAGGTCTAGTCCTGACTTCATGATCACTGCCTACACCTGCTGCATGACACTCATTCACCACATGCAGAAATTCTGCTTTAAAAGACAATGGTATCAGCAGAAGGCTCCAGGAGACATTATGCATTCTCCTAGAAGCTTCAGGCTGCAGGTCATAGAGCAATTAATCAAAGAGAGGCAACAGTGAGGGTGATGTCACACACACACACACACACACCAATATTCACACACACCAGAGGACTACAAGCATGTATGTGTGTCTCCACATGTAGCAGGGGTTTACAGTGAGAGTGAGTGCTAGCTTGATGGAAGCTGCTTGTCAACCTAAACCCATTTTGGAAGGCTAGAGAACAGCCAGAGGGCTTTCATTTGTGAATTAGAGGAAAAGCGTGAGAGTAGTCGGAACAGAGTGATCGAAGAGAGGGTGGGTGGGGTTGGGGGGCTGATGGAGTCGAGGAATATGTGCAGGTAGAAAATAGGAGCTCTGTTGTAAACACAAACACCACAAAGTCTTAACTTATTTGCATTTAGCTTCAGTTTACAACAAAAATGACCCAATAAGGCTACAGGAGACTGCCTGCTTGCATGTTTAACAAACAGCACAACTGAGCTTCAATCTGTCAGCCGTAAGGGTGTTTGCTTGGTGTTTTCTTGTCCTGGTTTGGTCTGTTTGGGCCATAACTCCTACCTCCATACTGTGTTGGGTTTGTGAGAATAGGTTTCTTTTTGACTTACTGTGGACAGTTGCTGTTTTACTTTCTCCTTATATGAAACCTTATAGCCAGTATATGCATTACAGACCTTAACAGAAGTCTGCTGTGTGGTGGTCAGCATCATTGCCAGGTGGTAAGCAGCCCCCCGGTTCCAACCTGAGATTGTCTTGGTGTTGGCCTGCAAACTGCATATGGAAAGGCTCCAACCAGGAAGTGTCTTACTGTGCAAACCACAGACCCAAAAGCAAAGCAAAAGGTGAAATGTTCTGTTACACTTGTTAGTTTATTAAACATCTAAAAGTTGAATGAGCTTGGCTTTGGTGTGGTCATCCTGGCAGGTTGTAAGTTTGATCCCTGTCCCCTTCATATGTCCCAGTGTCCTTTACTGAGCTCTACCTTTAACCCTAGCAATCTGGAGGAACGAACTTGCCTGTAGGAGGAGAGAGTGTGCATAATTTTACTTTATAAAGTGGATGGACACTGTCTGAACAATAGAAAAACATGGGTATGAAAGAGTGAGATGCCTAGAAATGTGTCTCCATCTTTAATCTGGACTGGTCTGGACTGTGGCCTGGACTCTGGGTTTGACCATTTTTTATCTGTGTGATATTTCTACAAAGTTATGTAATAAAGTCCTATTTTTTTCGTTTTGGTTGGCCATTATGCTGCTAAGTCTTTTGACACATTCATTTTACATTATTTTTGTCACAGCTGAAGAAGCCATCGCCAGGTGGAACCCAGAAGCAGACAGATTTGAACAGCTGCGGGATGAAGGCTATTGCTGAGTCTACAACAATCCAGTCTGGAGTCCCTGTGAAGTGAAGGAGGGCTGGTGTGGATCCAGAAGAGGAACTTACAGAGGAACATAGTATGACTCAAGGTGGCTTACAGTGTTCCTGAAGGGGTGCAGTACTTGAGGAGGGGGTTAGTGAATGAATTGCTGTAGTGAGGTTTATCCACAAAGATGATGGGTTAGGGTTGGGGTTAGAGGGTTTGGATTGAAACTGTATTTGCACTGGCCAGCTGACTGGACAAAATAGAGAGGACAGGGGGGAAACAACTTCCTACCAGGAGGGCAGGGTTCGATCCCTGGGCATGCACCCAAAGTGCTGTGTTCCACAAGCGTAGGAGGGCAAGACATTTTGAGGGTTAGTAAAATAAGTGCCAAGTTTTAAGTACTAAGACCATAAATAATCACACTATAGACAAGGTTAATAAAAACAATTAAAAATAAATGTCTTATTTGAAATAAAATAGATTGAAAAAATGGCATGCAGTCAAAATGATTTGCACTACCTGCCAAACATGGTTCATAGATACTTTTAAAATAATAAATAAGGGTAAAAGATTGAAATAACTATAGATATTAGGATTCAATAAAAAGAATAGAGAATTATAAACAATCTTTGTGGTGCTTTGTCCCAGGATTGAATCCAGGACCCAGTACACCTTAGGCGGTCCCTCTAGCAGTGTGCCACCTCACTTTTGTGATTTAGTTGCTTGTTTATTGTGTCTTTTGTAGGTTGTAGAGGGGACAGCCATGCCAGGATTTAGCAACGACAAAGGACTTCATTCCTCGTATATTCCTTCCGGCACAGCGGTCCCCAGTCTGTGAATCCAGATTTTCTCAGCTCTCCTCCTCTGTCCACAGGTCCAATGGGTGGGTTCGGAAGTGCTGGATCAGATGTGTTGTAAGTTGACCTGCCCAAATGTTGCATAGGTGTTGCGATAAACGGATGTGGACTGAATGTTTTGTTTCACCAATGTATATTTTATTGCAGATGGCGCAGATGATAGCATAGACAACATTACTGGTTGAAATGGATAGGGAGCCTAAAATGGGATGATTATTGTTTGTATGTGCATTGTGGATGAATTTTCTTGGTCTGTAGTAGTGAGTGTGTGTAAGTTGAGGGTGAGGGCTATTGTCTGAGAATTTGGCTCTGATGAGTATGGAATGGAGGCTCTGATGTTCTGTATGCTGATATGATTTTGTGGTTGTGAAATGCAGGGTGTTGGTTTTCTAGAATCTTGAAGTTATGGTTGATTGTGGAGTGCAAATTGACAATTCTATGTGAGGAGGAAATGAAATGGATGACGCACTGTGGTAAGGTGCTGTGATTGTTCTGGTGCCGATGGGGGTTAGAGTGATTTGGATGTGGGGGAGCAGGGGTGGTGAAGGCAGGGTTTGGAGGGTAGGTTAGTGTTAGAAAGGTTATCAGGTAGGGGATAGAAGGCCTGGTTGAGGTGGGAGGAAAGAGGGTTAAGTGAGGGGTGGGTAGGGTCAGGTAAAGGGGGGTTAGGAATGGAGAAGGGTGGGTTAGGGTTAGGCGAGGGGTAGGGGAGAGGATACAGACCCTGGTTCGGGTAGGGGGAAGAAGGACTGTGGAGAGAAAGGGTTAGGTCAGGTGGAGGGAATTTCAGGTTAAAAGGGGATGGGGTAGGGTTAAGGGAGGAGTTGGGGAGGGGATAAAAACCCTTGTTTGGTTATGGGGAAGAAGGGTTAAGGGAAAGAAAAGTGAAAGGGAGTTAGAACGGTTGGGGGTCGGTGAAAGTGCTGGGACCTGGGTTGGGTAATTGGTTGGCAATGAGTGAGTGGGAGTGAGGGAGGCCAAAGTGGAACTGTCAGGGTTAGTGTGGATCCAGAAGAGGAATGTACAGAGGAACAAAGAATGACTCGAGGTGGCTTAAGGTGTTCCTGAAGGGGTCCAGTACTTGAAGAGGGGTTTAGTCAATAAATTGCTGTGGTGAAGTTTATCCATAAAGATGATGGGTTAGGGTTCAATTTGCACAGGCCTACTGATCTAAGATGTGTGTGAGGTGAATAGCAGATGACCTAAGAAGAAGGAGACTGGGTTCGACTCCTGGGGATCTGCGGCTGAGAAAGAGGATATAGATGTGGTATGAATTATGAGGCCCAACAGATCAGGAGACATATCTATCTTTGGATGGGAATGAGAAGGAGCAGAAAGGAGAGAAGGGAAAGTTTTAAATAACCTGTGGAGCTCAGACTTTTGAACAGAATGCTGCTGGCCAAGTGAAAGTCTGATATTTTGGAACAAATGTGATGGAAACGAATCCGCTGATATTTGATAATGCCTTTAAATGTGAGTTTAGGATGGTGACTAGATTTATGAAGTAAAGCATAGGTGTCTGTTGGCTTAAAGAAAACTTTGGACTCTATGGTCTTTTATGTGCTATTGGTGTCCTCGAAGATTGTAGTGTCAAGAAATAGAATTTGATTAGAACCTGTGGTGTGTTTGATTTTGATTGATGGATGGTGATTATTAAGGGTATCAATAAATGCTGAAAACTGATCTAAAGAGTGAGGCCAGATGCCAAAGATGTCATCCAAATATCTTAAAAACAGTAATGGTTTAAGTGAACACTTTTTCAGGGCCTGCCGCTCCTCCATCCATCCATCCATCCATCTTCTGCCGCTTATCCGGAGTCGGGTCGCGGGGGCAGCAGCCTAAGCAGGGAAGCCCAGACTTCCCTCTCCCCAGCCACATTTGCCAACTCTGCGGGGGGGATCCCGAGGCGTTCCCAGGCCAGCCGAGAGATATGATCCCTCCAGCGTGTCCTGGGTCTTCCCCGGGGTCTCCTCCCACAGGGACATGCCTGGAACACCTCACCAGGGAGGCGTCCAGGAGGCATCCTGACCAGATGCCCGAGCCACCTCAACTGGTTCCTCTCGATGCGGAGGAGCAGCGGCTCTACTCTGAGCCCCTCCCGGATGACCGAGCTCCTCACCCTATCTCTAAGGGAGTGCCCGGCCACCCTGCGGAGGAAACCCATTTCAGCCGCCTGTATACGAGATCTGGTTCTTTCGGTCACGACCCACAGCTCACGACCATAGGTGAGGGTAGGAACGTAGATCGACTGGTAAATGGAGAGCTTCGCCTTCTGGCTCAGCTCCTTCTTCACCACGACAGACCGGCGCAGAGCCCGCATTACTGCAGACGCCGCACCGATCCGTCTGTCGATCTCACGCTCCATCCTTCCCTCACTCGTGAACAAGACCCCGAGATATTTAAACTCCTCCACTTGAGGCAGGACCTGACTCCCGACCTGGAGAGGGCAATCCACCCTATTCCGGCTGAGGACCATGGTCTCAGATTTTGAGGTGCTGATTCTCATCCCAGCCGCTTCACACTCGGCCGCGAATCGCTCAAGTGAGAGCTGGAGATCACGACCAGATGAAGCCAACAGGACCACGTCATCCGCAAAAAGCAGGGACCCAATCCTGAGGCCACCAAGTCGGATCCCCTCAACACCTCGGCTGCGCCTAGAAATTCTGTCCATATAAGTTATGAACAGAATCGGTGACAAAGGGCAGCCTTGGCGGAGTCCAACCCTCACCGGAAACGAATCCGACTTACTACCGGCAATGCGGACCAAGCTCTGACACCTGTCGTACAGGGACCGGACAGCCCTTACAAGGGGGTCCGGTACCCCATACTCCCGGAGTACCCCCCACAGGAGCCCCCGGGGGACACGGTTGAATGCCTTCTCCAGGTCCACAAAACACATGTAGACTGGTTGGGCAAACTCCCATGCCCCCTCCAGGACCCCAAAGAGGGTATAGAGCTGGTCCACTGTGCTGGGGTATTGGCTACCAAATTGGCCTGGGGAGTTACTGTAAATTTAGTTGTTATAACCACTTATTGAAGATATGTTGTGCTGTGGATAGGGTCCAGTGAATGTTGTCTTTTTCTGTAATAAATTGGTCCTGATGGATCTCTGTAAGAAAGGGAAATAGCATGACTATGTCACGGTGGCAGGGAAGATGTGGTGTGGACCCAAATGCAGAGATGAGGGAAAACAGGATGCAGGTCGACATTAGATTTATTCCAAAACAAGATGAGGGCTGAACTAACAAAGGGGGCCCGGAGGAGGGACCAGGGGAAAAACAAAGTCCAGGGGCAGAGGGCCGGGGGAAGAGTCCAAAGGGCCCGGCTCTGGAGGGCGGCCGGGAGGCCGAGACGACGGGGGCAGGCCCGGCTCTGGATCCCCCTCGTTGGACACTGGAGACGGCAGAGAAGGAGCGACCTCCTCCTCGGACACTGGAGACGGAGGAGAAGGAGCGACCTCCTCCTCGGACACTGGAGACGGAGGAGAAAGAGCGACCTCCTCCTCGGACACAGGGGCTGGCGCTGGGGCCGGTGGAGGAGGAGCGACCTCCTCGTCGGGCGCCGGGGCCAGTGGAGGAGGAGCGACCTCCTCGTCGGGAACATGGGTCGGAGGAGGAGGAGCGACCTCCTCGTCGGGAACATGGGTCGGAGGAGGAGGAGCGACCTCCTTGTCAGGAACATGGGTCGGAGGAGGAGCATCCTGTGGTATTGACGTTAGGTGAAATGTTGATGACCGGAAAATATGTCTGCATTGGGAAAGGTCAACTTACTCAAGTAGAAGAGGGCTTTGAGTTGTTTGGTTGTGGTCTGCTTGGGGTCCTGGAATCCGGTTAACATCGGAGTCTCCGAGTATCAGGACTGGCTTCCTAGTTTTAAAAAAAACAGTCCTGGATCTTACGGCTGGGGCGTGAAATGTGGTAGCAAGGTTTATAAAGGGTTGGAGTTTTATGGGATGGTAGTGGAGACAGTGGGGGAGGGAAAGGGGGAGCACTGTTGAGGGTTATTGTGGGTGGAGAATATGGACAAGGAGAGATGACAGGTTCTTCCGGATCGGATGGGTATGGGACAGCAGGGTGGGATTGAGGAGAAGTGGGAGGGGATGGAGACAATGTGAACCGGTGGAGTGTATTGGCTTTACTCTTTTAGGAGGTGGAAGATGAGATTGGGGCAATTGTGGTCAGGGTTTTGGGGAATATTTTTGATGGTGTGGATATGTGTGGCAGGCTGACCTCCCCAGCGGAGCGGACAGTCCCAAGGGCAAATCTGTGAAGAGCTCAATTATAGCTATATATTGGTCATGTTATACCTTTGTGTGCCCTGAGCTCGTCTCAGCCAGTTCTGTTTTAACAGATTTTCACCCTGTGGAATGTGCTGATGTCCGTTCAGCCCCACAGAGGGCTCAGTGGCACAGGTCTGTTGGGAAAGGGGTGAAATGTGGTCAGGTATTAGTACAGATATGTTGGAGGATCTATGCTGTGTAAATAAATGTGGTGTGGAGGTGTGAAAAAGATTGAGGAAAGGGTGATGTACCTGTGCTGTCAGCTGGACAGCTCGCCCGGGGCCAGTTTGAGATTCCTGTTTGTCTGTTGAAGCTGTAGTAGGGAAGATGTTAGAGGTGGCAGGTTCAGATGGAATGACTTTATTAGTTAGTGATGGTTGAGTGGTTTCATGAATCCTAGAAGAATGTGGGACGCAGGTGGTTGGCAATAGAGAGGCTGGAAAACAGGAGTTATTTTTCTTTTTATTTAATAGGGCATATTCTGACCCCAACTGAGGGTTGCTTTTGTATGAGGAGTTTGGATGCGTGGTTGAAGGTAGTGCTTCTAGATAGTGTTTGTACGTACTCACGGAGCTTGGATGGGGTTTTCTGTGAGCCGTCCAAAAGAATTAAAAGTTTATGTGGAGCTTCAGATGGAGTGATGGAAACTCTTCCTCTGCAATAGAGAGTTGAGTTATCTTAGGGTTATTATTTTCCTTAGTAGCAACGGAGCCTGTAATATGTACTGAGTTTTTCACAGCCATTAGGGTTTCATCTCTAAGCCTGGGACCATTTCTGGGCCCAATCTGTTTCCAGAGCTATTGGGTTAAACGGGAAAGAGGGGAAAGTGATTATTATTTGTGAATAGTGTTGCTGGAGTATACTGATTGTGTTTCACATCCAATGTGTAGTGTTGTTGTAGATTTTGTCATGTGCATCTACTGTAGGGGTGGAAGGTTTAATGAAATGTGTTAATCTGGTAACTTGGCGTAGCATGCCAGGTGGAAATGTACTGGAGGTGGAAGCTTTGTCTTTTATATTTTAATGTGTAGCTTGTATTAGCTTGAAATATTGTTCACATTTGTATCTAGTTTCTGGGTCCAATGGGTGAGTAAGTACAGAAGAGATTTTTGTGTGGAATCTAATGAGGTTGTAGTGCTAGAATGACCATGTTCAAAATCTGTCTGGTGTGCAAGGCCCTCAGTGTGTGTTTGAGTCATGGCAGAGAACTCTCACCTAATGGCTGTTGATGGTGCCTCTTGTTCCAGGGATTGGTCGCAGACGGGGTTTGAACCAATATCCAGGGAGAAGTCCGTGTTAAAGATGAAATCGTTATGCCTTTGAGCCACACCTGTGAGGGTTTTTCTGGGTTCCTGATCCATGTAGTGTGCTACCCCAGTGGTTGCCCATACTGCGAGTAGGAAGGAGATATCCGTTAATGTTCTTAAAAGTCAATTATTTGGATAAAGGGGGTAATAATCCTTTATGAAAAGAGTAGGGGGCGTAGGGTATTAGCCCCCCTCTGAGCCAGTGAGGCCCTCCACCATAACAAGAACACACAAGAAGAAACTCCAATTGGTCAAATTGTTTAAAAAATATCTAGTTAAAACAGGTTTAAAATTATTCTAAAAGGGTGTAGAAAAAAAACCTAAAACCAGCTAAACCAAAAAGGTTGAAAATAGTTAAATGGAGGTCTTACGCACCAGAGAGGGATTCCCGACATTTCGCAAATAATGTTGCCTCCTCGGGGTAGGAGGCCATGGAGGGTTGGGATTAGGGTTGGGTGAAGATAGACAGAAAGCAGGTGAGTGTGTGCGACTGAAGGAAACCCCCTAATACTGAGGTCGAACCAGCAGGGTTGTGCTCAGAAACAGGGAGACAATCCGGTGAAGACTGGACCTCCTGTGGGTCCATTAAACTTCTTTCATTAGAAGCGAGTACCATGTTCTTGCTCATGAGGCTGCAAGAACAAGATTTTTATTTATTTTTTTTTTCTGGTTAATCCTCCACAGAAAACTTTGTTTGCACCGGGTGAGGGATTGATGCAGGCAACTATGTTTTGTTTTATGTGTAACAAATGTTTTTATTTAATATTTAACAAAAAACTTTGTTTCCAGCAAGGCAGGTTTTGCATGCAGCTGCATCCATGTGCTTCAAAACCACATGTTGTAAAAATGTTTGTACCTTTACACCACATCAGTCAGCTGGTTGATTACAACAATCTGTTTTACCTGCAACTGCAAAAATGTGGAAGTGGCAACTGTCCGCTTCATGCTTTTCAATGTTAATCATGGGCACCTCAAATGTCCGACCAATCACATGATACTTCCTTAAGCCTGACAAGAAAAAAGGTCTGCCAGAACTGTCTTCGATCACGTCTGTAAGAAAACGGTCACAAGCCAAGGAAAATGTTCTCGCTTGTCATGGAGTGGAGGCTTAAGAAGCCAGCATGAGATGAGCTGCAAGTCTGTAGAATCAGCATGCCAGTGTTAAGGGGGGGGGGGACCAAGACAGTTTAATGCTGATCAAACCCAGGAACCAAACACAATGAACCAGCAAACCGTACTTAAACAAAGGCAGACAAATCAAATCAAATCAAACTTTATTTGTATGGCACTTTTCACACAAAAGCATATCAACATGCTTAACAACATAAAAATAAGAAACATTTTCACACTTAAATACACATGCATGTTACCCACACAAGCACACAACACAACCCCTTCCTCTGAACATTGATGCCAAAATAACAACTAATAACTTCAGAATTCTGTCTCTATATCTGGCTTCTATATCTGTCTCTATATTTGGCTTGACACTGCTGCAAGAAAATTACATCTGGGGAATCCGTCCATGTCAGGAGCCGCCTGAATGACCAACAGACATACAGTTACAGAGAAGACCTAGGCCGGAGTCCACACAACAGCCATATGGCTGCATTGTAGAACCCCTACCAACACCCCCGCCACGATGACCTGCAACAAAACAGGTGCAGCCCCTGACACGGAGGGTCAATGAAGAAGAAACACTGGAGCTAAAAGTTTAAAAGGATAAAATAAAGACACACAAGATAAAATAACTAAATCAATAATTCTTGAAAACAATACCTAGAACAATAACATTAAACCTGAGTAATATGTACATACATAAGACATTGATATATATAAGATGAAAATTAATAAAAAAAATAAATATGTAAATAAATGTATTTATTTAATATAAATAAGTAAACAGAAAAATAGGAAAAGAAGAAAATTTCAAGTAAAAGCTAAACTGAAAAGGTCTTGAGGCTCTTTTTAAAAACATCTACAGTCTCTGCGGCCCTGACGTCCTCTGGCAGGCTGTTCCAAAGGTGAGGACTATAAAACTGGAATGAGGTCTTGCCGTATGTTTTAGTTAAAACCTTTGGTATATTTAAAAGGCCAGTACCAGACCTCAGGGTCCGCGAGGGCTCATAACTTACAACAAGGTCAGATAAAAAAGAAGGCCCAAGAACATTTGTAGATGACTAGAAGAACCTTAAAATCAATCCTGAAATGCACGCAGAGCCCATGCAGCGATTTTAAAACAGGTGTAATGTGTTCCATCCCTCTGGTCCTCTTCAGAACTCGTGCCGCTGAGTTCTGGAGTAACTGCAAACTGGAAGTACTCTTCTTTGGACGACCAGAGAACAAGGACTTGCAGTAATCTATTCTACTAGAAATAAAAGCATGCATCAGCATCTCCGGGCTGGCAAGAGAGAGAAATGGGCAGACTCTGGTGATGTTTTTAAGATGATAAAATTCCCTCTTTGTGACGTTTCTGATGTGTTGAATAAAATTCAGCTCAGAGTCAAAACACCCAGATTTCTCACACACTGAGAGGGATGGAAACCTCGTAGTTTGCATGAAATGATCTCTCTCTTGTCTTCAGGACTGATAATTAAAACCTCAGCTTTGTCCTGGTTGAGCTGTAAGAAATTCTCTGCCATTCATAAGTTAATATCTAAAATACAGTTTAAAAGGTTGTTAATCGGCCCTATTCATCAGTAGACATAGCGATGTAAAGCGGTGTATCATCAGCATAGCTGTGAAAGGCATCGCTGTGTCTCTTGATGACGTCCCCAAGTGGCAACATGTATAGACTAAAAAATATTGGGCCTGAAATTGCTCCTTGGGGAACCCCACACTGGATTTTATGGGTTCCTGGGGAGCATGTATCCAAACTTACCAAATTTTTTGATCTCTGAGATAGGAGTC
The DNA here is from genome assembly GCF_933228915.1 of Telmatherina bonti. Lineage (NCBI taxonomy): Eukaryota > Metazoa > Chordata > Actinopteri > Atheriniformes > Telmatherinidae > Telmatherina > Telmatherina bonti. The sequence continues at coordinate 31,772,963 of NC_136618.1, forward strand.
AAACCATTTAAAAGCAGTACCTGGGATGCCAACCAGACTTCTGAGTCTGGTTAACAAGATCTGGTGGTCTACTGTATCGAAGGCGGCACTAAGATCCAGCAGAACCAGAACAGAAAGTTTCTGTGAGTCCAAAGTACATCTTATGTCATGAACAATTTTTAAAAGGGCCGTCTCAGTGCTGTGGTTTGTCCTAAAACCAGACTGATATTTTTCTAAATGACTGTTTATTTAAAAACTCATTTAATTAGGTAAAAACAACTTTTTCTATAACTTAAGAATGGCAAGTCGAATAAGGCAGGTTGTTGGGTTTAGCTGGGAGAAAACTCGACCAAGTATCTGCACATCAACCAGGACAAAACCCTGCAGTGTTTTCTCAGGTAAAAACAGTGCTTCAGACCTGTTGAAATCCACACCTTGATTATATCTGATAGCACTAATTTTACCTCTGATGTGGTCTGCAAAGTCCTCGCATGCAGCATCTGATGCTGGCATGGAGGACCTGTTAAAATCTGCGTTTATTAAAAAATCTTTTAGAGATTTTGTCTTTACCGGAGTAACAGCATTAATGGCTGATTTCAGTTTCCGATTAAAATTATCTACAACAAAATCACAGGATTCAGGTAAAAGCTGAGCAGAAGTTTGGTGTAAAATATTAGTAAAATTCGTAGCCACTTCAGAGCTAATGTCTCGATTCCTCACAGTTCTCACCGGCGCCTCCTGCTGGTTAAAACTGGTGACGTTAAAAAACACACAGTAGTGGTCAGACACAGCCAGGTCAACAACATAGGACACACTGGTGGAAAGGCCATGTGTGATGACCAGGTGCATCCTCTGTTGTGAGTCAGCTGTGTCTTGTGTTGTTAAAAATCCAGACTGTCTAAAAGGTTTAAAAACTCTTACATAAGAAACAAAGCTGTTATGAATATGTAAATTAAATTCACCAGTTATTAAAATCTTGTTGTAAGTTGTCTGTAAAGAAGCTAAAAATTCAGAAAATTCTTGAATAAAAGAGGAAGGAAGTTTTGGTGGTCGGTAAACTGTGACACATAAAACAGGTGGGCTGCTAAAAACAAATGCTTGATGCTCGAAAGCACAACATTTAAACTAACTGACTTTGTTAAAACTGGGCTTTGAGCAGCCGATGCAGTTCGACAGCCTCTTGCCTTCCCTGAAAATAAAAAATTAAAATTTGGAGGAGAATTACCGACGCATCAGTGCTAAGCCAGGTTTCAGTTAAAAAGAGACAATCGATCTTGACAGGTTGACAGGAACCGGAACCAGAAATACCTGCAAACCAAACAAGAAACAGGTGGAGTGAACTAACCTAACGAGACCACAATGTGAAAACTATGAACAGAAACAAAGGCTACACAGGGAACAAAGAGACTGAAGAGGAAAAAACGACAAAACAAAACAGGAAACCAAAGCTGAAAAACTTCACCAAAGACACATCAGTGCAGCCAGACTGTCCTGAGTCTCCAGAAAACCACCTCAGCTCCACCGAAAACAACAGCCTTAAGAAAATCCTCACAGTTTAACTTCATTATCTGAGAACTGAGGCTGCCCTGAAAACATGTCTGCATGCTGACTGGTCTGGTCTGACTGGTCTGGAATGGCTTCAGCCTCTGCAGACTGGTTCAGATTTAACAGAAAAATAACAAAAAGTACATAAAGTAGAGTTTTGGCTATAAGCTGTTCAATGTAGGGTCAGACATTAAAAAGCTCAGAGAAACCAGGCTGCAGTCACTGCTACTGGTGTCCCAGTAACTACTACTGGTGTCTCAATGACTGCTACTGGTGTCTCAATGACTGCTACTGGTGTCCCAGTAACTACTACTGGTGTCTCAATGACTGCTACTGGTGTCCCAGTAACTACTACTGGTGTCTCAATGACTGCTACTGGTGTCTCAATGACTGCTACTGGTGTCCCAGTAACTGCTACTGGTGTCCCAATGACTGCTACTGGTGTCCTAGTAACTGCAACTGGTGTTCCAGTGACTGCTACTGGTGTCCTAGTAACTGCTACTGGTGTCTCAATGACTGCTACTGGTGTCCTAGTAACTGCTACTGGTGTCTCAATGACTGCTACTGGTGTCTCAATGACTGCTACTGGTGTCCCAGTAACTACTACTGGTGTCTCAATGACTGCTACTGGTGTCTCAATGACTGCTACTGGTGTCCCAGTAACTACTACTGGTGTCTCAATGACTGCTACTGGTGTCTCAATGACTGCTACTGGTGTCCCAGTAACTACTACTGGTGTCTCAATGACTGCTACTGGTGTCCCAGTAACTGCTACTGGTGTCCCAATGACTGCTACTGGTGTCCTAGTAACTGCAACTGGTGTTCCAGTGACTGCTACTGGTGTCCTAGTAACTGCTACTGGTGTCTCAATGACTGCTACTGGTGTCCTAGTAACTGCTACTGGTGTCTCAATAACTGCTACTGGTGTCTCAATGACTGCTACTGGTGTCCCAGTAACTGCTACTGGTGTCCTAGTAACTGCTACTGGTGTCTCAATAACTGCTACTGGTGTCCCAGTAACTGCTACTGGTGTCCTAGTAACTGCTACTGGTGTCTCAATAACTGCTACGGGTGTCCCAGTAACTGCTACTGGTGTCCTAGTAACTGCTACTGGTGTCTCAGTGACTGCTACTGGTGTCCCAGTAACTGCTACTGGTGTCCTAGTAACTGCTACTGGTGTCTCAATGACTGCTACTGGTGTCCCAGTAACTACTACTGGTGTCTCAATGACTGCTACTGGTGTCTCAATGACTGCTACTGGTGACCCAGTAACTGCTACTGGTGTCCTAGTAACTGCTACTGGTGTCTCAATAACTGCTACTGGTGTCTCAATGACTGCTACTGGTGTCCCAGTAACTACTACTGGTGTCTCAATGACTGCAACTGGTGTCTCAATGACTGCTACTGGTGTCCTAGTAACTGCTACTGGTGTCCCAATGACTGCTACTGGTGTCCCAATGACTGCAACTGGTGTCTCAATGACTGCTACTGGTGTTCTAGTAACTGCAACTGGTGTCCCAATGACTGCTACTGGTGTCCTAGTAACTGCAACTGGTGTCTCAGTGACTGCTACTGGTGTCCTAGTAACTGCAACTGGTGTCTCAGTGACTGGCACTGGTGCCCCAATGACTGCAACTGGTGTCTCAGTGGCTGCTACTGGTGTCCTAGTAACTGCTACTAGTGTCCCAATGACTGCTACTGGTGTCCTAGTAACTGCAACTGGTGTCCCAATGACTGCTACTGGTGTCCTAGTAACTGCAACTGGTGTCTCAATGACTGCTACTGGTGTCCCAGTAACTGCTACTGGTGTCCCAATGACTGCTACTGGTGTCCCAATGACTGCTACTGGTGTCCTAGTAACTGCAACTGGTGTCCCAATGATTGCTACTGGTGTCCTAGTAACTGCAACTGGTGTCTCAGTGACTGCTACTGGTGTCCTAGTAACTGCTACTGGTGTCTCAGTGACTGCTACTGGTGTCTTAGTAACTGCAACTGGTGTCTCAGTGACTGCTACTGGTGCCCCAATGACTGCAACTGGTGTCTCAGTGGCTGCTACTGGTGTCCTAGTAACTGCTACTAGTGTCCCAATGACTGCTACTGGTGCCCCAATGACTGCAACTGGTGTCTCAATGACTGCTACTGGTGTCCTAGTAACTGCAACTGGTGTACCAATGACTGCTACTGGTGTCCTAGTAACTGCAACTGGTGTCTCAATGACTGCTACTGGTGTCCCAGTAACTGCTACTGGTGTCCCAATGACTGCTACTGGTGTCCCAATGACTGCTACTGGTGTCCTAGTAACTGCTACTGGTGTCTCAATGACTGCTACTGGTGTCTTAGTAACTGCAACTGGTGTCTCAATGACTGCTACTGGTGTCTTAGTAACTGCAACTGGTGTCTCAATGACTGCTACTGGTGTCCTAGTAACTGCAACTGGTGTCTCAATGACTGCTACTGGTGTCTTAGTAACTGCAACTGGTGTCTCAATGACTGCTACTGGTGTCCTAGTAACTGCAACTGGTGTCTCAATGACTGCTACTGGTGTCCTAGTACCTGCTGCTGATATCCCAGTACCTGCTACTGAGGTCCTATCTAAATATGATTGTGTGACATTGTGTGATGCTGTTTGTTTTTCGGCAGGTTTTAAAGGAAAACAACAAACATTAGGTGTAAATCAGCGTTCCCAGTTTTTAAGCGAAGCTACTGTTCACACACGTCTCCATGCTGCTCATAAAGAAACGACGCTCAACACACAACTGGGAGAATATTATGAGTGAAGATGCTGGGAAAAAAATGAGAGCACTATGTCTTAATAGGCCATTAAAAGGAAATTTTCCTCTATTTCCATATGAGAAGAACTAATGTTTTCTCAGTGCAAGGGGGGAAGCAGAGGGGGGGTGCGGTGTATGTGGCACACTGAGTGATGGAATGATATTGCTCTCTTTTAGTTCATGCCGGGGTTACCTGCCCTGAAGGCAGGAGCCTTTGATTAGCTTTTTGTCTTACAGCTGAGAAAGCTCCAGCAAAGAGCAGAACATAACTCAGGAAATTACGGCTCCCAGTAAGAGAAAATAGCTTCATCTCTGTTCCTGCTCTCTCTTCACACGGAAATAAAAAGCTCAACACTTCATTCTCAGACATGGCGCTCCAGTAGGGCTGGGCGGGTAGACCAAACATCGATAGCATCTTTACCAAGGCTAGTATCGGTATCGGCCGATACCAGCGTGATAAGCCAGAGAATGTTAATCAGAGTCGACCAATGGCAAGTTCTTCTTTTGCTTTGCTAATTTACACTGTGATAAAAGTTATTTTATTTATGTTTTTCAACATATTATGTTACATTTTTTATGTTTGAATTTTAATTTCTGAGTTCAGCCTTCAGTTTGAAAATAAAATTTTACAAAAGTATGAGTATTGTCATCTGTATTATCAGTATGGACGATACTTGGGCTGAATTTACTTGGTATCAGACAAACATCTGCATTATTGTCCAGCCCTGCCCTCCAGCTGGAAAGATGTTTTGTTGGGCATTATGGTAAATTTGTTGACATGAAATCTGTGTGTGTATTTATCAACCTGTTTGCACTTGTTTACAGAATTGTTTGTTGTAACTTGGTAATTTGGACGGCGGTCCGGGTAAGAGCAGGGTCGGGTATCCCGCTCACTTCCTCAGCTCTGCTAGAGCATCGGTGTAGAATCAGACTTGGAAGGAACATTTCCCTTCACGCTTTGCTTCTAGGGGAAATAGAAAATGAGGAAAAGTTAATGGTGTCTTTGCTTCATTTCTTCCTGATGATTCACATTAAAGAGCAGCGAAGGAACTCAAATACTGCGAAGCGAAGGACAGTTAGAAAAGCAGAATAATTTGAGGAAGTCTCCATTTACTTCTAAATCAAAGCCGGTGGTGCAGCCGGTAGACGATCTTCCAAGGATTGTTAAATTTGGTTGGTGAGTCAATTAAATGGTTTGTATGGTGGAGTGAAGGATGGTGTCAGTACACTTGCAGTCATAATTGGGCCCCGCTCTGGAGAGGAATGCTATAAAATGTAGAACTTCACTTAGTCAATGGTTGCAGTGTGCTCCTGTACGCTGGCATTCACAGCTGATTAAACTGCGGAGTGCACGGAGGAAGAGTGTATTATACAAGCGACTGCACCGCTGCTGCTGAGCTCGGCTTCCTCCCTGACAGACTCAACGGTGCACATGTTGACAGAGCAGCTCTCAGACGGGAGAGATGGGCTCAGTCAGACAGAAGTTCATATTCATTCACGCGGGCACGGCCATGTTTCTGTTAACAAGTGGTGTTATGATGCAAAGAGAGTAAGCTGATAAGTCTAAATGCAACCTGAGCCAGGCACACAATCCACAGACTTCTCTGGAATATTTCAGTTTTTTATTTCTACATCTTGTCCTTTTTACTCCCGCAGCCCTGAATTGGAATAAGCGGTTCAGAAAATGAATGAATGAATGTCCTTTTTACTTTGATTCAGAAAGTTGAAACATTGTTCTGCAGAAGAGTCTGTAGGTTTCTGTGCTGTTTGGAACGATACAGAAAATGTAGAAAATATGCTGATTTACTTCATTTTGTCTCATCAATTTCAGCTCATTTGTCAAAATGACTCACTTTAGTCAAACACAAAGAAATGAATCCATCTCTTGTCACGGAAAAAAGTCTTTCACTTCAGAACCAGACTCCTCGTCATTGACAAAGATTATAAAGTTTTCTTTTTAACTGTACATAAGAAAGAACAGAATAATACAAACTGCAATTTGGAAAGGCAGTCCAGAAGTCAGAAATGACTCTGGTCCTGATCTCTGGTCTAGACTCTGGTCTGGTCTCTGGTCTGATCTCTGGTCTGGACTCTGGTCTGGTCTCTGGTCTAGACTCCGGTCTGGACTCTGGTCTGGTCTCTGGTCTGGTCTCTGGTCTAGACTCCGGTCTGGACTCTGGTCTGGACTCCGGTCTAGACTCCGGTCTGGTCTCTGGTCTGGTCTCCGGTCTGGTCTCTGGTCTGGTCTCCGGTCTGGACTCTGGTCTAGACTCCGGTCTAGACTCTGGTCTGGTCTCTGGTCTGATCTCTGGTCTGGACTCTGGTCTGGTCTCTGGTCTAGACTCCGGTCTGGACTCTGGTCTGGACTCCGGTCTAGACTCCGGTCTGGTCTCTGGTCTGGTCTCCGGTCTGGTCTCTGGTCTGGTCTCCGGTCTGGACTCTGGTCTGGACTCCGGTCTAGACTCCGGTCTGGTCTCTGGTCTAGACTCCGGTCTGGTCTCTGGTCTGGTCTCCGGTCTGGACTCTGGTCTGGACTCTGGTCTGGACTCCGGTCTAGACTCTGGTCTGGTCTCTGGTCTGGACTCTGGTCTGGTCTCTGGTCTGGTCTCCGGTCTGGACTCTGGTCTGGACTCCGGTCTAGACTCCGGTCTGGTCTCTGGTCTGGTCTCCGGTCTGGTCTCTGGTCTGGTCTCCGGTCTGGACTCTGGTCTGGACTCCGGTCTAGACTCCGGTCTGGTCTCTGGTCTAGACTCCGGTCTGGTCTCTGGTCTGGACTCCGGTCTGGTCTCTGGTCTGGACTCCGGTCTAGACTCCGGTCTGGTCTCCGGTCTAGACTCCGGTCTGGTCTCTGGTCTAGACTCTGGTCTGGACTCTGGTCTGGACTCCGGTCTAGACTCCGGTCTGGTCTCCGGTCTAGACTCTGGTCTGGTCTCTGGTCTAGACTCTGGTCTGGACTCTGGTCTGGACTCTGGTCTAGACTCTGGTCTGGTCTCTGGTCTAGACTCTGGTCTGGACTCTGGTCTGGACTCCGGTCTAGACTCCGGTCTGGTCTCTGGTCTGGACTCTTTAATGACAGTTTGATCCCCACAGATACAATTCAGACGGGACTTCTTTCAGGTTGTTGTCCTTTTGGCTCGTTGCCATGGTGAATCATCACACAGGGGAACCGGCACGTTTTACATTGGATGCCCCTCCTGATGCAACCATCTGGGCTTGGGACTGGCCCTCAGAACAACCATGTCCGCCTCGGGGCTGCAGCAGTGTAGTGGAGCAGGACTCGAACCGCCGACCATCAGGTCACAAGGCACCTGAGCCACTGCCACCCCGACCACATGTCTTTCACACTTGGTCCTCCATCTGATACGTCTAAAGGTGGAAGGGAACCCTGAACTCAGCGCTGCCCACTAGTGGATAAACTGACTGAACCATGGCAACATAAAGACACATGGAAGTAAAGATGGTGGCAATGTTTGCAACGGGCGTCTCATGGGCCAAAAAATCTCCCATACAGATGTTTTACTGGGGAAATCTAGTAAAAGTTCATATTGAAATCTTGATGCAGGTCCATATTTTCTTGCCTCTAGTGGAGTGAAACATCCAATTTGTTTGGGAAGTGCAGCATGAACGCGGTCTGGGTCTGGAATAAAGTCCCCCCCCCAACCGGACTGAGTCTAGCGGACTATCCTGATGTGACTGCATCATAGACTGTTTCTAAGAGATGGATGGAGCCTCTGTGATGTCACCAGTAGGATCCAGAATGACTTAATTTTTATGCTTGCTTTTTTGTACCAAGCTGTAAACATGTTTATTTCTGCTGTAAACATGTTTATTTGTGCTGTAAACATATTTATTCCTGCTGTAAACATGTTTATTTCTACTGTGAACCTGTTTATTTCTACTGTAAAGATGTTTGTTTCTGCTGTAAACATGTTTTTTTCTGTTGTAAACCTGATTATTTCTGCTGTAAACATGTTTATTTCTGCTGTAAAAATGTTTATTCCTGCTGTAAACAAGTTTATTTCTGCTGAAAACATGTTTGTTTCTGTTGTAAACATGTTTATTTCTGCTGTAAACATGTTTATCTCTACTGTAAACATGTTTATTCCTGCTGTAAACATGTTTATTTCTGCTGTGAACCTGTTTATTTCTACTGTAAAAATGTTTGTTTCTGCTGTAAACATGTTTTTTTCTGTTGTAAACCTGATCATTTCTGCTGTAAACATGTTTATTCCTACTGTAAACATGTTTATTTCTACTGTAAACATGTTTATTCCTACTGTAAACATGTTTATCTCGACTGTAAACATGTTTATTTCTGCTGTAAACATGTTTATTTCGGCTGTGAACCTGTTTATTTCTACTGTAAAGATGTTTGTTTCTGCTGTAAACATGTTTTTTTCTGTTGTAAACCTGATCATTTCTGCTGTAAACATGTTTATTCCTACTGTAAACATGTTTATTTCTGCTGTAAACATGTTTATTCCTACTGTAAACATGTTTATTTCTGCTGTAAACATGTATATTTGTGCTGTAAACATATTTATTTCTACTGTAAACATGTTTATTCCTGTTGTAACCATGTTTTTTTCTGCTGTAAACATGTTTATTCCTGCTGTAACCATGTTTATTCGTGCTGTAACCATGTTTATTCCTGCTGTAAACATGTTTATTTCTGCTGTAAACATGTATATTTGTGCTGTAAACATATTTATTTCTACTGTAAACACGTTTATTCCTGTTGTAACCATGTTTTTTTCTGCTGTAAACACGTTTATTCCTGCTGTAACCATGTTTATTCCTGCTGTAAACATGTTTATTTCTGCTGTAAACATGTATATTTGTGCTGTAAAAATATTTATTTCTACTGTAAACATGTTTATTTGTGCTGTAAACATATTTATTTCTGCTGTAAACATGTTTGTTTCTACTGTAAACATGTTTATTCCTGCTGTAAACATGTTTATTTCTACTGTGAACCTGTTTATTTCTACTGTAAAGATGTTTGTTTCTGCTGTAAACATGTTTTTTTCTGTTGTAAACCTGATTATTTCTGCTGTAAACATGTTTATTTCTACTGTAAACATGTTTATTTCTGCTGTAAACATGTTTATTTCTGCTGTAAAATGTTTATTCCTGCTGTAAACAAGTTTATTTCTGCTGTAAACATGTTTGTTTCTGTTGTAAACATGTTTATTTCTGTTGTAAACCTGATCATTTCTGCTGTAAACATGTTTATTCCTACTGTAAACATGTTTATCTCGACTGTAAACATGTATATTTGTGCTGTAAACATATTTATTTCTACTGTAAACATGTTTATTCCTGTTGTAACCATGTTTTTTTCTGCTGTAAACATGTTTATTCCTGCTGTAACCATGTTTATTCGTGCTGTAACCATGTTTATTCCTGCTGTAAACATGTTTATTTCTGCTGTAAACATGTATATTTGTGCTGTAAACATATTTATTTCTACTGTAAACACGTTTATTCCTGTTGTAACCATGTTTTTTTCTGCTGTAAACACGTTTATTCCTGCTGTAACCATGTTTATTCCTGCTGTAAACATGTTTATTTCTGCTGTAAACATGTATATTTGTGCTGTAAACATATTTATTTCTACTATAAACACGTTTATTCCTGTTGTAACCATGTTTTTTTCTGCTGTAAACACGTTTATTCCTGCTGTAACCATGTTTATTCCTGCTGTAAACATGTTTATTTCTGCTGTAAACATGTATATTTGTGCTGTAAAAATATTTATTTCTACTGTAAACATGTTTATTTGTGCTGTAAACATATTTATTTCTGCTGTAAACATGTTTGTTTCTACTGTAAACATGTTTATTCCTGCTGTAAACATGTTTATTTCTACTGTGAACCTGTTTATTTCTACTGTAAAGATGTTTGTTTCTGCTGTAAACATGTTTTTTTCTGTTGTAAACCTGATTATTTCTGCTGTAAACATGTTTATTTCTACTGTAAACATGTTTATTTCTGCTGTAAACATGTTTATTTCTGCTGTAAAATGTTTATTCCTGCTGTAAACAAGTTTATTTCTGCTGTAAACATGTTTGTTTCTGTTGTAAACATGTTTATTTCTGCTGTAAACATGTTTATCTCGACTGTAAACATGTTTATTCCTGCTGTAAACATGTTTATTTCTGCTGTGAACCTGTTTATTTCTACTGTAAAGATGTTTGTTTCTGCTGTAAACATGTTTTTTTCTGTTGTAAACCTGATTATTTCTGCTGTAAACATGTTTATTTCTACTGTAAACATGTTTATTTCTGCTGTAAACATGTTTATTTCTGCTGTAAAATGTTTATTCCTGCTGTAAACAAGTTTATTTCTGCTGTAAACATGTTTGTTTCTGTTGTAAACATGTTTATTTCTGTTGTAAACCTGATCATTTCTGCTGTAAACATGTTTATTCCTACTGTAAACATGTTTATTTCTACTGTAAACATGTTTATTCCTACTGTAAACATGTTTATCTCGACTGTAAACATGTATATTTGTGCTGTAAACATATTTATTTCTACTGTAAACATGTTTATTCCTGTTGTAACCATGTTTTTTTCTGCTGTAAACATGTTTATTCCTGCTGTAACCATGTTTATTCGTGCTGTAACCATGTTTATTCCTGCTGTAAACATGTTTATTTCTGCTGTAAACATGTATATTTGTGCTGTAAACATATTTATTTCTACTGTAAACACGTTTATTCCTGTTGTAACCATGTTTTTTTCTGCTGTAAACACGTTTATTCCTGCTGTAACCATGTTTATTCCTGCTGTAAACATGTTTATTTCTGCTGTAAACATGTATATTTGTGCTGTAAACATATTTATTTCTACTATAAACACGTTTATTCCTGTTGTAACCATGTTTTTTTCTGCTGTAAACACGTTTATTCCTGCTGTAACCATGTTTATTCCTGCTGTAAACATGTTTATTTCTGCTGTAAACATGTATATTTGTGCTGTAAAAATATTTATTTCTACTGTAAACATGTTTATTTGTGCTGTAAACATATTTATTTCTGCTGTAAACATGTTTGTTTCTACTGTAAACATGTTTATTCCTGCTGTAAACATGTTTATTTCTACTGTGAACCTGTTTATTTCTACTGTAAAGATGTTTGTTTCTGCTGTAAACATGTTTTTTTCTGTTGTAAACCTGATTATTTCTGCTGTAAACATGTTTATTTCTACTGTAAACATGTTTATTTCTGCTGTAAACATGTTTATTTCTGCTGTAAAATGTTTATTCCTGCTGTAAACAAGTTTATTTCTGCTGTAAACATGTTTGTTTCTGTTGTAAACATGTTTATTTCTGCTGTAAACATGTTTATCTCGACTGTAAACATGTTTATTCCTGCTGTAAACATGTTTATTTCTGCTGTGAACCTGTTTATTTCTACTGTAAAAATGTTTGTTTCTGCTGTAAACATGTTTTTTTCTGTTGTAAACCTGATCATTTCTGCTGTAAACATGTTTATTCCTACTGTAAACATGTTTATTTCTGCTGTAAACATGTTTATTCCTACTGTAAACATGTTTATCTCGACTGTAAACATGTTTATTCCTGCTGTAAACATGTTTATTTCTGCTGTGAACCTGTTTATTTCTACTGTAAAGATGTTTGTTTCTGCTGTAAACATGTTTTTTTCTGTTGTAAACCTGATCATTTCTGCTGTAAACATGTTTATTCCTACTGTAAACATGTTTATTTCTGCTGTAAACATGTTTATTCCTACTGTAAACATGTTTATCTCGACTGTAAACATGTTTATTCCTGCTGTAAACATGTTTATTTCTGCTGTGAACCTGTTTATTTCTACTGTAAAGATGTTTGTTTCTGCTGTAAACATGTTTTTTTCTGTTGTAAACCTGATCATTTCTGCTGTAAACATGTTTATTCCTACTGTAAACATGTTTATTTCTGCTGTAAACATGTTTATTCCTACTGTAAACATGTTTATTTCTGCTGTAAACATGTTTATTTCTGCTGTAAACATGTATATTTGTGCTGTAAACATATTTATTTCTACTGTAAACATGTTTATTCCTGTTGTAACCATGTTTTTTTCTGCTGTAAACATGTTTATTCCTGCTGTAACCATGTTTATTCGTGCTGTAACCATGTTTATTCCTGCTGTAAACATGTTTATTTCTGCTGTAAACATGTATATTTGTGCTGTAAACATATTTATTTCTACTGTAAACATGTTTATTCCTGTTGTAACCATGTTTTTTTCTGCTGTAAACACGTTTATTCCTGCTGTAAACATGTTTATTTCTGCTGTAAACATGTTTATTTCTGCTGTGAAGTTGGTCTTTTTAACATGGGAGTCTATGGGGAATCGCTCTGTTTTGCAGCCCCTAGTGGAAGAAGGGGGAACTGCAGTTTTATGCACTTCTGCACAGGCTTCACCTTTAACCGCCGCAGGTTGGCGTTCTGAATGCATCATGTCTGACATGAGGTCCCCGCCATGTGGTTGTCCACACTGAAGGGCTGCAGAGAGAATCTCTAAGGTGGCTTTTAAAGATGCATTCTGCATCAGAACCTCACATCTAGCAAACACTCCTTTACCAGATGATTTCCTGTGTAATATGTCCTCATGCATAAAACCTTAGAACTAAAGAAAATGATCTACTTTATATTTCCCGACCCTGTAATCATGCTCTGCTGTGTCTTTCACAACATGATAGCATGCAGTGTATGTTTTCCCCATCTAGCTCTGCAGCCAGACACTGCTTGTTGGGTAAATGAAAGTTTTTAACTTAACTATGATTGTTTGTTGATAATGATCAGTTTCAAATATAGCAAGACATGGTACAGAAGGTATGTCCCTGTCATTGCTCTATATGTGCCATGTCTGCTCACGCCCTGCAGTCACATGCACTTCCACGGTGCTCATCATAAACAACTGGCCATTTACAAGGACTTGGGATTCAGCATTTTATGAATTCAGGTTGGGGCACCTATGTGCTTTAAGAAAACTTTGTAAATCTGAAATATATTTTTTTCAAAAACATTTGCTTGGGGCAAAAATGAGACACCATGACCCTGAAAATACACGGAAGTTAGTTGTGTATGCAGAAAGCAAGTATTCTCCATGGACTTCACAAAGTCCTTAACTTCCACTCATAAAAAATGAAGTGTGACCAGAAACCAACAAATGATACAGAAGTTATCAGAAAAAAGGTAAAAATCTCACCTGAAGTTAGTTCGTTATACCAGCTGCCGTTGTGGCAAACAGTGGAGAAAAACCACGATGTTCCACCGCTGCCCGGCTTTCACCAACTGTCTCACACCACCATGTTTATTTTAATGTGATATCACTTTCATGCACTTAGGGCTTAACCAGCTGCAAGGTCGTCACCCAAACGTCACACCTGTATTTGGTGTGAAGGTATTTGAAACAGCCTGAGATCTGTGTTTGAGGTGTAGTACCTCTTTGATCTGCTTGAGAATTCAGCATATCCAAAACGACGTGGCCTTTCTCAGCAAACGGACTCTTATCCAATCCAGCAAGGCTGATGTGAAAGTGATCTTATGCTTACAATGGCTCATTCCTGCCAGAAGCGAGTTGCACTGATGCAAACGGGGTGTAACAGAAGCATGAAATACAGTTTCAAGATGACTCTTGGTACAGGTTTCGTTTCGATCGCCACCTGAGATGGGAACATCTGGATTAAACTACTGCATTTATATGTTTATCCAGCTTTAGGTCAGCATCAGTTTTCACAGCTGAATCTGTGTTAAGAGGCTTCTCTGTTATTATTCTGTTATTATCATGATAAAATAAGCCATAACTCATTGTACCACGGGGCAAGTTTATGCAGACCAGGTGCTGCTGATTAAAAATGAAAACGAGGGTTGTGGGCACTGTTCGTGATGAATGATGTACTTTCAGCCTCTGATTAGGAAAAATGCTCAGTTTCAGTTCATGAAAAGCTCAGATTACTTTTTGATTCATTGCCATGACCTAATTAAGAGAAAAAAAATCCCATTTCATTAATTATATTTCATCTAGAATGCATGGTTCTAACTTTTAATTCCAATGGTTATTTGTTTTGCCCCAAAGCCAGCAAGGCTTACAGCCTGTCAGGCAAACAAACAACCTGCCTGCTTCATGTCACTGCCCAGGAGGAAGCTGTTCCCAGTCAGGGTTAAAACTTCCCCTACATAAGTCTCACACTGCTCAGCTGCAGCCGCCACAGTGTTACAGACTTCTACTGTAACATAATTCAGACCGCTTGACACTTCAGATGCTGGTTTCAACACAAGCGCTGGTACAAAACAAAACGTGTGGAAGTCAGTGTGAATCCAGCACACATCGGATATAACTGACCATATGGCATTTGTAGCCAAGATCCAGACCGATCCAGTCCGATTGGAGACTCGGCTCAGTTTTAGAGGGGTGTATCCATTCAAACTGAGATCGTGTTCACGCTGCACTTTGGTCAAACGAGTCAAACCATTAGAATAATATTTCCCCATTCCCACCAAAGGTGGTGCTGCACTAGTATTTAGCAAAAGAGAGGACAAGACCAGTTAAACATGGAGACCAAACTATGGCTGTTTTGGGTTTTTATTGTGTCTTATGCAATTATACTGCAGAATGGACGCAGTATGAACACCAGACGAGGCAGAGGACTCTTAACACCATCGCTATGGATTTATCCACAATGCAATGCTACACCAAATGGAGGAAGGGACTGTTTTTGTAGTCCACTTCCTGTATTTGGTCCGCTTGAAAAGGACCGAGACCTGCGTCTGAATCTGCTTCTTTGGTGTGAATCAGAAGTCTTTAGTTTAGATGCATTCATATTTCCCCAAACGAAGACGAGTTTCTGAGCAAACAGACTAGAATTTGAATCAAAAAGGCTGATGTGAATGCACCCTAAAAGCATTTCCTGCAGCTCACCGTGCTGGAGAAAAGCCACTGTTGCATCATAACAACATGGATGTTTTTCAAATGGGTTTTGGGAAAAACATGTTTCTGATTCATAGATGCAGAAAGTTCTGCATCAATTCACAAATCTCAACATGTATTTTCTAGCCAAAGAGCAGAAGCATGGGTGTCAAACTTCGGTGCTCAGGTGCCGCCATCCTGCAGATTTTTGTTGTTTGCCTGCTCCAACACACCAAACTGAAACTGACATTGTGAAGAAGTTGACTAGAAGCCGTTGCATCCATTTGATTTGAATCAGGTATGTTGGAGCAGAGGAACAGCACAAACCTGCCGAATAGCAACTCTCTAGGACTAGAGTTTGACTCTCCTGGGCTGAGGATCATGGGCCTCATTCATAAAGCTGTTGCATGCACAAAACCTGGCGTACGCCAACTATAGTCAACATTTGGGATTTTATAAAAACACGATTTGGCTGTACGCACAACATCTGTAGAAACGGTGACACCAACCGCAGAAAATAAAACCAAAGAAATGGTTTCACACAGAATGTTGTACACTAACAGCATTTGCAAAGATTAAGAAAATGTATTTTTGATATTTTTACTCCACTACAAAAGAAATCTATATTTACATCAGATATGTAATAAAAACGACAACCACTAAAATCTGTTCTGAAACGAAGCAGTTCTACATGTTATAAAAGCCAGATCACACAATAAGTCATACAGAAGCTGCCATACCAATAAAGATGTATATGAATATTTACAATTGAAATGACGTGGTAGCCATCATCAGGCTGATCAGGTGTTTCCTCCACCTGCAGATACAGAACACGAAGGGATGGTTGGATATAAAATGCTCCCCAATGCGTAAAGGTGCACAGTGGCTTATCTGTCCCTGTTGGTGAACATGGAGCATGGAGACTCTGGACTCGAGCCCGGCACCTTCCAAAGGGAAGGAGTGATTGACAGGTCAAGTCTGGTCACGCCTGTTCTCAGTCCAGAGTGCAGAGCAACAGAACTGTGTTCACCACAGCCAGACACGCCGTAGTGTAGCTGCCATCGGGCAGATGAAGTGCAGGCGGAGGTGCCGCGACACACCTTTGCAGGTGTGTAAAAGGTGCACTTGTCACGTTCACCTGAGACAAATGCTGTTGTACCCGATCTCAAAATCATCCCTTCATGTTGGAACCAAACGGTGCTGGAGTCAGAGACGTCTCGTGTGTCTGGATGTTCATTTTATAATGAGAAACAATGAAATAAACCACCTGCAGCATCATCCGGGGTCTCTGGCGCATTTGTGAAGTTGTTCATTCTTCATGCTGGCTTCTGATCTGTGGGACACCACCCATCCTGCTTCCTGGTGAACATCCTCCTCCTGTGGACAGCGATACACATTCCCCTGATATCTGACCATTTTATTTTTTCTTTCTGGATAAGTCCAGTTGTCTGATGAGACGCATTGACAGCATCTGTCACCTGCTGAGGCGCCTCTGTCTTTCTGGCTGTGGTGATGTCCATCCCATGTCTACCAAGTTAAATATTTTTACATTTTATAACCTTATCTATCAGAATTTCTACCTCACATTCTGGAACATTCCAGATGAAGAAGGATGAAAACACACTGATGTAGTTGTCCCCAGCCAGAGAACCACTAAACAAGTGACATGAAGCTTGTCTCTACAAAAGGGATGAGGAGGATTACAAACTCCATCCTAAGTTTTCATCACCCAGGATCTGCAAACTGTTGGCTGGCTAAAATATGCAGAAAACGGCACATGATCCAAAAATCAAGTTGCAGAAATTACCTTACAACACATAACAAATAGCAGATGAAGCTCCCAATAACCTTGATTCAGGTACGTCATGTATGTGTCCACGTTAGCAGGGAGGAAAAGGGAAAACAGTGAAAACTGTGCTATGACTGCAGAACCTGTCAGGATGCCAGGAATGTGTCCCAAAAGGACAAGGCCAGCCTGGATGGACTATGTGTCTCGGCTGACCAGGAGGAACACCTCCGAGTCCACCTGGATCTCAAAGCCTTCCTCCCTGCTTCGGCTGCTGCCTCAGTGATTTCCCACTGTTTTCATAAGTCATGGAGCTAAAGAACGAAATGATACCCTGTCCAATCAGCTGCCACTGATCTCTACATGAAGCTCCACACAGTGGTGAACAGTTGAAAAACTGACGAAACAATAGTACAAAGTGGTTTTGATTAAAAGATTGATGAATGTGCTAACTGCTTGATTTTCCCCAGATCCAGTAGCTGCATGTGGAAGAGAGAACCTGAAAGAGGACGCGGGAAGTAAGGAGCAATCAGAGAAAGACAAAGAGTGAACAAGAACAAGTGAGTGAGAGGTAAGGACTGAGGTGGAGAGAACAAAAGAGCTGGCGCACGGCAGTGACAGCGGAGAGCTGAAATGTTTCACTTCAGATTGACACTTCAGTGAGGGCGAGCGAGGTATGGCGACATGCCGGGGGGCGGGGGGGGAGTTTTAAAGCAGTATCCTTAGGTGAAGCACAGAGTCAAGTGTGCCTTGCGGTCGTTAGTGTGGAAATGAATGGTTGACGCTGCTTGAAAAACAGTTACTATGACAACCAGCTCTTTTCTCCATTTCTCTTGAACGCCCCCCCCACCTCCCACTGCCACCACTCCACCCCTACCTACCTTGTCTCTCACACACATATGCACATGTACGACACGGACACACACAGGTGAACAGGTACTTATAAATGTCAGAGCGGCAGCAGCAACACAGTGCCGGTGAGGAGAGGAAACTGGCTAGACGGCTTCATCTAAAGCACGACTGCTCCATTACAGACGGTCTCATGCCGGATGTGAAGGAAGGATTCAGAAAGTGAAAAATTAGAGCAAAAGGCATGCACTTTCTCTTTGTTCATGTGCAGGTTTTCTCTGATACTTCAGTTTACCCCCACAGTCCAACAGACATGCACGTGGACTTAACTGCTTCTTGGAATAAGATGCCGAGGACACACTAGAACAGTAATGCTAGCATGTGGCATAGCAACATGGCGGGAAGAAACTCAGCTAAAACACTCTCCAAGCATCCAAACCAAACCCATTTAAAACACCCAGCTGGTATATGGGAATGTAAGAAAGCATGAGAACATCAGTGTCCACTTCCACGTCTGCTCATTTCTCCACACAAACAAGGCGTCATCTGAAAGCAGAGACTCTGCTGGTTACAAAGACGTCTGTCTCGTCTCTGTGGGAACCTTTTCTGGATCCTTATGGTGTTTCTAAAGACCCCTTTATGTTTTACGCTGAACACAGATGCAGCACTACAGACTCCACTATGTAATTTGGTTGGATTTCAGGGCGTCTATGAATGTACACACTGACCAGCCTACTAGAGCAGTACCACAAGAACCAGTGGTGGCAGTGTTATGCAGACATGTGATCTGCGTAAGGAGCAAGAAAGAAAGAAGTTACTGTGTATTTACTGGCAGCACTGACCGACGCCATTAACTGCGCTTTTTCGTCTTAATGTCTGTTTCTCAGAATGTCCATCATCATCATCATCATTACCTTGTTTGGCATCATCTGAAACTGACTTCAGAACTCTGAGGTGAACTCTGAACTCTCCGCTGCCTCCTGGTGGATGTTTTAGATATGCACCATCCTTATGTGAGGAAACATTAAAGTACGAGGCCAGCGACATTTGAATCCGATGTGCCTATAGATAGATTGATAGATAGATAGATTGATAGATAGATAGATAGATAGATAGATAGATAGATAGATAGATAGATAGATAGATAGATAGATAGATAGATAGATAGATCGATAGATAGATAGATAGATAGATACTTTACTCACCCCCAAGGGGAAATTCCAGAACATAAATGGACATAAAGAGAGGAAAATGGGCCAAAGGGGGAATTTTGGGTCCATCCCTTAATTCTCTGCTCAGCTACACATTGTACCATTCACTGTTGCACAGTTCCCCATCAGACATTACTTTATTCATTCCTAGGATTACTTTATTTATTCCTAAAACTGGGGAAATTGTGTTACCAGGGGTGTCAAACTCCAGTCCTCGAGGGCCGGTATCCGGCAGGTTTTTCTTGTTTCCTTCCACCAACCAAGCTGATTCAAATCAAATGGATCCAGCAGCTTCTTGTCAACCTATTTATGTATGTCGGTCAGGGGTGTTGGAGCATGGAGACAACAAAGACCTGCAGGAAACCGGCCCTTGAGGACTGGAGTTTGACACCTGTGATCTAGACCTTTGACTGGTTGTGTATTTTAGGTATGTGTTTTCAGACAGGAGGCGGGAAAAAAGGCTTCACCAGGAAGCGTTTCAGTGCTGATTGTGGTTGTCTCTGTGGTTTCTGTGTTGGCCTTGTGATCAGGGCTATACTGTAGGTCACATCCGGGGCAGATGACTGGTTTTTACCTGTCAACAGCTTGCTGAGGCGAAAGCTTTGTATTGAGCAGCAGTAGACAATGGATGGATAGAAAATGCTGCCCAACATTTAGTCAGTTCATGTAAAAGTGCTTTCTTGTTTTTGTCAGACGGGACAATAAAACGTTTCCATCGCTGAAATACAGCAGCAACAACAAAATGCTGCGTCAGCAGATCAGAACCAACTGCATCAGCTCTGTGATCACAGTAATGTACATATATTACTTAGTAGAAACAGCACTAGCTCTTTTTTACCGTCTGTACAGCAATGTCATTATTTTTAGTCACACAGGTTGTGAAAGCAAACAGACAAAAAGTGCAAGAAGACTGACTGCATGTCAGAAGCTGTGGACATCGCTCAACCCCATTGTTATATTTATATATATATATATATATATATATATATATATATATATATATATATATATATATATATATATATATATATATATATAATATGAAAAGAAACTTTACCTCTGGACACTGGAATGTCCCAGAAATCTGATCAGTGTTAGACACCAGTTTGATAAAGAAGATATTTTAGTATCAAATGAGCATACGGTACATTAAGCTGACTAAACTTTATAGGTTGTCCTTTAAATTGCTTTAGTTCTTCACATAGAAATATAGAAAAGAACCGACTATTCATGGCAACCTAACGATGGTGGACAGTTTCGTAATGCTCTTATTGTTGTGTATAAGACTTCAGACTGAATGAGGGAATGGTGAAATACTTCAACACCTTCAGAGGCTGATTTTTCTTTTTCTTTTGGGATTTAGATGGAGTATGATCTCAATGTCAATGGTACAATTTTATTACTTTATATTAGAAGCAAGAATGTGCTTTATTGGTTTGTAACAATAAATTTTTGAGTTTAAACTAAAATTTTCTTGAAGCTTCACATAGATCCTAATTCTATGATCACGGGATCATACTTTACCATCCTGCATGTAGTAACTGACCAGTCACTTTCAGGGTGGTTATTAAGGTAAAATCTGGTGAGATCATTGTGTCATTAATTCAAGTAAACAAACCTAGATTTTTTCACTAATAAATATGAATTATGATTACCTGTTAAGGACTATATATATATATATATATATATATATATATATATATATATATATATATATATATACATACATATATATATATATATATATATATATATATATATATATATATATATATATATATATATATATATATATATATATATATATATATATATATGGGCGCCGATCACTTGGGCCCATCTGGGGCCCACTTAGGGCATACACCAGCAGTTTGGACATTAAACAAAATGTACATAAAACCCATGTAGTTACACAACAGCATCTTGTGTATTGCTATTGGTACCACTGGCTGAAATATGTTAGAAATTTCATTTCACAGTGTATCATTCACAGTTTGACAATATTGCGGTGGGGAAGGGGGTCACTCTGGAACACTCTGGGCCCAGGGACCTGTGCACTTTTAATCCAGCCGTGCCAAAGGGGCACATGGTTTTTCTCTGAGGTCCGGTCCCAAGCCCAGATAAATGCAAAGGGTTTCCTCAAGAAGGAGGAATCGCCTGTGTGATGATTTGCTGCGGTGACTCCTACAAGCCAAAAAGGAACAACAACCTCCATCTGGCATGTCTGAGACTGTCAGGCTGAAGTTAATTTACCTGGATGTATTCAATGGGAAAAATCACAAATTGATAAGATTGGTAAGATCTTACAGCAGTGTTCCAGGTCTGTAGTGGCTATACTGTATGTTTAATTCTACTTACTCAAATATCGTCACATTATTCTAGTTGTATCATAGAAAGCATTATTGAAAGGTCTCTGACATGATGCTAAGACTGGCTGTGTTTTGCAGAGGCACATGTGATGGACAGATTTTAGACCCAAGGGAAGTTCAGGCTTGTCTCCATCAACACCAATCAGTATCAATACATGAATTCCCTTAGCTTGTAGTTTCAACATTAAATTGTATAATATTTTAAAAGTGTGCGTGTGTGTGCGCGTGTGTGTGTGCGTGTGTGTGTGTGTATTTTTGTGTGCATGTGCTCTGACAAGATGGCCTTAATGAGCTGAGTCTGTGAATGACACAGCACTGAAATCAATAGTAGAATTAACACATTGACATGTTAGACTCATTTGCTTTCCTGACATTTCCCTCCATGCAATTAAGCTGCTCAGATATGCAAGTCAGATCTGATTAATGCTCACTGGCCAGCTGCTCTCTGCTCAGTTCTGCAATCAGAGGAAGAAATCACAAATCTGCAGCCCAGGCTTCCTGATGTCGGGTTGGCTGATCCTGTCTGGGTGGCTGATCCTGACTGGAATTTCTTATCCTGTCTGGAATGGTCTGATCCTGACTGGATTGGTCTGATCCTGTCTGGATTGGTCTGATCCTGTCTGGATGGCTGATCCTGACTGGAATTTCTTATCCTGTCTGGAATGGTCTGATCCTGACTGGAATGGTCTGATCCTGTCTGGATGGCTGATCCTGACTGGAATTTCTGATCCTGTCTGGAATGGTCTGATCCTGACTGGAATTTCTTATCCTGTCTGGAATGGTCTGATCCTGTCAGGAATGGTCTGATCCTGACTGGAATGGCTGATCCTGACTGGAATGGCTGATCCTGTCTGGATGGCTGATCCTGACTGGAATTTCTGATCCTGTCTGGAATGGTCTGATCCTGACTGGAATGGTCTGATCCTGACTGGAATTTCTGATCCTGTCTGGAATGGTCTGATCCTGTCTGGAATGGCTGATCCTGACTGGAATTTCTGATCCTGTCTGGAATGGTCTGATCCTGTCTGGAATGGTCTGATCCTGACTGGAATGGTCTGATCCTGACTGGAATGGTCTGATCCTGACTGGAATGGCTGATCCTGACTGGAATGGTCTGATCCTGACTGGATGGCTGATCCTGACTGGAATTTCTTATCCTGTCTGGAATGGTCTGATCCTGACTGGAATGGCTGATCCTGTCTGGAATGGTCTGATCCTGACTGGAATGGTCTGATCCTGACTGGAATGGCTGATCCTGTCAGGAATGGTCTGATCCTGTCTGGAATGGCTGATCCTGACTGGAATGGCTGATCCTGTCAGGAATGGTCTGATCCTGTCTGGAATGGCTGATCCTGTCTGGAATGGTCTGATCCTGACTGGAATGGTCTGATCCTGACTGGAATGGCTGATCCTGTCAGGAATGGTCTGATCCTGTCTGGAATGGCTGATCCTGACTGGAATGGTCTGATCCTGACTGGAATGGTCTGATCCTGTCTGGAATGGTCTGATCCTGACTGGAATGGTCTGATCCTGACTGGAATGGTCTGATCCTGTCTGGGTGGCTGATCCTGTCTGGAATGGTCTGATCCTGTCTGGAATGGTCTGATCCTGACTGGAATGGCTGATCCTGTCAGGAATGGTCTGATCCTGTCTGGAATGGCTGATCCTGACTGGAATGGTCTGATCCTGTCTGGAATGGCTGATCCTGTCTGGGTGGCTGATCCTGTCTGGAATGGCTGATGCTGTCTGCGTTTCTGATCCTGACTGGGATGGCTGACTGTGTGTGTCTGTGTGTGTGTTGGTGTGTGTGTGTGTGTGTGTGTGTGTAGGGGGGGGGGGGGGGGGGGGGGGGGGGGGGGGGGGGGGGGTAATGCTATTATTAGACTAAATTATAACAATATTGATACTTTTGTGCCTTTTACTAATGTGATCATTAGCGGTGCATTTGTGCATTTCTGTCTAGTAGGAATGAAAACCAGCATGAGCAGGTCGGTACAGTCACATTCTTCCAGGATAAAAGTTATGTTTTACCTTTCATGATAACAACAGCTTCTGGTTTACTGTACTGACTAACAACAGTGCAGCAAATGAACATTAGCTTGACTGGGTTTAATGAAACATGAAAACTATTTGAGACTGGGAAGGAGGAAGAAGAACCTGAAACAGATTGAGAAGATTTAAAAGTCATAGGAGTTCACGCTGTGATGTAATGGCTGGCTGAAGAGTGCAAGTCTGGCAGCAGTCTGCGTATGAGTTGGACAGGTGGTTGAACCACCTTGTGATTGTCACAGTGGGGGGTGCTTTGGGATGAATGTGAAGGCTTTTTGGGAGACAGCCTGAAGGCTTTCTGGAGCCTCGTGAGAGCACATATGGGCCCAGCTGGAAAACGTCTGGCCTGTGAGCAGCTCCAGTGATCTCGACGTGTTTCTACTTGGCCCAGTAACTGGTTCATTCTACCATGAATGACCCTTTTCAACTTTCAACACCTTCTTCCTCTAATCCAAACGCCCCCTATCCCTCTCTCCCTCGTGCTATGCCACTTGGCACAATCCTGTATGATTTGTGGCTGTGCAAACAATTGACTAAATGTACCCCAGTCCAAATCCAGGATTACATCCTGCTGTTTCAATATTTGGGTGCTTCTCTTTAGTCACGGCTTGGCCAAAAAAAGGGGGGTCACCACTGAAAGCCAATGAAAGGCTGGAAAGGCCTTAAGAACAATACCTGTGGTATGGCTGCTTGAATGAACGGCTCACAGGCCAAATTCTCTTCTGATATGAAGTAAAAGTGGTTTCTTGTAACTAGTAAGTAAGAAGTATATTGAATGTCTTACAAGTTTTTTTTAACTGGAATGGCAGATTATTCCAACAATTTCTTGAACAATATATTGATATTTGATTTTTTTGGTTTGGGTCCTAATTTGGCAAAGCTGTACCAAAGCAGAAGCATAGAAAATGCAGTAAGCAGAAGCATAAATATTGTAGAAGCTAAATTAAAAAAAAAAAAAAAAAAAAAAACAGAAAAAAAGAGCTTATCAAAGCTGTTTAAAATTTAAGGGGAAATAACAGACAGTAATGGATAACATGAAAAAAAAACATGATAGAAAAATATTGCTTAACCTTTCATAAGTATCTGCAATCAATCTCTGATAAGCAGCATTTTTCTAAGTTTGCGAAGATAACCAAATCCAGGCAAAGAATTTTATTTTTTTTTTTTACAAATCTATTCCTTCTGAGTTTTCAAAAATATATGAAACAAGATTCTTTCACCCTTTAGCCTGTTACCCTGAAATGGACAAAGCAGATCAGGAAATGAACAAATGAATACATGTTCTTTCACGGTCCATCCAGCTACATGGCTTAATAACAAACAGAACTGTTCATGCTCTAATAGATTTAGTTGAAAACATAACCGCGATAGAAAATAAAAAAAAAAAGATCATGCAATATAAGCATGTTAAGATTTAAAGAAAGTTTTGGATACTTCAGGGGTGTCAAACTCTAGCCCTCATGGATCCAACATTTTCCTGTTAAGTTCTCAGTCTTAGTCAGGTGTGTTGGAGCAAAGAACCTGCAGAATAGCAGTCTTCAAGCATTCGAGTTTGACACCTGTGCTGACCTTTTGATGGATAGAATTAGAGCAACAGCACACAACTGGATAAGTAGTGTTTAAAAGGCAGAAGACAAGACAAATCTAAAGAATAGGTCCCCCAGGGGCCCATAATGGGCCCACTGAGGTTTATGATATATGTTAATTTACATATATTAGTGATATATGTAAATTAACAAAAATTCATATTATATGCAGATGATACTCATTTATCAGTTATGGAGAGAAACCTGTGAATACTGTCCAAATGGAGCGAAACATGCTACAGAATAGTAAACTAAGACTGAATTTTCCATCTGACACTAACTGAAGTCAAATTTCTTGGGATAATAAACAAATTAAACTGGAAATGATATGATTTTGATCAAGTTAAAGGCATATTACACAGAGCCAAAAACCTTCTCAATCACGCTTCAGTATCCACCTTCTACTACACTCAAATCCTTCAACTACTGCGCGGAAATATGTAGGGATACATAGAACACTAGAAAAGCACTCCGAGATCGTGGACCTCTGCCAAGCATATTGTGATTAACATCCAACATAACTTCAAAGTGATCCAGAATCCAGGATCTCTTCTGGATCACCACCAAAATATAATCATTTGTTGCTTGTGAGAACCCAGATAATATCATATCCAGAAAATATCATCAAACTTTATAACTTTTTGAGTAATCTTGCTAACACACTACCAAACAAACAGACAAACTCCTGCGAAAACATAACCTCCTTGGCGGAGATAATTAAATGACCAAGTAAACAGAGTCCACAGAAATATGTAAACAAAAATATTGGACCCCCATGTCCACCCAGCGGAATGGAAACGAACAAACAGCACTTCTACTGAAAGCACACATCCCACAAATTCCAAACCAGTTTAATGTCGCTATGACGAAGATTCACTCAACCAGAGTCAAAAGAAGGCTGAATTTATGCATCACGTTTGAAAAACATCATTACATATTCTGTCTTACCTTTGCTGTTTTGGCTCCAAAACTTTAATCCACCGACATAAAACTGCATTCAGTAAAGCGACTACGTTTCCCACTGAGCTTTGGGAGTAGTTAGGCAGACAAAATCCCAATTTTGTGCCCGGTAACATCAGTTTGATTGGACGACAACAGGTGTCAGTTGATCAGTGTCACAAACATTTCCTGCTTTGTCATTTGGTCACATTTATGTGAACATGATGACATCAGCGTGATTCTACCGTATCACACAATTAGAAAGAGGGATCGGTCATACCGATCGGCCAGTCATCACCAATGTTACGCGCATTACACACGACCACTGCATACGATGACGTGGTAGTCAGTGGCGCCTGCTTTGTACCTTTTATTTAAAAACCAGAATCCGGGATCTCTTCCAGATCTCCACCAAAATGTCATCATTTGTTCCTCATGACACCCCCCAACATATCCCGAAGATTTAATCTAATAACTTTTAATCCATTTAATCCATAACTTTTTGGGTAATGTTGCTAACAGACAAACTCGGACAAAAACATAACCTCCTTGGCGAAGGTAATAAACAGGGGCAATATACATGTTAAGAAAATGCAACTGAAATTATAGGCAATACAGAGTTCAGACCCACTGAAAGTGCTTTAATGCAAAGAGCTAGATGATGTCGAGTTCATGAGGAAGCAGCAGCTAGTATCCAGGCTCGTTTCAGGAGGGAAAGCAGATGGTTTTCCCACATGGATGATGTTGAAGAATAAACCCAGTAAAAACAAAGTGAAAGCTTCATCCACTTGAGGTCGTTTATGGAACAATGTAAGCAAAGATATTAAATTAAATCATACAAAACAATAACTGCAATTTTTGGCACTTCCACAAAGGCTTCACTTTTAACTACTTGCCGATTGCCACTTGATCCAAATCCTTCAAACTTCAAAATGAAGCCACGCATCCAAAGCACAGACACACACACAATGCTTATTCTCAATTTAGGCACCTCTTCTGCCATAATGTTTATGTGTGTACCGTACTTTGGTGTGGCATGCTAGCTATGACTTGGACTATATGTTTTTCTCTTGATTTGATTTTTAAAGTATTTTGGGTGATTTAAATTGTGATTTCTCAGTATTGCAGATTTTTACTTTATTTTTTAAACACCAGATCATGTGAAAAAGTGGTACGATGACCAAGTTCACAGACAATATCACATGCCAGATTTTCCTAAATAAAAAAATCAACTGTGTCAGTTTTTTAGACTTATTCAGCAGCAATATATCTGAACCAGATGTTTGAATGTTTACTCTAGTTTCAAAAGCTTGAACTGCATATAAAAGTGCTGGTTTGAGTGCGTTGGTCTGCTGTTGTCATATGTTAGGCTATTAGCTTTGCATTTACCTCAGGATGGTGTCTTGCTAGGTGGGTACTAACGATAGTCATGTTACAACAGTATGCGGCATGTCCATTACAAAGTTTACAAACAGCTTTCAATATGTCCAGCTTTTCTTTTCTCTTCAAAACAAAAAAATTCATTTATCCAATTACCTCTAGTAGCTAGCGTAGCTAGCTGTGCACTCGTTCTCACTTTGTGACGTGATTCATGAACAAAGAGAGGTTGAGGGGGATGGACAGAGGGCAGTCGAGTTTGATAGACATATCACCATCCAGTCTACCAGAGCTGGTTAAAACGATTGAATGGTGTTTTTTTAGTT
The DNA here is from genome assembly GCF_933228915.1 of Telmatherina bonti. NCBI lineage: Eukaryota > Metazoa > Chordata > Actinopteri > Atheriniformes > Telmatherinidae > Telmatherina > Telmatherina bonti. Next base: position 31,800,674 of record NC_136618.1, read on the forward strand.
CTGTCTGTTCCACAAGCGACTCATTTTTATGTTAGAGCCAAGCGGCAACCTCCGTTAAAAGTAAAGCCTATGCGAAAGTGCATAAAATTGCAGTTCCCCCCTCATCCACTAGGGGCTCCAAAACAGAGCAAATCCCCATAAAAAAGGATCAACTTTACAGCAAAAATAAGCATGTTTACAGCCTGGTACAAAAATCAAATTTAGGTTTAATAGGTCAGGTTTACATTCATAAAAACAGTAGAGGGAGTGAATTTTTTTTCTAACTCCCCTATTTAAAAGTAATTTAGTCTAGCAATTTGGCATATTTAGGGGGATGTTGTTTTGATTGACAGGTACCCGATCTCTTGCTTCAAGTGAGAGGAATGTAGAAAACCACAGTTTTTAGCTGCTTAACAGCACAACTTAGCTTTAGCCCGCTTACCTTTATTAGGTGGTTAGCTCCTGTTAGCTCCGGGTTAGATCGGTTAGCGCTTAGCTACAGGCAACTTGGAGTTCGCTCGATGTCAATCATCCACCATGACGATCACAGCCCCCCTCTCAGCTCCACCTCTTTGCCCATATTTGTATTTTCCGGAAGAGACGACACGCATGCCCCTGCCCAGATGGCGATGGTAGGAACCGCCCACCGAGCTTCAATTTAGTTCTTCAGGAACCTATGGGTGACGTCACGGAGGCTCCGCCCATCTTTTAGAATACAGTCCATTGTTAGAGCATTTAATTTACTGCTGGCAATTTTCAAGCTAAAAGCTAGATTGTAAAAATGCTCCTGGAAAACATCTCCTACCCTATCCTTAAAGCAAACGTTTTGCGTCACATGGACGAGATGTCCACTGATCATTTCATTTTACACTTGGAAATAAGGCAAATAAACTTTTCCACAAAGTCACAGTTTATTTTATATAACAGTTTCTTTTAATCTCAGACCACATGTGAATTGGAGTCTGGGACAGACTGAAAGCCATTTGACAGACAAGCCAGAGGACTAATAGCTAATAGTTTCCTTCTCCTGAGAGGCTGAGCACAGCATTCAGCATCCCAACTGATCTGCACCTCCATCAGCGTGACAGCTCAGTGTATTATAAAGCCGTTTCTCTAATCTAGGCTTTCCCCTTCACCACTCCAGCCCCTCTCTCATCACAAAAATCAATATTTATAATTTTACAAGATCAGAACAAATCCGCTGCAATGCTGGTGTTATTAAAACAATAAAAACATAACAGAGACAGGCATTTGCTGGGAGCCCTGACTGGATTAAAGGTCTGTTTTTTTCTTATCTCTCTCTTCCTTCCTCTCCTCCCTCCTCCTCTCCCTGTAATTCCAACTTTCTCCTCCCAGCTGTACAATAAGCCTTGCTGGAAAATAGGTTATTTAGGCCCTGCTTCTAAATATCACTAGTGGGTTTTAAGTAATGACATGAATAAAAAGGAGTGCGCCGCATGATGGTGTTTGCACAGAAGTGCTCGATGGGCTCATGTCATCGACCTCCCAGGAAGAAGCAGGGAACCATGGGAGGGAGCAACTAATATAGAGCATCTATCTGGATGGGGCTTGCTAATATTTCCTCTGGAGACACAACTTTCCTGCAGCCGGAGTCTGATTGTATTTACAGCACGACACGTCTGGTCTCTCATATATCATCAGCATTGTGGGACCTTTCCTTTAGATTCTTTAGATAATTTCCTAACTGTTGAAGAAGAAGGAATGCAAGCAGATATTTCTTCATTCAGAGCAACATGCTAAATTAAAACGCCTGTGCTGGAGTTCACGGTTTTATTTGTGCAGTAGCATAATTTAAACTCAAATACAATATTTGGTAAAATGGGTTGAAATTAGGGATGGGGATTAAGGACTGGTGAAATGTAGCATCAGAATGATGCTGGCAGGCGCTAACTGCAGATACAACATGGTCATGAAGTAGTCGTTCACAGCAGGACTAAACCTCACAAACAGAAGTAAAACTATTCTTTTTCTAATGTTTTAACATAAATTACTGTCATGAAGTTTGGAAACACCAGCAACTTAAATCTATAGCAGGGGTGGGCAGCTCCGGTCCTCCTGCAAGCGTTGAGTTTCCCTCTAAAACACACACGACAGACTTAATTAGCTGACTTGTGCGGAACTTTACATCAAACTCTGCTCAAATCTGCTAATTCGCCATTGATTTGAGTCAGGTGTGTTGCAGCAGGGAAACTCCAAACTCTTGCATGACTGCGGCTTTGCAGGACCCCTGATCTACAGGATGCGCTTCCAGGAGAGGAGTGTTTGAATCAACGTATCTGCAGCATAAAGGCTACTGTTAAACCAGCAACCGTTAACCAGTGGTCAGTATCCTGATGAAGACTTTAACATTACAAGAACAATTTCTTCCAAAGTGATGAAGTTTAAACCAAGGTGTTGCATTAATTCTTGTAAAAGGTCCAGTTCTGTTCCCATACTTACATAAATGAGGATGTCCAATTCAAACATTGTCGAACAATGTTGCAATACAACGTTTATGGTGACATGGTTGTGAACACACTTCATCCACTAGTGGGCAGTATTGAGTTCAGCGCATAAAGATATTTATAACCATCTGAAAACTCCAAAAGAAGTCTGAGAATAAACCAAAGGGCACAATATTTCCTATTGTTGGAGAAAACATTCTCCCAATGAACGACAGACACTCAGATCAGTCAGAAGGTACAACGTTTTACTGGCTGCAAGGAGTTCACACAAGCCAACAGACCAAGTGACCCCAGCCTGTGGTGAACCAATAATCAACTTAGAATTACACCTTATATACTCTTCCTTCTCCTAACCTCACCTCTGGGAACATGATCATCACAGTTGTCGGTGTAGGACCCTCGAGTGAGGTTTATGAAGCCAATCTCCAGCTGGGGTTAATGTCCTTTGCAGATGTTTGCAGAACAGAGACACTTTGAAGTCGACACAAACTTCTCTATAATCATTATTCTGACCCTCTGTCCTCTACAGAGGCTCACAATATCCTACTTACAAGATTTTCCCAACACTTATAGTGCTCTAAGTAGTGCTCACACCATTTTCTAGGTGTGTCCGAATGTCCAGAGAGAAAAAAGTAGCGCACTCAACATTACCCACAATGCATTTTGTTGTGAGCATCGATGGTCACAAAATGGGTAAATATAGACCACAATGCATTGCAGGCAGGAGCTCAAAACGGTGCAAGTGAGACAAACGTCAAAGCAGGTTAAAAAAAAATATATATATATCATTCATTTATATCCTGAATTTGTTGAAGAGTTGGATAACAAAGAGAGAATAAAATACAACATAAGGAAATAAAACATTTTACAGGAATGATGTGTTCTGGTTGCCATAGTGACATCCAGCATTCACGTGAGAAAATAACAGTTTCATGTCTTAATCGCCACAAGAAAGAGTTCATTTTATGGTGTTGTGTGTAGTGTAGCGCTGTGTAGTAACTGAGGGGTTCGGGACTCATGTGGACCTTCAGACACAGATCGTTCAGGTGCTTTTCATTTGGCAGTCTGTGCATCATCTTCTTCGTGTTCCTCTTCTTCTTCTCTGGTTTGTTCTTTTTACTGCTTGTGTGTCAGGTATATAACTCAAAACTCCCTCCAGGATTTCAGGTGGTGTCTCTCCGTTTTCTCTGTAGTGTGATGGAAAGTTAAGCCTCCTGAAAACAGACCAAACTGCATATGTGACCTGTGCAGAAGATGGCCACAGCTGTCTGTCCATCTGTGTATCCGACTTCTGTGTCGATCAGAAATGAGCCTTAACAAGACTTTCACAGAGGAACCGGACGGATTGTGAACTCTGGCTTGATGAATGATGTCATGAGGAGCCTCCTGTATGTTTTACTTCTGTGAGACAGATTTTTTTTTTTCCACTTGTAAAATCAACCGTCAGCAGATGTATAAACTGTGTACACAAAAAATGGATGTTTGCACTTATATAAACAAATACAACAAGTATATCATGAAATGTGAATGAGGACGTCCTACAGAAAGAATTAATCAGAGCAAACATGAAGACTTTTACAGCATTTTAACACTTAACATTCATGTAAAAATGGAGGGAAAAGGGTCTAAATGTTTCTTTAGAAATGTGCTTTTATTTTTCCATCACTTTATTTTATATTCTCTCATTTTAAATGCTGATATTATAAAGAACGGCTGCTGAGATGTCAGGATGTGTGTCAGGATCATCAGGGGCCATGTTTATCAGGTGTCCCTCCAGTTTTAGTCCTAAATCTGTGACTTAGCTGGAATTAATCTGACTCTCAAATTTTAGAATTAAAGCTACTAATCATCGGTTTAAGGATCACTCCCACTCCTCCAGATGTTAAAGAACGCTCCAGAGGTTAAAGGTTAAAGGTTCCTGCACCGAGGCCAGAGAGACGTTCCAGCAGCAGGACGTTCTGGGTTGCTTGATGAGAAGCAGCTGATCAAACGAGATTAATCTAATTTCTGTTATGGATTAAAAAAAAAGGGAGTTGTCTCAGTTTTTGATTCATTACCTATATTTATATTAGAAATTGGTTGGTTATCTGATCTGTCTGATATTTCCATATTGTTGGATAAATGGTTCCATTCAGCGACTGGTCAGCTCTGCAGCCCCTCACGCTGCCGTAACCCCGCTCTGAGGCACATTCAGTCCTGCTGTCTGCTGTAAGTCTGAGTCAGACGCTCCAATAGTAACTTTTAAATGCAGCTTTTAGTGAGGAAGTCAAGTCTTTGTTGTTTTCAGGGGAAATTCGAACGTTGGTGAAAACAACACCGGGTTTATGAGACAAACCGTAGATTTTACAGACTTTTCTGACAGATGAGCCGATGTGCAGCTTCGTCATGCTTCATCTGAAGGTCTCTCCCTCCTGATCGTTCCCATGCGAGGCGTTCCTTCACCCACAGCGCAGATGCTGTCCTGTAGTCCATCTCTAACTGGACCATTCCCACTTTATCTCTCTATGAACCAAATAAAACATATTTCCTCTATTTTCCTTCCTCATCGATGCTTCTTCCAGGTTTAAATTCAGTAAATGGTGCATCTTCTTGCCTGTTGCTTTCATCATATCCATTTATTTATATTTTAAAAGGCATTTTTATGCAAATGAGGGTCTGCACTTATTTAAGGTTAAAATGTGTTTTCACTACATTTATACAACAGATTCATGTCTGAGCTCAGCTTGATGAATCAGTCTTTACACACGTCTAACATTCTCCATGAACATGCTTCATTATTTCTCAGCCATTGAAGAAACTGGAAACATTAACCCTTAAAACGCCACACTGTCATTTTCTCCTAAACCTTTACAGTTCACTCTCAGAAAAAGGCCAGAGAAACATGTTTCTTTTCATTTTTCTGTTTGTTTTAGAGAAGAATAACCAAAACAAATGTTTTTTTTTTTTTTTTAACAAATGATTGAAATATGAGGTAATATTAATGACAATGAAATGGTTGAAATGTGGAACAGTACTGTTACAACAAACCTTAGTTTGGGTTTTACACCCCCAAACTAATTTATAGAGATCCAAGTTTATTTCCATAATTTTATGAGGAAATTTATCTCAGTCACTGCAAGTTTACCTCTAATCAATGGTAGACCAGGACCTTTAAGGGGTATAAACCAGCATGAAGAAGCTGGATCCTTATAATCCCAGTCAGCATGGAGACATGATGTTTTCAGACTCTGCTGTCAGATTACCGTTTTTTTCAGACCAGAAAGCACTCTGGATTATAAAACGCAATATGGATGATCTATTTATAGCTAATCTATTTTGATACTCAAGGTAAACCAGGCACATTACACCATGGTTCATCATTGTGGATTTACCACATAGAGTCTCTGTATAAACACAACACGTTGTGGCTGGACTGTAAACCTCCTGGACGAGATGGAAATACCTGGAAAACTTCTGTAGAAGTTTGGAAGGGTAAACCATCCATCACAATTTAGCCTACAGAGTTCCACGCTGCCGTTCCTAAGACACTGATGATGATAGAAGTGATGGCGCTCGGCGAGATCTGCTGGAAATTTAAGGTTTAAATGAAAAGTATTTGAAACTTCTTACTTTTACCAGGAGCTCTTCGACATAACAAAGTTCCATTTTAAAACGATTCTCACATCCCATCAGTTTGTCTGTTTCTTGGCATCGCGGAGATTGAACCTGAATTTTGGGATGATGTTACAAACTGCTCGCTGACAGCGCCTGCCATCAGCGTGTCTGAGCCCAGGAACTGGCTTTTTCCCCCAGAATCATGTCTGATGTGCATACGCTGCTGCCTGAAGATCACTGTCATTCAGAATGAGGTTTCCAGCCTTCCTTTTAGCACAAACAGCTTCAACCTGCAGGTGACTTTAAAAGCCAAGCAAAAGTCAAAAGAAAGGAGAAAAATGCACAAGTTGTCACTACAGCAAAAACTCCAAAAGATTTTGGTGGTTTGGGTACGTGGGAGTATTTAGCGCAGTCATTTAGTTTTTAATTTGCTTGATTAAATTAAATTGAGGCTTTAATAACAAATGTGGTCTCAGTGGGACAGCTTGTCCAAAATTTCAGAGGCTTTCAACCTGTCTAATTATTATAACAATTCCGATATTAAATTGTGTTATTTGAAATATTAAGTCCCACATTTTCTCATTTTAGCCTCTTACATGGAGGGAAAGAAAAAAACAAAACATTTTGCAGGATATTCTTCCACTTCAGTGATGAGACGTTTTAATGAGGGGTGAAAATAGACTGGACTGAGTCCAGTGTTGGGCACATTATACTGGTTGTTTTGTGTGACCCCCTGAAAGCTCCTCTCCACCCTCTTTGGGTCTCAGACAGTTAAGGCTGTCATGTCAGTCCGAAACTTGTTATCTCCACAGGGAGACCTCGGCTAACAAGAACCTAACGACTTCCCTTAACAACAGGTCTCCATGGAGATAACCGGACATCACCCAGAAACCATGACTGCTGTGCCTGATGGCTGCTAGGACAATTTAAGGCCATTTCATGTCCACACAAACTCATGTGTCCAAAGTGTCTCTGGGTGGTGTGTTCCTGGTGGCAACACACATTCACATGAGCACGAATCTCTCCTCTCTTTTCCCTGAAGGGTAATAAGCAGGAATTTCGCTGTGCAGACAGCCACAATTGGGACTATTTGCACTGGCCTCTCTCAGCTAATCTGTCGGCTGATACTGAAGACTAATCTGTGGAAATGAATGGCACCATGTCCTCATGTTTCATGCTGTCATTTTCCCTTTTACTGTAATTGAAAGGTGTGAATGCGCTCAGCAGCCCAGAGTCATTGCTAAAGCCCAGAAAACTGAGTGTAAAATGCCGACACTCTATCAATGTCCACGGACAGATCAGTAACTAGAGGACAGCGCTATTTCAGAGCTGAGCTGTTGGTGAGGGGGCAAAGTGGGACTTGGCCTTCACAGGCTGCCTGGATGGATGATTGTTTTTGTTAGTGGCTCTGATGTCTCTTGACTTTTCATCTTCCTCATGGGTAATAATAGTTATGTTAAATCAGTGATGTCTGAGAAGATGGCACAATGCCCACCTGGAAAAGCCCAGTGGTCCATGTTACGGGTGCTTATCAGGACACTCATGCAAATCATTTTCTATACAATCACAAACTTGAATTTCTCGGCCAAATATCTTCAACAGAAAGCTTTATTTACAAATTGCTGTATTTGCAAACACTGTACTGAGGCCACATCATAACATCTCACATGGCAGCTCTGCAAGTAAGAACACCTTGCAGAATAAAAGATTTATTTATTTAGGTTTATTCTTTCTGTTTTATTTTGCCTTATTTTTAATCTGCAATCAAAATGGCTAAAGTTTTCATCCTCCTCCTATAGAGGGGCAGGGAGGGTGTCAATGCCCCCAACTCCCCTCCACCCCAGCTTTCATGTGCTTAAATTATACTTGTAAAACAAATCTTCTGTATGTCTAAAAGCCTCTCATAGCATTGAATTCAAAGATGTAGTCAGAAAAAAAACCAATAATCATCAGAAATATAATTTGTTGACCCTCAAAATCTTAGTTGCAGGCCTGTATCAAACACTGTTTGTCTCCACAGTGGCGTGTTTACGGACAAGTAGGAGATAATGTGTTGGCAAATTTCTCCAGGTGATGTTTTAAAACAAAAAGTTAAAGCTGAATTAAATGTGTAATGAATGAAACATCAACTCAAAAGCTGAACACTATGTAAAAAGTGCAACATCAACAAAAGCAGATGTATCAGGATGCAGCGTCATGCCCTCCGTTCCTGTCATTTAGCTCCTGACCTCTGACTGATGGAGGTCTATGGGAAAGCACATCCTTTAACACATCCAAACATTTAATGGAATTCACATGTCAACAACATGTGAATCACATTTGTATCACATGTTTGTGAACCACAAGTAAAGCACGGGTTTATGAACATGCGGGTAACATGTGAATCGCATGTTCATACGCACGTGAATACCACATGGTCCACATGTGCAAACGTATAGTTTTGGAACATTTACATTTAGGCCGCATGTGAAAAACATTTGAAGCACATGTAAAGAACATGTCCATGCACATGTGAATAACATATGAAGCACACGTTCATGCTCATGTAACAGCAGCCTAAGCAGGGAAGCCCAGACTTCCCTCTCCCCAGCCACATTTGCCAACTCTGCGGGGGGGATCCCGAGGCGTTCCCAGGCCAGCCGAGAGATATAATCCCTCCAGCGTGTCCTGGGTCTTCCCCGGGGTCTCCTCCCAGAGGGACGTGCCTGGAACACCTCACCAGGGAGGTCCAGGAGGCATCCTGACCAGATGCCCGAGCCACCTCAACTGGTTCCTCTCGATGCGGAGGAGCAGCGGCTCTACTCTGATCTCCTCCCGGATGACTGAGCTCCTCACCCTATCTCTAAGGGAGAGCCCGGCCAGCCTGCGGAGGAAACTCATTTCGCCCGCCTGTATACGAGATCTCCTTCTTTCGGTCACGACCCACAGCTCATGACCATAGGTGAGGGTAGGAACGTAGATCGACTGGTAAATGGAGAGCCTCGCCTTCTGGCTCAGCTCCTTCTTCACCACGACAGACCGGCGCAGAGTCCGCATTACTGCAGACGCCGCACCGATCCGTCTGTCGATCTCACGCTCCATTCTTCCCTCACTCGTCTGAGTGAGGGAAGAATGGAGCGTGCACAAGGCCTTCTAGTTCACAGCACCTAATGCTTCCTGTGTTCAGATGAGACACAGCCGAAGGCTGCTAATTTACAGGGAAACCTCACAGTTGGCTCTTTATCCTGCTTCCATTAGGAGTCTAGAAGAAGGTTGGAGACGGTGGCAGGGAAGAGGGAATAAGCTGATTTTAAAACCACATCTCTTTCATTGCTCCAGCACTCACACATCTCTCCTGAATAGCAGAAATCACAGGCATTATATTCCTGACGCTCATTAACAAAGAGAAATATCAACTGGCTCTGTGAGACAGTCACATGTCTGTCTGCAGAAAGAGCAGAAACACTAATCCAGGCTCAGAGATGAAATCTAAACGTGCTGCTGTCTGCTTTACTCAATCCCAACCTACAGTGTCTGTACGGCTTACTGGATAAAACGCTGTGGCTGATATAGTTCCCACCTTCTGTTTGTACCATGGGGAACTGGACACCTCTTCTGTAGAGCTGAACTTTACAGTGGTTGTTTATGTAACTTCACCACTGTATCGCCAGATGAGCTGGTTCCTGATGACTGATTGCAGGAGTCCATAAAGGATTTGCTCCAGCTCCTGTTTGCACAGCTTCTCTCTGTCCTCCACGTCTGAAGCCCTTCACACGCCTCCTTCTGTGTTTTGTCCAAATTATTTACATGGTGATATTTTCTTATGGAATTAATGACAAATCAATGTGAATTTTAACATCTGTGAAGTTTTCTTTTTTTTAAACTGAGGTTGATTGTTTGTCATATTTGCTCACGACAGACATAATTGACCAATCATAGAAGACCTGTTGACTGATAGAGCACCGGTTACGAGCTATGCAGGTGCAGCGTCAGCACGCTGTTGTCACGGCTTGATGTGGAATCCACCTTGTGAGTTTTAGAGTTTTTGATGTTTCACAAATATCACATGTTGCTCTTGGTGTTCATGGACAGAAACGCAGATAATTCACCTCTGAATTATTCGCAGTTTCATGTAGTTTATTTGTTGTTTATTCGCATCAGTCCGAGTGTGTAAGACTTTCAGGACCATTTATGCTGGATGCAGAAGATGGATACACAGATGGACGGACACTTTCGTCCATCTATTGCATTGGTTAAGTTCATAATTTGATCTGTTTTCAAGGAGCTTAGTGAGCAGTTGATGCAGAAAAAGAGAAATACCACAGGGAATTGTGTGGCTGTGTTGAGTTGCATAGCTGACACATAACCAGCAAAAGAAGAAACCAGAGAGGATGAAGAGGAACAAGTCGAAGATTATGTAATAACCATCAAACAAAACGCACCTAAGGAAACGGTAGAAGAAGTTTAGAACGGCAAAAACAACTTCATGGTTTTATTCTTCTTCTTGTTCTCGTGTTTCTGGACTGTTGTAAACGACTTTACAGTGGTACATTACCACGATCCACCAGTGTCAAAACAGGGAAGTGAAATCTGAACTCAAGCACTGCCCACTAGTGGATGAACCGACCAAACAACCATGGTCCCGCAAAAAATGCATGGAAGATTGAGGATGGTGACGTATGACAACGTTAGAAACAGATGTTCCCTTTTCTGTCCTTAAGAGAGCAGAAATGGACCTTTACATGTATTCCTATTAGCTCCTGTCTGATGGCTCCATCTAACTCCTGGGTACGATGGATTTGCTGCCCAGCTCATCAACGGGAGGATGAGCTGGATGACCTAGATCTTTTCTCGTTCTTCATCCTCCTCCAGATGCAGACCCCCGCTAAGCCACCTTTCCTTCCACCATCCCAGCACATCACTGGAAATAAGATGCCACTGGTCTTTACAGACTGGTAGATCCCATCAGTGTTCTGGTTACATGGAAAGACAGCCTGATCCATCTTCTCTTCCAGAAAGGTTTCAGCATCCGGCCCGGTTTGTTGTTAACATGTACCCTGAGATACTTGAGCCCACCTTCTCCACTTCCTTGCCCTGGATGCAAACGGGGACATGTGGTCCTCTCTTCCTCTGGAAGTGGACCACCAGATCTTTGGTCTTAGCTTCAGGTGGTTGCTGGTGCACCATCTGATGAAGTTCTGAATCAATCCTCTGAACTCCCCCTCCTCATATGTAGTGATGCATCCCAACCTACGACGGCGGCGTCATCGGAGGTCTACACGGAAGGCAAAAAGCAGGGTTATAACAGAAGTCTGATGTGAAAGGGGGAAGAGGAACCCTGCTGGCAGAACTGTTCCCTGGGGGGCACCGATGGCCTTGATGGTCCCAGACCTACAGCTGTGGCCGTCTGGTTAATTGTGTCCAGCATTTAGACACAATTCTGTAGATTTTCAGTGTCTTCCTGCTCAAACACACTTGACTCGAATGATTCATCAGCTGTTGATCCATTTCAATTCAGTTGAGTTTGTTGGAGCAGGGGCACTTTGAAAACCTGCAGGACTGCAACTATCAATGACCGTGACTTTGGATACCTCTGATCTAAATAATGGCATCATCTGCTCCAACATGTGGCCAACGGGCACATTGTAACGGGTCCAGAGTGTGTGCAGGTGCTACAGTTTCATGTGAAGTTGGGTCCACAGGTCGGCAGTCACTGAGGCCACCGGGACAACTGATCTGCACCTGAACAACACTGGAGGTCTTCCTCAGGGACCTTCATCCTGCGATGGGACAGTGGGATGTGGAACTTGTACTATCACTAGGATGTACCTTCAGTACTGGCCTTATGCAAGCCTGCCTTCTGTCAGTCCTTCCATCGTAATCTGATCGGTTTGTCATGGTGTTCATGGAAGAATTTCACTTAATTCATCTTTCCAACATTCTTTCAGTTTTTTAATAATATAAAAATAATTCATTCACAACTTTATTTGATGTCTGCGACTTTATGATTCTTTAATTCTGTTTTTCTCTTCTCAGCCCTTCTGTGATTGGTCTGTTGGTGATTAACATCCTGCTATCTAAACGCTTGGAAGCAGAGTTTCCAGTTTGAGGATCAGAAGCCATTTTTTTCTCTGCTGTCCTCGACTTCCTCAGAGTCATCCTCGGATCAGAGGAAATTCTGCATCGTAGAGGAGAACAATGTTTCCATCAGATGCATGTGATGCGGTGCCCTCGGCAGCTCCTTATGTTTTGTTTTTTTTCTCCCCCCCACCAAACCCTATCCAGCTGTCCTCCCCACCACATACACTAGCACACACATCCGCTCACACACACAGACACACACACACGTACAAACATCTTTTCCATGCATCAAGAGACCAGATATCACTATTATTGCCCCCACCACCCCGACACAACCCCCATTCCACCCTCCCATCACCATATCTGGCCTATGCCAAGGCCCCACAATACCAACTGGACATAAGGGTGTTCGCCAACACGCCTGCAGCGATACACTGGAGGGACCCCCAGATCCCTCAGGTACAGGCTGACCCCCATCTGGAGGAGGGCTAGCCCGGGACACCCAGGCCCAAATCCCCCTCCCAGGCCACCCAGAGCTGGCCTGGCCAAGAGCCAGCGCCAACAGACCCTGGCCCCACCACTGCAGGACCAGCCACACCAAGCCCCCCATCCCACGGCGCGTTGCCTGGACCCCACCATGAGACTGCTCCTTATATTCTTCATTAAGATGTGCTGGATCCTCTGTTCATGTAGTCACAGTTCTATTTAAACATGTGGAAACATGTCCCGCTGTCCTTCTGCAGGCAATAGATAGAGACCAGATAACAGCCGGCTGTTATTTATCATTCTCTGATAGATAAAACTTTATCATTTAGATGATTTATTCATTCTCCTATGAAAAAAAAACAGCAGCACAGATCATCCTTTAGTTCACACTTGTGTGAAAATAACTGTTTAAACTTTAAAAGGTCAAATTTTGGAGCAACTTAATTGCAAATAAGAAAAATGTGACTTCTACCTCTGGAACATGCAGCAGAAAGCATGAAAAGGCCAACAGAGTGTGTATCAGAGTGTAAATTGTATCCGTACCACGGTGGTGGAAATGGAAGGCACCTATAGAACAATATTTTTCTGGTCTGGATGTAAGAAATACTTTGCTTGACCTGCGTTACCTCTGTGTGCACAGCTTCGTCCCAGTGGCTGTGCTCCCTAAATATAATAATTACACCTACGTAGAGGATGATAAATGCAGTGATGTGGAGGGAGTGAACCCTGCAGCAGCGATTGGTCTTGTTAAATGGATTTCAGCCACGGCATGCTGAGGCTCTGGATATTAGGGCTTTCTACTTCATTATTTCTCAGTAGAGCCCCATGAAAGCATGAAAACAGAAACATCAGCTCTTATATTTTACACAAACACCCGATGCAAACGATGACGATGGTTCCTTCTGTCTTTACACTCAGATTCGATGTAAAAACTGCAACACAACGAAGATTTATCACTTCATTTACACAGATTACAATGATTCATTCCAATCTCTGTGATGTTAAATTAATTCCCCGTATTTCATCATTTTGACCATGGAGGGACATTTTTCTTCACCTTGTTGGGTTTTTGTGCATCTACCCATTGTTTGCTTTTTGTGTTGGTTGTTTGGAATCAGAGCACTAATCTTTCTTTTTCTCTTTTAATGAACAAGTTGAACCGATTTTATTATTCAGAAGTAGAAAATGTCCACCCTCCTGTTTGCTGCTGAGTTCCTGTAGCTGGGGGTTTGCAAAATAAAAGCCATATTTCTAAAAATTTGACAAAGAACTGCTGCGATTCCAGCTGTTTCCACTGAATGGTGTTCAGCACATATTTCTGGTAAGATCTCGTAGTGCAAGACTCCACTTGGAGGAGGATGGAGAGAGAAGACATCTTGCGTTTCATGAGACATATTTTTATCTTTACTGGTGAAAATATTTCTGTCTCCTCCTTTGTCCATACTCACCCTGAACTGGTCACATGACCTCCTACGTCTGTCATGATGTGGTGGCTTTGTGTTTTTCCTTAGTTCAGGTTTCCTGTTTTATTTAGTAGTTTTTCCTGTTTAGTTCCCTTGTTTGTTGTTTAGCTTTATTGATTTCTTGTTCATTGAGTTCACCTGGTCTTGTTTCGGTTCATTCCGTACAGCTGTTTCTTGTTTCGTTCCCCAGTGTATTTATACCCCTCATTTTCATTTCTTGGTTGCTGGATCATTTTGTTGCACTAGTTTGTATGTTGTAGTCCCTGGATATCCTTAGTTTAAATAAATCCCTCCTTGACCTGCATTCCTGGTTGCTCATCTCTGCATTTGGGTCCACACCTTCACCATCCCTCACCGCCACCCCATAACAACGTCACATCCAGCAATGACTGTAAAAAGTGTTTCCATTAAACCTTTCCGATATAAAACCACCTCATGAGGACGTAAAAACCTTTCAGTGACATTTGAGAGGTTTTACAAGATGCAGATGTTTCTATTACCATGTTTTACTGCAATATTTAGGTTTTGAGCATTTCTAGGGTTGATGGAAACGCAGCTTGTGACGCTTTATACAGGATTGATGGGGATTCTGCTGGTTTCCAGCCTTCATCCAGCCCTAAGCCCACCTGATCCCTTATAGGAAGGAGCAGTCTTCAACGGGGGTCCCGAGGCGGTCCACACAGGCACTGCACTGAATATTTGGGTAAATAAGGCAATTTATAAGATTTTTTTTTTTTTTTTTCCAACAAATTTAAATACACACTGCAGCGAAACCGACATCTTGCAGCTAATGGACAAATGGAGGTGGATGTAGCAGTCACACATCCAGCGGCATGCTGAAGGTCTCTGGGTGGGCACCAGTTCACACATACCACAGGATTACCCTGAACCAGTAATCTGATTAACCCTAGAACACTGAGGCTGGGTGATTTTCACTCATCCTACTGCAATGCTGGTTACTTCTGACCAACCAGTGAGTAGTGGACAAAATTTACAGAGTCAGAAGTCGAGCTGAAAAAGGTAAGTTTTATTACAAAAATGGTTAAAATTAAACTAAAAAAAAAAAAAAAAAATAGGCACATATCCTTCAATGTTGCCGTGCCAGTAGGCAAACTGGGGAGAGTCAATGGAGGAGGTTGGGCCTGTTATGCAGCTCATATCCGTGTGGCAAAGCCTTGATCAGGCTAGCAGTAGCGAAGCTAAGTCTGTCAGCCATGAACCACCGACATAATAATTGGAGGGAAAAACTAAAACCATGTTGACAGCAGAACAGATTTGGATGTGGCAGATGCAAGGTTTATCTTGGAAACTTTGAGAGATTTGATGGTTTTTGAGCATCTGGACGGTCGAAAGGCTCGAATCGAGTTGTTCACGCAGGTTTTAGCAGAAATGAATAAAGCCAGATTCCACTGATCTGTAGAAAAAACACAGAACCGCTAGAATAGGATGATCACAACGCTAAAAGTCACAACCGACCCAGTCAGTCCTCCATTTTCCTCTGCTTCAGTTCGCATCACACATCTCAAAACTGTTCATATTAAATACGTCCATCATGTAAACACACAGCTGATCGAATCATTTCACCATGAAAACACTTCAGCTGGAATCTCTGATCAGATTTATTTCAATCAGATAAAAATATGACATTTGCAGTGGTGGTAAAGTTATCTACAACTGTCCAAAAACACCAGAAGAAGAATAAAACCACTGTCAACTTTTTTTCCTCTTGTCTTCACCTTCTTCTGCGTCTTCTTCTAGAGCTTTTTATTGGGCGTTTCTGCGTTGTGGTCTTCCTTAAAACCTACGTTTCAGCATTAGACTGGTACTGCAAACACACCTACACACCTACACACACACACACAATCATGCTTTATGTTGGGATTGTGTTGTCAGCTTACAAACGGCTTTGTAGGAAATGTACGTGTGTGTAGAAATGTACGTGTGTGTGTAGAAATGTACATGTGTGTGTGCTGGTGCATACGCCTGCTGGAGAGTCTCTTGGACCAGACATCCTTCACACGGCAGGACTGAGGCTGGTACCAGTGATGATATACTTGCTATAGAAAAACAAAGCATGAGGAAAGATGGAGCGATAGAACGGCATGATGGACATCATCATACACCGTACTTATGAGATATACAGCGATCCACCAGAGCTATCATTCATTCCTCGTCGCTTTGTGACAGATTCAGCTTCAAAACATCACAAACAAAGCATGAAATAACTGCAGACAAAATGTTTCACACCAGCTAATGATGATCATCTCAACCACTAAAGAGGAATGGCTTGATCTGCTAACAAGCAGTGTTCGAGGGTGAGCCTCGAAATAACAGGATTGTTGGTTGAGGCGGCAGATTATGGACTATAATCCCGGTTAGAGAATCAAGGCACTTGAAAGGAGAGATCAGGTTATCTTCTTTACTGAAGATTGGCATTGGCCTTTCCGGCATTGAACATCTTTACATAAGTGTGTCTGTGTGTGTGTTGTCTGAAAATAGGATAATAAAGACGTATCACAAAATACTCAGGATTACTCAGTTAAATATGTACAAATGAACAACTGAACAAGCAGGTTTCAGGTAAAGGGATGGAAAGCAGGTGATTGCTGGGACTAAGAGGCTGAGAAGGAGAGCAGTGATCGACTTAACATGTCTTCCAAGTGGAATATGGCACACCTTCTGCTGCCAGCTCTGTTGGCGCTTCTGTTGTCTTGATGTGTCCTTATAATGGAGCTAAACATGGAGGATGTTATAAACCCAACTGGAGACAGACTCCACAGACCATGTGTCTGTTAGACCCTGCAGTCATGGTGGGATTTTGCTTTTGTGGTTTTTTAGCAGACAGCTCAGAGTTGTCTAAAGACCCATTTCTGCTCCCTTACATACCTAATTAGAGATGTACATTAATACTGTCAATTTGTTGTATTTTACCGTCCTCATACATCCAGGCGTCTTTTATGTTGCTGTAGTTGTTAAGTCACTTCATCCACTAGTGGGCAGCGCTGAGTTCAGCGTTCACTTGCATGTTTTCACGCAGCAGTAATGCACAGCTGTTAAGTTGTTTACAATCATGCAAAACCACCAGAAGAATAAAACTTTGGTAAATGTTTTTTTTTTTTTTTCATTTTCTCCTCCACTTCTTCTGCATCTTCTTGTACCTTTTATTTCGCGGTTTTTTGCATCGTCTTCTTCTGCTTCTTCTCTGGTTTGTTCCTGTCTCTGGTTCCATGTCAGCTTTACAGCTCAACACGGCTCCAGTGGTTTCTGGTGGTATTGCTCCGTTTTCCGTATCAAGCATTGGACAGCTATGATCCTTGAAAATAACCCAAATGACAGCCGATGCAGGAGACAGACGCAACTGTTTGTTCGACTTCAAAGCCGTCAAGCATAAATGTGCCTTTATGATGATGTCCAGCTGGTCATGTGATACGATCGTTGCATTAAACCAAATTCTGGCTGAATTTGATGCTAAGTAGTCTCTGATGCACTGTTACGGCTCATTACCTGTCGTCTAGACGATCACCTTTCAAATCATCACCTGGGACATTGGATACACCTTCGTTCGTGGCAACTGTGTTTGGTTGAGTCTTGGTGCCACAGCTTGCCACTCACGTGAATGAGGTTGACTGTTTGGTGTTTGTGTTTGTGTTTTGAAGTTTTTGTGATTACATCTGGGTTGGTGTCAGCTTTCGTTTATACTTTTGTTGTTGGGTTTGTTTTGGCTTTTGGTTTGTGACTTTTAATACTTTTTAAACACTAGTGGGTCCTAAATAAAGCCTTCATTTGTGCATCTTCCTGGTTTTCTTTTGTTCATGTTGCCATCCCTTTGTACCCCTGGACAAACTCCATCGTGGGTCGTGACATGCACCCAGGAACTGGGAATGTTTCATTTTTAGGAAAAATGAAGAAGTTCTTTTATAAAGTTTTGTGATTGGAAGGTCAAAAAATTTTTTCAGGTCTACAAACACAGATTCGGCTCCGTCTTTCTCATCAATAAGACGACAAAGAGCTGATTCGGTTGTATGAAACTGTCTCCAGTCTAACTGCATTGGCTGAAGATGATAAAGACTATGATTAGGACGACTGCTATATCAGAAATGGCTGGAAGGAAACTTAATCGTCTGTAATTGTTCATTTCTGCAGGGTCTCTAGATTTGAAGATTGGTGTTATAATTTAACCTTTCCAAGTGAAAGGGAAAATACCAGATCTGAGGGGCCGACTTCTGAATTTATGAACTTAGAAAGCTTTCTCCTGCGTCGCCATGCAGCGTTTTGTCATGAGCCATAATCCTGTTTTTGTGGAATGCAATCAAAACAGGCTAAATTGAAACTTGTAAAGACTGTTGACAGTTTTAAGCTGCTTAGCAACTGCTGAGGAGTTTAGCTGTAAAAGCTACTTGGGAGTAGGATAAAGAGGGAAAAATGTATTCTTCTGAAAAGTGCTTGTTGACAGGCTTGACCAGATTTTTCAAAAGCAAACACACACATTGGTAAAACCAATTACATTTTAAATAAAGATAATCTTGATGTAGATAGGATGTCAGGTTTTCTTTTTCCTGCTGACAAGATAAGGGCTTTTCCCTCCAATCTGCCATGGCTACAGGAGACAAATCCAAAGGGGAGCAACAGAGTTTAAACTGTTTACATTTAGCAGTAATTCCTCCACATGTGTTAATATAGTGGTGAGTGAGGAAGGACTTTTTGTACCAGCAGCTATAAACAAAACACACAACGTATGTTGGACCTTTTGTGTCTTTAGTTCTGGTTTCCTGTTTAATTTAATAGTTTTCCCAGTTTAGTTCCCTTGTGTCTTGTTTCCTGTTTAACCTCAACTCTGTTCATTAGTTCACCTGGGCTCATTTAGTTCATCCATTTCATCTGTGTCTTTTGTTCTTCTGTGTATTTATACTCCTCAGTTGTAGGTTTACTTTGCTGGTTCATTGTGTCTAAGGGAACATTCACTTCAGCCTTTTTGATTCAAATCCAAGTCTGTTGGCTTGAAAAGTCTGTTTTGTTTGTGGAAGTGTGAATGAGCCAAACAAATTCTGATTCAGACCAAAGAAGTGGACTCAGTCCGCCTACAAACCCAGGTCTCAGCCTGTTTCAAGCAGACCAAATACAAGAAGTGGACTTAAAAAAAAAAAAGTCACTTCCTCCATGTGACGTAGCATTGCATTGTGGGTAAATGCGTAGCAATGGGGTTAAGGGTCCTCTGCCTCGTCTGGTGTTCTTACTTTGTCCATTGTTGCAGTGGATTTCTGCAGTATAATTGCAAAAGACACAATAAAAAACCCAAAACAGCCATAGTTTTGTCTCCATGTTTAACTTGCAACAGTTTTCTTCTTCATGCGGGTCTTGTCCTCTCTTTTGCTAAATACCAGTGCAGCGCCACCTCTGGTGGGAATGGGGATATATTATTGTAAAGGTTTGGGGCGTTTGACCAAAGAGCAGCGTGAATGCGATCTCAGTCTGAATGGAGACACCCCCTACAATCAGACCGAGTCTGGAGGACTGTCCTGATGTAAATGCACCTTAAGTTTAGTCCTTAGCCTTGATTTAACCAAATAAAACTGGATTTCTGGAACCTACTCAGCATTCTGCCTCCATCTCTGCACTTGGGTCCACACCTCCACCTCATCAGCATAAACCCCCCCTTAATGTTGATATTGTGTATCGCTTTCTAACGAACAATGCGTTTAAGCACCTCAACCTTTTTAGACACAATGTTGCATCAATGGCAGCCATGTTGGATCACAAACCTCCACAGCAGAGATAAAACCATGTCATCCTTTTCTTTATGGCATATATGAAGATAACAAAATCATGTCATGGAGATGACTTAATTCCAACCTCTGCTACCACACAGACACTACACATACCTGTAGTAAGGTTGGAGTAAAATCACTGCTTTAGGTACTTCGTTGTATTTCTTGAGGAGAAACTGAAACCCCAAAATCCCTTCCTTGAACATTATCAACTAATTGCAAATGCTTTTTGACCCCGTGTGACTCTGGACCATAGTTTCTTTCAAAGGCAGAGTTTTGTGGTGAGAGTCATCCTTGAGGAACACGATATACCTCCCATTCGGAGTTCCTGATACGGAGGAAGATCTAGTTTCTGGGATTCTTTAAACATTAAGGGTATATGGGGAATTTAACTTATAAAACTCACCTTTCTCTCCTCCTCCATCATCCTCTCCTCTTTCACAACCGTCCATTTTCTCTCCTAACAATGTCCAGCAGCTGGTATTTGAATGCACTGGCTTCAGTGGTGTAGTGAGGTTCTCTCTAGCAGTCGAGGAGGATAAAATGTGCAGATGATGGTGCATTGTCGCTTTCACATACCCAGATTTTCATGTGACATTGATATGCAAGTCTATGCATGTTCCAAAATGCCCCAAATTAAAATCAGTTGTCGAGTTAGAGGCTGATTTGTGTTTTTGTTTTTTAGATTTACATATATATGTATTTCCAAAGACATCCATGGTAGGTTTATTGGTTACTCTAAATTGTCCCTGTGAACGGTTGTTTGTGATGGTGACCTGTCCAGGTGTACCTGCCTCTCGCCCAGTGATTGCTGAGATAGACTCCCCCTTCCCTGCTACCCTAATCGGACTAAGTCGTTCGGAAAATAAATTAATGTATTTTTATCAAATAAAATTTTAATGGCACAGAGCACCTCATTAAAAAAAACAGCTTACAGGCTAATGGTCAGAAATGTCACTGATGTGCATGGACGTCACCTTCGAAAAAAACAATGGTTGCTATGGGGATCAGTACGTTGGACTTAATGCACTGGGATGTTTTTTACAACTGGTCCACTGACAAGAAGAAATCAGGAGCAGTTTTTACTCCTGATCTCTCACGATCTTCTCTTAGACATTTATATTCTGGACGTTTAGGAATGTCTCAATTAAAGGAAATAAAGTGTTTTTATTTCATGTTTACTCCACAGACAAACAGGTAGCCTACAGTAAAACACTGAAATGCTTTTTATTGTTCTGGTTTTGACTTTGCTGTTTTAAAATTCATGAAGCAAAAAAAATAATAAAGGTTTTAGCAATTTTACTGGTAAGAATTTAAAACTACTTTCAGCCAGGTGATGAACGCCATGGTAATAAACATTCAGTCTTTCTTTTTCCGGAGCAAAACAGTTTCACTGTCCAGTTGTTGCTGTTTTATTGTTTCACATTAACTTCATCAAGTGGTTTTCTTCAGTTTTTATTTCGTATTGTGAGTATTTCTTATTGTATCACGAGTTTAACATTTTGTTACATCCCTAATATCTTCTAAAACATGCTGGAAACTTCTCTTGGATTTTTTAACCTTTTCTGTGGCGATATATGCAAACATCTTTCACAACATTCCTGCATCCAGGTGCTGATCCGGATCACTCCCAACATTTAATGGAATCAATGTTAGAACAAGACCCGTTCTCAGAAACACGTCATGTAAAGTTGCTAACAGGCAGTCAGATCAACATTAGAAAAGTAAAACTTCTGCAGCTTCCTCTGCAGAGTTTACAATAAAATAGACAAAAGAAAAAAAAAACGTTGAGACTTTTACCTTTTTAAAATGAGCATTTACCTGAAATTCAGGTCTTTGAGTGGATACTACACACACTTAAAACCAGATGTTAACTCCAGTGATTCCTCGTCGATGGTTTGGGAAAGAAAACTTCCCAATTAATTCATTTTGTTATTAAGTAAAAATCTTCCAGAGCCACCTAATGTGTGTGTGTAATAACCAACACTTGATCATTTCACCGTTCAGACGATAATATTAACCGTCATCTCAAACATTTGTTAAAACATTTATTTTTATTATTGTTGTTCCAAGCTAAAGAAAATATGAAACATAAAAGGTTCAATGTTTTCTAAAGCACAAAGCAGGACACATCCACTGCAGATGTAGGAAGGTAATGACGCTTACACACCCCAGGCTACGTTGCTAATGATATTAGCTTCCAGACCGGTTTTTCGCATTTACAAGTCACCATCATCACTTCACCCGCCTCCATGGCAAGCCTCCAGAAATTCCACCAATCACAAGACACTTCCCCTCAACCTCCCTGTTGTCAGGAGGATGCGAGAAAAGCTTTCAGTGAAATAATTACCACCCATTTGGAGCTACGCTGGGTGCAAAGCTTATTTAAAGGTACCAGAGATTAAGAATGAAAGGAAGTGATCTGGCAGGTCTGGCAGAAATGGACTTTGTTTTCCAACAGGGATTGTTATCAGTCAAGCAACTCACCACTCATGCAGCCAAGTGAGTGTGTGTGGGCGGAATCAGTAAATACTGTTTAATGCTGATAAATTATTGTTTTGTCTCAACTGCTGACTTTATAAAACATATTACCAGCTGAAGAAAATTAACAGTAACTTGCTATTATTATGAAACACAGTAATTACTGATAAAAATCCTCCATAAATTCCCAGCAAACAATTGGAAAACATGTAATTTCCCCACACATCCCCACAGCAAGGCTTCAGCACAATGAAGGGGACTCTGAGTAGAAGTCTAACCTTTAATAAACTGCATATGAATATAAATACCCTCTGGAGGAGTAGAAAGGAATAAGAGTATGCAAACTTTACAGCCAGCGGTGTGTAGGTAAGCAGCAGAGCAGCGTTGTGTACGTGGTTTTATCTCCGCCAGCCAGCTCTCTAATCCCCAGCAGCACATTGAGCCTTTTTCAACACATGTAGGGAATACTAATCCTGCACAGTGGCCTGCTATGCCACACACAGACCCCGCACCCACATACGAATACACACACACGCATGTTGAGCCCCTGTTAGGATCAGCTCACCAGCAGCTACCTGGACGATCAAACTACTGTCCCGCCTTTAAACTGACAGCTCAAAGTCAGAGTCTCCACTGTCAGCTGAGGAGCAAAGAGGAGGAAGAAGGAGAAAAAAGACTGTTTTATAAACGCTGTGATTGTGTCGGGACCGGTGGTTCTCATACTGGAGGTTGCCAGATCATTCCAGGGGGTTGCCAGGCAAAGTATGTATCAAATAGAGTCGGGATTTTTATCCAGGTTGTCAAAATGATACCATTAATTCAGAGACAAAGATGTGAAATTAGCGCCTTCACTTTTCAACACAATGAAGTGAGTAAACACGTCAGGAAAAAGCTGAATTTGGCGTCATCTCTGCTAGAGAGGCTGAGTTACGGCATGTAGGTGTCTTGTCACAGCAGTGACAAAGACAGGAACGGCTGCCTTTCTCTGATTACTATCGCAGACGGTGAAGCTGCTTGCCGAGCTTTTGTCAGTCACAGCAAGACAGAACAGCTCGTCCAAACAGAACATTGTGGCTGGATAGACATTCATCTCACTTCTGCTCTCAGCGTTGCTAAATCTGGTTACAGAGGGACATGAAGACGGGGACGGCAAGCAGTTTTTCTCAGTTAGCTATGAGAAACAAGATATGTAAAGACATATCTTGTTCACAGCCATTAGAAAGTACGAGCTGCTGTGTTTTGGATTGAAACAACCATGACGGTTCATGATACTGGAGTTCCCAAACATGACAAAGTATATCTTGACCTAGTCTTCACCAGTACCATGGTGGGTAATAAAGACATGTCATTGCAGTTTGTCATGTGTCTGACAACATTCATATCTAAGAGAATGAAGTGAAAAAGTTGATTGTAAGATGATGTGAAGGCATGGAAAGACTTTGACTTTCTGCAGCGTTGGACAGAAAACCAGTTTAATTCTTTAACCTTCAAGACCTACAACCGTCCTCTAGACACCCAAAGACATGCAAGCTGGGTTAACTGGTAACTCTAAATCGTCTCTAGGAGTGTGAATGGTTGTCTGTCTCTCTGTGTAGGCCTGTGATGGACCATCAGCCTGTCCAGGTGTACCTTCCTCCCGCCCAGTGATGGCTTGGACTGTCTGCAGCTTTCTGCACACCTGGATTGGATGAAGTGGTTAATAAAATGGATGGATGGATAGATTAACGACTGTCCAACTAAACTTACCGTGCTGATGATGTTGGGTAAAAAATACAGTGTTTCCTTTGCTACACAAAGAATTCTAGTATCTGATTCATGAGGAACCGCTGTGTGGCGACGCCATGAGAATGGAACCACCAGAACACGAGAAGTCAACATCAGAAGAGTTAAATGTTTAAGCACTGAGAAGTACTGGAACATGGAGCCCTTAAAGTTGTAGATTTTAATTTTTTTCTCTTCCGGTCTGACGTCTCTGGACTGGTGGAACGTATAAAAGTAATCATGTTAAAGTGGATGGGATTGGCTGTTTAATGTCATTCATTCATTCATTCATTTTCTGAACCGCTTAATCCAATTCAGGGTCACGGGGAAGCCGGAGCCTATCCCAGCTTGCTTTGGGCGACAGGCAGGGTACACCCTGGACGGCTCTCCAGTCCATCGCAGGGCCACACAGAGAGACGAACAACCACTCACACTCATTCCTAGGAGCAATTTAGAGTGACCAATTAACCTAACATGCATGTCTTTGGACAGTGGGAGGAAGCTGGAGAACCCGGAGAGAACCCATGCATACACGGGGAGAACATGCAGACTCCTGTTTAATGTCATTCATAGAAAAACACTTCAATAAGATGAGTTTGTTCCAGGATCTAGTTGGAAATCTTTTTTATTAGAAATTACAATGAAAAGCTGCTGATAAAGGCGGATTTGCTGTTGTTGTATCAGCAATGACTCCAACTATTAATTCTGGGCTTAAAGTAAACAAAAAGGTGCTTTTTTGTTCCATTTCCAATAAACCCTGAACCAGTCCGGCACCTTGACCAACCCGGTAAGAAATGGAAATTATTGACTGAAATTCTGGAAGGTCGTTCACGTTTCACTCTGAACGAAGCTGCAGAGTTGAAACTCCAGTCAGCCTTCTACCTTTATTTACATTCACTTCATTGTCCAGTCAAGGCTGAGGGCATATCTATACATACCTAATGACAGCTGCATTCCCCATTGAACAAGATGGCCTCTGCATGGCACAGTCTGATAGGTAATGCTTTAAAAATGGATGTGAGAGGTTGTACACTTCACTCTCTAGAACATCAACGGTTGACTGATCATTTGAAAATGTATAAAACAACAAAAACTTATGTGTACTTATTATTCACTTTGAGTATCACTTGTTTCGTTATCACTTAATTATGATACATGCTCGTAACTCCCCGAGAAGACTCGGATGTCCATGGAAACGTCCACAGACGCGCCTTCAGCTGGAAAATGAGAACAATGTCCGAGTTGTTGCATGTTTCTTCCAGTTGAAGAGAAGTCACTTAAACAGGAAATAAGTTTTCATCTGTTTCCCGTGAAGAAACATCAGCGATCTACTGAGTTTTACAAACCAGTGGGACCAATAAAAACACTGCTGGTCCCAGAAACACGTCAGACCAGCAGGAAAATGGTCACCAAGCCAGATGACCAGTCTGTTCCTGGACTTTAATGGGATTTTTTTTTTTTCCCCTTCGACGTTCTAAGAGCAGAACACGACTATTAAATCAGTATTTTCACCATTTCACGTCAAAGGAACAGAAAGACATTTTTAGTTTGATCTGCCAAGAGATCTGCAGGTCTCTGCTCCATCTGAAGCCTGGAAGGTTCAATGACCTGCTCACTAACGCAGAAACACGGGGATATTTGTACAAATGAATAACTGGGCACATCACGGAGATTGTCATCATTTATTCTCTGAAACACCAGAGATCTTTAAAATCCACCTGAATACGTCCAGAGTTGGATCGTCCTCCTGCTCTGCAGCGGCGCCGGCAAGGTGGGCTGGTTTATCCGACAGAACTGGGATTAAAGGTCAGGGGTGGGACTCCGTTTTAAAAAAATCTAACTAATCACAGGCTTTGTAATTAATCAATTAATTAATTCATCTCAATTAATCATATTTTAATCGCATAACAGTATTTGCCAAAAAAAGAAAAAGTTTTTCTGATTAAAATAGAGTTTGGTGAATGACTAAATCAAATAATAAAAATACAAGCAATAATATTATAAACTCAGGCTCAATTAACGTCTGGAAAAATACATTTAATTTATTTTCTATTGAAAACAGTAGAAAACAGTAGAAACTATACTTGGACAGAACTGAAAAGACCTAAAATGAAAATGTCCTTTTAAGTAATTTAACTACCGGCTTCAGTCTACAACATGTTAAAGTATGTTAATGTTTTTATTGTTTTCATCCACACTTTTCATCATGTGACAGTAAACAGAATGTTGTGAGGTCTGAAAAATTGAACTGAAAAATATTCACTGCAACGTTTCCTGATTAAATGTGTTAACATTTTAATGCCTTCATTTTTTCTGTAAATAATTCATTGTAATTAACGCGTTAAAGTCCAACCCTCATTACAGGAGTCTTCAAGGCTTTTTGGGCACGTTAGAAAAAACTTTAAAAAGCTCTAATAAGTCTCTTTTCATCAGGTTCTTCAGATCTGTTTCTATGTCAGACATTTTACCAGAAGTATGTTCAGTAGAAAATACGATGCAGATCAACTCTTCTGATTGCCTTCAGTAGTTCCACGCATGCATGAGCAACACATGCATCTCCTAAGAGAAGAGTCTGATGTGACAGGTCATGGTCAAAGTGTTTAGTCCATTCTACATCTCGCTTATTTGTGAGATATTTTACAAGCTGCCACTCTCCACTTTGTTGACTGACACATGCCAAACAGCCAACTCCATCAGTGTGTGTTTACACATATCAGGCTGAGCGTGACTGTCTTTACACTCCTGGACCAATGCAAAGAAATTAAACAATATTTTCATTCATTCACAACAGTTTTTTGTCTATGAACACCAAGTGTGATGGGAAATTATGAAAACAGTGTGAAGTTTCTAAAATTAATTCACAAGGTGGAAAAACCAACCGGATTCCACATGAAGGGATGGTGATCTTGTGATGCTGCAGCAAAGACCAGAAAATAGAGGCACAGGGTTCTTCCTGTTCTAGAAAAGAGAAGAACACTTGGGGAGTTGAATTGTTCAGTCCAGGATGTGAAGCTGGACCACCGCAGGATGGACTTTAGTTTGTCTGTGGGACGATTTGAGGATCGGCTGCAGAAACTGGCTGCTTTAAAAGCTGCTTTAAAGTGGAGAGAATATCAGCTTCAGCCTCCCTGTCCCACCCCTCTACCCCCAGTAATGCTGGACACAATGGCCACACTGGTCTGGTGTGACACCAACATGGATATTTTAGCTTCATACTGTATGTTGTGATATGAAACATTAAGGAAATGTCAGAATCATTGTGATTGGAGGCTGTACAGTGGGGATTTGTCTGTCTAAGCATGTGTACTTGCAGACTTCACAGTTCACAGTGGAGGTGGGGCAGAAGCTTGTGGACCCCATAATCACACTGAGTGGCCCCAAAGTCCAGGCATTAATCATTATAAGCAGCCATGACAGCAAAATCAAAAAGTTGGCCCTATCGCTCTGCTTGTTCCCTGGCTCACCCCAACGGACCCCAGATGCTCCTGCTTAGTCGTCAGAAAGATGGGGGTGGGGGGAGGTAGGCGTCATCCAGCAGCAGTTTCTGGGAACTGGGAGCATCATTCATCTTTGTCAACTATACATGTAGCAGCGGCTAAGCCATCATTAAATGATGAAGCATACTGCCATGCTTGACCACACATATAAACACACACACACACACACACACACACACACACAGACTCTCAACCCCCACAGACACACACAGTTCATGTATACATGGTGTAAGTGTAAATCGCTACACACACTCTCACACAGCAGATACACTGACTGAATCCTTAAAGATGGAGACAACTTGTTTTTTTTTTCACAGTTTCTATCAAACATATTTACACAGCTGAAGTATTACTGTGCAGTATCATGGGAACACTGGCTTATATGTTATAGAAAACAAACAGAAAACTAATCAAACAGAGTGATCAGTAATTACTGTGAGAGTCAGCTGTGCAAACGGGATGCTTTTACCGAGGCGCTACTTGTACATTTGCAGGTTTTATTCCAGAATATTTATGTCATTCTATCTACCTGATGCAGAATACCAGCAGTGGGCCAATCAGGGAAGATGCCAGTAAAAATCAGCTGATGCAGTTTAAATGGAAACAGTTGTCAATTTATTTACAAATAAAAGTGCCATTTATAGAAAAAAAATCTTCTTCTCTGTGTTTTTAGAGAATATATTTTGGTGTCATTACCAACTCAGAAACAGTACTGGTCTTTGTTTTAGATCCTTTAAATCTGAAAATGTGACGTTGTGGGACAAACGACAAAATGCCCAACAATAAAATAAGACAATGTTATCTTCTAGGATGTTGGACAACATTGTTTCCAAATTTAATGAATGCTGAGAACAGGATATATGAAACCATGCTGGCTGACATTAAGCCAAACTCCAGACAGTTCTGTGATAAAAACCAAACCATCTTTTTTTATTATTGTTTTATTTAAACCAGATAATACTAACAGTCATTTAATGTGTTCAGACACCTTTGTTTTCTTTTGCCAATTCTAACACCAAGAGTTTAGGTATCTGAGTACTGATTCAGCACCTCTTATTTTATTAAGAGGTGTTTTAAATATACCATTTAATTATTGATGTTTTTTATGTTTGTTTCTAACATTCAGTAATTCAAATACTTCATACTTTGTAGTTTTATACATTTCATGTTTAATGCTTTATAGGTTAAGCTATAAATCATATTTATATACGTAAAGCTTTATCAACACAGGAAAACACAGAACTTGACTTATAATTATTAAGTGACTGTTTTCCAGAGGAGACAGGGTCTGATCATCCAGAGAAAACATCGCAAAACTTTGTTATTACGGTGGATTTCTTCACATCTGAAAAGAATATTTGCCAGCGTTTGTTGTTGCTCCAGTTCATTTCCATTTGCAGCAACAAACTCCTCGTACAGCAACCCAGATGCTTTATAACAGCAGGACTCAGTTTGGTCCTATCAGGTCCACAGTCCTGCAGGTTTTCTGTGTATCCTTGTTAATAGGCTGTTAGATTCATTTAATTTGATTCAGGTGTGCTGAAGAGGGAATACATTGAAAGCCAGCTGGACTGCAGATCTCATGGGGCCAGATTCAGTCCCAGTGCTTCATACGGTTGAGGGAGGTAACTTTGGCAGCATTCATGGTGCTTCTGGAGACTACTGGAGGCCCGTGTATGAGACATGTTGCTGTTTCGCTGATGGGATTTTCTAATCAGAAATAATTCCAAATTGCTAACAACTGTCTTGACTAAATGGGAAAAGGTAATAAGAGAAATCAAATTAAGTCAATTGAAACGGTCCTGCACATGACAAAAAAACAAAAGTATATAGAATAAAGTTGTAGTATCAGGGCTGCATGGACAACCAGCAATTTCAGCCGGGTTCTGCCGGAGGTTTCCTTCCTGTTAAAAGGGAGTTTTTTCCTTCCCACTGTCGCCAGTGTGCTTGCTCAGGATGGGAGATTGAGTTGGACTCAACTCAATCTGTTGGTTTCCTTATATAGACTGTTATGAATTGGCTTTCATTATGTTTTCCCCTCTGCCTGTAAAGCGTCTTGAGATGGCATTGCCGTGATTTGACGCAATATAAATAAAGTTGAATTGAATTGAATTGAATTGAATTGAATTGCTTTATCTGTGATGTTTAAGCACAGAATCCAGCTTTAGGGCCCATTTATAAGCAGTGCAGAGGACAGATACACAGAAGGATGAACAGTTTTTGTCTGTCTCCTGAGTCAGTTATGCACGTAATTTGGTTTATTTTTAAGGAGCCTAAATATCTGTCACTTGACGTAGAAAACAGAGTAATACTACCCAAATTCACACTGTCTGTGTTAAGTTGTATCGCTAACATGCATACGGTGGAAGGTACAAACCAAAGAATAAGAAGAGAAACAGTAAGACAATAATACAGAAACAGCCAAATACAGAGACGCAGAAGCTGAGGAGAACAGCAAAAGACTTTGCAGATTCATTCTTTTGCCTTTGGTAATTTTGGACGGTTCTTAACAAGTTTCAGTATCAATCAATGTCAAGCATGACTCTGGACTCAGCACTGTCCACTAGTGGATGAACTGAGGTAACAACTATGGCATTATAAAAGGAGCATGGAGGTATGAGAACAGCAATAAATGTCAACGTTTTAAACTGATGCGTCCATTTACGCATGTAAGAGAACAGAAATGGGCTTTTATATCGAGAATAGTCAGGACAAGGATGA
Organism: Telmatherina bonti; assembly: GCF_933228915.1. Taxonomy (NCBI): domain Eukaryota; kingdom Metazoa; phylum Chordata; class Actinopteri; order Atheriniformes; family Telmatherinidae; genus Telmatherina; species Telmatherina bonti. The sequence continues at coordinate 31,830,946 of NC_136618.1, forward strand.
ACATCGGTCAAGCGTTTGAGCATTGGTGCCGACCATACACTGTATACAGAAGATGTAAGGAGACTCTGTAACATTCTCTGTAGGTGTCTGAAGAGCTGAATTGAAGTTCAGTCATCGGTTCCCACTGTCATGCCAAAGCTCCTGGAAAATACAAAAATGGGCAAGGAGGTAGAGCTGAATTAGCAAATGTTGTTCATGTCTTTAGTATTCCACAAATTTTAGAAAACAAACAAATAACATGAAGCTTGTCTTGTGTGCAAATACTGATGTAAACTGAAGAGATAAATATAAACTATGTTTAGGTGAACTTCCACAACCTACTGCAGTTATTCTACATTGACCTGCAGCCGGAGCCGACTGAGACTGGCCGCCTGGGAGTGCTTTAGGACGGGAGAGGCTCCCGCTGCTCCTTCCTTACAGTAACTGCAGAACAATATGTGCCTTCAAGTCAGTCGCCACAACACCAGAAAAGTCTCTAATAACTCCAGTAAAGGGCGCTAGATTTATCGCTTTCAACGAAAAAAAGTCGCCAAGGCGGTTTGGAAAGATATCAGATTTAACTAGAAAGTCGCCAAGTTGGCAACAGTGTCTGAATGAAAGCAAAGCGACTGTGGGAGGAGTTTACAGCACAGCGCTGCAACGCCAGAGACGCTCGATTAGCAGCTGAAGACCGTACAAAGGCAACTGCAAATAAAAAAAAAAAAATTGTTGAAAACCCAGATCATATTTGAGATTAAAATTTGAACAGAAAAGGGTTGACTTACTGCGAATCGTCCCACTCGTTGTATAGTTCCGCGTGTCTCGTGTTCGCCAAGCCTTCTGCCAGTGACACTCCTTTTGTTAAAGGTGCAATGCAATCATGGAAGCATTTTTACCAAAGAATTGAGGAACATGGAACAGGCAGGTCTCAGAGACATTTTTCTTAAAGGCTATCTGAGCTGAATTTGGAAACTTACTGGCAGAGAAGCAAATGTCTGCTCACCGAGAGCAAGTGAATAAAATAAAATAATATATTGCCTATTTTCACTAATAGGCAAGTGATGGGACCTTTGGTCAATGCCATCAACGTCATTGGTAAGGGTGGTCTTAGCTACACAGGTAATGAACATGAAACTGGTTATAGTCTTGAAAACGTGGCCTTGGGTCATGGAAATGTTTTGGAAATGACTGCTGCTGAGAAAATATTATATCTTTTTGCAAGAACATATTAGCGATTACATCAAGAAGAGTAAAAATCTCAATGAAACTGGAAGTAATGGAAAGGGGTGTGGTGGAAATTATACACATAGCATTTATTTAAGTTCTTTTATGTAGAACAAAATACATGTATTTATTCTGCATAGTTCAGAGTAGTTCAGAAAGCTGGCTTTAGTAGGTTCATGCATAAAACTCAATGTTCAGTTTAAGGCTTGTTTCAGCTTCAAGCAGTTGTTTTGACTAGTGCTGCCAGGCAAAGGTTCTTTGTGTACGCCTAAAGAACACTGTAACACCCTGAGTGAGAGGCACTCTCGCTTGCAACAACTGTGCATTGTCAATAAACTGGACAGAACACAGTAGATTCTAGATTTATTTTTCATCAGATAAATTCCACAACAGGGGGTGTCTTGTTACCCTACTGTAAGAACAGTGAAGCAGTCTTGTTGGTGAAATCAGGAGGACAGGGATGTTTTCAAGACACAAGATTGAACATCCAAGGACCAGTGTGCAGTAGGGGATTTCTAACTGGTAGTGTCCATGAGAGACCGATAGCCGTCATTAATTGTGAGGCTTCAACTGGTAAATACTTTATGGAACTGGTGATAAAAACTTTGGAATATAGATTTTCTGCATTGTTCACCGGAGTCACGCCCAAACAGATCCACATATAGTGTTATGCACGTGTTCTGAATCTGGTGTTAACAAACGCTACTGACTATGCTGTGCCAAGAGCATCACTGCTCCCTTTAATAAACGATGTAGCAGTGGTCATTCGAGAGTCCTACTAACGCATGCATCTGTGGGAGGAAGTCGGTGAAGACATGGGGCGGCTGTAGCTCAGGAGGAAGAGCAGTCGTCCTTCAGCTGGTAAGTTGGGGGACACTGAACCCCAAACTGCCCCCCGATGTGCCTATTGGGAATGTAAATGAGTGTGTGTGAATGGGTGAATGTGAGTGAGTGTAAAGCATTTTGAGTATGTATGACTAGAAAAGCGCTATAGAAGTACAAGTCCATTTGACTTGCTCTGATAGGAAGCAAGTCCAGAAGTTCAGACAGTACATTTATCATGGGCGACTTGCTCTGATAGGAAAACCTGGCAAAGGAGCCAGTGACCTGACCAAACACTCTTCACTGACCTGGTGACCTTAAAAAGGATAGAGACTCTGTGAGAGTTAAAGTAAGAGAATATATGGAGGCACTTCTGAAACAATACTCACAACACAGATTTTTCTCAGAGAGCACCGTCTAAATATCTTGTAACTGCACAGCACATAGTGATGGCAACTAAAGACCACCTGAGAGAGTTTCCCTGGGGCTTTACTGGTGTTAGAGAGGAGCACTTGTGTTTGTGGAGGAAATGGCATTTTTGCAGGAGCTAAATGACTTTAATGTTGAAGTTAAGACTTCCTCCTAATCAAACAAGCAAGACAAACAAAAGTCATGCCAGGTATACAAGCACGAGTCTCTGTGCAGAGGGAGAATATAAAATCAAAGTCTATGAAGTCATCATTGGCACCATCACAGACAGCATTTCCATGAAATAAGGTATCAGTGCTACAAAAAACAACTCGAGGAGTTTAGTAAATTCCTGCTGAAGTTTGATGAGTGTGCCACAGTTGAGACCTTTCAGTCAGAACTCACTAGCCTTGCAAATCAATGGGAGACACTGAAGATACCCCCTTTGGAGAGCTATGGAGTCAGGACAGTTGCTGAGCTCCCTCAGGACGATGAAGACACTGAGAAACCTGAACACGGCTTGGGGCTAAAGAGCAGAAGCTGTTCCTCTTGTAAAAACTGTCCAATAATCTTCTGTGTCATCCTGTCTCATGACAATCAGCTCATTGGTCATTGGTCTAAGTTTTTACAGACCCTGTCTGTAGCCTCTGAAAGGATATTTTCTAGTTTGAAATTTGATTGAGGACCTCCATCAGCCAGGACCACCTGGAGGCATTTATGTTAATGTGAACAAGAAAAAGTTTCTCATGGAACTTGACAGTGATGGCCTTATTGACAAGGTTACATAGATCAGTGGATTAATGCACCACCAGCTGCATTTGTTTAATTGAAAATACAGATTTTAACATTTTATTTTCTGTTTTGTTAGTGGTATGTATATTTATAAAGCTGAAATGCAACACATCCTTGACCTCCTGAACTAGAGATCCAAGTATAGTTGAGTTCTATATAAGTATATTTTACGTACAAAGCACTTTCTTTTCAATATCACTAGTTTAAATCTCACTTTAAATCTCACTTTAAAATCTCACTAATGTTTCTATGAGGGTAAGTGGAATTGATTTGTCTTATTTTAACATTAAATTGTGTTTCTAAAGAACTTAAAAGGTACAGGGGATGGTCACAAACAAATATTCACATTACTATTCACACTGTTATAAAATTGTTTGTTTTACATCATGAAATATTTGGTGGGCTGTTCATGGCTGTTAGATGTAAATTTGAGTTTAATTTGGAATAGATTAATGAGCTTTTTACAGTTACTTCCCCATGGATTTATGCTTGTGCACACACAAGTGTGAGCATGTATGTGTGATATATGAGTAGTGGTGTCCTGAGTGAGTGAATGTCTCCCTGTCTGACTTTTTGTCCCAGTCCTGTCCTGATTGGTTCTCTGTATTGCCAGGTACTCAGTGGTATTTGTACTTACTCTCAGTATGAATAAGTGTAGTTTACATCTCTGTCAGTTTGAGTTTGATACCAGAAGTTTCACTCTAAACTTTCTTCTGTATGAATCAGCCTCCAGTTTCTCCTCACCCAAGATATGGCCGTAATACACATGCACAACATCTCCTAGTACTACTGGATTTACTACAAATACATTTATTTTACATATCATCATGTTCCTGAGTATATTGTGGTGTGTTGCCACATTGCAGTGGCTATCGGGTATTGGTCAAAGAATAGGGTTATGGGCATCCGCAGCCCACTATTGCACACAGGTCAGTATAGATCAGGGCTATTCAACTTGGTCCCATGAGGGCCACACCCCAGCAGGTTTTCCTGCATGTAACCCTGACCCAAATTAAATGGATCCAACAGCCAATGAAGTTCTGCACAGCCCATCATCAATATGAGTCAGGCATGTCACTGCTGGGACATGTTGAAAACCTGAAGGACTGCGGTTCCCATGGGACCCAGTTGGAAAGCCCTGCTGTAGGTTTATAATTGCTATGATTCAAGCAGTCCATTTGTATGTGAATTAGAAAGAATTAAAGTGCACCCCACACTGGTTTACAGGGAAGGAATGCCTTCCGTTTAACGTCCAGATATGTGGTAAGGGGTCAAACTTTTCATCTTATATCCATGATGCTGAGCTTTTAAAGGCTTTAATCTCACTGCCTGAATTATGAATATGCTGACCGTTTGATCTGAAGTAGCAGAGAAATGAACTGCAGTCGCTGACCTGTGCCGTTAAACCAGAAGTAACAAGTAGTAATGAAATTCCATCACACACACACACAAATGCACACATACACACATATTCCATTTCTGCTTACCATCTGCACAGTACAATTAAATTCATCCAGAATGCTCCATTAGAAACATTATATCCATAGAATGGAAGCAGGACAGACTGTATAAACACTGGGACCTTTATGGATTAACTATGTTGACATTTAAACATTAAAAAAAAAAAAAAAAAGTTCATTTCTGTCTTATTTTTTCACAACTCTGAACCTGTTATTAATATCAAACTAACTGTGTTGTGTTGACACTGACAACATAATGGTGTTTCTGAGTAAGTGATCCTTACAGATGGTACAAATACCAGAGGTGGCAGGGATGGGTGGTGCTAATCCTCTCTCTGAGCACCTGGCTGTCTGTGATACAAAGCAAACGCACCTCCAGTCCGTTTCATCCATCTGACAAACCCCCAAAGTCTGGATTAAACACCTTTGATAGCGAGCACTTCTCTGCCAGATCTTCACATCTCCCCCTGCTCTCTGCCATCTGCTTACAAAACTTTATCTCCATCACATCTGATCAATCATCTCTTCTTTTTTTGTGTTTTTTTCCATGAGAAAATCCAGAGATAGATACTGATTTCTACTGAATGATGGGTGGACGGAAGGTTTATACGTGTGCTACTGCTGGGAAAACAAATATTTAGTAGTTCTTTTCTATATTACACTTTCCTCCAGTCTTCAGTTCCACTACCAGAAGGTGGTGATGATAGTCAGGGAGACTTGCAGCCGGCCATTTACCATTCGGAAATCCAACCCATTATGTTTGTTTTTTTTTCCAGCTTTTCACCTCTTAGAGTACATAAAGGCCACTACAACTGTGACAATATATCAGTAAATTTAACTGGTGTTTTCAGTCAATATTCACCATCAAGAGTGGGCTAAGTAGAGGCCAAGGCGTTTCTAAAGATACAAGCAGAAAAATGGTTCCACTGCAGGGAAACCACTCAGTCCAGTTCAGTCGAAACGTCTCTGGAAATGGGAGTGTTTTAAATTTTGAAATATAATTTCATAAACTGTAATATCATTTGCAAACTGTTCAGATTAAAGCTTATTTACCAAAAACCATAACTCAGCATTAATTCAAGCTTAGAATCTTTGGTTTATTCTTTATATTAATAAACTTTTGGTAATCAGCATTTTGAAAAATCAAACTAGCATTTTATTAGTTACACTTTTAATACCTGAAAATCTGCTTTTGTCTTCCATACTGTCTCAGTGTTCTGCCCATCCAAATGTTTAACCACCAAAACTCCTGTGGGGGTAGATATCTTACCCTTCAGGTGATCTACAGAGGTTTTCCTGGTATTTTTATCCCGTCCGGGAGGGTTACATTCTGAACACAACATGAGTGAGACAACATTCAGGGACTCTAGATAGTAAATCCATAATTATCCATAATAACACCAATACTAACTCAGTTTTATTATAAACAATAAATAAATTAATAGAAGGCTTCACTGTCACAACTATGTTGCTAAGGGACTTCTATTCTGATTTGGAAATGATGATAAGATACTTTCTGCCAAACTTTACACCAATGAGAGAGCTTAAAATCATGGTAATGTCCAATCAGGAGCAGCTGAAGATTAACAAGTGAAATAATTCAATTCAATTTAACTTTATTTGTATAGCGCCACTTCACAACAATGTTGTCACAGGGCACTTTACACACACAAATCAACATCCACATCATTTCAAGCCAATTCATACATATCCTATAATAGAAACCAACTGATTGCATCGAGTCTTGACTTGGATCCAATCCCCCATCCTGAGCTGCACGAGGCGACAGTGGGAAGGAAAAAACTCCCCTTTAACAGGAAGAAAACCTCCGGCAGAACCCGGCTCAGGGAGGGCAGCCATCTGCCTTAAATGGTTGAGGTGGAGAGGACAGGAAAGACAGATCAACATGTACAACTGCACTTATTCAGGGAGACCTGCAGAAAAAAGGAGAAATAAGTTAGAGATGGCAGCATTACATCCAGGGGTCCTGGAGAGGAGGGTCTGTCGGATAGTTGAATCTCGGATTGAGGAGGAACAGTGTGGTTTTCGTCCTGGTCGCGGAACAGTGGATCAGCTCTATACCCTCTTTAGGGTTCTGGAGGGGGCATGGGAGTTTGCCTTGTGGAATTTGCTTTGCGGACCTGGAGAAGTCGTTTGACCGTGTTCCCCAGGAACTCCTGTGGGGGGTACTCCGGGATTATGGGGTACCGGACCCCCTTGTACGAGCTGTCCAGTCCCTGTACGACAGGTGTCAGAGTTTGGTCCGCATTGCTGGTAGTAAGTTGGATTTGTTTCCAGTGAGGGTTGGACTCCGCCAAGGCTGCCCTTTATCACCGATTCTGTTCATAACTTATATGGACAGAATTTCTAGGTGCAGCCGAGGTGTTGAGGGGATCCGGCTCGGTGGCCTCAGGATTGGGTCTCTGCTTTTTATGGATTACATGGTCCATTTTGCTTCATCTGGTTGTGATCTTCAGCTCTCGCTTGAGCAATTCACAGCCAAGTGTGAAGCGGCTGGGATAAGAATCAGCACCTCCAAAACTGAGACCATGGTCCTCAGGATGGATTGCCCTTTCCGGAGTGAGGTCCTGTCCCCAATATCTTGGGGACTTGTGAGGGAAGGATGGAGGATGGATGGATCGGTGCGCCGTCTGCAGTAATGCGGACTCTGCGCCGGTCTGTCGTGGTGAAGAAGGAGCTGAGCCAGAAGGCGAAGCTCTTGATTACCAGTCGATCTACGTTCCTACCCTCACCTATGGTCATGAGCTGTGGGTCGTGAACGAAGGAACGAGATCTCGTATGCAAGCGGCTGAAATGGGTTTCCTCCGCAGGGTGGCCGGGCTCTCCCTTAGAGATAGGGTGAGGAGCTCGGTCATCCGGGAGGAGATCAGAGTAGAGCCGCTGCTCCTCCGCATCGAGAGGAACCAGTTGAGGTGGCTTGGGCATCTGGATGCCTCCCTGGTGAGGTGTTCCAGACACTTCCCTCTGGGAGGAGACCCCAGGGAAGAACCAGGACACGCTGGAGGGATTATATCTCTCGGCTAGCCTGGGAATGCCTCGGGATCCCCCCGCAGAGTTGGCAAATGTGGCTGGGGAGAGGGAAGTCTGGGCTTCCCTGCTAAGGCTGCTGCCCCCGCAACCCGAGGCAGAAGATGGATGGATGGATGTGCCAGGGCACACTAGTGTGCCTTTAGAGATTGTTGGGTGTGCCATGGGGAATTATCCAGTGTCACCAAATTTCTCTACAAAACAGCTTTGTGTTCATCCAAAGAGACTCAGGTTTCAGTCTGACTGGGTCGAAATATAAATAAACATAAAATACCTTTTTCTTTGTTTTTATTTGATTCTTACTCAAGATAATTTGACAAGACCAAATCCATATTGTCATTTGTAATTAGGGGCTACAGAAATTCATTTTTCAACATTTTCAGTTTGTATTGTGTCTTGTGATCTTTTCAATGAAAGTAATTTACCTTGGCTCAAAAAATGTTAAAAAAACAAACAAAAAAAACCACTGCCATATGGGGCTCATACAGCAACATCATGTCTGCATGGAAACATCATGTCTGTGTGGAAACATCCTGTTCACAGAGTGTCTGCAGAGTATCTACAAAGTATCTACAGAATATCTCCAGAATATCTACAGAGTATCTACAGAATATCTCCAGAATATCTGCAGAGTATCTACAGAGTATCTTCAGAGAAATGGCTTTTTATCCCTTTGTTCGTGGCAGTGAACGGATCCTTTTCAGAGGATTTCTGGCCTCTAGTGGATTTTGTTCAACAGTAGCTTGACAGGATGGGGGTTCAGCAGAGACAGGAGGGAAGGACCAGTAGCAAAGGGCTCCAGGCCAGGATGCAGGCCTGGCTCATGTCCACCATGAAGCAGAAGTCGCTGCAACTCACAACCAATCTACAGTAAACTGCACATTTGATGACGGTCCCATTCTGAACATGTCTGCATGTCACCCACACAGCAGGAGAAATATTACCTGTACCATCAAATGCCTCATGCAATCTTCACCACACTTGACATGATTGACCCTAGTCCTGACCTGAATTTATCTCCATGGAAATGGGCTGTGGCTCTTTAGCATCTTCTGCAAAATTTAACTCATTCAGCCATGCACACTGCTCCCACACACATGTAAGAAACGTCACCCAGAACAGCCTGTTGGAGCCAGTTTTCACCATGTTTGCAATAAAAACTTATCTTAGCCACCAGTTTTGCTTTTTTGTGTTCCATTTTGAGCTGTGAATAACTGCTGTAATTAAAATAAAATAGGACTTTATGTGATTAATCACACCGTTACATGTAAACTTTAAGAGAGAAATTAGAAGTAATGTACTCGCTTTTACGACTGCCCAAGCTGCAGCAACACTTTAAACAAAGAGGCAGCTTTTATACAGCAGGATTCTCCAGACACACCAAAGTCTAACAGTATTTGTTACAGCTGGTGACAGAAGTTTGTTTGGAGTCTTTCTTTTTGTAGACAATTATTTAACACTTAACAACAGAATTAGCTGTAAAAGAGAGTTTGGCCTTTTCACTTTCTGTGGTAACTGAATGAAATGAGCATTGGGAACATGCTGCTGTGCCTGAGAGAACAGAGCAAAGACTTAGCTTAGCTGGACGGAGAACATGGACATGAAGACACACGGCCTGGCCAAAAGGAACGTCACCACCACGATTTAACGGTTTGTCTGTAGTCTTTAGTTCTTGTTTCCTGCTTTATTTAGTCAATTTGATTGACTGAGTCAATTGAATATGCCTGGTGCCGACTGTACAAGCCTGTGGGTGCAGTCTATACACCTGCAGACAGATCTCTCACAGGGCCGGTGGAAGAAGTCTGGTCTTATAACTGAGGTTATAATGTAAACGCTTTAATGTAAATGGGCTAAATGAATTTATTGCCAATGTTTGGTGAACGATGAGGTTTTACTCCTAAACATTAAGTATTATGTGTTTATAGGAGTTCCATTTAAATGATTTGCAGAACACAGACTGGAAACTGTGTCCTAAAGAATCAGTAAAAAGAAATGCAGCAGTAAATTAGTCTTCTTAAAGCATGAAATCCTTCACATGTAACAAAGCCTCTTCCTGCGATTAAAGGCACACCTGAACGAACTCACAACAAGTGTTTCCACGCAACAAGACAAAGATGCATTTGATGAAATTAGGAAGCGTGTGAGCAGATCTGGGTTGGATGCCCTCGCCACTGCAGGGAGGGGTAGTAACAAACACACTGATCCTCCAATTAGGTGCATTTAGAAACCGTAAACATGAAACTAAGGAGATAATGAGCCCACAGCGATGAGACTTTGTGCCCCCTCTTTATGTCCTCAGGAAGAATGACTTATAAGGCCTAATTTGACAGTTTAATAAAAGCATGTATGGAGACTGAAGATTGACCTTGAAGCTTGTATAAACAGACCCTGTCCTCTTGGTTCCTCTCTTCCGTCTATTGTTTGCCTAATTATGCAGTTAGATAGCTGTCAGGACAATCTAACAGCGGGACTGAAGATGTGTTTGAACACACTTAAATCCACAAGCATGCTAAATTGTTCAGTTTTACGAAAGATTTGGCTTCTTCTAAACAACATTTTCACACTCGAATGACGGAACATTTCATCTGTGTTTTATTAGGCATGGAAGCAGCGGCCAACCGGAGCTAACGCGAGTCTTCGTGCTCTTCTCTTCAGCTCTGCTGACTCCAAACAAGACAATGCATTTTTCAAAATTAAGATGCTCCTTAAAACTGACTTATGAAGGAAAAAGTTTGGTAAATTATGGTTCAACAAGCCATTTAGTGGCAACGTTTTGTTTACGCACGAAACCCTTTTGGATGTTTCAAAAGCAGCATCTATAAGCTGCACTGAAGCCAGTGAGAAAGGGCTTTATGTATTTTAACTGTTTTTAAGTTCTGTTTGGTGGCTTTGTTGCATTCAGAGGTCCATTCATTTGATTATAACTCATGATGTAAAATATATCAGCAAAAGTTGGTGGGGCTGGATTTTTTTAAAGACAGGAATTGGTTTATAAATAATAAAAAAATAAAAAAATAAATAAAAAATAAAAAAATTCTATATCTTGCATTAAACTTTAGCATCTAAAGCTAACCTTAACCTTAATGGCTGCCAGTCCATCAGCCTACATCAGTCCATTAAAAATATCCAGAACTACTGATAGAACAATTGCAATGGCTTGACAAAGACATAAAATTACAGGAATAACTGCATTACATGACTTTTGCAGCAGTTGGATAGTACCTGATGTGAAACTTAGCTACAAACCTTGCATACAGCAGAGTGTTGACGACAAAACATTATTTTGTAAAAAAAAAAAACTAATAAAAGGCACCAGTTTACAGTAAACTCTTACAGTTCATTGTAAAATATAATTGACATTGTAAAAAAAATGCTTTAATGTCAGGCTAATAAAACACTAAGATGGACTACAATAACTGTTTTCATCCCGAGCTCATGTGGCTGCTAGATTCCTCAAGTTATGGCCAATCGTTTTCTCAAACCACAGTTTCCTCAGGAAAATAAGATTCAATTCAATTCAATTTAACTTTATTTGTATAGCGCCACTTCATAACAATGTTGTCACAGGACACTTTACATACACATCATTTCAAGCCAATTCATACATATCCTATAATAGAAACCAACTGATTGCATCGAATCATGACTTTGATCCAGTCCTCCATCCTGAGCTGCACGAGGCGACAGTGGGAAGGAAAAAACTCCCCTTTAACAGGAAGAAAACCTCCGGCAGAACCCGGCTCAGGGAGGGCAGCCATTTGCCTCGACTGGTTGGGGTGGAGAGGACAGGAAAGACAGATCAACATGTACAACTGCACTTATTCAGGAAGACCTGTGGAAAAAAGGAGAAATACGTTAGAGACAGCAATATTGTCATATATTTATACATTAAATATAAAAGAAACATCCAGCAAGCAGTTAATACTGGGATTTCCACACTATGTTCTGCTCCTACATCAATCTTATACGGATCCACTATCAAATTCCAGATCCATTGATTGGATACATTGTGGTTTGTTGCATGTTTGTTCTCTTGCAGTGATGTTCCTGTTCTGGATGGTAGTATCCAGAACGTTGTTCCTGTTCTGGATGGTAGTATCCAGAACGTTGTTCCTGTTTTGGATGGTAGTATCCAGAACGTTGTTCCTGTTTTGGATGGTAGTATCCAGAACGTTGTTCCTGTTTTGGATGGTAGTATCCAGAACGTTGTTCCTGTTCTGGATGGTAGTATCCAGAACGTTGTTCCTGTTTTGGATGGTAGTATCCAGAACGTTGTTCCTGTTCTGGATGGTAGTATCCAGAACGTTGTTCCTGTTCTGGATGGTAGTATCCAGAACGTTGTTCCTGTTTTGGATGGTAGTATCCAGAACGTTGTTCCTGTTCTGGATGGTAGTATCCAGAACGTTGTTCCTGTTTTGGATGGTAGTATCCAGAACGTTGTTCCTGTTCTGGATGGTAGTATCCAGAACGTTGTTCCTGTTTTGGATGGTAGTATCCAGAACGTTGTTCCTGTTTTGGATGGTAGTATCCAGAACGTTGTTCCTGTTTTGGATGGTAGTATCCAGAACGTTGTTCCTGTTCTGGATGGTAGTATCCAGAACGTTGTTCCTGTTTTGGATGGTAGTATCCAGAACGTTGTTCCTGTTTTGGATGGTAGTATCCAGAACGTTGTTCCTGTTTTGGATGGTAGTATCCAGAATGTTGGGACCCATATCTATCTTTGGTATCTGGGAAAACCTGTTGGGAACTTCTCCTGGACTTTCTCACCATGTATTGTGGAGTTCTATGCAGATATACTGAAAATGGTGCTCTCTCACGATGAGGAAGAATCCTTCATCGTGCATCCATCATTCCTGCATCCAGATGCTGATCCAGATCACTCCCAACATTTAATGGAGTCAAAGTTAGACCCAGACCTGTTCTCAGACACACTTCATGAAGATCCCTCCAGCAGTTTTGGAGTAAAGTTGGTAATGGTCAGACAGACAAATGCAGATAAAAGCAAAAATAATTCCCTGAAATGTTTTTTGTTGTTTTTCGTGAAAACAGTAAATACCAACATTTTCTCAGTGTTTTCTTTTCCATCAGGGATGAAAGTAACTTGGTAAACAGTTACCTGTGTCATGTTGTCTGCTCTTCCTGGATTAATCAGTGGATTCAGCTCACCTGGCACTGTCTGGTTGCCACTCTGCTTCCTGCCATGGTTCCCGATCTGATTCATTCCACCTAGGTTTCTCAAATTGCCACTTGGTCTCCACACTATTTAACTTCATTTCATTCTCTCCTTCTCTACCAGATTATCAGCACAGCTTCTGCCCAGTTGAAATCACACAGTCTCTTACTGACTTCTAGATTGCCAACCAGCTTTTACCCTTGGATTACCCCTCTTGCCTTGCCCTCATCGGATTCCTCCTGCCTGTTTCTGGATTTTTGGATTTTGGTGCCTGCGTTGCCTCTGGACCCCGAGCCATGCCTGTCATCTTGATAAGTACTGTATGCTTCTCGATACTGACCATTGCCTGACCTTGCCTCTTTGATTTTAGACTTTTCAACTTCCCTCCCTCCTTGAGGACCAATCAATTCCTATCGGATTCTGTCCCTGGTTCTTACGAAGCTTTTTTAATTGTACTACTACTCCTGTGCGTGAATAAACTTCCGGGTCCCAACAGTCACTTATCAGTTGACTAACCATTCTCACCATCTACATCAGGAGTGTCCAAAGTCGGTCCTCGAGGGCCGCTGTCTGGCAGGCTTTCCATGGATCCCCGTCCTGACACTCCTGGTTTCCATTAAATGGATCCAACAGCCAAAGAAGTTCTGCACAGTGACTGATTAGTTTGGGTCAAGTCTATTGGAACAGGGATACATGGAAAACCTGCAGGAATGTGCCCCTCAAGGACCGGAGCTAGGTATGCCTGATCTATTTAATGCACGCACCACATTTGCTTTTTCTTCAGCATGTCTAACTTCATTTAAATTTCTCTTCTCATTTCCCTGAACTTGGTTTAACAGTATCCGGTTAACGACACTACACATCCTGCTTCAGTCGTATGTAACTGCACAGTGTGCTTTAAAACAGCCGCAGTGTCTATAAGACCAGTGGTGTGCGGTCAGGTATCTGTGATTCTTTTAGATAATAGTTACGAAAACCATTTAGTGCCTTTCATAGCATAATTAAAAATGACTCCTCCTCCTGGCCAGGCAGAGAAGCCGCATAACACCCTTGTGTCATACGGTCTAGGCCATATAGCACAGTCCTTTGCCTTTTCCTCTCATATCACTACAATGTGTGTTTGCACATGCGCAGTCTGTTTCAATGTGAAAAATCATTTTCATAAAAAGGCAGATCGCTATCCTCCTTTTTACGTTACTGCACTACGCCGATGATCTACGTATGTTTACAGAAAATTAGTGAAATGACATTTCACTCTCAAATTTGGATGACGTGCTCATCAGAGGGATGACCCTACTAGAGAAGCTCAAACATTCTTCTTTTGCCTTCACATTTAAATCATATGTATGTCTGTGCAGTTTTCAACCATCTGCCCACCGAACTGTAGTGTTCACGGCACGTGCCTGCATAGCAACATGTCCAGAGTGTTGTGGACATGGTGCTATTAAGTGAGATGCTGTGAAGTTGGAAGTGGCTTTTAAGCTTAGGGATGCTGCCTGACAATAACAGCACCTCAGTGTTTTCATCAGAACAAGTCAAACATGTTTAAGTTCCATAGTGGTACTTCAGTTAATGCATTACATAACTTTACAACCTTAAAACTCTCCATTCAAGACTTGTTTGATGGACCAGTGATGCTTATTTTCGATATTTCTGCAGATGTTGTTATCCAGTATCATTCAGACGTTGAGATACCACTTAACTGCTTTTCCTTCCAGGATGCCGTGTGATGTTGCAGCTGAGTTTTACACCAAATTACATGCTAGCAGTAAATATAAATACACTAGCTGTTTTGATGACACATCTTAACTGATTAAGCAAAGACAAGTAAGACAATGATATCAGACGAAGAGCGGAAAAGAATACAGAAAGAGACAAAGTAAGAGATAAGACATGAGTCAGGAAAAGCCTAAGCTCACGCAGCACTGAGGAAAATTTGTGAAATTTCCGTAGCGTGTCTTTAACATGGCAGTCTGTTTACCTGAGCCTGCTTTCAGTAAAGGCCCATTAATGCTTCCTTATCTTAATAAATGGGGATGTCTGTTGTCACATGTTGCTGTCATACTTACACACATCTTTTACATTGCTGCAGTTAAGTCAGTTCATCCACTAGTGGGCAGTGTGGAGTTCAGAGTTCTGTTCCAGAAACCATTAGCTAATGGTTTCACGATTAGCTAAAAGCTCCCAGGAGCTTTTATTTAAACTGTTGTTTTATCATTAAGCTTGATAAGTAGACAAAACAGACTGACCAACTGTTTATGAAGAAGGGACAGAACATCAGGTAATGACATCAAATTCCAGTTGGTCTGAAATAGTTTGGCCACATTTTCAAAGCAGATTGAACCAAAGGGCTGAGAAATCAGTTCAGTTCATCACTACAGGAACCAGAAGGGAGGGAACAGCCTGGAAGATGGACAAAACCAGGAACCAGTCCTGAGTCGGTTGGAGATAAATAAAACAGTATACAAAACACAAAAGCAGGCAGTGGCCCAGCAACATGATGTCTTTATGTTTATTCCAACACTTTTACTAAATGAATACTTCTAAAACACTATCACTGCAGATATGATGCCTATATTAAATCTGACCTTAAAAAGCAGATTTCTTTGCAACTGCAGTAAGTCTTTACTTTAGCCTTGATAATTTCACCCAGAACTGGAAACATGCTGAATATTTCACTAAATAATTTGATCACGGTCTGTAAATGCAAGACTTGCATTTATAACCTCAAGGCCTGTGCCATCATCATCAGTTTTCATCAGTTTTATTTTTGCAATTTTTATGTTACACTCTAATAAATTATTTCACATTATGTCCAATGAGCAATATGCTTTCATCCAATGTTTTCTTTTGTCCCTATTATGCTGAACTGAACAGATTTTCCTTTAGTTTTTGTCACCATCTACTGTACTTGTTTGTATGTTTAAAAATATATGGTTCAAGAAAGCAGATAAAACTGTAATTAATAGAGCTGGGTAAACTGACTAATCCGAATTCATTTCCAATATTGATTTGTGAAAGTCGGAGATAGTTTTTTTTTTTTTCTTCCTCATTTGGACAACAACAGTGATCCTATTTTCAGGTGACTTACCAATGCTCTGCAAGATTTTACTATTCACAGCTTAAAGGTTACTGATGTCCCTTATGTTGAAAATCAGCTTCTCCATGAGATAATCCCAAATTCAGGTTAATCATTCACCACTGGATCAAATTCACCTGTAAAGCACCAGCATTTAGCAGCTTTTAGCACTCAAATTATCAGTCAACACTAAGTCTGTGGGCTACCACATTAGCAGGGAATGCTGACACCATAGGCTACTACATTAGCAGCTAACACAACACTGCAGGCTTGTCCGTTACCAGGTAAGACTAAGTCTGTCGGTTACCACATCAGCAGCTAGAACTGAGACTATAGGCTGCAACATTAGCCGCTAACAGACTGCACACAAGCCCATTAGCAGTAAATGCTACAGGTGGGAAAATCAATTTGAAAATCTGGATTTTTTGCTTCACAACTTTAAAATTGATTTTTTTTTTTCCCAAATAGAAATAATCCATTACAAAATTTGTCATTTTTATTGATCTTTTTACATGTCTTCTTGGGCATTATAGCACCTGAATGATGGTCTTGCTAGATGTCGCTACAGTGTATTTTCCCAATTGAAAAGGAAAATGACAAGTAAAAAACAGTTTTGTGCATTTTTTTGTTGGTAATCTACAAAAATCGGCAATATCAAAGAATTGTGAGAATCGCAATTTAAATCAAATCGGCATCAAAATAAATTGGAATCGAATTGGGACAGAAGCATATTGTCTTGTGACATCCCATGACGGCTGGTGAATATTGGACTCAAGACCAAGATCAGTGCTACTTGATTGACAATATATTTAATAGTGATGATGTTGTTGAAACTCCAGGAATGAAGGATTGCCAGGAAAAAAAAACTGCCAAACAGAGAAGACCGGATGCTAACGGGGTTTGGTCTAGAAATAAAGTGGAATCATTAAACATGCTCAAGGAAAATTGTGTATATCCTGATACACTCACATGTGAGCTGAAGAAGCATCTGGAATGGGAAAAGAATCCAGATCCTGAGCAAGGTCTGAGCAATCCCAGAGGGGCCAGAGGCAGAGAGCAGGGTCAGGATCAGATCCAGATTCAGAGCCAGTCAGATCAATCCAGGGGGGCACAAAGGCAGAAAGCAGCTACAAAAACAGGCTAGAGACAGGAGTTAAGGCTGGTTTACAGATAATCTGGCAGAGAACTGAGGGTTGCATGTTGTTTAAGAAGTGAGTGGAACAGGTGACGAGGATTGGAGTTGATTGATGATAATTTGCAGTTAGCAGGGAGTATGCCCAAATAAGGCAGGACTCAGTGAGGCAGACCAGAACCATGACACATCCTCCACAAGAAGCAAGAACTTTTTTCTTGTTCTTGAGGCCCCGAGAAGAAAATTACGTCATTTTGTTCTCGCAGACGTGTTTGTAGACAGTTTTAGACACATCAGGCTGGCAGAAGTTTTTTCTTGAAGTGTCGTGTGATTGGTTGGACATTTGAGGTGGGCGTGGTACATATAACATAGAAAAGCATTAAGTGGAAAGATGTTGCTTCTGCATTTGTGCTGTCGCAGGTAAAACGGATTGTTTTGATAAAACAGCTGATCAAGGTACAAACAATTTTCCAACATGTGGCATTAAAACACGGACCCAGCCGTGTGGACAACTGGCCTTGCTGCGGACAAAGTTGCTTTTATGTGTCTGCACCTAAAAGCGGTAATCCCTTCCCGCTGCAGATTAAGCTTCTTTTGTGTAAATGGACCTGAAGAAAAAGAGTTTTCGTCATGTTCTTGCAGCCTGAAATGAAAGAACAAAGTTCTCGCTTCTCGTGGAGGATGTAACTAGCTTAAGTCTGGAGGCTACATTAGCAGCTAATGCTGACACTGTATGGTATCTCATTAGCACCAAACACTACGCTGTAGGCTCTTCCATTAGCAGGCAATAATAAGCCTTTAAGCTACCACAATAACAGTTAATGCTATCATGTTAGCAGGTAATGCTGGCACTGTAGTCTGCCACATTAGCACCTAAAGCTAAGACTATGGGTTTTGCAACATTCAAAAAGCACCAAATGTTTTTAGAACAGGAAGTGACTCAGAAGTGACAAAACACACCTACAAATGTTGACAGCAAACTTTTGAGTTTCATATTTCATAAGTGCACATAAGCACATCAGATCAAGTTGTGACAGTAATCTGATTACTGTGAGATATCTGATTTTAAAGGTCATGTAAAGAGTGTTTTATAAAAGTAGTTATCTAATAACATATGTTATATACAAGAAAAACTAGTGTCATTACATATTTATATCATGGTCAATGATAACTCTGATGACAAACAGTAATATATAAATATATATATATATATATATATATATATATATATATATATATATATATATATATATATATATATATATATATATATATGTATATATGTTCTGTGACTTAAATCACTGTAATATCACTATGTTACAGGTGTCACCGTAGCAATGTGTTAATCAACTGATTCAGATCAGCTGGCTTTTGACTGGTTAACAAGAGAAAGACGCTGTAAAGGTTATTGGGCATAAAAAAGTACATGGAGGCCAACATAAAATAGTTCCTATGCTTTAACATATTTAGCAAGTTTTGTAAAAAATAAATACACATTTGTTAATAAATGTTTACTGTGAGGCACATGATAGTATAAGCGGATCAGTGCATTATACAGTTATAATACACTTTGTGGAGAAACTGCGTCAGGGTTGTGCATTATAAACGTGTAATGCACGCCTCCTCGTTGTGTAATCCTTATGTAAATGAGTTGATATTACATCAACTTGTATTTTACAGAAATCTGAATTGGCTGTGGCAGAAAATAACACGTGACAAGGGGTGCACCCCTCAGGAAGCTTTGTTATCCAACATGGTTGTTTGAATCTCACAGCTGGAGAAACAAACCTTTAATTTCTTAATGTTTACTGAAATTAAAGACTACAGGTGTCAACCTTCCCAGGCACTATTGGTTACAAAGTATTTGATTCTTTTTTATTTCTTTCACACATTTTAGTTTTCTGCAGTCGTCTCACTTCATCTTCTTTTGTTTTCATGTCAGAGCAGATAAACATTCCTGCCATGCTGGGACCAGTAAATGTAAGAGAAGTTGACAGGAGGAAAATCAAAGGTGATGGCAAGATGCACACATCTTTCTCTAGCAACCCGCTGCCAAACCTGAACCGACAGCTGTAGTTTGTCACCTACACTAAGACACAGTTTCATCCCAACACAGCAGACACAGGTAAGACCTCCAACACACATCAGCTGTCTCGTCTGCTCCAGACTCTGCTACTCTTCCTTTTTAAGAGAAACAATAAAATAGGACAAAACAGAAAAAAAGGAAAGGAAAAGAAATGGAAACAGTCTATATATACGACTCATGGGCTCACCACTCTCGGTTAACTCAAATCTTTTAAATAGCTCTGGTTTAAATCAGTCCCTCACCAAGAAGAAGCAGGTTTTGAGTCATTTGAATCAGAGTTAGTGTTGGTGAATGACCAGAAATTTACTGATTCATACCATGAAGCTTAAAACCACTGATGTGTGATGGGGGGAAAATATTTATTTTCCCATATAAATAAATATCAATGCAACCAAGTAGTGTTGCAATGAATGATAATTTAAGTAAATATGCATAGCATAGCTTTACAAGTGTAACCTTTTGAGAATGAAGCTTTCAAATGCATAAACAGTCAAGCTTGGGGGTATTTATTTTGCTTTTAGGTGCCTGTATGTTGTTGTTCCTCAGATTTTCCAATGGCTTCATGTTGAGCTTTAATCTATAGTAGCTCCAACAGAACGTGGCACAGGTGGTTCGGGTCCTTCAGGACCGGTGTTGACTCTCCTAAGACAGTAAAAGCCATGAAGGTCCTCCAGTGTGGGTGGAGGACACCCACTGAGCTCCTCTGCCATTTTGCTCACCCTTTGAAGATCTTTTCTCTTCGCTACAGTACAGCTGGGGAACCACGTGCAGAGAACGTATGTGAGAATAATCTCCATGGGAAAAAGATTCTGGTTGATGTTGTTCTTCATGAGAATTCTCAGGAAGTCCAGTCTTTTCTGTGCTTTTTTTTTTTTTTTTTTACCTGTTTAGTGTTCTTGCTCCAGGTAAGTTTCTCCCCAATCTGGACTCTCAGGAACCAGATGCCCCTGACCCTTTCCACACAGGTTCCACCAATCAGAATAGGCTGGATGTCTGTCTTGTTCTTCTTCCTAAAGTCTAGACTGAGCTCTTTTTTTCTTTGTATTGAGGAACAAGTTGGTGACTCTACACCACACAGTCAGCTGTTGCACCTCATCCCAGTAAGCATACCCATCACCACCAGTGAGGCAACCTACCACTGTGTTGTCGTCCGTAACTTTAATGGAGGTGTTGCTGGTGTGGATGGAGATGCAGTCTGAGGTGTAGAGAGTGAAAAGCAGGTGGCTCAGGACGCAGCCCTGAGGGGAACCAGTGTTAGGTGTGCGGAGGTGTGATAGTGTTTACATTCAGAGGAAGTTTCTATGGTAACGCGTCATCTAAACATCATCACTGATTCTTTCCTGGATTCTCGGGTTATTTCAGGAGGGTCAACATTAACCAACGACCAATCAACCCAGCAGCCTTCTCAGCCTTCTCTGCTGCTTCTGCAGTCCGTCATTTCTGCCCTGATTTAAAAGAGTATCTCCTGAATTGGCAGATTTTCTAGACAACAGTACGGGATGAAAATCCTGCCGTCATCTGAAACTGAAAAACCACAAAAATTGTTTATAAACCTTGAAAGTCTGTGATTGAAAATTGAGTTTCAAACCAAGGGCAGTGAGAGAGAATTCTGCCAATAATCAGCCTCATAGTGGTGTGGTTGAAAATTCATTCATTTATTTTCCAAACCGCTTCATCCAATTCAGGGTTGCAGGGAAGCTGGAGCCTATCCCAGCAGTCTTCGGGCAAAAGGCAGGGTACACCCTGGACAGCTCGCCAGTCCATCGCTGGGCCACACAGAGACGAACAACCACTCACACTCACTCCTAGAGGGAATTTAGCTAAGTCAGCCAACCTAACATGCATGTCTTTGGATGGTGGGAGGAAGCCGGAGTACCTGAAGAGAACCCACGCATACACGGGGAGAACATGCAAACTGTCCGAAGAAAGGCCACTGTCCAAACCCCTCCCCAGCCAAGGCTCAAACCAGCGACCTTCTTGCTGTGAGGCCACAGTGCTAACCACCAAGACACCGTGCTGCAAACTCTGTAAATGTGAGGCTGAATTTGACATTTGAAACTCAATAAAAACAAAACCCAGTGTTGCATCCAGAGCTCACATCCAAAATGATGTTTGCAGAAGATTTTAACATTTAAAAAAATCAAGTTTCAAAACTTATTTGCAAACAGCAGTTTGCACATCTCATATTACAAGGTTTCAGGTTTTTTTGCAACATGATGTGGTGGGACAACAAGCCGTGTCTGAAAATCAGAGGGTTCTCACACAAACAGCAAGGTTGCAACAAGAAGTCTGAGTCTCTGATAATGGGAAGCTGAAACTGTGATATACATGTTGCAATTATAAAAAATAAAAATTCAAGTACACAGTCATGTTTGCAGAGATTCAAACTTTATTTTTCAGACTTCCAAGGTTTCAAAAGTTTTGGTTTTTTTTTTGTTTTTTTTTTGTTTCAGATGATGGCAGGATCCCATACAGCAGATCCTCCCTGGTACAGGCTACCGCGAGCTCTACCGAAGGGAAGGGGAGCTTCAGCTCTTTGTTCTGTCCATACAGAGTGATGCTGCTCCGACTCTACAGTCGTTCCAGTCACCTTTGTAAGGTTCCTCCACTCTACGCTCTCCACAGTGGAAACTGGAATGTGACAGACCAAGAAGGGCCAGACAATCCAACAGAAGATTCCATGCTGATAAATCCAGGCCCTGAACAGTAAGTCTGGCCTGTCTGCTCTGGCCAACCAGGTAAGTCCAAAGCCGCCATACATTGACAGGGAAATGAGAAGAAAAGGCATTGCATGTTTGCTAATCCCGACTTTCCCTCAGTAGCATCCCTGCAGAATGGAAACACTTGGCGTTATGACAATAGTAACGTTTTAGCGGTGTTAGTTTTAGTGAAATTGAACATCTGACCCGTGTGGTGCTTCTAGCATGAAAAATGAAGCTTCTGAACTGTGCAGCACTGTATCTTAGCAGAAATGAAAGTGCAGGGTGGGCTGTGGAGCCTGATAACCGTGCTGCTGGACTCTCTTTGCCACTATTATTGAGTGTGATGGATATCAGCATGAACAGATAGGATCAGTCATTTTAGCAGGCACGAAGATGGATGTGCTACGATGAACAGCCACTTAGGATTGTTTTATTGGAGAAGAAACAGATGTACATATAAGACACCTTAATCCGTCTTTCTGCATTTCATTATTAAACTCTAACATTCATTATTGTTTATGTAAACCAGCATTTAAGCAGAGCATGTATGCAATAAAGCCGCAACGCTGTGGAGTAATATCAGCTGTAACTGCTCCTATTTTGTGTTTTTTTTCTCTCCCTCCAATACATTTGCTTCCCCCGAGTGTTATTTCTTCAGGGAAGAAAAAGCAAATCATGGAGTTTAAAAGTGAGCAAAAGTGTGTCTTTTTGTGCCAGGGTCTCATGCATGGCTGTTAATTTGCCATGTGAGGCAAGATTATGCGGCCATTAGAGGCTCTTAAATTGGATTTAAGCAGGAAACTCATTACCATCCACATAAGGAAGATTTTCAATTGAGATCACTTCATCTCATATTAGATATAACTACCATATTAGAGCAGATGTTGTTTCGGGTTCTCAGACAAAGATAATTCTCTCGCTGGATTATATTTATTTCTCTTTAATAAAGGTTTTTAGATTCATTTATGTCTTATTTCCCCGCTGGAACTGTATATTTTTATCCTTTCAGCAAAGACATCAGTGTAATAATGTCATATTATGGAGATAGATTCTTTCAACTAGCTTGTGGTTCCTTTGGACTCTTTCTAACTCATATCACAAAGCTTAAAGTAGGGAGAGGAACTGTATATGGTTTATACACCACTCAGCCATGGCATTATGGATGTCTGTATAAATTCTTCTTAAGTTATGCTGTGGTATCTTGCACAAAACTGTTGGCAGGAACTCATTAGGACCTAGTAAGTTAAGAATTGGATCCATTTGTCCAGAACTTCCCATAGATAATCCACTGGACTGAGATGTGGCAAATTCAGAACCAAGGTCAACTCATTGTTGCCTTTTTCATGCAAAGTCTCTTTCATATTTACTTGAAAGCATATTTTATGATGCTGCAAGTCACTGCCAGACCACAAAACTCCAACTCTGATGGTTGTTTAGAGTCTTCCTGAGTATAAAAGTAGGTAATTCATCAGCCTAACACACCTGAATCAAACAGACTTCCCTCTTCAGCATGTCATCCAGCCCTGCAGAGGCTTACAAACAAGACAGAAATGCTGTGTTGTCTGCTGAACATGTACCTTACATCAGTGTCAGAGTAAATATGAGCCTTCTGGATCCAGTACCAATCATGTTCAAGAATTCAAGGAACTTTATTTTCATACCAGCACATATTTACAAGAGATAAGGTAATGCTAAACAGTGTCGGGTGGTGGTGCTAGGACCCATGTTTTATAAGCGGTAGCTTTTCAAGGGTGTTCCTTTTTACAGTGAAGCATGTTAGCAGCTATTCTCAGGCTGCACATGTATAATTGTTAAAATAAAAAATAGATAGAAATAGAAAAATTGAGAAGCAGCAAAATTCGGTACCTGAGGTCCCAGTTTTAGTTCAAGTACAGACAAAATGTACACATTCAATCATAACTTTGGATCAGGAGAAAATATATTAAAATAAAAAATCTAAGGAAGAAGTGAACATGCTAAACATAGAATACAACAACACAACAGCTACCACTGCGTTAGCCGCAAACTGGAGCATAAAGCTGGGGTGTTTCACAGGACAGTTGTGTCAGTAACAGTTGTGTGAACAGGAAAGGGCTGAACACACAGCCCTGTGGGATGCCAGTGCTGATGGTGATGGGACAGGAGAGTTCCTGCTGGTCTGTAACCAACACCTTGAAGTGGCCAGTTTTTTCAACCTGGACCAGTTATACCAGGACCCTCCAACAGATCACACCTTAGACAGACTCGGTTCCAGCTCTCTATGGACCAACACCAGATGATCAGAAAGAAATTATTCCAACATTTCTTTATTGTCCATGTAGCATGGTTTAAATACGATTGTTTTTATGTCAATGAATGGTACCATCAAATTAAAATGGCTCCAGCTATTCCCAAAGGAACTGAATGAGTCTTGGTTTTACATCCCCAAAACATTTTTTGAAAGGTTTGGATGAATTGATTTCCTACTAAAATCTGATTTTGAAATTTCTAAATTACCAATCAAATTATCTAACTTTTATAAACAAGCTATCCAATACTGGAAAATGATTTACAAGCACAATTTTTTGCCCCACACAACTTCAATTTGGAACAATAGGTGTATCTTAATAAACAGAAAATTTTCTATAAAGAATGGATGGATAAAGGTATTTGGGCAACTTTACATTTACTGGATACTAATGGAAGTTTGTTGACATGCAAAAAATATACTGAGAAGTATGAGGTGTTCTGAAAGGAAATTTAAAAAAGTCCTGAAAGCTACCACCTTAACAATGATCCAAATGGCTAAAGAAGTCCTAATTCACTCTTCATATCATGTCAAGATGCTGTCACTAATAATTGAAGGATGCCAATTTAAGGACAATAAATGTAAAAACAGATTTTTAGGAACAAACCTGACTAAACATTACTTTCCATCGCAATTAAAAAGGAAACCATTTTTAAAGATTATAGTCCTAAATTTATGACTCAGTATTTATCCTTTCCAATTCCACCTGAAGAAAAAGAAAATCATTTCAAAATCTTAAATGCCATTTATCCTTCAAATGAATTCTTACATAGCAAATTTAATATTGCTATTAACATGTGTACTTTCTATAATGCTGACATTGAAACTGTAGAAAGCCTCTGTTATTCATGTGGAAAATCGATTTCTGGGTTAGTTTTCAATATTGGATTTCCTGCAAAAATATGGATTGTCCCCTGCTATCCTTTCAAAATGTTGTGGTTCCTGCTCTGACCTGTGCTGCAGTGGGTGTGCCTGTTTCCCTGGCAATCAAGTCCACACCAGGTTCTCATTGGGAAATCAGCAGCAGCAAGATAAAAGGCCAGCTCAGTTCACCAGTCATCGCCTGATTGTTGTTTCATCTGTGGTAACAGCTCTCGGCCATTGCAGCATTTCTGCTTAAGAATTTAAACTGCTTGTTTCACAACTGTCTGTTCTGTCACCAGTGCATGATTCTTGCCTGCCTGCCCGCCAACCTGCCTGCCTGCCTGCCCGCCAACCTGCCTGCCTGCCCGTCAACCTGCCTGTCTGCCCGCCAACCTGCCTGCCTGCCCGCCAACCTGCCTGCCTGCCCACCTACCATTCTGCCCAGGAGAACAATAAACCTGTCCTAGTATCCACATCCAATCTGCACTTGGGTCCTTGTTTGTCCTACACTACAACACAAAAATTTAGATTTGGTCTGCAAATGGAAAACAACAGAGTTGAATTTGAAAATAATAATTTGATTATATTGGCAACATTTTTTTATTCACAAATATAGTTTTGAAAATATACCCAATTCTTGAAGCTTTTAAAAAAAGAACTCATTTTGTTGAAAAAGGCCCGGAAATATTGTAAATTCCCTAAAGCCTATAAATGATGTGACTTTTTGAATAAGCTGTTTAAATGACAAGTGTATTTTGTTGTTTCCTTTTTCTGTTTCCTCTCTTACAAATAAATCTCCATATACATAAGGAATTGTTACGGCTGCCTGCTAATCCACCTAATATTTTATTTTGTATTCAAATCCTTGTGTGCTGTCTCCACCTGAGGATTGGCTCCACTTCCCTGCCTGCTGGTTGGACAATTGCCGGACCTATCAGCAACGCTGCAGCTACAGTGGAGGGAGGTTTAAACCGGCTGCAGCTCTGGACTCACTGGCAACTGTTTGACACAGACAGTCTGCCCTTGGCCTGCAATCTGTGGGGTTTGAGTGTGTGCTGTTGTTGTTGGTGGTGGTGGTAATTTGACTAGATTTTGTTTGGTTAGCAGTTTGTGTTTCTGTGTTTAAAAACTGCTTGGTTTTTAGTGATTCTTCCAGCAGTGTTAAAACTGGTTGGTTTTGTGTTCTGTTTATTTCTCTTGCTAAGTTGTTTTTGTTTGTTTTCATAGCCTATGTAAAGCCTTTTTGGCTCCTCTTTCTGTTGCATTTATAAACAGTGTTTTGTTAAAGTTCGACTGTGTTGGGCTAGTAAGTATTTTGGTTGTATTTGTGTAAAGTACTTTTGCCTTTTAGGCATAGCTATTGGAGCTGCTTCATTTTCTATTTGCTTTAGTTCAGCAGACCCGCTTCTGTTTAACACATTGTGTGCCTTGTTTTCTTTTCTTTTTGCACTGGATGGTTTTTGTTTTGTAGCTGTCCTTTCTTTATGCAGCTACACTTAGCCCAATACTTGTAATATTACCACCCCTTTGTTCCCATCTCCACTTGTAACAATAAATTCTCAGAAATTCACATAACAGCTGTCCGCAGTTCTCATTCGTTACGCCTCACATCCCCTTGCAGAGTTGAGACGTTACAGGAATGTATATACTAGATATATAAACTTATCCACATGTGTTTGAAAACGTTGTTTGCAATAGTGCTAACTCTTGTTTTGTTTTCATGTTTAATTTTTTTTCTTTTTCCTTATGTTACAATTTTACTGCTCAGTTGCATTATTTGTACCTGGAAAGCTTTACACCTGTTACAAGCTGTATCAAACAATTTCTTTAAATAAAGTTGCACAGTTAATGCTAACAGCTAACAATGTTGCTAGCAATCTTTAATGAAGTTTTTACTTCTTCCTCTGATAGATTCACACAACTGTGGCTTCATACATCTGTTACTCAGTGGTTTATTGTTAAACAGCTGAAGAAACTGTTTGATTATCCGACAGAAACTGCTGCAGTTCAGCCATCAGAGCTGTTGGTGGTGGATGATGAGTTAAACCACTTTACTGACCAATATAAGCATAAATTATCCTGAAATGGGTATGATAGAATGGCAGACCAGAGTTATGATGAAAGTGGCTACAGGATAAATATAAACTATGTCAATCAGAAATAATTAGATATATATTCTAACCAAACAACCAGTCTGTCAGTTAATCAGGTTTTGTGATTGGATCAGGATTTTTTTTTATCTGTCAGACTACCTGGCTGTCCTGAACTTTAACAGATCTCCAGTCAACTACAAGCAGAATTCATTTCCTGAAGTCAAAGAGAGGGTGATGAAGAACAGAGTGGAGCCAACCTGTAGTCAGATCCACCAGCCTTTAATCAGCATGGAAACTAGGAAACATGCAATCATTTATGCCATGTATATCCCTCTGGGATGTCTGTATAAAATATTATATGAAGGTAAAATGTTATAACTTTGTAATATAAAAAGAAAAAAACATGTATCCCACAGTAATTTGGCAGGTATTTTCATCCACAGCGATTAGTGACCAGTTAACCATAGTAATTAACCTAACGTGCATCTCTTATGGCCAGAGTGCCTGGAGAGCACCCATGCATGTGTCACACAGGTTCTTTTGATTCCTGTCCAGTTCCCACTGCTAGAGGAATAAAATGCCAAAGAAGTGTCAGAGAAATGGAGGGTTTTATTAAAAGTCACTAAATTAAAATGGTCTTTAAAACAAAGCTTAATATAAACGTTGTTTAAAACAAAGCTAAAGGTAGAGCCAGTCTTTGATGGAGATCTGTTGCAGGCGAGGAAGGAGGCATGTCCTCCCTGAAGTGCCCATGTACCAACACCATCATCTGCCGTGGTCTCAACCGCATAGTTGCCTTTAAAACACAGCAAGTGACACTTAGCTCCGTTCAGACTGCAGGGCTTGCTGCTCATATCGGATGTTTTTGTGAAATCCGAATTTTTTGAAAGTTCATCACATTTCCGATCAAATGTGACTTGTATGTGATCTCCTGTATGAACCTTTTTAACTTGTGTAATATGACCCTGAAGCAGTAGACCACCTCCCTGTAGTCTGTTATTTACACATGTGACTGGAGAATGGTCCATAAAGCAGAAATCCTCCACCATCCTGGTTCCAGCTGTTCTCTGATCCAGAATCCTAGAACCAGTAACAGGAAAGTCTCTCTCTAGCTGCGATGGACGTCGGAGTAGAGAGAACTTTCCATCCCTGGAAGCGCAAGCTTTGGAAATACTCCTGCAGGGCTTCACAGTACAACCTGATCAGTAAAACACTCGACATGTCCATGAAAATAAGAAAAGAGCAATAAAACAATCCGCCTGCACTAAATAAAAATCTCCCTGCGTGATATTCAAGTTTCACCTGAAACACTGTTCCTATGGGAGCATTGCCGTGTAGAGAACAGGTGTTCTAACTATGTGACATCGTCCAGCAGGTTTGGTCGCTCCAGTTAGGTGTAGTTTCAACACAATTTAACTCAAAGCAACATGTGAAGCTTTTCTGAAATCTGCCCAATCCAATCAAGACTATCGCGGTGTGACTCCTTAGTTGTGTTCACAACAACCTTGGCAGTGTCCACGGCTTCCTACAGTTTCACGTATAATCAGACTAAAATCTGGCATTCAGACTGTGGTTGTGGTTCAGAGCAGAACGCGACGATAAGACCGACCCGGAGGCTTAAGCTGTCTCCTGAACACACACTTCCTCTGTTGGTCCTCCATCTTCCTCTCACTTCCAAAAGTTCACGCATGTTGTTTGTGTGCTGCTGAGTTATGTGCTGCCCTTTCGCTGCCATCGAGTCTGACTTTGTATTGATGCTCCTGCAGAGCCTGCATCAGGGCATCAGGATGAGGTGGCCATCACATGAAGCCATTAAAGTAATATGGTTCCATTTGTTTACAGATAAACGTGTTGGAGTGCTGGACGGTCCAGCAGCATGAGGGAGGTCACTTCATCCACATGTCACAGATAATGAACAACTCGAAGCCGTGATTGACTTCCGGGTGGCGTAAGGAGAGGATGTTTGATCCAGAAAAGTCTTGTTCTGGAGGAAATTAGTTGTGCAAAGGGGAGTCTGGGGGGAGGTGTGGTGCAGGGCTGGAACACAGTTAAAAGAGATGCCTTCTTTTGCCCTGCTATCAAAGCAGAGTGGTAGCGCTACAAAGGCCAGCCCTTCATGAGCCGTGACGTTTATCACCCAACGCAGCTTTTCTGTGTCAGGCTACTTGTTTTTGAACTGATCCATGCTATATTTGTTTGATCATCTGCTGAATTTTATTTATTTATTTGTCCTTATTGCCATGCTGGAGGATAATGATGTGTGGTGGAGTGAGTGTTTGTGTGTGTGTCGCACAATACAGCTTAAAAAGATAATCAGGGTTCTGCTTCTTGCCAGAAT
Source organism: Telmatherina bonti (assembly GCF_933228915.1). Taxonomy (NCBI): domain Eukaryota; kingdom Metazoa; phylum Chordata; class Actinopteri; order Atheriniformes; family Telmatherinidae; genus Telmatherina; species Telmatherina bonti. The sequence goes on from NC_136618.1 coordinate 31,860,433, forward strand.
GCTCCAGAGCCTTACTTAGTTGCATGGTAACTGTTAATTAGATGAAAATGTCAAGCACAGCGCACATGCTATGTGTGGTCATGTGCATATGGGCATGTGTGGATTTGATTCAGTGCCTTTTACCCAACGACGTCGCTGCATCAGCACAGAACGCTCCAACACACACACATGACAAAATGTCCAAGTTGGAGAGTATTTATTTAAAGTCATGTTTTCCCATCACGCCGAGACTTTGTGTAAAACTTAACAACAGAAATAAATTATTTTAAAATCCTTTATTTAAGGACAAGAAAATGTTCAAACTGATAAACTTTTTGCTGCTTTGCAAATATTTGGTCATTTTAAATGTTATTCCTGCAGCAGGTTCCAGTAAAACTGGGACAGGAGCAAAGCCAGACTGGGAAGGATGAGGAATGTTTGGATTATTCCAAATATCGGAATCATCAGAAACAGGTGGGTGTCATGATTGGGTATAAAAGGAGAGTCCCCTGAAAGGCTCAGTGGTTCACAAGCAAGGATAAAGCCAGGTTTCACTGCATCAAATCATCTAAAGTTTCAGATAATGGAGAAATCTCTGTATGTCGGTGGTACGGCTGAAAACAACACTGCATGGCCGTGACCTTCGACCCCTCAGGCAGCACGGCATCAAAAACCAACATCATTGTATAAAGGATATCACCATGTGGACTGAGGGAGATTTCAGAAAAGCACCTTCAGTTTCCACAGAAGTTAAACTCGACCAAGCAAAGCCAGATATGACCAACACCCAGAAATGCCTTCAGCTCGGCGGGTTAACTGCACATCTGTGAAGCTCCACTACTGCTGCGAGCTTTAATCGTGTTCTGGAGCTACATGCTGCATTTCAGCAACGTCTTTCACACAGACGTTCTGCTGATTTCAGCAAGACGATGCCGAGCCACGTCCTGCAGCAGCGTGGCTTCGTGGTGAAAGAGTGAACAGAACAATAAAGTTTATCAGTTTCAACATTAAATATCTTGTCATCTATTAAATTTAATAAAGCTTAAAAAGCATTTGCACATCATCGTATTACGGATTAGTTAAAACAAGGTGAGATTCAGGTGGATTCAGTATTTCAGTGCGAACAGAAATGTTACATTCGTCGGCGTGGGATTTGGTACATAAACTGGTATTTACTTTGCAGGAACCGAGCAGAGGGCAGCGCGACCTGGAAGGTCATAGTGGGTACGGTTACATGGTGGTTATTTAATTTGGAATTAAATCATTCGGAATTAAGCTGGAATTCATGGATTCTCCTACAAATTCACATGAAAATAATAATTCTGAATGAAACACATCCTCACTTAATTCCTCTTTAGAGTGGCGCGTTGGGAAGGGTTCTGATTGGACAGAGGGTGCACGTGACGTATGACGTATACGGAAAACAAACTTGACTCCCTGCTTCTCGTCTTTTCAGTCGTAACTTGTAAAAACTACATAATAAGAACCAGTTTCGCCGCTATTTTTATTATAAATGTGAAGTAGCAGCTCGACACCAGCATACTACTTCACTTTCTGCAGCAACTGAGAAGGAGGAGAAAGATAGACCACTGAACACAGGAGGCAAAACAACGTGCGTCATCGGGACAGGACGAGGTAACGAGCATGCTCAGAACGACCAGAATTAACTTAGAGCAGAATGAAGGTTTACATGACAGAGGAGTTAAATAGTTCGGAATTAAAATGCAAATAAACCAGACACTTACATCGGGATTGAGTTTAATTCCCAATAGAAAGTTGCATTAGGAATTAAGTGTTTACATGGTCGTGTTTCATCAGTTTAAAGTGGAATTAACTTTTATTTAGAATTAAACAGGAATTGAAACTTACATTTTAACGTACATCACACGGTTCAGGTGGACTCTGCAGTATTTATGTTGTTTTTGTTCAGTTCTGTACAATAATCAGTGTGAATGAATGAATGTGGTTTTATAACAGCAGGAAATCAATAAGTTTCTACAAAAACTTCTATCTGATGGAATAAAACCAGACACTCAACCTCATTGTTCCAGATTATTCTGCAGAACTCACCGTGTTCGTCATCATGTGGATCATTTTTCTACAAACAAATCGACCACGGAGACCTTCTGGAGGCCAGAACCTCCTCCTGAGGTTTCTGTCTGCAGGAGACCAGAACCTCCTCCTGAGGTTTCTGTCTGCAGGAGACCAGAACCTCCTCCTGAGGTTTCTGTCTGGAGGAGATCAGAACCTCCTCCTGAGGTTTCTGTCTGGAGGAGACCAGAACCTCCTCCTGAGGTTTCTGTCTGGAGGCCAGAACCTCCTCCTGAGGTTTCTGTCTGGAGGAGACCAGAACCTCCTCCTGAGGTTTCTGTCTGGAGGAGACCAGAACCTCCTCCTGAGGTTTCTGTCTGGAGGAGACCAGAACCTCCTCCTGAGGTTTCTGTCTGGAGGAGACCAGAACCTCCTCCTGAGGTTTCTGTCTGCAGGAGATCAGAACCTCCTCCTGAGGTTTCTGTCTGCAGGAGATCAGAACCTCCTCCTGAGGTTTCTGTCTGCAGGAGACCAGAACCTCCTCCTGAGGTTTCTGTCTGGAGGAGACCAGAACCTCCTCCTGAGGTTTCTGTCTGGAGGAGATCAGAACCTCCTCCTGAGGTTTCTGTCTGGAGGAGACCAGAACCTCCTCCTGAGGTTTCTGTCTGCAGGAGATCAGAACCTCCTCCTGAGGTTTCTGTCTGGAGGAGACCAGAACCTCCTCCTGAGGTTTCTGTCTGGAGGAGACCAGAACCTCCTCCTGAGGTTTCTGTCTGCAGGAGATCAGAACCTCCTCCTGAGGTTTCTGTCTGGAGGAGATCAGAACCTCCTCCTGAGGTTTCTGTCTGCAGGAGACCAGAACCTCCTCCTGAGGTTTCTGTCTGGAGGAGACCAGAACCTCCTCCTGAGGTTTCTGTCTGGAGGAGACCAGAACCTCCTCCTGAGGTTTCTGTCTGGAGGAGACAAGAACCTCCTCCAGAGGTTTCTGTCTGCAGGAGACCAGAACCTCCTCCTGAGGTTTCTGTCTGCAGGAGACCAGAAGCTCCTCCTGAGGTTTCTGTCTGGAGGAGACCAGAACCTCCTCCTGAGGTTTCTGTCTGCAGGAGACCAGAACCTCCTCCTGAGGTTTCTGTCTGGAGGAGACAAGAACCTCCTCCAGAGGTTTCTGTCTGGAGGAGACCAGAACCTCCTCCTGAGGTTTCTGTCTGCAGGAGACCAGAAGCTCCTCCTGAGGTTTCTGTCTGGAGGAGACCAGAACCTCCTCCTGAGGTTTCTGTCTGCAGGAGACCAGAACCTCCTCCTGAGGTTTCTGTCTGGAGGAGATCAGAACCTCCTCCTGAGGTTTCTGTCTGCAGGAGATCAGAACCTCCTCCTGAGGTTTCTGTCTGGACGTCTCTTCCAGGCCGTGCTTTTGGCCTGAACACGTTTCGGTTTTGCTTTAATGCATTCTGACGTCATTTAAGTGGAAATGAGGCGCAGCACACAATCTACCACCACAATCACCCACATATCTCATTTGTGCACCGATTACATGAACACTGAGCAGAGAATAAATAAGCATGTTTATTTTGTCGGCTGTGCAGAACGAATGGCGGCTGCATGCATCAACACTCCCCTCCTCACATGCAAGTCGCTCCTGGAAAACGGCTCTGATAAACACCCACACCCACTCCACCCATGATGAGCAGGCAGAAGCCTACATGGAAGATGTGTTTTCCCACTAAGTCAGATATGTAGCACTGGTGGGACTGGGATGATGGTGCTTCTATGAACAATAAACATGTTTATTAATATTCACACATCTTTATAGTGTCATCATGTGTTCGTCGTCATTCCCACAATCCAGCCTCACCGGGACCCTCATGTATCAACCAGTTTTAAGGACAGCTTTGTGTTTGTGTGCATGAGAAAGTTTTTGTCAGAACGTTGTTCATACATGTGGAATTTTCCATGTTGCGAAATGTTGGAAATGTTCTTATGTATGAAAACGACTCCAACATATGAACTGACTGGAAGTGAAACATGGAAACTGGATCATCGCTGCAGATGCTGAAGTCGCTTCCCAGTGAAAAAACAGATGAACTGGAAATTCCCAGTTCATCACTGAGCTGTGCTGGAAGCATCTTTTATCTGTAGCAGTTTTATCTCTGAAACTATTTAACATCGGATCAAAGGAGGGATGCTGGCATGATACTGGGAATGGTGCTGGTCTGATACTGGGAATGGTGCTGGTATGATACTGGGAATGGTGCTGGTATGATACTGGGAATGGTGCTGGTCTGATACTGGGAATGGTGCTGGTATGATACTGGGAATGGTGCTGGTCTGATACTGGGAATGGTGCTGGTCTGATACTGGGAATGGTGCTGGTATGATACTGGGAATGGTGCCAGCCGAGAGATATAATCCCTCCAGCGTGTCCTGGGTCTTCCCCGGGGTCTCCTCCCAGAGGGACGTGCCTGGAACACCTCACCAGGGAGGTCCAGGAGGCATCCTGACCAGATGCCCGAGCCACCTCAACTGGTTCCTCTCGATGCGAAGGAGCAGCGGCTCTACTCTGATCTCCTCCCGGAGGACCGAGCTCCTCACCCTATCTCTAAGGGAGAGCCCGGCCACCTTGCGGAGGAAACTCATTTCAGTCGTCTGTATACGAGATCTCCTTCTTTCGGTCACGACCCACAGCTCATGACCATAGGTGAGGGTAGGAACGTAGATCAACTGATAAATGGAGAGCTTCACCTTCTGGCTCAGCTCCTTCTTCACCACGACAGACCGGCGCAGAGTCCGCATTACTGCAGACGCCGCACCGATCCGTCTGGCGATCTCGCGCTCCATCCTTTCCTCACTCGTGAACAAGACCCCGAGATATTTGAGCTCCTCCACTTGAGACAGGACCTGACTCCCGACCCGGTGAGGGCAATCCACCCTATTCCGGCTAAGGACCATGGTCTCAGATTTGGAGGTGCTGATTCTTATCCCAGCCGCTTCACACTCAGCTGGGAATCCCTCAAGCGAGAGCTGGAGATCACGACCAGATGAAGCCAACAGGACCACGTCATCTGCAAAAAGCTGGGACCTAATCCTGAGGCCACCAAGTCGGATCCCCTCAACACCTCGGCTGCGCCTAGAAATTCTGTCCATATAAGTTATGAACAGAATCGGTGATAAAGGGCAGCCTTGGCGGAGTCCAACCCTCACTGGAAACAAATCCGACTTACTACCGGCAATGCGGACCAAGCTCTGACACCTGTTGTACAGGGACCGGACAGCTCGTACAAGGGGGTCCGGTACCCCATACTCCTGAAGTATTCCCACAGGAGCTCCCGGGGGACACGGTCAAACGACTTGTCCAGGTCCACAAAGCACATGTAGACTGTTTGGGCAAACTCCCATGCCCCCTCCAGGACCCCAAAGAGGGTATAGAGCTGGTCCACGGTTCCGCGACCAGGACAAAAACCACACTGCTCCTCCTCAATCCAGGATTCGACTATCCGGCGGACCCTCCTCTCCAGGACCCCTGAATAGACCTTACCAGGGAGGCTGACAACATGGCAACGTAAAAGGTGCCTGGAAGTATGGACATGTAAGACAACGTTTAAAAAAGACATCCACAATTACATAAGTAAGGAAGCAGAAATGGGCCTCAAGTTAAAGATGAGAGAGGATTCGAAAGTAAACAAAGACAGATTGAACAAACAAATAAGTAGATAAGTACAAGATTGTGTAGGAAAGGATGTGGTCTGTAGCAGCGGCTGCGGGGTGAAGAATACAGACACATCTGACTTGTACCTGCATAAACTAAAGGTATGTAAAAGGTTTAAAAAAAAATGAATTAATTAATGAATTAAAAGAAGAAAAAACAGGAATAAAATGAGTTTAAGAAAGGAAAAGAAAAATGTGAGCAACATGAGTCACTTTATCGCCTCCTGACAGGATAAAAGGGCACAATTACCGAAAGGCCTCATAGACCCGCCCTTTTCTCTTCTTTTTCTCACTCTATCAGACATCTCCCCACCTCCCCTTCCCCCTCTTCTTATTATCGTGCTCTATCAATATGGCAGCTCTTTCTTCTGTCCAGTCTGAATGTTAAAGGTCAGGCTGGTGATCAAGCCGGTAATTAGACAGACCTGGGAAGAGGAACTAGATCACTGCATGTCACCCTCTTCAAATGATCAGGCAAAGAGCCCATGTCCCCTTCCAGCCACGGCACAGATGAAGCCGGTGCCTCTTTTCATTTAAGAGGAAAACGAGAAAAGAACGCAGCGAGGTGGCTTGCCTCTCTTTCTTCACTTAATCCACTGCTAGTGGCTTCTAAGCCTATTAGTGTCTGGAAACTTTAAGACAGAGGCTAAAAGAATCAGGACCTCTGAGAGAGGGGAAACGGGGAGAGGCTTTTAATGTGTGTGTGAATGAGTGCATGGTCTTAATCTTATGCCTTATATACTCAGGGGATGGACGAGATATCATAAACACTGGCAATGTAATTCAATACTGTATAACAGGCTGAGTCTAATATTGATGCACTGGATCATCTGCTAGCTGAGCTGTTGTTCATCATCATGTCTGGTGGTTTTTCAACTCGTTTGGATGCAAGAACGTGCACATATGATGCACTTGCAGGAGGTTCAGACCTCGCAAAAGAAAAACAGTGAATGGAAACGAAAACATTTAGTAAAACCTCAACCGTTTTAGGCAACGCAACTTTAAGTGTAACGCAACATCCACCAACAGGGGGATTCAAAGTGCTTCACAGAGACAATAAAACAAGGAAAATCAGAAGGATCATTACAAAAGAAGGAGAGTTAAAGGAGAAAACATTAGATAAAATTATTAAAAACGTAATCATGTTTAACATTCCAGCTTTAAAGAAAAACAGCAGATTTGGACGATTAAATAAAACCATTTTACTCTCTCATGAGGATTTTCCACACGGTTTCATATACTAGTTTATCGCAAAAGTGTAATGGAAACACTTCTTTCACATTTCCATGTCGCCTGGAGTGACCATAGACTGTTTCTGAAAGATAGGCGGAGCCTCCGTCACATCACTCATAAGTTTCTGAAGAGCTGAATTGAAGCTCAGTGGGCGGTTCCTACCATCACCATCTTGGATGTTTGTCCCAGGCTGTAAACATGTTTATTTCTGCTGTAAACATTTTATTTCTGCTGTAAACATGTTTTATTCCTGCTGTGAAGTTGATCTTTTTAACATGGGAGTCTATGGGGATTTGCTCTGTTTTGCAGCCCCTAGTGGATGAAGGGGGAACTGCAGTGTTATGCACTTCCGTATAGGCTTCACTTTTAACCACCGGAGGCTCCGTCCATCTTTTGTATAGTTGCCTGGCGTGACGTAGGGGGTCATGTGACCAGCTCATTTCACATGAAGATGGTGCAGAAATTCTAAACGGTGACGGTGAAATCTCCCATTGTGTTCCCGCCTACGCAAATAGACTTCGCCTCCGAGCCATCACCTGCTGCTTTCGTCTTCTGACGAGGACAGTGCTAACAGTGCTAATAGCAGTGCCAATGACTGAAATTGCTCCTGTAAAATGCAAAATGTTTTGTATCTCCATGGTCCTCAAAGTGGAGTTTTCACAAGATTTTGTACGAGAATTAGTTTCTCTGCTAAACACAGCTCAATGGAAACATCTGTGATTGACATTAGTACTTCGGTAAAATTTTTGCACCATTGTGTAAAAAGCGTAATGGAAACACAGCTGGCGAGAAGCACAGCTTCTTATTCTTAATTTCGAATTAAAAAATACCATGTAACCGTAGCCAGTGTTCACCCTGAAGTCACCTGGATAGAAAAAAGTACATCCCTATAAGAATAATTTATATAATTATATTTAGCTATTTTCCATAAGAACATTAGTTGACCTGCTTTTACATGTTATTTAATTTAATTTCTTTATTTCTCCTAAATTTTTCACTACTTTTATTCCTCAGATGCCGTTTAGCTCTCAGTCGGGTTTGAGTCCGTCTGGCTGTCATGTGACGATCTGAGCCAATCAGATTTGCTTCGTAGTTGCATCTCATGTATGACGAAACTTCATGCAAACTGTGTGCTGGTGTGTGACCGCGTGCATTTCTCCTATTATCTTCACCACAGTCAGTTCTGAGAACATTTTTAATTATGTTTTTAACTACGTAAAGTATTACCTACACGAACACATTAAAGATGTAGCCTGAGGATGAGTGTAACGAACAGTTATCCACTTACTGCTTGATAACGCAGAGTAACAATGAAGGACTGCACTTTGTGTAATTGAGTTTCACTCGACAACATGCAAGAGTACGAGATGATAGCGAGTCCACCAGCTCGGGAATGACGAACAACGTGAGCTGAGAGATCAGTCTCCTTAATAATTTCATCTAAATCCATATTCACTGAGAACAAACACAATGTTATGCCCGAGCAGCCAATAATATAGGTAATATTAATTTAATTATTCATGAGTTTCATGACAGTGCATTTTTAATGGTGCTGCATATTACAGTGCTGGCTGTTATTTCCATAAGACAGAGACAACATCATACTCCGAACCCCCCTCATCTCTTCCATTAAACTGCAGCAATAAAAACAAGAGAGGACGAATGAACGTCTCACATCAGCTGGCACATACGTGCACACTCAGAGTCTACCTTCACGTAGTAGTTTTACTGTTTACATTTACGTATACTACCCCAGACTGGGAGTACTTGTGGTATGGTAAATGATTAAATAGAAGAATAAATAAGTAGATAAAACTGAACAAGTAAAGAAAAGTAACTTGTGCACTTAGTTAGGAATCTTTTTTATTAGTAAAAAGTATAAATCCAACATAGCTTTATTATTATTAATTATTATTAGCTTTATTATAGTGTCATTATGCAAATAACTCGTTAAATCACAATATTACTGCATTGATTATTAGTTTCATTATCTACTAAAGTTCTACTGGAAACTTGCTGATGTAACAGGAGTTTCCATCCCAGTATCATCTGCTACTGGAGTTCTGCGTGGACTGGAATGGTAAACTGGATCTATGACTGGTGTAAAAAACCAGTTTACTGAGTCTACAGTTTATAGCCTGGAACGATTTGCATCAGTCACATCTGCAGACCCTCGGTTTTCTCACAGTGGAGAACATGTGGAGGTCATTGGGAGACTCAGTGAGACACACAGGGTGTTCATGAAGTCTCTTTTTTACAATTCAACATATTTATTACAATTAATTCTCTAACAATTATTCCAAAAGGAAAAGCAGATATTTAAGTTTTTTTTGGTTCCATTTTATTTGCCTCTCCCTCTGAGGCTGCTGGTCGTCCCCATCCTTTTCTCCAACACGTTCCGTCTCCACGCATTTCTGGTGCCGTGCACAAACTGAGGCGTGTAACGGTGAATGTCTTCCATAATTATTCCAGTAGTTTTGTTGACCGCATGGATCCAGTTTTGCTTCAGTGAACCACAACACACTGCGTTTCCTTGCAGAGCCGAAATTTTTAGGGTTTTATTAAACAGAAGCTTTTTCTTTAAAAGGGAAACTGAAATACACCAATGAATTGTTATTTAAAACTTTGATAGTCACTGATGGAAGAAAACTAATGTATGTCATTGTTTTTTTCTTAAATGATGAAGAGATTTTATGGACACCTTGTTTTCCATTTGTGACGTCCTTCCCATGGGATGTCTGGTATCACTGGGATGTCTGGTATCACTGGGATGTCTGGTAGCAACTGGGATGTCTGGTATCACTGGGATGTCTGGTAGCAACTGGGATGTCTGGTATCACTGGGATGTCTGGTAGCAACTGGGATGTCTGGTAGCAACTGGGATGTCTGGTAGCAACTGGGATGTCTGGTATCACTGGGATGTCTGGTATCACTGGGATGTCTGGTATCACTGGGATGTCTGGTAGCAACTGGGATGTCTGGTATCACTGGGATGTCTGGTATCACTGGGATGTCTGGTATCACTGGGATGTCTGGTATCACTGGGATGTCTGGTAGCAACTGGGATGTCTGGTATCACTGGGATGTCTGGTATCACTGGGATGTCTGGTAGCAACTGGGATGTCTGGTATCACTGGGATGTCTGGTATCACTGGGATGTCTGGTAGCAACTGGGATGTCTGGTATCACTGGGATGTCTGGTAGCAACTGGACGTCTGGTAACATTTTAAATTATTCACATTATTCAAACTGGAAAAATGTTTGTTGCATTAGGAGCCACCAGGTACATTCCAGGTCTGGGTTGATGTCAAGGAAATGCTGTTTTTCTTGGAGGAGATGTTGAAGTAAATATAAACACAAAGTGACGTGAAGCATATTAATCTGAACAAATGACACATCATCACCGTGTTTTCAGTTTAAACTGAAAAAATAAAGTTTTAATTAAGCTTTCATAAAGCCCTGCACATGTTAAAATATTCAGTTTTGTGGTTGTTAACTGTTGATTGACCAGAGGTTTGGATCCCTGTCTGTGATTGGCTGGCTGAAGCATCAACCGTCTGATTGGTCCTAGCTTGGTTTGCACCTTGGGCAGACACCCCCTTTTCAGCAACCTAGTTAAAATGAAAATGCACTAATACACATTTTATTAACCTTTCTGAATGTACTACACAAGTTATTATAACAGTTACTTAAAAAAAAACCTCCAAATTATTCATAAAACTATATGACAAAGTATAGCTTACAGAATTTTTATACATTAGATGTTAGCAAATAGATCAAGGCGCTTTTTTATTATTAAATGTTTTCATGTAAACAACCAGTTCATAGTGCAACTGTTTTCAGCTGTTTTCAGTCCTTACAGATTATAAGCGGGACATCGTTTGAAAAAGTCAGAGATGTAAATAAAAACAAAAAAGAAAATGAATAAAATTATTAAAAAATGTTCATTTTAATTTAGAACACTGATGATGAAAAATAAAAAAAGGAAAAAAGAAAAGTTTAATCATTTTAGTATTGCCTATCATTACTGTCTCAACTGTGCTATGTACACTAATCCCTGAACATATTTTCATTTCTCTGTATTGCATTGTATTCTTTCTGTGTTGCATATCTGTTCAATAAACAATGATGAAAAATGAAGTAGGCTATCTACCGCTTGATTTGTTCGTCATCTCCATTGTGGCATTTTGAGCTCCTGTCGCCAATTTATTGATCTATTTTGAACCAACTAGAGACCATTGGTGCTCACCTGAACAGCCTAATGAGTTTATTTGTTACTGACAGAAATGTATGAGTCGCCAATTAAATAGTATTTATTGAAATACTATTTACTGGGCAGCATTTAGTGTCCAGTCTGCCGTCTGAAACCTCCGCCCTCCTCCACTTACGCTTCTTCCAGCTGCTGCTGACTGTGAAGCAACTTTCTCACCAGCAGCCGGCGAGACTCAGAAGAACCAGCAATAACAGACTGTAAGTTTAAATTCATTTCAATTGCGTCAAATCCCGGCAATGCCATATCAAGACACTTTACAGACAGAAAAAAAAGAATATAATAAAAGCCAATTCATAATAGTCTATATAAGGAAACCAACAGATTGAGTTGGAGGCTCAATCAATAAAGACTTTGCAGGTGAGGATGCTGGCTGGCTCAGTGGTCAGGAGTTTCTTAAAGGATCTAGAAATGGAGGGGCACGTTAGTAAGGTGAAGGTATTCAGGTGAACCAAAGGGGGACTTCACATGAAGAGGTTGGCAATGCATAAACACAAAGGTCCAACTGCACCAAGACAGCAAGCAGAGAAGAGAAGGAGCTGGAACAGGTGAGACCCAACAGGTGGTTGGGTGAACCGAGAATGCTGGCTGGGGAATTCCACCCAGGTGACACTGTTGTGGGGTAAAGCCAGGGGTTAGACATCCTGAATCCAGAGGGAATATCCATTTCTAAAACCCAGGATGTGTAGCTACTCGTGATGTGATTTACGGGGCCGAACATTTAGAGTGTGCACCGAGTACTCTTAAGTAGCAGCTATCGGTGTATGATCCAACGATGTAGACGTGAAGCCTCCCTAGTGGAACATTCCACGTGACTGGGTGACAACGTGGATCACAATCTGCCATGCAGTCTAACATATAACGAGCAATGAGACTCTGCCATCTACGAGATCTTTGATCTGATTGTTATCTAAAGCTTTACATTTAAAGTTATTTAAAGTTTTAACTAAGATATCTCTTGGCAAGGTATTTGAAGTCAAAATCTAAAAATGAAGATTGTTTGAAAATATAGTAGTGATTAAATACAACTAGTGAAAATTTCACCTGGGCTCGACTTTATGTCCCATAATTACCCCTAATAGTGTGATTATATGGGAAGATTACACATTTCCTGAAGTATTACAGTTCTGTGAATACTTTGGTTTTTGTTATTTGTTTAAACGTTGTTCCTACTCCTCACAGTGCTCAAATAATGACTACAGTTTAGGCAAAAACAATAATACTTATTGACAGTTTAAAGAGTCCATGTGACCTCTGTATTCATTAGACTGATGCATGACTAGGTTTTAATGAAAGCTATGGAACGAGCCCCTAAAACGCTACCAAGCCACATGATATAAGCCACGTAGAAGAAGAGTAAAGGTCTGGAAAATGAGCATAAAGTAGAATATGCACCAGCACCGAGAATCCAATTTCTTGTGGGAGTGATTACTTTCATGTGCTGATAACTGTGACTAAGCTGCCACTTAGGACAGGTTATCATCCTTTTAAAAAACTGTTACTACATTTTGGTACTGATAGGGGAAATGTTGGACTTTGGCCCACGGCCTAGTTGCTGTTTATTGGAGCTGGAGCTCAGTTTTGGGAGGAACTAAATGATGTTACATGTCTCTTCAGGTCCTTGTTTGAGGAATTAAAAAAAAGGGTTTCCAGGATCAGGTGGATGCATGTGGATGTTTCTTATTGATGACTCTCGCAGCTCTTCACCTCCCTCGTACAACCACACCAAAGCCGGGAAATGTCTACTTTTTTTATTTTCATTTTTTAAAATCATGTTCAATTCACAGCAGCCTTTTAATGAAATTAGCTGTTTCTTATCTGTGTTGCCTTCAGGGTCCAGTAGTCCACTCCACATCCTGTCTGCTCATTCACACAGATAATGACCTGCTCTCCATCTACTGGCAGCAGGACAGATTACTGCCCCGACCCTGCTCTTCAGATGATTACGTTCCACCTGAATGTCCATGATGTTGTTATTGAGGTGGTGGTGAGCAATCTCCATTGAAAGGCCAGTGTCAGACGTGGTTGTGACGATCAATAGACAGGGAGAGCTGGAAGGTCATATGCTCTAATGAGAATGCTGTAATTGTGAATATTTATCTTTTGAGTATTCCCCTTTGGGATATAGTAATCATTTATAGACACATTCTCTCCAGCTATATGCTCACATATTGTCTACCTACACTTGTAGCATTGTCATGTTTACAGTAAGGAGTAAATTGTCAGCATAAACCATACATGCTTTCAACAAATGGAAATGTTTTAGAGAAGACACTGGCATTATTTACAATCTGTCAAATGGATCACTTTTGAAACTAAGGATGCATTTCTAGATTAAATATTAATCTATAAAGCTTTAGGGTACTTCTGCTAGAGGAATCAAGAAAAAACAAACCATATTTCCTAAAAGTTGTCCAGTTCGTGTTTTTCTTACTGTGTTTTCACAAACAATCCCTAAATGTTTGTAAATGCACTTCCAATCTGTCAAACATCCAGACAGAATATAAATGCATCCCATAAACACGTCAGCCTCAGTCAGAATGAATTTTCAACCTAATTAAAAGGATTGATTGCAACCTGATCAACAGTAAACAGTACGATATGATGGTTTCTGTGGTAAATGTTCTTGCAGCATGTTTATGCAATGAGCTTCAGGAACGACTTGACACATGGCGGCACGGTGGAGATACAAGACTTTTGCTGGAAACTGTGAAAGAGTTCCGGACCATCCAAATGGTCCAAAATCCCAAAACATGACAATCGTTTAAAATCTTTCCATCGTGTAAACAGAACCCTGATTGGATCACTTTATCCATCGTACAAGTGAAAAACTTCAACTGGAGTATCTGATCAGATGGATTCAGTCACACAGAGAAGAAGTTGCTGCTGCCCTCCACAGCTTCTCAACCACTACAATATCCAGTTAGTGAGCTACCATCACTTTATGAATCTGGCTCTGAAATCCTGCAGGGTCTTGGTTCCTTTACTTTCCACCACCTGTGGTGGTATCTCCAATCTTCTTGCTGGGACTTCCAGCCCAAAGTCATTAAACTTGTTGAAGAAATGGTGCCAAGTGTCTCTGGTTCCATGTGAATGAAACATCCAGATAATAAAAAAAGTTCCTCAAACATACTGACTTTGAACAGTCAAAACAGAACAGTCGGGGACCCCCTGTGTCACAATCAGCCCTGCTTCTTTCTGCTTTGCTGCTAAGCCCCACCCCTCATCAGTTAACCGCCCTCACCTGCCACAGCCACCTGTTCACCATCAGTTTAGCCTGTATATCTGCAGCTTCCACCACTCACTCACTGCCAGATTGACATTGCCTTCATGCCTGACCTTCCAGCACTCTTGTCAGATCTGCCTGCTACCGACCTGATCTGTCCCCGATCGCCACCTTTGGTCTTGCCCTTGGAACCTGCACCGCACCGTCCACTGGATTTCTGTCCTGGAGGACCACCACCTGCGAGTCAGTGGTTTTCTTCTCAGACACTACTTTTACTACTCGCCTGTTCTGTTGGCCCAGAGGATGTTCCTCTGCATTGCATGCTGGAAACCACAGTTCAAGTCCAACACTTAACATACAACTCCAAGTGGATCTAATAAAGACTGTTAAGCTGCCTGGATCTCTTGTGCTGCTTTCAAGTCCATTCTGTGTTTGTAGCTGTGCTTATCTGACAGAAGCTCAGGTGCTGCTTTTGGGTCCATTCCCTGCCCATTACATCCTGTGCTCTTTGCAGGACCTCCTTGGTAACTCTCTCATCATTGCTGTTCACTGTTCCAGCCACCTGACTATGGTGCTCAGTGCTTTACCGGATGTTATCTTCCATCCTGCCATGATGTTGTGATACTGTCTCTTTGAACTGGTGGGGTGGACCACGACCTCTATCACGCTCCTGCTTCATTACTGTTCCTGTTCAGCCATGATCCAAGACTCTGTGCTGTCTACTAGACCAACCTTCTCTACACTGGGAAGACTTCTTCATGTCTTCCACTTCTCCCAACCGTCAGTGGTATGTACCTTCATGATGGTTCCTCCTCCTTCCTGATATACTCTGAATCTTTCTCGTTTCACCCTGTATAGTAGCTCTGATGAGCCCCCCCTTTCGACTCCTCTCTTCCTCTCAGTGTCCAGCCTGAAGGTGCTGGACTTGAGGTGAAACTCTCCAGGCATTGTAAGGAACTTTCTGGTCTCTACATCAGTTGGCTAGGCTGTTACACCAGCTGGATCACTAATTACTGACAGGCCATTCATTGCATGTGTTTACTCACCGGGCAAATAAATCTGATTCTGACTCTTCCCATGCAGGACTTGCCTTATTCTCCACAGATACTTGGTTGTGGCTGACTTTATTCCAACCACCTCATGGTTTTCACTAGCTTGTGGTATCTGCAGTGGTTCCTTCTGATAGTTCAGCCCCTGCAGTTCTGACTATCTTGCCTCCCTTTGATATGTTTTGGATGCATTGACATTGAAATGCTCTTACTGTATATCCTGTTGAAGTGGATCAGGAAGTTGAAATCCCACACAGCTTGATGTCTTCCATGTGGAGCGGACGGTTGATGGATGCTCTGCTACAAGCTGATCTTCATAACCACACTTTGTGATGATCTGTTTAAGGGGGATCGGGGCATCTCTGGTGGATAACACACTTCATGTTGGTTGGTGCAAGTGACTTTGCCTGGCTTCCAAAGTTGTGGTCGATGGTCCCACTAAGTTCTTGATGAAGGCTCTTAGTATCTGGTGATGTTATACAATTCCAAGTATTTCAGCATGTGTGCAGGTTTTCTTTTATGCTGCTGTACATACAGGTACTTGAAGCATTGCCAACATTGAAAACAATCACGACTCTTTAGAGAAAATAATATCTGGACAGTAAAAGTGGGAACATGCTCATAATCTGCCTGGGTGTGTAGTACGCCACCTCCACCTCTGAGCGCAGAGGGTTATTAACACTGCCTGTCTCAGAGTGACCAAGACAGGAGACCCCTCACATCCCACCTACCATTTATTCTCTTTTTTTTTTTTTTGGCTCTTTACCTTCAGCACTAGAAGATGCAAATGTTGGCCTATCTGACAGGAGAAGTCTTTTTTTTTTTTTTTTTTTTTTTTTTTTTTTTTAATTTGTCAAGCAGGACATGGAAAACCATATGACTAGGAGGGTCCCTGTATGCATTTTAAGTCAACATGTGATATTTCTTTCTCTTAGATTTGCATCAACTTGCAAATCAAATCAAACTTTATTTTTACAGAACCTTTCATACAAAGGCAGCTCAAAGTGCTTTACATAATAAACACAAATAATGAATGTATCTGATTATACAGATACATACAGATTATACAAATTATCCATCTGATTATAGACAGCTTGTCATCACACACACACCTACGTAGTACCCCCAACACACATATAACACTGAGTAAGTCCTGTGTTTTTTACATTGTCTTTTGCACTGTCCTGTGATATTTTAGAGACATTACATCACAGTGGGATGTTGAACACCAGTGTTTGCAGCATAGATGATATTTATCATGTATGCATATGTCACTTGCACAAGCTTATAACTGCCCAAGGAGGTCGGAGAGCTTGGATGTCCATGTAAATTTCCACAGAGTGGTCTTTATCAGGAAAATGAAAACAGAGTTGTTGCGTGTTGGACTGTTCCAGTTGAAGAAGAGAAAAACACCAGCGGGCAGCCTGGATTTGTGTGTGTGTGTGTGTGTGTGTGTGTGTGTGTGCTATGCCTTGGCAGCAGTTACGCATTTAAAAATATTTAAATGTCTCTCAGCTACTTTTACCAGCCTTTCTTTGCACAAAAGAATATTGATTTTTTTTAAGAATTTATGTATACTTCTGAAGAGTTTTAGTTCCCTTTCCTTCTGATTTGACCTCCCATCTTCAACTTTTATGATCTCATTTGCTAATTCCCTTTTCTTCCACTATCTAATTGATCGTGAATCAGTTTTAAATCATCAGAACATTAAGCATCTTTGCTTTCATAAAAGCAAAATTTGAATCTGATATTTTCAGTATAGCAGCCAAATTTTACAAGCCTCATGCCAGAAAAATTAAACCTTTTAAATGCTGGTTCTTAATGCGCAGAGAAAGGATTTAGTTTTAGCCTTCTATTTATCCCCTCTACTTGCAAGGATTACCAGCCTTTTTTATTCTTATTAAAATGTGATGCTGTAATTCTTTCTTTCCTTAAGTAAAACGGGAATGGCAGAGAGGAAGTGCAATAAAAAAGAAAGGAAAAGAAGGAATGACACAAAGCAAATAAAGACATAATGAAAACGATAAATCTAAATGCAGAGCCACACTGTGATATTGTGTTGATTTCCCCATATTCTGAGGAATATAACTGTTACTCTTCAATTGATCTGTGGAGCTGGAGAAGTAGTGCCTGGTGGTCAGAGAGAGAGAGAGAGAGAGAGAATGAGAGAGAGAGAGAATGAGAGAGAGAGAGAATGAGAGAGAGAGAATGAGAGTTTTGACACCAAAATGTTGATTTAACAAAGGACTGACCATTTTTTCCTTACACAAAGAAATGTGTGTGTGTATATATATATATATATATATATATATATATATTGATGTACATTTCAGATGAGCATGTACATGCAGCTGTTATTTCCAAGCGAAGCTTGTACAATTTTTAAATGTCATCTGCTATGACTGACATGTAAATATGCAGCAGGCAGGCAGAAGGCTAAAATGGGAAGCTAGGTTGAGAGCCAGATAAGAACATTGTTTCTTCACCAAGAGCTTATGGAGGAAGAGCAGGAGTGTGTTGGGTTTAATGAAGAGGTTAGTCCCTGCTCTGTCATCCACGTTTCAGCAGATTCATCACACTGACTGCTGATGTCTCTTTGTTGAGTTCAGTGATATGATGGAACTTCTTTACAATATAAATTCATAGCTTCATAGTTTTTTCCTTTTTTTTTTTTGTCTTAAATCCCACAATGAAACCATCTGCTTTTTACTTTACAAAGTGTGAGATCTTAACGCTCTGGTCTTCGCATCATTTTGTCTAAAGAGCTTTTAAATAATAGAAAAATAAAAAGAAGAAAAACTATAAGTTTACCTTTTCTGAACATCACACATCCACCAGACAGAGAGAGACGGTGTATCCTCACCTGCTGAATAATGTTACCTTTTAATGTAACTTATTGGGTTTCTTGATTACTGCCATTTAAAGCTGGGGTAGGTAAAGTTGGGGAGCTAGCAAGATGGGAAAGTGGCGTACTGTCTTGGCCCCTCCCCCTGTCTTGGCTCCTCCCCCTCTGGTTCTGCTCCTTGTGTGATCCAAGGCTTTTTTTAATCGTAAATTGTTTTCCTCCAACGATTTTCTCTTTCTCGGCTGTTTAGCGGGAGGAGGCAAATAAACCGAGCCGGGTCGGGAAATCCTTCATTCATTCATTTATTATTCTAACCACTCAGTCTGATTAAGGGGCGTGGGTAAAGTGTTTGAACTGCAGACGCTGTCAGATTTCAGTCCCCTCTAGTGGAACCAGCTTCCAGATTAGACTGAAAAATAGAAACCCTCTCCACTCTAAAATGAGTCTTTATTGTTAGAGATGGTTCTGTGTGACCCGACCCATCCCGTATGGTTGCCAGAAATAAGCTTCTGCTGCTGGCTTGACCTCCAGTCATGTGCTGAGCACCTCTATTCACACTGCTCTCTCTCCACTGTTCATTTTGCTGAATTTGTGTTGATCTGTTGGATGAATGGCCACCCCTCCCAGGTCTGATTCTACTGGAGGTTTGTTTTTGCATGTCAGGATTGAACCACACAGAAGACGTGATTTGTTGGTTTCTTAATGAGGCGGCTTTGTAGCGATTCGTCCATCTTCTGAGCATCTTTCAATGCATTTCAGTCCAAGCTTGTGTTTGTGTTCCAGGACACAGAAAACCAAGCGGTAGATCCCTCTGTTCTTATTCACTACATTCATGTCAAGCACACAACAGCTTTGAGTGTTTACATTGCCGTCACAGTTCGATTCTTGTATATAAAAATTGCAGTATATTCTATTAGTACATCTACTTTGTGATACATAATGTGTAACTGGATTTTTTGCCAAAACACACCCATAGTAAACGAGAAACTGATCAAAATATTCTTTAGACTGTTTATTTTCAGAAGATTTTTTTCTGTTTTCTAAAGGAAAGGTTCATTAAATGTAAACATCCTGATAATGTACTTTCACTTCTGTGTAGTAAAGCAATATTTAAAGGTTATTATGTTGTTATTTTACTGGCCCAACCCACTGGAGATAGTACTGAATGTGGAACCCGATGTAAATCGACCCCTTTGGTTCAGGGGTTACTAGGCTGGGAAAATTATTCCACCAGGGTGCGATGTTGAAAAAAGGTTGAGAAGCAGTGGTGTAGATGAAAGCAGACATTTACACAGGCAAACACATGTTGATGCACTCAAACCAACATCAAAATGAGAATAAATGTCTTTCACTGTTAGTGGGACTGAAAAGAAACTGTTCAATAGCAGATGCTGAGGGTAAAGCTTGTCTAAGAGGCTTTTATTGATCTGGCTAACACATCATGAAAGAAACTAAAAGGAAAAAATGTGGATGTTTACCTTTTAAAAGGGAAAAAGGAAATAGTGAAATGAGCAAGTACTGTATCGTAAAAGTAACATCACCTCAAAGCAGCAGAAGAGAGGGAGACAAATAAAAAGGATATTTGCCTTTAGCGACTGCTAGAAAATGATCATTTAGTCTTCTTGCCACTTTGACTCATTAAGGATTTTCATGAACATTTTAACCAACAGACGATAGACCATTAAGGGATCTATGAAGACCATAAAACAACTTTGACTTGTAGCCTATTAAAACTTAGAGAGTTTATGAAAAACTAATTGAAAAAGGTGATGTTGTTAAAAAAAAAAAAAAAAAAAAAAAGACATTTTAAGTGAAAATAAACTAATTTAGTGTTAGGTCAGATGGAATGAAAGTCATCTGCTTCTTAATTAGCTAATGCAGTTCAAGCTGTGAGCAGGGTAGATTGGATTCAACTCCAGACTTTATATGAGCTAACAGTCTTTGCAGGAAGTGTTACATAATGATCTAGTAGGTGGTTTGTCCTTAAGCCTGTCTGAAAAAGCAGATATGTCACATAACCCGTTTTAAAAGCATAATGCAGTTTCATGTCAGGTTTAAAATCTCTGGACTTCGCGTTTCTTCCATCACATCTGTAAGAAATGCAGAAATTATTCACATAGGAGAGAGACCTTCAAATCACAAACTTAGGCTCATGCAGACTGCCTCAAGCACAAAAGTACAGTTAATCCCCACCAGGGCTAGACTGGGACAATAGAAAGTCTGTCCTGGTCCACACCGACACAACTGTGCAACTCCGTAAACCACTAAACTAAACCAGATCACAGGGTGTAGGAGCCAGTTCACACTGGGTCATAGCTGGGGTCTGGAGTTATTTTGCCTTTTATATGTATTTTAATGATTGCAATTAGAGCCTGTTTTAGGTCCTGCAGTTCAGCGTATTTAGTATCAAAATGTTGCTATGTTCTTATTTTTACTGATATTCTTGGTTCAATTCTTACATTTATGGCTTTAGAAAGGCTGATTGAAAATGTAGTTTGTGTTAAATGAGTGTCAGGAAGATGTTTTATTTTACTCATAACATTCGGATATTTACTGCAGCTGTCCCTTTAAGAAAGCAGCAGATTTCCGACAGCTAGGGGGCTGCAGTGTAAAACAGGTCAGTGTGTCGGCAGAGAATGAGAGCGCCTAAAGCTATATGGTTTTCTTACCGTAGCTGTAAGCGATCACGGCAATATTAACAAATTGGATTTATAGTGTCATCCTATCATCACTCCTGTAAGAAGACTGCCTTGTCAAAAAATAATAAAGACTGGTTTGTATCTCATTACATCGAAGTACTGTGGAAGTTTATATTGCTACCGACCACCACACGAGTAATGAAAACAACAACCTGTGGAGTTAGCGCAAAGGGAGTTAACAGAAATTAGAGTTTAGACACATTAAATACTTGTAAAACTGTTATTCGTTAAATAAACATCTAAATCTTTTCACTTTCATTGAGATGATTTAGTTCAGTAAAGCATCAAAGACTTAAATTTAGGATCAGATGTTTTAACCAGTCAACACAACCAGCTAGACAGCCACTTAACCTGTTTAACCAACTAGTTAGTCAGCCAATACAACCAGCTGACCACATAATAGAACCAGTTTTAAAATAACCAGTAAATCACAACGCAACCAACTCACCAGCTAATCAACTAACACAGGTATTTAAAACAACCACTTAACCAGCCAACACAAACAGCTAACCCATTAACCAGCTAATACAACCATTTAATCAGTTAACCAGTTTAAATGACCAGTTAGCCAGTGAACACAACCGACTAAACACTTTATCAAAAAACACAACCATTTAATCAGTTAACCCAGGCATGCCCAGCTCCAGTCCTCTGTTTTCATGGTTTTCCATGTTTCCCTGCTCCAACACACCTGACTCAAACTAACCAGCCATTGTGCTGGCAAGGTGTGTTGGAGCAGGGATACATGGAAAACCTGCAGGACAGCAGCCCTCAAGGACCAAATTTGGACACCCCTAAGGCAACAAGTTTAAATAACCAGTTAACAAGTAAACATAACTAACTAACCACTTAACCAGCTAACACAATAAGTTAAAACAGCCACTAAAAACAACCAGCTAGTCAGTTAACCTGCTAACCCAATAACTAGCTAACCCAACCAGTTAACCATTTAATTGGACCCTGTTCCACTTGCTTATGTGGTTGTGTTCATTTGGCGCAGTGTGAATGCTCATTCCCAGGCTGGTGTGAACCACAGAAGCCATCTCTAGACCATCTGGTGATCTCAGTAACACTGTGAAAGCAATACAGCTGACCTACAGGAGAAATTAGGACTCTGGTTAAAAATAAATCAGGTTTGAACATGAAAGTAAAAACAGGAACTGTCAGCGCGAGCCTGCATGTGTGTGTGTTTGTGTAAATTAGTGAGTCTGTGAACTCCTCCCAGTTCATTCCTCCAGTCTCTGCCGCCTGTTGATGGAACGGTGCAGCCTTGGTCGAGCTGATTCGGTATGGTCCACAGGTGCATGAGGATGGGAAGCGAGGGAGGGTGGGACAGAGCATCAGACAACATGTCATTCTAGGAGACTTGATAACTAGCCTACCAAGGCCGGTCCAGGGGGCCAGATTCAGAAAACAGCACTTGTTTGGGTCAGGCTGGGACTTGCTTTTCCTGCCATGAATCTCTCAGTCGTCTCACACCGGTGACTCCAAACAGCCAAATTTAAGTTATAATTTCAGCCAAGCTGACCTGACAGCTTCTCCAAGTTGTTGTCCACACTGTGGACAAGCTCCAGAACTGCAACCAGCTCGTCAATTTGGCCAAGAATGGCATCCAGTTTACGATTCGGCTCGTTCAATGCTTGGGTTTGAGTTCCGATGGTGTGGCATAGCCCACCACAAAACCTCAGCAGCTTGCCAGTACCTGTCTGTATCTTTCTTTTTTTTTTTTTAAACACCAGGAAACTGGAGACTCCAAACAGCAGAAGCCCAGCTATCATTAATCGAGTTTTGAAGACATCTTCGACATCCTCCAAAGAAAGAAGCGACAGACACCCCATGAATCATCATGTATTCAGCCGTGTGCGTTGCGTCAGGACATGCAGGCTTCTCTCTGCCTGTTCTCTGCGTTGAAAAAATGGGATCAATTGTGTGTCTTTGCTGACTTTGAATTGCTAGGCTGATAAACCTGCAAGAGATGAGTAATATTTGAAAGTGACAGATAATTTCAGGACAGAGTTTATCCCTGACAATAATATGCAGTCTCCTTCGCTAGATAAATGGAAGCTAAAGGTTAAGTGAAACATGATGGAACTGTATGCGTGTCACGAAGCTGTTCATTGGTTCCTGACCTGAAATGAAAGGACGTGAACCAGATAGTGCTCCGAGTTACCAAGTGATGCTCAGAGTTCCTCTGGCAACGTTGGATTGCAGTCGGACACCATGTGGAGATCGAAGTGGACACCTGTGTGTGTATTCTCATCTGGACAAAAGTGGCCTGACTGGGATGTTCTTGTGGAACAAGGTATGATGATGTTTCGTTTCATTTAGATTTACTGAGTGAATCAAGCACAAAATGTCGGGTCCACAGGATAACAAGCCACGACTCAGGCCTGCAACGATCGTTTGTGAAATGTGCCAGTTTTATTTTGGTGAATTGGATCATTTATTTGTGTGACTTTCTAAACTAAGACTGAAACAGAGCCAGTATTATTTTGTGACCACACTGGTATTTAGTGTGATCTCACACTGATGTTGACTTGCAAACAAAAGGGCCTGTAAAATTTATTTATTTTATCATTGTTTACCATTTTTTTTAATATAATTTAAGTGCAAACTTCACTATTTTTAAACAAGGGGTTGAGTTGTGTTTATGAGTAAATGGTGCCACTTATATATATATATATATAATGAAAATACCTGACACACACCTAAGAACCAAAGAACTTACCCCCTTAAGAGCAGGATAGGAAGGGCTACACAAAGCTGAGCTGCATGTCTCAAACATTCAGTTTTGTAGCCTCAGGATTTTACTGAGAAACGTAAGTTTAATTAAAATATATATGTGCCATCAAACACCAATCAAAAAGTTACAAGAAGCTACTTAAAGCATGTAAATTTGTTTAGTTGTAGACAAAATGGTGGGATTGATGGGATGGTGGATAGGGCTAACTGTGATGAACATGGATCTAATGGTTTCAAAAGCTTCTGCAGTTAAAACAAAGTCTCGTCTCGTCTCGTCTCGTCTTCGTGCCGCTTATTCGGGGTCGGGTCGCGGGGGCAGCAGCCTAAGCACGGAAGCCCAGACTTCCCTCTCCCCAGCCACATTTGCCAACTCTGCGGGGGGATCCCGAGGCGTTCCCAGGCCAGCCGAGAGATATAATCCCTCCAGCGTGTCCTGGGTCTTCCCCGGGGTCTCCTCCCAGAGGGACATGCCTGGAACACCTCACCAGGGAGGTGTCCAGGAGGCATCCTAACCAGATGCCCGAGCCACCTCAACTGGTTCCTCTCGATGCGGAGGAGCAGCGGCTCTACTCTGTTCTCCTCCAGGATGACCGAGCTCCTCACCCTATCTCTAAGGGAGAGCCCGGCCACCCTGCGGAGGAAACTCATTTCAGCCGCCTGTATACAAGATCTCGTTCTTTCGGTCACGACCCACAGCTCATGACCATAGGTGAGGGTAGGAACGTAGATCGACTGGTAAATCGAGAGCTTCGCCTTCTGGCTCAGCTCCTTCTTCACCACGACAGACCGGCGCAGAGTCCACATTACTGCAGACGCCGCACCGATCCGTCTGTCGATCTCGTGCTCCATCCTTCCCTCACTCGTGAACAAGACCCCGAGATATTTAAACTCCTCCACTTGAGACAGGACCTGACTCTCGACCTGGAGAGGGCAATCCACCCTATTGATTGCTGAGGATCATGGTTTTAGATTTGGAGGTGCTGATTCTCATCCCGGCCGCTTCACACTCGGCAGCGAATTGCTCAAGTGAGAGCTGGAGATCACGACCAGATGAAGCCAACAGGACCACGTCATCCGCAAAAAGCCGGGACCTAATCCTGAGCCCACCAAGCCGAATCCCCTCAACACCTCGGCTGCGCCTAGAAATTCTGTCCATGTAAGTTATGAACAGAATCGGTGATAAAGGGCAGCCTTGGCGGAGTCCAACCCTCACCGGAAATGAATCCGACTTACTACCAGCAATGCGAACCAAGCTCTGACACCTGTCGTACAGGGACCGGACAGCTCGCACAAGGGGGTCCGGTACCCCATACTCCCGGAGTACCCCCCACAGGAGCCCCCGTAGGACATGGTCGAACGCTTTGTCCAGGTCCACAAAGCACATGTAGACTGGTTGGGCACACTCCCATGCCCCCTCAAGGAGCCCAAAGAGGGTATAGAGCTGGTCCACTGTTCCGCGTCCAGGACGAAAACCACACTGCTCCTCCTCAATCCGAGATTCGGCGGACCCTCCTCTCCAGGACCCCTGAATAGACCTTACCAGGGAGGCTGAGGAGTGTGATTCCCCTGTAATTGGAACACACCCTCCGGTTCCACTTCTTAAAAAGGGGGACCACCACTCCAGTCTGCCAATCCAGCGGCACTGCCCCCGATGTCCATGCGATGCTGCAGAGGCGTGTCAGCCAGGACAGCCCCACAGCATGCAGAGCCTTAAGGAACTCCAGGCAGATCTCATCCACCCCTGGGGCCTTGCCGCCAAGGTGCTTTTTGACCACTTCAGCGACTTCAGCCCCAGAGATAGGAGAGTCCACCCCTGAGTCCCCCAGCTCTGCTTCCTCATCGGAAGACGTGTTGGTAGAATTGAGGAGGTCTTCGAAGTACTCCCTCCACTGACCCACAACGTCCCACGTTGAGGTCAGCAGCCCCCCATCTCCACTGTACACAGTGTCGATGGAGCACTGCTTCCCCCTCCTGAGCCGCCGGATGGTGGACTAGAATCGCTTCGAAGCCGTCCGGAAGTCTTTCTCCATGGCCTCGCCGAACTCCTCCCATGCCCGAGTTTTTGCTTTGGTGACAGCCGAAGCCACATGCCGCTTAGCCTGTTGGTACCCATCAGCTGCCTCCAGAGTCCCACAGGCCAAGAAGGCCCGATAGGACTCCTTCTTCAGCTTGACGGCATCCCTCACTGCTGGTGTCCACCAACGAGTCCTGGGATTACCGCCACGACAGGCACCAACGACCTTACAGCCACAGCTCCGGCTGGCCACCTCAGCAATAGAGACACGGAACACAGCCCATTCGGACTCAATGTCCCCTGCCTCACTCGGGACATGGTTGAAGCTCTGCTGAAGGTGGGAGTTGAAGCTCGCTCTGACAGGGGACTCAGCTAGACGTCCCCAGCAGACCCTCACAACACGTTTGGGCCTGCCAGATCTGACCGGCCTCCTCCCCCACCATCTGAGCCAACTCACCACCAGGTGGTGATCAGTTGACAGCTCTGCCCCCCTCTTCACCAGAGTGTCCAAGGCATGTGGCCGCAAGTCCGACAATACGACTACAAAATCGATCATCGAACTGCGGCCCAGGGAATTCTGATGCCAGGTGTACGTATGGACACTCCTATGTTGGAACATGGTGTTCGTTATGGACAATCCATGACGAGCACAGAAGTCCAATAACAAAACACCATTTGGGTTCAGAGGGGGGGGGACCATGCCTCCCAATCACCTCTTTCCAGGTCTCACTGTCATTGCCCACGTGAGCATTGAAGTCCCCCAGCAGAACAATGGCGTCCGCAGAAGGAGCACCCTCCAGCACTCCCTCCAAGGACTCCAGAAAGGGTGGGTACTCTGAACTGCTATTCGGTGCATAAGCACAGACAACAGTCAGGACCCGTCCCCCCACCCGGAGGCGAAGGGAACCCACCCTTTCATCCACTGGGGTACACCCCAACGTGCAGGCACCAAGCTGGGGGCTGATGAGAATGCTCACACCTGCTCGGCGCCTCTCACCATGAGCAACTCCAGAGTGGAAGAAAGTCCAGCCCCTCTCGGGGGAACTGGTTCCACAGCCCAAGCCATGCGTCGAGATGAGTCCGACTATATCTAGTCGGAACCACTCAACCTCACGCACAAGCTCAGGCTCCTTCCCCACCAGAGAGGTGACGTTCCACGTCCCTAGAGCCAGCTTCTGCAAAAACAATAAAGCATATATTAATAACATGGTTCAATGCAGTGGAAAGCAGTTTTTCTGCATACCATAAATGCAGAATTAGTGTGAATGCTGTTTTTAAAAGACTGCCAGACATGGAGCAACAGTTACATTTGTCACTTTCATTGTCAGTCCATCTTTTCATCCCAACACAAAGAAGACAGATGTGAAAATTCAAGAACTTTTCAATGTGACTCAAATCTCCAGGTCCTTCCTTTGAGTTGCAAGATGTCCTCTACTTTGAGTTTGTGTCCATTTTTCCTTGACATATTCAGCTGGGGGGGTCCAGCTCTGCCTGACAGCTTTAATGAGTTGCCATCCCATGTTCTGCTGGTCTTTATTTATGCCAAATCTGGACATAGGCTCTTGCAAACCTGCATTATTTAACATTGTGCCCTTCAGCTTTTATTCAATTCAAGGTAGCAGGAGGTCAGGGACAGCATGGAGCTTCTGAGTCACACTGTGAGCAGCAAGAAACACTCCTTCCTCACCTCCTCTTCTTTTATCTTCCTCTCTTTTCACTAGATGCTCTTCCTTGTTCAAATCACAGCTGATAAGGTCTGATTAATGATGGCAAGCTTTTCACCAGGAGTCAGAACATCAAAGTTGTGATTTATTCTCTTGTATTTTCCTTCCATCTGGCTTGGTGTGTGTATAAATGTGTGTATAGATCATTCTTAGTGATGTCACAACTGTTACCCCCCCATGTTGTGAGGCAAAAAGCTAGCTGCCATTGTTGTTTGGCTAACAAACTTCACATTTCCCAAACCAGTTCGGCGATGATGCGGTCATGTCACAGAGACCTTTTTTTAGTGTTTTTGTTGGTGCTGAAGACCTGCACGATTCTTCAAAATCCTGGTTTACAAACTTTCAAAACTGAAAACTGACAGAAATGATGCTACCAGATTCAGCTTCCCACAACATTTACTATCACCTGGTCTGTTTCACAGGAGCAGAATTAAAGCTTTGTGGTTGGAAATGTATTAATTTTTTTTTATAATACAATGGGTATCAGATTTCCAGATATGGAAAGTTTTTTTTTTTCTCTTCATGTAAAAGGTGAATAAAAACACAGCATATGCATAAAATGTAAAAGTTAAAATGAGGGATTATATTCAGGAGTTCATGTTAGTGTACGAAAACTATTTTACAACTGGTTATTGACACCACGAAGCAAAAAAAAAAAAAGTCTAACTTTTCATCAACTATAGTTGCGTTTTCATTACATTTTTTTTTCGCAAAATAAAAGCAATATTTGTAAGTTTCAACAAACAACAACTGCAATTTGCTGGGGTTTCAGTTAAACAGTGTTTAGTGCATTCGCCTCAAGTCTTGTAAAATCTCATGAGAGGAACGAGGTTTTATGAAAATACTGAAGCTAGCCACGTAGCGTTATTTCAGGGTTTTCTGTTTGCTATGGAGAATTTGCAACGGCTTTTCAAAGCTTTTTTTTCTTATTTTTTCTAAAACTCTGAAATTTGCCGTTTGTTCCGACAGCAATCACGACACCCCATGTCACGTCCGGGGGCATGTTAATGCAAAAGAAGTGTTTCCATTATACTTTTGTGATATATTTCCATGCTAAAAGGTCTGAAAAACCCCTCATGAGAGGGTGAAAACATTTAGTGATATTTGAGACATTTTTCTAAATGTAGGCATTTCCATTAGCGTTTTTTTTGCGCAATTCTATCTACTGAAACTCTAGTCCCCATACAGTCTCTGGTATTTACAACAAGATGAAGGTTGAATTAGTCAAATGTTCAACTGACTTCATCACAGTCGCATTCACACAGAGAAACTTCAGATTTTTTGTTCATTTGCTGTTTCACACCAACAAAGTGCTGCAAACACAGCAGAGAGGCTTCCAGTTATCCGCTCTGATGGCAACACATTTATCCTGTCATTCAGGGTCAGCAGGAAGTCTGGAAAATAAAATACATTATCAGGAAGCTGACGGGAACAACCAGAGACGCAACACCAACATTGCTAGCTGCAGCAGCTGAGATGGTAGCCGTCTGCCTGCTTTGTTGATGTTTTTGTCATGCCAACATGTAAGTCACATGATCAGTGATGAAAACTGAGAATGGTCTAACAGGAGACCACACTGTTGGGGTCATTGGAGCTGTCTTGTCAGACTGAGATTGGTGAGATGCAACATGTGGCGTGTGACACCTTTCAGGTTTTATCCGTCCTTGTACTGAAGCTTTAACGCTCAAAAAAAGGTTTATAGAAAATCACAGACTGTCTGCAGAAAACAAAAAGAACAGAGATTTATGGTTCTTTCTCACTCCAGATTGATCCAGAGAGGATGAGCCCCCAGCTAGGAGTTTAATGTGATGAACTGGGGACCTGCCACTGGTTGGACTGAGTTTCTCTGAGGGCCTTCGGCCTTCGAGGTTCATCGGATGTTGCTCCAGCTGTGTTTAGAAGGAAGCAGCTTCACACCGCTTTAGGTTCATCCTACTGACTTCTTACATTTTAACAAAACTTTCAAAGATAGATAGACAGCTATATCGATAGATAGATAGTGGGTAAATATGTCTATTAAATTTTCTGTTGTAAGATTGAGTTGAGACAATATGAACGTTGCATCTTTCATCAGGAAAAACCCAGTGATGATAAAAATAAGTGGAATTTTTAAGCTCTGATGTTTAAAAATATGGATAACCTACACAGACTGAATGGGAAAACACAATCCTGACATGATGTTCGAGGTCACACATTTAGGAAATACCTCATTCGGGTTGTATTTGTCTCAGATTACCCAGCATCCTCATCCTCATCTTCATCCAACTTTCAGGTCAGATCACTGTGCATCTGCTACCTCTGTGTTAAGATTAAACATATTTCATTCATGGATTTGCTTTGCTATATAGGACTGGCAACCAGTGGGAGCTGGAAAAGGCTTCCTGGTGTTCCTGAACAAGGCATGAAGCTGGCCTGGAAATGAATGTGACACTAAGACTGGATGTGTAGAGCTAAAAGAACACTTAAAGAGGTACAGAGACTTCCCTTTGTCTCTCTGGAGCCCTGAAGACTGCATGTGGTAGGTCAGGTTTTCCCGCAAGTCTTTGGCAGACACAGATCAGCCTATTCCTAGAAAAAAGGTGTCGTTCATGTAAACCACGTCATGCCAAGACTTACTGTTGTAGTTTAGCTTAGCGCTTCACATCCTACCCCTTACTTTATCCTAACCCTAACCTTTTAGCATTTAAATGGGGTAAAATGACAAACCAGAACCTTTTAAATGCAGACAAATGCCAGATGAAAAGTGTCCCGAGTTTTTTTATACACATCACGGTGAGATCACTTTGTCCTGCAGTTAAGAGGCTGGTGGCAGAGCAGTGGCAGTGGATCGGCTGACGACAGCAACAATCTGGTGAGAAGTGGCTGAGTAACTAGCGTGGACACGGTGAGTGGTGATGATGTGATAAACTACAGCTGTGCCAGAAAGACCACCAGGAAGCTGCAACTGTGCCCACACGAGGAGAGACCGATGAGGGGAAGCAGTCAGATTGATTGTTTGGATATGGAAGTTTTTTGGGTTTTTTTGTATTAATACAAAAAAATGCAACTTTAGTGGTTTTCTTTATGCTTTTCCTCAGTTAAAAGTAAGAAAATTATTTATTTTTTACGTTTCCACAACCCCCAGATCTGCTATAAACTTAAATATTGCATAAAATCAAAGTAGTGAAAACTGAAAAGACCTCAAATTTAAGGCCTTCAAACCGTCATGAGGTGATTTTTTAGACAAGTCCATATAAAGTATATCACAGAAATGCAATGCAAACACTTGTTTTTTGCATTTACATGTCACCAGACGTTACGTAGGGGTCGTGTGACCAGTTCATTTCAGGTAATGATGGTGCGGTGAGTATGAACAAAGAAGGAGACAGAAATGTTTTTGCAAATGAAGAGTTGCCGTGTAGCCTTCATCTTTGATGGCAAACAACAGCGACATGCAGAGTTGGGAATTTGGAACTGGAAAGGGAAATCAGCAAACGGAAAACTCTGAAACAAGACACAACTAAATTTTACGAGAATTGCAGCTTGTGTGCTAAACTCCATTCAGTGGAAATGGCTGCAAATTGCAGTCGTCCAAATGTTTCAAATGTCACTTTTATTTAGCAAAAGACTGCAATGGGAACACAGTTTATGTCTCTAAATACTACACATCTACACTTACAAAACTTACAAATAAAGTCTCGAGTCATGTTTGCAGAAACACATCCTGGAAAAAAACCTTGCAAATAAGCAATGATTCTTAATATTTTACACTTAAATCTTAAATAAAATACCTAATGGTGGGAAGAGGATGTGTTGGTGTGTAGTGGAGTGTCAACAGTCATAAGCAGCTCAATGCATGATTTATGAGCTTTTACCCAAAAGAGACATTAGTACCAGCTGTCCATGGTCACTGTGGATGAGGGAGGTGTTTGGCTTTGTATCGCGCCAGTTCACAAGACATCATGTCGAGGCACTTTACAGACAAATGAGCTGCAGCCACTTCATTGTGAGCCAGTCAGTCTTCATACAAGCCAGTTATAAAAAATATTATTATAGCTCAGCATCAACAGATCACATCGAACCTTGATTTTGATCCACTCCCCCATCCTGACCTGCCTGAGGTGACAATGGGAAGGAAATACCTCCTTTAACAGGAAGGAAAACCCTCCAGCAGAACCAGAACCCAGCTCAGGGAGGACAGCCTTCTGCCTGGACTGGTTCAGATGGAGAGGGCGGTAAAGAGAGACCAACAGGAACTTTATCCAGGATGACGTGCTGAGAGAGGAGAAATGTGTTCATGATGCCAATGCTGTCATGAGTTTCCACATGGAGATGAAAAGGGAATGAAAAGCTCGGTCGGAACTATATAAATGCATAAGAATAAAACTGACAGGCAAGTATTCCCCCCTTAGTTTGGTGTGTTAATCTGAGCTCTGTCAGCTTTGTGCAGCGTTGTGTTGGCTCCAAGGCTATTCCCAACGTCTCCTACAGTAACAATCATGTCTATTTAAATACAACTTTCAACGGGCAGACACTTCAGAAGAGGGTAGAAGAGAACCTGAATGTGTCACATCATGTCCTAATACCAGTATCATGTGTTACATACTGGGAGCTTTGTGATGAGCTGCCCCCCACCCCCACACACTGAAAGCACTCAGCTGAGACACTTACAAGTCCCTACAAACTCCCTTACACACATAAACAGGTACATACGTATAAAAACATTGTCATGCATTGCCAGCATCACACTTCCATGTGTCTTTTACGTTGCCATGGTTATGAAGTCAGTTCATCCAGCAGTGCTGAGTTCAGAGTTTACCTCCACGTTCTGATGTCATCTTCACACATGGCGGCATCGCTATTAAGTTGTTTGAAGCCACACTCTTTAAAAGCTCCGGCCATCTTTACAATCGTCTATTTCTTACGTTTCTTCTCCCTCTTCATGTTCTTCTTATTTTTGTCTGGTTTGTTCCTTTCATTAATCACATATCCACTATTGTGCTCAGCACTTCCTCTGTGGATTCTGCTGGTATTGTTCCGTTTGCTGTGTCACACAGCAGATCTGCATATGGAAAGCCAAACTGGCATTTCAAATGCAGAAAGCGCTAAAGATGTCAAAAGACACCAAAGATGTCTTTGGCAGCCAGTGAGTTAACCTGCAATGCAACGGAGAAGGGGTCTCTAAGCTCAGTCCCTGTCCTAGACAACTTTTTCCCACGGGTGACCCTACCAGGGGCAGAAAGCCCTCGACAACATAACTACTAGGATCTTCATGACACCAAAACCCTTCACCCTGATAAGGTGGTGGCATCGCCTTCTAGGTATACCTTCTAGAAACTGTCCTATCATCTGTTGGATCAGGTCTAGAAATAGTTTCAGACAAACAAGGCAGCTTTTACATCTGACATATGAAGATGTTGAAGAGAACTTAAGAACCAAGTCAAGAAGTTCCTGAAGGTAAGACCACATGGACTGGAAGAGCATATTTTACAACCATCTGGCTCACTAGCTTCTAATAAAATTAATTAGGATGATCATCTTTTCTCTCTTTGTACTGATGAGCTGCTGCTTGCTGTTTTCCATGAACAACCCTTTGACTCCATGACTTGTGTTGTTTTGTTTACCGAGTCGTGGATTGTGACAGCATATATTGTGTTTTGCATCTGTGGCTTTGTTTGTGTGGCACTCAGCCTTGGATGGTAGCCTGGGACTTCCAACAGGTAATTTGTGAGTTTGTGTTTGACGGATGCTGCTTTCAGACATTATTGCTCTTCCTCCCAGCAACCCCGAGAATCTCCCCACACATGCAAGTGTTTAACTTTTTCCTCAGCAGCACTTTGGTGTAAAATCAGAAATTCCCTGTGCTTTCAGTTAAAATGTACCCTGCTGGAAATGAGAAGCATAAATCATGACGCGTGCCTGGCACCAACGTGCCCGCTGTGTCACATCAGCTTGAATTTTTTACAACATGGAAGGAAAGTGGCGGGCCCGCTGACACCTCCTAGCCTGGGAGCCGCTGTTAGTCAACCACTCATATCCATTTTTAATGAGCTCTCAACCATGATATAGTGTAATTTCACCTCCAGGACCCAGTGACGCTATTTACTGTTAACAAGAAACAGCACAGTGCTGGCCAAATTCTTCCCGATTGGAGTGTTTATGAATTTCACAGGTTTATGGCTTGTGCAGGGGTATTGTGTGTGAATGTGTGTGTGTGTGTGTGTGTGTGTGTGTGTGTGTGTGTGTTTGTCTTTATCACAGCATTGTGATCCTTGCATGCCTCCTAAGTATTGTTTCTGAGAATAGTAATTCATATTTAAATATGGATGAAAATCCAGCAGGTTATCGAAGAAGAAAACCACCGATCTCTGACCTGTAGGCGTTACAGGACATAATAAACTTATTTATTATTGTGTTGAAACAGCTGAAGTACACCTTTTATTACTGAAAATACACCTTTGTTTTCTACCATTTGTCTAATAATTTTACTCTTTTATCCTGATTTCACTGCACAAAACCCAGTCAGTCCATTAGCTGCGCGAGAGGCTCAAAAAAAGCTGTTTTATGGGCAGAAATGACCAATTAAACATCACAGGTAGGATGTGGGCGGATATTTATCCATTGTGGGTGGGTCGTAGGCTTTTTATCTTTCTCCTTTTCTTTCTTATTTTTGTGGACATCAGTGTTTTACTGATCAGAGTCGTCTTGATTGTGAAGCTCTGCAGGAGTATTTCCAGACTTTATGCTAATGGTGAGGAAAGTCTCTCCATCTTGGCATCCAGAGCAGCCAGCTAGAGATTTTGTGATTCAGCAATGGAGAACGCAACAGAAGCCAGGGTTGGTGGATGATATCTGGTTTAACCAGCCATCTTCCAGTCAAATGAAAAAAGCCCCCATGCAACCAAACGACCTCTTGAGGCAGGACGATGCAGGACGATGCAAGATGAATCAGACCTCCAAGTTGTTGTGTTTAGACCTGAGCTTAGTTTCTAACATAGTTCATCACCACGTCATGCTCGACAGACTAAAGCATCCATCCCTAATTCTGATCCTCGAGGACCGGTGTTCCTGCTGGAACACACCTGTCTCAGACTCAGACACGCTCTGCACATGTCTGCTAAAACACATTGATTTGAATGGGGTGTGTTGCAGCGGGGCACTTGGAAAACCTGCAGGACACCGGTCCTCGACGACCAGGGTTGGGGATCCCACCGAGCTATCAGAATTTGCTCAGAAATAGTTTCCCTCAGATCTGGAAGAGCATTTTCTCTAGTTGCTGCCAAATTAAAGTCTTCTTCACGGATGTTCCACA
Organism: Telmatherina bonti; assembly: GCF_933228915.1. Taxonomy (NCBI): domain Eukaryota; kingdom Metazoa; phylum Chordata; class Actinopteri; order Atheriniformes; family Telmatherinidae; genus Telmatherina; species Telmatherina bonti. The sequence continues at coordinate 31,895,238 of NC_136618.1, forward strand.
GGGGTCTGTTTTAGGGCCTCTGTTGTTCACTTTCACGCTGCTGCCTCTGCAGAAATCACATGATCAGCGTCTGCAGGTTTTGGAGATGGTGTGATCAGAGTCTGCAGGTTTTGGAGATGGTGTGATCAGAGTCTGCAGGTTTTGGAGATGGTGTGATTAGAGTCTGCAGGTTTTGGAGATGGTGTGATCAGAGTCTGCAGGTTTTGGAGATGGTGTGATCAGAGTCTGCAGGTTTTGGAGATGGTGTGATCAGAGTCTGCAGGTTTTGGAGATGGTGTGATTAGAGTCTGCAGGTTTTGGAGATGGTGTGATCAGAGTCTGCAGGTTTTGGAGATGGTGTGATCAGAGTCTGCAGGTTTTGGAGATGGTGTGATCAGAGTCTGCAGGTTTTGGAGATGGTGTGATCAGAGTCTGCAGGTTTTGGAGATGGTGTGATTAGAGTCTGCAGGTTTTGGAGATGGTGTGATTAGAGTCTGCAGGTTTTGGAGATGGTGTGATCAGAGTCTGCAGGTTTTGGAGATGGTGTGATCAGAGTCTGCAGGTTTTGGAGATGGTGTGATTAGAGTCTGCAGGTTTTGGAGATGGTGTGATCAGAGTCTGCAGGTTTTGGAGATGGTGTGATTAGAGTCTGCAGGTTTTGGAGATGGTGTGATCAGAGTCTGCAGGTTTTGGAGATGGTGTGATCAGAGTCTGCAGGTTTTGGAGATGGTGTGATCAGAGTCTGCAGGTTTTGGAGATGGTGTGAGCAGAGTCTGCAGGTTTTGGAGATGGTGTGATCAGAGTCTGCAGGTTTTGGAGATGGTGTGATCAGAGTCTGCAGGTTTTGGAGATGGTGTGATCAGAGTCTGCAGGTTTTGGAGATGGTGTGATTAGAGTCTGCAGGTTTTGGAGATGGTGTGATCAGAGTCTGCAGGTTTTGGAGATGGTGTGATCAGAGTCTGCAGGTTTTGGAGATGGTGTGATCAGAGTCTGCAGGTTTTGGAGATGGTGTGATTAGAGTCTGCAGGTTTTGGAGATGGTGTGATCAGAGTCTGCAGGTTTTGGAGATGGTGTGATCAGAGTCTGCAGGTTTTGGAGATGGTGTGATCAGAGTCTGCAGGTTTTGGAGATGGTGTGATCAGAGTCTGCAGGTTTTGGAGATGGTGTGATCAGAGTCTGCAGGTTTTGGAGATGGTGTGATCAGAGTCTGCAGGTTTTGGAGATGGTGTGATCAGAGTCTGCAGGTTTTGGAGATGGTGTGAGCAGAGTCTGCAGGTTTTGGAGATGGTGTGAGCAGAGTCTGCAGGTTTTGGAGATGGTGTGATTAGAGTCTGCAAGCGGTGCTCGTTTTTGGAGGAGCTGGGCAAAGCCATGCCGAGCCTCCTTAGGCAGCAGTTGCTACCCTGGAGTGCTGTTGACTGTGGCAGAGATGGACCAGCTGGAGGAGAAAATGGTGGTTTGCAGAGAGAGTCTGAACCACCTGCTGCTGGAGTCTCAGACTGGGTGATATCAGTTTATCAAACTCAACTCCAGACAGTCGCTCAGTGCAGAGAAACACAGTCCTAACATGTTTTATCTCGTTGGAAAGGTGACTCATCAGTGACTGCTTCCAACTGGATGATATAGTTTTATCCAATAATTTTACATTTAATTTCTTTTTTATATATTTACTCTCCTTTACGAGCCTGCAGTGGTGCATGAGGTCAGGAAGTAATCTGCTCTTCAGTTGGATAGTCTGATCAGTCACCATCCAATCAGACACAAAGATGAAGGAAAAATGTGCTATTTTTCTGAACAAGATGTAATAAATTCTGTTTTTTTCCGCATGCGCAAATCTTTTCTACAATTAAGCAGATTCTTTAATAACTAACTTGATGTTAATTTTTTATTATTATTTTTACCATATGCTATCCACTGTGTTATGGATTGAAAGCTTTGAAGGAGATGAATAGCAACAGGTCAGTAACACGGTAAAATTACAAAATAAATACAGCTAGCCTTCAGTTAGCTAAACCCATTCATTCTTTTCTTCTTCTGCAGCATCTAAAAGACTAAATTGACATAACTGTCCATCTGAATTAGTATAAACACTGACCTAAGCTAACGGCTGAAGTGAAGAAAAATGACTGATATTACATGTTTGCAGGAATTGCAGTTTGAATACAAAAGTCTTTATGGAACTGAAACATGTGAAAGGTTTTTGCATGACTGTACACACACGCAGGACTGTGGGATTCTACCATCTCAAAGAGCAAAGTCCTACTTCATGATTCATCATCATTGTTTCTGAAATGAATGTGACAGTAGATATTGTTTGAGGAGGAATGTGAAGACCATTGAAATTAAATTAAAGGAAAAAGAATTTATTTATCCCAGAGAGTCAAGTGAAATTTTTGGGAGAGAAGAATGATGGATCCTGCAGTAACTATGACAACACATCTTAGTGTGCATTCCATTGTGAAATTTTAGACTCTTTTTACACCGGTCTTCAGGGCTGTTTTCAAACTTATGTCCTTGTGGGACCAAGGCTGCACATCCAAATCTCACAGATGGAAAAGAAATCATTAATTGATGTTTTTGTTTTTTGTTTTCATGCGTCTGACATGCAGCATTTTGTTACTGATGCTAACATTTCTACCTCAAGCAAACACAAAGCACCGTTGAAATCCACTAAGAATGGAGCGAGGCTTTCACAGCTCCAAGGATTTCCTCTCTTCTCTCTCTGCTTGTCAAGGCCAGCTGGTAAATGCTGCTGTCACAGAAGACAGGATGGACTCTTCAGCACAGGAGCGGCTGAGGAATGCATTCACTTTCCCAAAGCATAAAACATTCTTGAGAACAAACTTGCTGGCATTTACCGTCTAGTTCTCCTTTTCTCTCTTTGGCTTTGTGTTGCTGCTGAATAGCCTTGTTCCACACAGAAATTAGCTACAGAAAACACATTGACAGTGAAGATGGGTGTAGGTTGAGCACCTCAAACATCTGGAGCAAAAAAAAAGTTGTACTGCAGTGAGCTTTTTTATTTGCAGCCAGATTTCTCTTTTGTTTTGTCAAAGGGCAAAGTGGCGTGCACACTGCTGTAGAACTAGTGCTGTTTAGGGTCTACAGTATTATGTCTCTTGTGCTTGTTTAAATGCCTTCTTGTTCCAGCTTATAAAGCATGACTTGCCTCAATATGTCTCAATTAGTCACAAACTGACCATTTATCGGGGCTTTACATGTATGTGATGCGTTCAGAGTGGGAAGGGGTTATGAACCATCTCAGACTCTGAGGTCCTCTGGTACCGGCCTTTTAGTTGTTCCAAATAAGAGGACCAAAACAATGCCCATCCATCCATCCATTCTCCACCACTTATCTGGGGTCGGGTCACGGGGACAGCAGCCTAAGCAGTGAAGCCCAGACTCCCTCTCCCCAGCCACATCTGCCAACTCTGCAGAGGGATCCCAAAGTGATCCCTTAATATAATCCCTCCAGCGTGTCCTGGGTTTCCTCCAAGGTCCCCTCCTAGAGGGACGTGCCTGGAACACCTCACTGGGGAGGCGTCCAGGAGGCATCCTGACCAGATGTCTGAGCCAACAGAACTGGCTTTTCTCAATGTTGAGGAGCAGCGGCTCTACTTTGAGCCCCTCCTGGATGACTGAGCTCCTCCCCCTATCTCTAAGGGAGAGCCCGGCCACCCTGCGCAGGAAACCCATTTCAGCCGCCTGTATACGAGATCTCGTTCTTTCGGTCACGACCCACAGCTCATGACCATAGGTGAGGGTAGGAACGTGGATCGACTGGTAAACCGAGAGCTTCGCCTTCTGGCTCAGCTCCTTCTTCACCACGATAGACCGGCGCAGAATCCGCATTACTACCGATGCTGCATCGATCCGTCTGTCGATCTCATGCTCCATTCTTCGCTCACTCGTGAACAAGACCCCGAGATATTTAAACTTCTCCACTTGAGGCAGGACCTCACTCCCGACCCGGAGAGGGCAATCCACCCTATTATGGCTGGGGACCATGGTCTCAGATTTGGAGGTGCTGATTCTCATCCCAGCCGCTTCACACTCGACTGCAAATCACTCAAGCGAGAGCTGGAGATCATGGCCGAATGAAGACAACAGGACTACGTCATCCGGAAAAAGCAGAGACCCAATCCTGAGGCCACTGAACCGGATCCCTTCAACACCTCGGCTGCACCTAGAAATTCTGCTCAGCAGCCCCCATGATGATGATGATGATTGGCAGAAGTGTTTCCTTGCCTGGACGCAGGTCAGTGGTGCCCACTTCTGGAGCCAGGCCCGGGAATGGGGCATGAGAGAGAGTGTCTGGTGGCCAGGCCTTCGCCCATGGGGCCCGGTCGGGCTTAGCCTGAAAGGGTTACATGGGCCCCACCTCCCATGGGTTCACCCTCTGCGAGAGGAGCTGTGGGGGTCGAGTGCAATGTGAGCTGGGTGGGGGCAAGAGGTGGGGACCCTGGCGGTCCGATCCTCGGCTGCAGAAACTGGCTTGAGGGACCTGGAACGTCACCTCTCTAGCGGGTAATGAGTCTGAGCTTGTGCGCGAGGTTAAGCAGTTCCGGCTAGATATAGTTGGACTCACCTCAATGCATGGCTTGGGCTAACGGCGAGAGGGGCCGAGCGGGTGTGGGCATTGTCATTGGCCCCCGGCTTGGTGCCTTGGGTTTACTTTGGGTTTACCCCAGTGGACGAGAGGGTAGCCCACCTTCGGGTGGGGGGACAGGTCCTGACTGTGGTCTGTGCCTATGCTCCGAACAGCAGTTCAGAGTCCCCAGCCTTTCTGGAGCCCTTGGAGGGAGTGTTAGAGTGTTCCCTGTGGGTGTTTTGTTATTGGACTTCTGTGCTCATTATGGATTGTCCATAAAGAACACCATGTTCCAACATAAGAGTGTTCATCTGTACATCTGGCATCGGGACTCTCTGGGCTGCAGCTCGATGATTGACTTTGTAATCGCATTGGCGAATGCATTGGCGGCCACAAGCCTTGGACACTCTGGTGAAGAGGGGGCGGAGTTGTCAATTGATCACCACCTGGTGGTGAGTTGACTCAGATGGTGGGGGAGGAAGCCGGTCCAATCTGGAAGGCCCAAATCTGTCGTGAGGGTCTGCTGGGAACGTCTGGCAGAGTCCCCTGGCAGACTCACCGGGCAGAGTCCTCTGTCAGAGCAAGTTTCTACTCCCACCTTCAGCAGAGCTTCAACCATGTCTCGAATGAGGCGGGGGACATTGAGTCCGAATGGGCTGTTTTCCGTTCCTCTGTTGTTGATGCGGCCAGCCGGAGCTGTGGCCATAGGTTCGTTGGAGCCTGTCATGGCGGTAATCCCAGAATTTGTTGGTGGGCACCATCAGTGAGGGACACCGTCAAGCTGAAGAAGAGTCCTATTTGGCCTTCTTGGCCTGTAGGACTCTGGAGGCAGCTGATAGGTATCGAAGCAAGATGCAACCTCGGCTGTCACTAAGGCAAAAACTCGGGCATGGGAGGAGTTTGGCGATGCCATGAAGAACGACTTCCTGACGGCTTCAAGGCAATTATCGTCCACCATCCAGCGACTCAGGAGGGGGAAGCAGTGCTCCGTCAATGCTGTGTACAGTGGAGAAGGGGAGCTGCTGACCTCAACTCGGGACATGGTGGGTCGGTAGAGAGAACACTAAGACCCCCTCAATCTTTCCAACATGTCTTCCGATGAGGAAGCAGAGCTGGAAGACTCAGGCGTGGACTCTCTGGGACTGAGGTCACTGAGGTGGTTAAAAAACTCCTTGATGGCAAGGCCCCAGGAGTTATGAGATCCGCCCAGAGTTCCTTAAGGCTCTGGATGCTGTGGGCCTTTCCTGGCAGACACGCCTCTGCAGCATCATGTGGATATCGGGGAGAGTGTGTCTGGACTGGCAGACTGGGGTGGTGGTCCCCCTTTTCAAGAAGGGGGACCGGAGGGTGTGTTCCAATTACAGGGGAATCACACTCCTCAGCCTCCCTGGAAAGGTCTATTCAGGGGTCCTGGAGAGGAGGGTCCATCAGGTGGTTGAAACTCGGACTGAGGAGGAGCAGTGCGGTTTTCATCCTGGTCGCGGAACAGTGGACCAGCTCTATACCCTCTTTGGGTCCTGGAGGGGGCATGGGAGTGTGTCCAGCCAATGTATGTGTGCTTTTTGGACTTGGAGAAGGCGTTCGACCCTGTCCCCCGGGGTCAGAGCTTGGTTTGCATTGCCGGCAGTAAGTCTGATTCGTTCCCAAACAAAACCACGTTCCACCATTACAGTTCTCAGCTGTAGAATATCCTGCCAGTGAACTAGACAGGATGGGACTAAGTGGTTAAGAAAATGAATGAATGGAATTATTTTTATCATGTGAAGCACTTTGTGTTCCCTTTGGCAGGAAATTTTCTTTATAAATCAAGTTTGTTGAGGTTTATTTTAATTTATATGAGTAAACCTGCTGCTGCAGCATATCCCATTTCCCCCATCATACTCATCTTACTGCAGTTAACAATGTAAACTGTAGCTGCAAGCATTGCTTCTTTGAGTTGCTCCTGCTGTGGAACAGCCTGACACTGGATGGTGTGACTTACGCTGGAGGGTTATCTACACATCCAAAATTGTAGCCATCAACTTGTCTGGGCCAAGTCCAGATGTTCTGTCTCCATCATTGAGCTGACAGTCCCGATGGAGGATTCCTACAGGAAGAAGGTTATAAAGAAAATGTGACAGGTGAGGCAGAGAGGTGGGCTGGGAAGGTAAGCGGCAATTTACTGGAGTGGGCTGCAGGGGTTTTGCAGCTGATTCTTCAACAACAGAAATCACCAATCCTGGTCCTCCAGGGCCAGTGTCCAACAGGTTTTCCAAGTGACCCTGCTGGAAAATTCCTACCTTAGACTCAGACAAGGTCTGCACATGTCTGCTAAATACACAATAATATGAATCAGATGTGTTGCAGCTGGGACACTTGGAAAACCTACAGGACACCGGCCCTCGAGGACTAAAATCGGTGATCCCCACTCTACAAGGTTTTTGAGGGAAATGGATGTCAAGAGGCGGTGAAAGTGAATCATGAAATTTACTACTGACACTGACTAAATTATCTGCTACTTTGGCAGAAGAGAACAGTCCAAGTCCAGACAGCTATATGAGCAAATAGTCACTCTGCCACACTCTGCCGGGTGTGATCAGCATGTTGCAGGCCTGCCCTGGCTCAGCGTTTCGGCCGGATTGCATTATGGCAGCAGGGTGTAACACCAACAAAATGTCATAAGTAAACTAAATTTTGTGGATATTTTAACATATATTTGTATTACTTTAGGCATGTAATCATAACGTATTTTATCAGAAGCTGCTCTTCTCTGTGAAGTGGATTTCTTTATTGATTTAATATGCTAACATGTTGTGAATCACAGACAATTTGATAAAGTTTTCTGAGATTACCTGAGGAACAAACACAGCAAACACTGACTGACTCACTGCTGTTTATATGTCCGCCATTCAGCAGATACAGCACTGTAAATCATGTCACTGCAACCCTTTTGCACTTATTTTGGTGTTCAATTTTCTTTTTATTGATTTGTATATACTTCATTTATTTTTATTATTCATTCCATCCATCCATGATTTATTCCATCCATCCATCCATGATCCATTCCATCCATCCATGATTTATTCCATCCATCCATCCATCCATCCATCCATCCATGATCCATTCCATCCATCAATGATTTATTCCATCCATCTATGATTCATTCCATCCATCAATGATTTATTCCATCCATCTATGATTCATTCCATCCATCCATGATTTATTCCATCCATCCATGATTCATTCCATCCATCCATGATTTATTCCATCCATCCATCCATCCATCATCCATCCATCTATGATTCATTCCATCCATCCATGATTTATTCCATCCATCCATCCATCCATCCATCCATCCATCCATCCATCTTCTGAAGCATTTAATCCATCATAGGGGAACTTGGAGTTTTTCCAGACATTCTGGTGAGAAGCAGGACCACCTGGACTGGCTGCCAGTTAATCACATGGCCACACAGAGAGACAAACAATCTGTATTTTGTCGTATTTTTCTTTTATTTTGTGTTATATTTTTGGAGGTTCTGAATTCCTGCTGGGTGTGTGTTGATATTCCACTCACCTGCTGTGCCCTACTCAGCCAAGCTACTTAAGACCGAGTCTGCAGGCCTCTCATCGTCAGACCTGTGACCTTCTTGCAGCGAGACCGTGGTGTAAACCACTACTCCACTGTGCCGCCTTTGTTTGACTATATTAAATTAAAGTGACTTATATATGAATATTTATAATAAGTAACTTATATTGTTAGTTTTTAATTAAACGATTGAATATTGACAGTGAAGTAAATAAAAACTTCATATTTAAAGATTTATAAGCAGCGCATCTTAAACAAAACTTAGGTTCTTAATAAAACTCTTTATTTGACTTACTTTTCTCAGAGTAATTAGTTTTTTTAATTTACTGAACTACTTTAAATGGTATTCAAGTGTTACTTAGCAACAAGAAAGCTAAAAGTAAGTTCTTATTTAAACATGTTTTTATCATTTATTGTGTGAAACACACACATGCAGGTAAGTATTGATCACAATATGTGGAAAAAAATAATTTTGTCATGACAACAAAGTAGATTTATAAAGGTTATTTACGTTGTGAAAGCTGTGGGTTGATGCTGGTCAAAAGACCCAAATGAGAGAAAGAAGAGAAAATAAAACTCTTACATGGTGGTTTGAAGAGAAGATGGAGCTGAATATATTTTTCTTCATGTTTAGTTTTATTTCCACTTTCATCCATTTTGTCAATTTTATTTTCATTTCATTTCTTTATTTAATTCATTTATTTTCTTTAATTACTTTCTTTTTAAACTTATTTTTTACGTTTCCACACTTCTACTTTTCCAAACACACAAATTCTTTCCGATTCACCCAAATTTGTACTTTTTCTCATGTATTTTTCTCTATTATTATGCTAATGAGGGGTATCTGCAGCCCTCGGCCTGAAGTTTGATTGGTCATCTACAAGAGTCACTGTTAACCAATCAGATGTTAATTAAAGCGCACGAAGATCACTGCCTCTAATACAGTGAGGTTAATAAGGATTTTTCAGAATCATTTTAATTAATATGTTAAGATTAATTTCTATCCCAGGACATAGACAGATCAACCTTATCCATACGTTAAAACATCCAAACCATCCAAATCACACACATGATCCCTGAACATCTGCTCACACACTCGCTTCACACTTTTTCCATAAGTTCATGTGATAATAACAAAGTCTATGGAATAAAGTTTTTCTGCTTCATTTAATGATTTTGCTGCGAAGTTTAAATTTAAATAAATTAAAATAAAATCACAGTTTCTGCAGGGCTGAGGGGTCAATATGCACTAAAGATAACTTTCACAGCAACACCGTGTCATCTCACAACCCATTCACCATGGCAACACAGAAAATGTTCCTTCATCCCTAATGGGTTTGAACATGTAGAGTGATTACGAGCAGCTGTTCGCCTGCCTACCGGCCCACCCCTCGCCACTCTGCACAGCTTCCACAGCAAACATCACTTCCCTCTAATTAAGTTTGTTTATAAGAGATATAAAGTTTAGAAGGTGTGTAGGCGTGAGTAACCTTCACAAAGTACAGACAAGAGAAGGAGACATGGGTGTCTTGCTCACTATTGTGTGAAGTATGAACATTAATCTGGAATGAGATGATCTTTAGTTGAAGCATGAGCTATTTCAGCACATACACACCCACCAACACTGCAACGTGTGTCATGGATTCTCTCCAAACACTGCTCTTTACCTACGAAGAAATCATTTAGGATGCTTTCTTTTGTCTTCTTTCTCTCCTTTTGTTGTTTGGAAAGTTAGATTTTTATTTAGGAAATTTTGCAAAAGTTTGTGACAGTAGATGAAAACAAAGGCAGTTAGTGGGAGCAGCTTATATGACGAAGTTGAAAAGTTCTGCCAACCACATCTTCACTGCACCTCTGCAGAAAGAAAAGTTGGTTACCGCATCTTTTACAGAGTTATCCATGAAGGTTGTCTGCGCCACAGCTATCTGATCCAGTAGAGCCTTGGTCAAAGATCGGAACTTCATTTCACTGATTTCCAGAAAGTTTTACGTCGCTTAAAATCTACTAAAATTACTGGACTCATCAGATCTCATGACTTCCTTCCAGCTGCAGAGTCTGTTTACTCTCTTTAGCAAACTGAAGCCTATCTTCACTGATTAGTGGCTCTCGGGACTCCCGACACTCTGCAGTGGACCCTGGGTGGGCGATCCCCAGCTTGGCCAGCGACTGCCCCCCCCCGGCACCTGCGCCTTATGACCACACAGAGCTCTGACTGAGGTCTTCCTCTGATGGATACATGGTCGTCTTTGTGGTGGGCTTGGTGGGCTAAATGCTTTGGGGTGGCAGCTGGTCTTCGGGGTTCTGGGGATTCTCTGGCCTGATCTTTGCTGGTACCATTTGCTCCATCACTAATCAGTATACATGCCTGATGTTTTGCTCCCACATTCACTAACCTGCTGGCCATTATTGTGTCGTCCAGTGGGTTTAATGACCAACAACTCCACTTATGTTCATGTTTTCTTTGTGTTGGGATGTCTTCGTCTCTTAGGTGCTCCTGATGATTGTCAGCTTTGTTTTCTCAGAGATGCTGCAGCTGGTTTTCTGTTTGCTTCCACATGAAGCAGCTGATGTCTGGTGTTCAGACTGAACAGCTGATGCAGTTGCTTTCTATCTGGTGTAGCTCCTTTTTCTTCTCTTTTTTCATTCTGTTTACTTTCTCTTTTCTTCCCACCACCTCTCTTGTCAGATCCAGCATTAATATGTCAAATCAGCCATAGACAAAAGTAAAAATAAAGAATAATATTTGAATTCAGATCCACGAAGCTCCTCTTTGCAAAGCTAATTCATTCAGCACCCAGCTGCCAGACTCATTCTGCTGTCATGATGCTGGAAAAGAGGAATTAAAAAGAAACAAAAAACAAAGTGGGAGGAAGTTTTTCTTCAGGTCTTTTTGTTGGATGCTATTTATTTTACAACAGTAGAATGAGCATTGGAAGTATGAATCATAACATTTCAGAGGTAAATATATGTGAATATCTCCTGGATTTGTGTGATAAAAAGAAGAGCTTTCATGTAAAGTACTAATGAAAGAGCTGCATCTTGTTTTACCTGTTGAACTGGCTGAACTGTGTTGCAGAGGTTAAAACCATTGCTTGTGTTCCTCAGGTACACCTGACAGTAAAGCAATATTTTAAAGTAATGGCAACCAGTCAGTCTGCCAGCACGAAGCAGAAGAGATGACAGAAATAAATAGGGGAATTGGAAAACAATTCCCAGTGGCTGGGATGTGTGAGCAAGAAAGCATTCAAGGTCAGCGGTGGCTTCCGGCCCGATGTGGGTTTCTCCATTAGTCACACTTGCTGTCTATTGTTCACTAATGTTTTTCTGAAAGGAAACAGGTGAGCGGTTGTAGAAAGCGTAAGAGAAATCACTGGAAGCAGAGCCCTGACATGCAGGTTAATTCGGCACCACAAGCACTTTTATTTCCAGCAGAACACTAAACAACATTTCCTTCAGATGTTGTCCAGTGGATTATTACTGATAGTTTTCATACAAACAGAGATATTAGTCACATTATTGACTAGAATGCAACAAGTAATCAGCCTTTTGCAGTACGGTGGAGGTTTCAGCTTAGTGTTGTCTGCCTTTTTATTCCATGAATTCCATTATAACAGTAATGATAATAGTCAACCACTGCTTTGTAATATAATAAAGGTCAATTATGGTTTCATGTTATTGCTACTGGGAAATTCTCAAATGGGCAGTGCTGGTACTGTTTCATCCAAATCACCACAAGGTCCGATAAGAACACAAATAAAGCCAAAGATCTTCACTGTGGGACTGACTCTGAGATCATTACACCAGCGCAGAGAAGCCAAAGCGTGGACGCCATGCTCACCTGCAGGAGGGAAAGACAGAATAATGGACAAAAGTAATGTTATTTACCTTTACAGAAGCCCTAGCTACCCTAAACATAAGCTTTTGATGCAGAGAAAGGATTTACTGTGATTAATGTGTTTGATTTTAGCATCAGGCATCCTGTTATGCTGGATATTCAGTCCAGTCCCAGCATGACCAGTGCCAGAGCTCTGCATTGCCAGCACGCTTTATCTCGACACTTTATCACATATTCTGTTCAGAACTGCTCTGGATGTCATTTCAAGCATCGGCCGAGGTGTTCATGTGATCCGCTTTGGGCTCAGGATCAAGTCTCTGCTGTTTGCAGATGATGTGCTTCTGTTGGTGCTTTCAGGTCGTGATGTCCAGCTCTCGCTGGAGCGATTCACAGCTGTGTGAAGATGAGAATTAACCCCCTCCCCCCCAAGTCCCAGACCGCAGTCCTCAGCTGGAAAAGGCTGGCATGTCCTGCCCCAAGTGGACGAGTTCAGTATCTCAGGGTCCTGTACGAGACAGGTGGATCAGTGCGCCGTCTGCAGGGATGTGGAGAAGAAAGAGCTGAGCTGAAAGGAGAAGCTCTGGATTTACTGGTCTGTCCATGTTCCTATCCTCACCTCTGAACCAGCTTTGGGCAGTGACCGAAATATTAAGATCATGAACACAAGTCACTGAAATGAGTTCCCGCTGCAGGTTGTCTGAACTCTCTCTTAGAGATACGGTGAGAAGATCATGAAGGAGATCAGAGCAGAGTCAGTGCACCTCCAGAGGAACCACATGACATGGATCACCTGGTCAGGGTGCTTCCTGGATACCTGCCTGGTGAGGCTCTGGGTACGACCCACAGAGAGGAGGCTTCGATGTGTGAGTTAAACCAAAGATCAGTTCACCACTGTGAAATCTATTACTGATCTGTCATCTTTTTCTTTTACCATGGATTATTTTCCTGGATCTATTTAAGCCGCATGAATCATTTTAGAAAAGGGAGCGGGTGAATGTGGTGTGTGCGCATTTTAGATTGGTGTGCACAATCTGTGTAACTGACTCACTGACTCAAATGACTCAAAAACTTGATTCACTTTGGTGAGTGACTCATTTAAACTCAATTCTGTGAAAATAATCACTTTTCCAATCTCTAGTTCCTATAGAGGCTGAACTGATCGATTCCAGGTAAAGAAATCTGACATTCAACTGAATTCGAATCATTCTGGTCATTCTCAGATTGAGCTCCATGGAGGGATCCTTAAAGAGCTGAAAGCTGAAATCACACAAAATGATGGAAGTCTTTGGAAAGACAGGGCAGAAATGTAAGAACAAAAACTGTGAAATTCTTCCTCAGTGCAGCCAAGCTTTAGTGTGAGTGGCTCCAGAGAATCAGTGGAGCAGATGAGGATAGCAATCAGTCAATCAAGCTTCGGCCATGCTCTAGAAAATCAATAAGTCACGGGTAAATAGAGAGGTGTGAAGAGGCATGCCTGCTGAGTGTGGCACCCCTCATCCTCCAACTTCATTAAGTAGATGAAAAATATCTCTTTCCTGCCTAAAGAGAGAAACAATAACATATATTTACGTTCATTTAAAATAATTCTTATTAAATCATTAGTTGATGTGTTTTCTCAGCCTGCAGCTGAGGATGGAAACATGACCGTGCAGTTTTACTACGGGAACAAGTAAATTTAGGACATTGGCTCCTTAAAAACAGACTACATAATGTTACGTTACGACTCGTTTGATGGGACAGTGACATATAGATGTGCAGAGTCATGAGGCTGAGAAACTTCCTCTGCTTTCCGGTATGTTGCAGCGTCACACACGGAGCAAGTGGACATGAACACACACCTGGGCAGATTCAGCTAAGAAATGCTGGGAGACTTTATCAGAGGAAGAGAGGAAAAGAGAGGGAAGAAGAGACAGAGCAAGTGAGAAGTCATGATTAGACTGACTTTTACTGGCTGGAAAGATCTCAGAGTACAGGCAGGATGAAGAAGATCCTGTCGGTGGGGGGGGGATCATGGACAGAATCTGTTCTTTTTGGTCGTACTTCTTTAATACTTGCTAGCGTTTAAAAATGATGATGGTCCTGGTGTCCTGTGTCAGAAGAAGAAAAGAAATTTTCAGTTTTCTCGATTATTTCACAGCTGTTTCCTGTATTTCTAAAATACAAGGGAATACCAGTCCTTACATATGTGTATCTTACAATGATTCACATAAAAATTATGTTCAGTTATAGGTTTTCCCAGAAAATATTACATAAAAATTATAATTAATTGTAATTAAGTTGTGTTTTAAAAAAGTAGTTTAAAACCGCGAAATTAATGTTTAATTCCTTTTATTTAAATAATGCATACATATTTTGTTGGGATTTAGGTACGTTTCAGGTGCAGATTCAGGTCACTGAACTACCAACAAAGTGAATTAATATAGTAATGCATATATATAACTGCATTTTCATGATGGACTTTTCAGTTTTTTTCTGAAGTATTATTTAGAACAACAAGTCTTTTATTTAGTTTCTGTTTGAGAACATTCTTGAATTAAAGAAGAGCCTTTCTTTTCTCTGCAGGATTGAAACACTGAATGCAGAGAGACATCTTTTTCTATTGCATATTTACTGTGATGTTTTCTTCTTTGTTTTGTTTTGGGGTTTTTTTTTTAAAATATATATATAATATATTCTTTCATTTCCCATTGAATGACATGGACATATTCCAGGATTCATTGGACTGAAATTGTATGAAAGTAGGAAGCATAAAAAATTATTTCCTCATGTAACTGGAGCTGCAGATGGATGAATGGATGGATGGATGGATGGGTTGATGATGGATGGATGGATGGATGAGTGGATGGATGGATGGATGGATGGGTTGATGATGGATGGATGGATGGATGGATGGGTGGATGGGTTGATGATGGATGGATGGATGGATGGGTGGATGGATGGATGGATGGATGAGTGGATGGATGGATGGATGAATGGATGGATGGGTGGATGGGTTGATGATGGATGGATGGATGGATGGGTGGATGGGTTGATGATGGATGGATGGATGGATGGATGGGTTGATGATGGATGGATGGGTTGATGATGGATGGATGGATGGATGAGTGGATGGATGGATGGATGGATGGGTTGATGATGGATGGATGGATGGATGGGTGGATGGGTTGATGATGGATGGATGGATGGGTGGGTGGATGGATGGATGGATGGATGAGTGGATGGATGGATGGATGAATGGATGGATGGGTGGATGGGTTGATGATGGATGGATGGATGGATGGGTGGATGGGTTGATGATGGATGGATGGATGGATGGATGGGTTGATGATGGATGGATGGATGGATGGGTGGATGGGTTGATGATGGATGGATGGATGGGTTGATGATGGATGGATGGATGGATGGGTGGATGGGTGGATGGGTTGATGATGGATGGATGGATGGATGGGTGGATGGGTTGATGATGGATGGATGGATGGATGGGTGGATGGGTTGATGATGGATGGATGGATGGATGGATGGGTTGATGATGGATGGATGGATGGATGGGTGGATGGATGGATGGGTGGATGGATGGATGGATGGATGATGGACAGCTACAGAGTTAGATATTTTGCATCTACACTGGATTTTGAATTGAAGCTTATTTAGTCATGAGCACATCCACATGTATTTAACTGATGTCAGGCTGGAGTGTTTGCTGTCTTTGGGGTGACATCACACTTTACACAGCAGAATGAATAAATATTGGCTGCTAAATATGAAATAATAAATGAAACCGGAACATTTAAATAGAACAACGATGATATATACTGTAATAGCCACACTGCTCTTCCACACCTATTGGAAATCAATAAGTAAATGCATCCACATGTTGATCTGGTGCTGTTTCGACATTAGCACGCTTTATTAGATGTGACAAAAGTAGAAATGAAATATCCACTGACACGGTTTTAACAAACAACAGGCAGTAGTTTAGATTGCTGGAGGTTTACATGCGCATGTCTGCCTCAGTACTGATTCGGACATTTCTGCACATCATTTGATCAGGTTATCCATATATTGGCATATTGTATGGATGGTGCAGTTGTTGCTCAATCAATGGGAAACCTAGCGGAAGGGATTATTGATCTGGAGTTACTGTTGTGATGTAAGCAGACAAATATATCAAGTGTGACCTTATGTAATTAGGGCCAAGCTATGAAATATTACTTAATAAGCACAGGAACTGGAAGCACTCGTCCTAATGTTCTGTGACAAGGCCAACATACAAAATAATAGAAAGGTGTAAAAAAAAAAAAAAAAAAAAAAAGAAACAGTAGAAGCTGTTGTCGTTACTTCTAATGAGTCCTGTTCAAACTGTTTCCTGAAACACTTCTGATGCAGGAGGAAATTAGTCCATTTATAATGAAGAAACATACTGGTATCTGTTCAGAAAGATCAATATCAATAGCTTCAAACAGCAGCTGTTGCACAGTCAGGGGTGAATCTTTGTAAGAACACAGAGGAAGCTTGCAAACACAGGACAATTCCCCTCCAGTCTGTGGCTGTCAGACTCACAGTCAAGCTAATTCACTAAACACACAGCAATTTAGATCAATAATTGTAAGAATACTAACAAAATTATATAAAGACACAGCATTAACGAAGCGGGTTGCTTGTACCCATTATGTTTACAGGAACCAAGATGTCACTTTCCTCCATGTTGAACCCATAATGTCATATATTGTCACGGCAACCAGGATGAGCTTAATGTATTTTCTCTCACTGCTTGGCTGAGAAACGAACAATTTGACTCAGTTTTCTACGAAGAATCTGGTCTCTTAACGCTGTATGAAACAATGTTTGTGAAAAGCAGAGATGTATGATGAATGCCAGGATGAAGCCAATGGGAAACCTAGCTGTTGATGTGTCTCAAGTCTAAAGATTTGAAAGATCTGAGAATTGCAGAGAGACAGTACGTGCTTAAAGACAGTAATTCTTGGAGCTATACTAGGTAATGTTGCTCAGAGATGTGTTCCTCTGGGTGAAGTGGTTCCTCGTCCTGATAGTAGTCTATACATTCTCTAATCATGAACAATAAGAAATATAGTTAGACCCCTTAGTTTACTGTAAATCTGTAAAAACTCTGACCAATCCAAACGTTCCGACCCAAATGGAGTTGTTCATTTCTTATATTTGGTAAGCTTTATCTCCCGGCTCCCCTCCTCCCCCTCCAGCAGCGCATACCTGATAGCCATACCCTGCATATAAACAGCGTGTTAGGATGAAAATACAAAGTAGTGAAGAAGAAACTCGGAAAGCAAACATGACTGAGAAAATGCAGGAAGGATTTCCCGACCCGGCTCGGTTTATTTGCCTCATCCTGCTGAACAGCCGAGAAAGAGAAAATCGTTGTATCACGCAAGGAGCAAAACCAGAGGGGGAGGAGCCAAGACAGGGCGCCACTTTCACATCATGCTAGCTCCCCAACATTACCTACCCCAGCTTTAACCATGGGACCATGCTTGGACCTCGAGCGCCACCCAGAGTGCCGCGTGGAGCTTTCCGTTTTACTCCTGTAGGCCAGGAAGGCTTTGGTTTTATTTATGCTTGACTCTGCAGATGGATGGACTGTTCCGTTTATCTCCTAATTCAGTCTCTTGGGGCCCCAATAACAATTTCACAGGGGCCCCTCCATCCAGCATTTTCTGCACTTCTATTATGATGTTGTATATTTATAACAATTAGATTAACTTGTTCTGCTTTCACTTCCTCTGCCGACTTCTACATTTTTTACCATTGTAATGGTAAAACTTAGGGGGAATATTAGGGGCAACAAATCACTTGTTCATTTTTGGCTTTTCCTGAAAATCCTGTCTGGGTGCTGAGCAGCTGGATGCTTTGACGCTTGTGGTACTGATGTGGGATGTGGGGATAGTTAATCGTTCAGCAGAGGCTGTGTGGGAGGTGTGGGAGGCACCTAATTCTTGCAGGAGGTCACAGAGGTAAATGACCGTGTTGGAGATGATGTTAAACGTTGCACCGAGGTTGATGAGGTTAAGAAAAGTGAGCCGTCTGGAGTCAGCTATTATCTAGTCAGTTATTTAGCGTCAGTCAATGAACAGGAAATCATGATTAAGGGATTCTCAAGTTTTCCATGATTCCTTCATGACTTTCACAGCACTACTGTAATAATTTAACTAAATGTTGCAGATATAAGAAGTAAAACACAAGGACTTTGTCATGATATGATATTTTGTGTTTCTCCTTAGTTCTAGTTTCCTGTTTGGATTTGTAGTTCACCTTGTTTACTTCTCTCTGTTCATTAGTTCACCTGGGTTGATTTTCTGATTAGTTTCCCGTGTCTAGTTTCTTCTTCTGTGTATTTATACCCCTTGGTTGGCGTTGTCAGTTGCTGGTTCATTTAGTTAGTTCTGTTCTCATTTTGTTTATGGATTAAAATTACGTCTACTTCCTGCATCCTGGCTTCCTGTGTCCTGCGTTTGGGTCCTCATCGTGACAGACGTGTTTTAAAATGTTCTTAAAATACTCTGTTCGGGAGCCACAAAGCAAAGATTGCCCCTGCAATGCACGCTTTTTATGTCAGAAGTCGCACATCAAACCTCAGCTTTTCTTGCTTTTTATACTTTATATTTTTCTCCATGGGACCTCTTTCTGCCGTTTTATACAATGGAATCTTACATTCAGCCATTTCTATGTCAGGACCTGTTGTTCTGTGAAATTTTTAACACATTTCTCTAATTACCCAAATTGAGTGGAAATCACATGGTGCTACATTTGCTGTGAGAAAAAAAAAATGATGCAGCTGTTTTTGTTTGCTTCTTTATTTTCTGGAAAATCTCTCTGCTTGAACATCTGCTCATTTGTTAACTTGTACAACATCCAACACTGTACTTCCCCCGCTGCATGTTTTTTCTCTGTCGTGAGAAGACAAACAAATGAAAACTGAGTGAAAGTGACAGGTATTTAACACGTCCTTGATTCCTTTCTGTCAGTTTTAATAATCTGTGCATCATAGTGTACATCTTCATTTCATGAGCTGTTTCTGGAAAGTAAAATAAAACTATTACCAACTTTGTGTTTATGAATCCAGTCCACAGCATGGCACAATGTGTCACTGAAGTGGAAAACACTGAGTCTCTATAAGGATCCTAATGTACATAATTACAATATATTTGCATAATGAAACAAAAGTCTATTAGTTGTCAAAAGAACATATGAAAATGTGTAAAGTTGTTGACTGAGAGGAAAATTGGAGGAAATTAATGCAAAAGAAGTAAAAGCTGAACTGAAACTGAACTGAACCTGGTGCTCTCAGGAGGCCTGTACCACGAAGCTGGATTTGCTCTTATTGGGGTAACTTTGAGATTAACCCTGCGTTCACAGCAGCTTCTCCTAAAACCTAAATTTGAATGAATCGGGAACAGAGGAATTTCTCCGACTGGGCTCTAACAAAGTAATCAGAGTACTGTACTACTGTCCATTCATATTTTCTGATGAATTAATTTATTAACACATTAACATAGTCAGTTATGTTCTGCCATCATTCTTACCTGGCTGTTGCCATGGCAACAGTATGGCATTTGGCCTGGATGATGTGTTTAGGTCACATATGTCTGATGGTCAGTTCCTCCATGGTGATGCAGCGGCTCTCCAGGGTTTCTACACGTACACGATTGGTCAGACGCTGCAAGCTCCGCCCATTTCATGTGAGCACGCTCCGATGTTGACGGGAAACCACTGGGTTGAATTACCAGCTTCATAGTCCCACTAGTCTTAGTCAATCAGCCGAACTCTGAAGAGAAACTGGTTTGCATGACAAATACTGGACTTCCAGACTGGAGGAAAACTTTGCCCAGATGGTTGTTAGTTGTTCTATTTTTATTACATTTCTTTAATTCTTTTAGTTTTTTACTTGTGTTTTTAAATATTTGTTTCGTGTCTGTAGGAAATTTCATCTGAACCAAGTTCACAGGAACATTTCCAGGCTGAAGTTTTGTGCTGGTTGGTTTTCTTCAGTAAAATCTTAGTGCAACCTGTAGAGTAAAGGCCACTGCGGTCACTTGTGCAGCAGTTCATCACAAGACCAGAGATAATAGAGTAAACTCATTAAATATAATCAGCTCATCGTCTTATGAAAAGAACAACATGACTGTCCTGATAAAACACCACGAGGCCTCACCAACATCATCCCTGCATTTCATGTTGATAAGCACAGCAAGCAAAATAAAACCAGTATGCATGTTTCAGATGTTGGTGTAAAATCTTCAAACACGGGAAT
This sequence comes from Telmatherina bonti, assembly GCF_933228915.1. Taxonomy (NCBI): domain Eukaryota; kingdom Metazoa; phylum Chordata; class Actinopteri; order Atheriniformes; family Telmatherinidae; genus Telmatherina; species Telmatherina bonti. Next base: position 31,915,495 of record NC_136618.1, read on the forward strand.
TTAACATGTTCTAGTGAAGATTAGTGCGTCTGAGTAATATACTTATATGTGCCAGTAAAATAACGAAGAGAAGTGATATTTGGATTAATCAGAAAATAGACGCCATACTGTTGTGAACATATTGCATTTGATTAAAGCTGCTGGCAAACTGAGTCATCGTCACATGGCAGAGAGGAAACTTTATTATTTCTCTTTGTCCTCTAACAGAACATGTGACAGATTCCCAGCAAAGCATCAGAGCTGCAGCGTTGTGATCAGACAAAGAAGAGAGAGACATTAAAAGACAGAAGGAAGCAGCTGACACGCATGATGAGGCATCCACACACACACACACACACACACACACATTAAATCTTGTATAGTCAATGAAAAGGCACAGGCTGAAGCTTAATATTTATATTTAAGTCTGTCCTTTTAAATAAATTAGGTTTGCCAATTAACATGTTTAAATATTACAAAAATAAAATACAATTTAAAAAAACAAACAAACAGAAAACAAGTAATCAACAGTCAAATGGAAGAATATTGAAGCAACTCATAGGATGAATGATTCACCAATAAATGTTGTAGCCCTTAAAAGTCACCGGACGAACCCAAAAATGTACCACAAGTTATTAAAGTTATATCAGTCATTCCATAATAGAATCCAACATCATACAAGTTACATGTTTGGGATGATCTGTTTATTGTTATTATATCTGCATAGATGTAGATATTTGGATACTAAGTTTTTTTAAACTGGCAATATCACTTCTACCTCCGTCTTGCTTGATTTAGAGTCAATAAAAGAGTTCTTTCACTGATGGCATACTTGGACTTTATTTTTGGACTTGACTTGACATGACTTTATGAGGCACTTGTTGCCATCCATTTCACCATTGCCATTTATCACAATAGCCACTTTAGCCACCTTAGCCACCGTCGAACTAAAAAGCAAAAATAAAATACAATAAAGTACAAGTAATGCATAAAAATAAAGACAGACATAAACAAAAACGTACCTCGCTGATTGACCACACTTTGAGGCAGAAATGAGACGTTTTATATCTTTAAACTTATACTTTTAGCTGACCTCTCAGCGGCCACGCTTTACTTGCGCTGAGGGCGTGCATCATTATTAGCGCACCTATGGAACTCACCTAGCGAACAAAGGTTCCTACCAGGAAAATTCTCAAAAATATAAAATATTACCCTTAGCATAATAAATACTAAATTAGAGAAAAACTAAAAATATACAAACCAAAATAGCAGCAGTAAAACTCCCACCAAATCACAATCAATTGTGATTTCTCTTAATGTATGACAACATTATAACATATTTACATGTTTACCATTACTCCGCTTCTAGCAATAACACAGTTTTATGTACCAGCCTATCAAGACACACTGGTTTGACAGTCTGTTTCCCATTTTTATCCAAAGTTGAATCACTGAGCAACAGCTTGACTTTTCTGATTCTTCCATCCGCGCTTGGATAAACCTCTGTTACTCTTGCTAGTTTCCACTTGTTCCTCGGTGAATTGTCCTCTTGAAGAATAACAATGTCATTCACTTTAGTGTTCCTTTTATCCTTTTGCCATATTTGTCTCTGCTGAAGATTAAGAAGATATTCCTTCTTCCACCTTGTCCAGAATTCGTTAGCCAAAAACTGAACTTGGCGCCATCTCTTTCTTAGATAGAGGTCCTGACTCACAAACTGGCCAGGAGGGGGCAGAATGATACTAGACTTCATCATGAGAATATGATTTGGTGTAAGAGGTTCGAGACTTGGATCATTTAGATTTTCCACTGTTAATGGTCTGCTTTTCACAATAGCCATAACCTCATACAGAAATGTCCTGAGGGAGGCACTATCAAGTCTCTTGGAGGTCTGATCTAGAATAGCTGTTAACACACTTCTAATAGTCCTTATTTGCCTCTCCCAAACACCTCCCATATGGCTTGAAGATGGGGTGTTCAGAACAAATTCACATCCGTATTGTTTTAACTGTTCTTTGTCACAGTCCTTAAGTGCATTTAAAAACTCACCCTTGGCACCAACAAAATTAGTACCTTGGTCACACCTGAGTTGTCTTACATGTCCACGAATAGAAATAAAACAACGTAATGCATTAATAAAGGCATCACTAGTAAGATCATCTAACATTTCAATATGTATTGCCCTTTAACACATACAAGTAAAAAGAAGACCATACCTTTTCACTTCTTTTCTGCCATCTTTTACATAAAAAGGTCCGAAACAGTCAATACCACAATAGGAGAATGGGGGTGTTGTTTCCATTCTATCTTCTGGTAAGTCTGACATCCGTTGATCTTGAGTATTTCTCCTGTACTTTCTGCAGGTAGTGCATTTGTAGATGTGTGATGCAACTGCACTGCTGCATCCTGTGATCCATATTCCATTGGAGCGGAGTTCGTTGACCGTTATTCCTCTTCCTTGATGTTGCACTTTCTCGTGGAAGTGTTTAATGAGTAAAGATGACACATAGCTCGACTTGGGGATAATGGCAGGATGTTTGATGTGTGGGTGCAGACTAGATCTTTTTAAACGTCCTCCCACCCTAAGTATTCCCGGCTCATCAACAAACGGACTTAGGTTGTACAGCTTGTGTGTCTTATCCTTGAGTTGAATGTCTTTTCCAGTAGTTAAGTCTTTGATTTCCTTGCTGAATATGTTCTCTTGTGCAAGTTTTATTATAAATAGTTCTGCATCTTGTCTGTCTTGAAGACTTGTGTTTTCACCCTTTGTTTGTGAGACTCCTTTAAAATCTTTCACAAATTTTCTTAGACGAGCAATGGCTTTAACAGCTCTTCTCCAGTCTGAGAATTTAGTGAGACAACCTAGTATTGTTCTCATTTCTTGTTGTACTTTGGTGTTGAGCACATTTACTGTTTTTAGCTCTGGATCATTAGGCTTGACTTCAGTGTCCTTGTCATTTTCAATGTGTAGCTCACTTTGCCACAAAAAATCTGGACCTTTAAACCAATTAGAGTTGAGTAGCTGTTGTACACTTAGCCCTCTTGACGCATGGTCTGCAGGATTACTTTCAGATGGCACATAATGCCACTGTTGTGGGTCTGTGAGTGACCTTATTCTTTGAATCCTGTTTGCCACAAACACGTGAAATCTCTTTGCATCGTTATTCACATATCCTAATACAACTTTGGAATCTGTCCAAAAATATTCTTGCAGATCACTTATTTCCAGCTCATTTCTTAGCATTACACTTGTTCTTGCTGCGACTACTGCAGCCGTTAACTCAAGTCTAGGGACAGTAGTGACTTTGGTTGGGGCTACGTGTGCCTTTCCCATGACTAGGGCACAATGGACTTCTCCTTTGGAAGTGACTGTTCTTAAGTAACTACATTGTCCATAACCTGTGACACTAGCGTCCGAAAAAATGGTGTACTTCACAATGCTTAATGTCTGTGTTTGCAGGTAAGATGCACCTTTGAATTCTCACCTCAGACAAGTTTTGAAGGTCTAGGAGCCAGGATTCCCACTGTGTACGGAGCTGATCGGAGAGTGGTTCATCCCATCCTACTTTCTCTTGACATAGCTGTTGCAGGATTTGTTTCCCTCTTAGGATGAACGGTGCCACAAATCCTAGTGGGTCGTAGACTGATGCTACTGTACATAGGATTCCCCTTCTTGTTATTGGGTGCTCTTTTACTGTTACTCTGAACTGAAACTCGTCCGAAGAAATGCACCACTGTACACCGAGTGCTCTTTCCATCAGTGGTTCACCAAGTGCCAGATCTAAATCCTTAACACTTTCAGCACACTCTTCTCTTGGGACTTGATGACATTTTCACTGTTTGATATGAACTTATGTAGCCTTAGTTTACCTGTGCTACACAGCTCTCTTGCTTCTTTGACTAGTTTTATTGCTTCTGCTTCTGACATAACACTAACAAGTCCATCATCTACATAGAAGTTCTTCTGAATAAACTTGATTGTACTTGGAGAGAACTTGTCTTTACTTTCTGTGGCAAGATGTTTTAAACCAAAGTTGGCACAGCCAGGTGAAGAGGCAGCGCCGAAGAGATGAACCTTCATGCGGAACACAGATGGCGGAGCACTTAGATCACCATGCTCCCACCATAGGAAACGTAAGAAGTCCTGGTCTTGAGATGTTACATGGAACTGGTGAAACATACGTTCCACGTCACACATTACTGCGACTGAGCCCTTCCTGAACCTACAGAGTACTCCCACCAAAGTGTTTGTTAGGTCAGGCCCTGTAAGCAGGTGTTCGTTCAGTGAAGTGTCTTGATATTGTGCAGAAGCGTCAAAGACTACACGTATTTTGCCAGGCTTTTGAGGGTGGTACACCCCATGGTGGGGAATATACCAGGCAGGTGAATTACAGAGTTCTTTCTCTGGTACTTTCTCTGCATCTCCACGTCAAATAATGCCTTCCATGAATTTTACATCGTCTGTGTAGTACTTTTGGTCTTTTTTGAATCTGCGTTCGAGACTGCTTAAACGTTGCATTGCACTTGACATGTTATTGGGAAGATTTGGTCTTTCACCTTTGAAAGGCAGAGGCATTTCATAATGTCCATCCTGCTTCTGTTTGATTCCTTCTTGCAGCTTTGTTAAGAAGAGGAGATCTTCCTGTGAAATGCTGATCTCTTCCACTGCTCTTTCTGTAAAGTCTGATTCAAGTGCTTTGATTACATCTGGAAATGTCACTTTTTTATCTGTGTCTTACAAATGTAATGAACTTCTTTCTTTAACCCTTTGTCTGACTCAATCGCTGGTATTACTTGTCTTGCAATGATGCGGTGACTTACTCCAATCACATCACTGCCTGTATCACACGAATCACAATAACTTATTATGCTCCAGCCCAAATCTGTCTTCTGAGCATATGGTTGGTTTTCTTCACCACATATGACTTCTCTTGGCATTAAAGCTTGTGGGCAGTTGTACCCTAACAGGAGCCCTATTTCACAGTCCAATAGTGGAGCGATATGTTCAGTGAGATGCTTCAAATGTGGCCAGGCCCTGGCCGTATCTGGAGTAGGAATGTGACTGCGATTAGCAGGTATAAAGTCACGAGTGTAAACAACTGGCACTGTAACTTTCTTCTTGGAAAACACTCCTCTTACTTGTAGAGCTTCAAGCTTAGTGCATGGTACAGTTGTTTTCTTGGATGACATAGTAGACAGTTTAAGCTTCACTTGAGTTTTGGTTGTGTCCAAGTTGTTTGATACTTCGTTGAGAATGAATGATGAATCACTCTGGGTGTCTAGAAGAGCGTAGACAAGTACTTCTTTGCTTGGTTCACTTTGTGTGGATACATAAACAGGTACTATAGCAGATGTCTGTGTATTACTGCTTTCGTGTGTCACTCTATTGGATGTACTCTCATTGACAAGGTCTTGTGGCTGTATTACCTGTTGCTTGGTTTCTCTCTGTTCACTTACTTGTTGTTCACTTGTTTGTTTTTTAGGTTGTTCTTTCTTTGGCTCTTGTCTTTGTCTTTCTTCATGCAGGCATGTAGGATGGTGTTTTGAGCATGTGTTGCATATCATCCGGTAGCTGCAGTTCTTGGAGAGATGGCCACTATTCAAACAGCCAAAACATAGTCTTTCACTTTGAATGAACTTGACTCTTTCAGTGACTGGCTTCTCTGTGAACTTGCGACACTTGTGTCAACTGTGTCCTGTCTTCTTACAAAACACACAAGAACTTGTATGTCCTTCAGTAGAGTTAGTTGTGAATGTTTTCGCCGAATCTTGTTTTTTATGAAAAGGTGTGAGTTGAGGTTTTGCCTTGGATTTGTCACTGTCACTTTGTCTTATAGCTTGGTATGATGTAATGGGATTACATGCAATGCTTGCCTCCATTGACAGGAACGTTACAAAATAACTAAAACGTGGAAACTGTTTGTGCTCCAGCTGGTATTCTGTGGCTTTTCGGTTCCATCTGTTACTTAACCAGTCTGGGAGTTTAGCAGCAAGTCTTTGGTTTTCAATACCATCATTGAGGACATTCAGATTCTCATTGTTAGCCATTGCAGATTGACAGCTTAATAAAAAGTCCACAAACTTTATTAACTCTGCACTGTTCTTTCCTGTAATTTTTGGCCAGGAGTGTAACTTGTCTCTAAAGGCCTTAGCAATCAAACTGCTCACCATAACGTTCATGGAGCATTTTCCATGCTGCTTCATAAGAATCTTCAGAGCCAATAAGAAAGTAACCATCTAAGGCTTCCTTAACTGAGCCACCTACATACTTCTGTAGAAAAAATATCTTTTCTGCTGTGGGAATGTTCTTTCTCTCTATCAGTCTCAAAAGACGCTTTCCAATGCTTAAACTTAAGTGGATCTCCACTAAATACTGAAGGTTCTGGTATAGGTAGCCTATTGGCTGACATAGCTTCTGCTAAAACTCTTACAAGCTCACCTGTGCTCTCGTGAGTGATGCTTGCCTCTCTTGGTATCTGTGAAGGCTGAGAAACATTATTCTTAAGCTCTGTTACCTGTACATTTGCAGGGTTTATGTTGACATTTTCTTGTTTTACTGAAAAGTAGTAACCATCATAAACTTGTAGTTTTGCCTTTGCTGCATTGAGTCTTTTCAGATTTTCCAGTCTTTCAATTTCTCTTTTCAACTCTTCAACTGATTTTCTCCTTGCAGCACTTTCCTCTTGTTGTCTCCTTATCACAGTTGCTTTCTCTTGTTCTCTTTGTAACTTACGCTCAGTTTCCTCCTTCTCCTCTTGGAGGCGTTGTGACATTGCAGCAGCTTCTTGTTCTGCAGTTATACGTTTGTCTTCGTCTTCGAGCATTTGTACCTTTTCTCTTTTCTGAGAGCACACGATGCCTTTCACTTTTTCGCTGCTCTACTTGCACTGTTTCTTCTAAAGAGGTTTGTTCTACTTGCTCTACCTCTGCAGCTTGTTCTGCATTGGTTACTTCAGTTTGTGTTTCACGTGTGTCTGACATTTTGCTTTTCTTAAAACTTGTTACTTGATGAAAAATATTTTCTTAACTTGACTTGTGAATTTGGTTGCATTAATTCCCTTCTTGTTACCTTGTTTTGCTGTTGTTGTCTGGCTTCACACAGTTCCTTATTGTTTTTCCCTCCTTGTGTCACCTTTCCAAACATAAACTTTAATGTCTGGCTTCTGGACGTCTTGTGAGGAAGCAACAGATGAACGTGTGTCCATTAAACATGCAGCAGCTTGGTCCTTGATGTAATGACGCGATGTCACCACCAGGAGGCCGGGAATCATGCAGGTCCGAGTTCGACTATCACTTCTACCTCCGTCTTGCTTGATTTAGAGTCAATAAAAGAGTTCTTTCACTGATGGCATACTTGGACTTTATTTTTGGACTTGACTTGACATGACTTTATGAGGCACTTGTTGCCATCCATTTCACCATTGCCATTTATCAAAATAGCCACTTTAGCCACCTTAGCCACCGTCGAACTAAAAGGCACAAATAAAATACAATAAAGTACAAGTAATGCATAAAAATAAAGACAGACATAAACAAAAACGTACCTCGCTGATTGACCACACTTTGAGGCAGAAATGAGACGTTTTATATCTTTAAACTTATACTTTTAGCTGACCTCTCAGCGGCCACGCTTTACTTGTGCTGAGGGCGTGCATCATTATTAGCGCACCTATGGAACTCACCTAGCGAACAAAGGTTCCTACCAGGAAAATTCTCAAAAATATAAAATATTACCCTTAGCATAATAAATACTAAATTAGAGAAAAACTAAAAATATACAAACCAAAATAGCAGCAGTAAAAGGCAATATGTGTGGTTTAGATCAGATTGTGTTCTCTCAGTATCCTTACAGTGTTGTTTGTAAGCAAGATCAATTGCTGGGTCTTTTGTCTTAGTTCAAATTGAATTCGCAGCTGTTTAACTAGGCAATTCATTGCTCACCTTTCACAAGGCAAATATCACATCTAAAAAGCTCCATCCCTCCATCTGACAGAAAAGCTCTGCAAGAAATCAGGATATTCTGTAGAATCCACTTAGTGGGAAAACAGAGGAACAATATGCAACCTAAGTTCCAAAACCTTTACATATCTGTATAACATGTAATACTCTCTGTGTAACATGTAAACATCTCTGGGTAACATGTAAATGTCTGTGTGTAACATGTAATGCTCTCTCTGTAACATGTAAACATCTCTTTGTAACATGTAAACATCTCTGTGTAACATGTAAACATCTCTGTGTAACATGTAATGCTCTCGCTGTAACATGTAAACATCTCTGTGTAACATGTAAACATCTCTACGTAACATGTAAACATCTCTGTGTAACATGTAAACATCTCTGTGTAACATGTAATGCTCTCTCTGTAACATGTAAACATCTCTACATAACATGTAAACATGTCTGTGTAACATGTAAACATCTCTACCTAACATGTAAACATCTCTGTGTAACATGCAAACATCTCTACGTAACATGTAAACATCTCTGTGTAACATGTAAACGTCTATGTGTAACATGTAAACATCTCTGCATAACATGTAATACTCTCTCTGTAACATGTAAACATCTCTACAACATATAAATGTCACTGTATAACTAGCAAATCAGGTTCATTAGCAGCAGGTCAGTAACAACACTAGTTTAACTGGCAGCAGATTGGTTTATGAAAACAGAAATAAAAGTGGGAACTGGGAATACGAGGGACAGCAAAATGGACAAGATGACAGCTAAACAACAGAAGCCAGTATGTATGATTACTTAGAGGACTAATGTCGAGATGAGGAGCAGGTGGTCTAACTAACACACCATGTACAATGAAGGAATTAAGGAACAGCCTCTTCACAATAAAACAGGAAATAAAACAAACAATCTGTTGGGCCTTGAAGGATGTGACATTTTTCCTCAGGTGCATCCTGACTGATTAGTTGCAGCTGTTCCTCGTTCCAGCCTGGCTGATAAAACTGAGGACTGCTCTCCAGCCATTGCCAGTTCGTCTGCTTGACAGCGGTATTGTATGGCCAACCAGCGTTTGGTGTTGGTAGACTGAATAAGAGTCTAAAGAATCCTCCCTATCTTGTTTTCCAGTTTTCAGCCCTTCCTGCCTTCCAGTCTTCAGCCTGCCCCCCTGCCTTCCAGTCTTCAGCCTGCTCAACCTGCCCCCCTGCCTTCCAGTCTTCAGCCTGCTCAGCCTGCCCCCCTGCCTTCCAGTCTTCAGCCTGCTCAGCCTGCCCCCCTGCCTTCCAGTCTTCAGCCTGCTCAGCCTGCCCCCCTGCCTTCCAGTCTTCAGCCTGCTCAGCCTGCCCCCCTGCCTTCCAGTCTTCAGCCTGCTCAGCCTGCCCCCCTGCCTTCCAGTCTTCAGCCTGCTCAGCCTGCCCCCTGCCTTCCAGTCTTCAGCCTATCCAGCCTGCCCCCTGCCTTCCAGTTTTCAGCCAGTCCTTCACTGCCCCAACCAGTGACCAAAATAAAGGAATCGGGTTGAGAAGCATCTGTGTGCCTGACTTCTTGGAGTCTCTTTCCTACACTATTCCTTAACAGAACGAACTGGCCAAGAGGTTAAAATGGAGCCTTCGGAGACTCAACCCGGGGGACGTTCAGAGCCCCTTCAGCAGGCTCTGGCAAGTCAGGGACAGTTGTTGGGCCAGCATGACCAATTACTACGCTCTCTAATGGAATCCAACCAGTGTCTCACACAGAGTGTTGCATATTTGACTGACCACATCTCCAAACTGTCTGTGAACCTAACCTCTGCCTCTGTTTCTGCAGCTGCTTCCCCTCCAGTTCCTCAGCTGACCTCGCGGTCTACACCACAGGAGTCCTACATGCCAGATCCTGCACCTTATTCTGGTGATTTAGATAAGTGCAGAGGGTTTCTGCTTCAATGCAATATGGTTTTCCAGCAGCGACCACTGACATTTACCTCTGACCAGTCAAGGATTCTGTATATCATGGGTCTTTTACAAGGACGAGCTCTAGCTTGGGCTGAGGCTTTTGATGCTAGCCATACTGTCTCTCGCCTCTCACTAGATGAATTTCTCTCAGAGATAAGAAATGTGTTTGATCATCCAGACAGGAGCGGAGAGGCAGCAAGGCGACTGCTCCATCTGCGACAGGGATCACGGAGTGTGGCAGAATTTTCGGTGGAATTCCAGACACTGCCTATTGACTCTGAATGGAACGAGCCTGCCTTACAGGGAGTATTTCTGAATGCACTGTCCGAAAATCTCCAAGATGAGCTTGCACTTCGTGATTTGCCAGCCGATCTAAACCAAGTCATTTCTGTGGCTATTAAATTGGTTAATCGTCTTCGGGAGAGAAGACGTAACAGAGCAACCCACCCCCCTCAAAGAGACCCAGCCTTCCACCTCGCTGGTCATTCAAGAGCCCCTCTCCTGACCCAGGAGAGGGCAATACCATCAGTTACTGAGGAGCCCATGCAGGTGGGTCATACTCACCTTTCATCAGAGGAGAGAGAGAGATGATTTCGGGCGGGTGAGTGTCTGTACTGTGGACGACCAGGTTACCAGCCCCAATCGGCTTGTGTCGCCAAAAGGGAGAGCTCGTCAGTAAGAGTGGGGGTACTGACGAGCAGGCTTCCATCTGATCATGAACCTCCACTGCGTGTTTCGCTCCCTGCCACTCTGTCTAATCACCTGGTTTCTCTTTCTGTCTCTGCTCTGGTTGATTCCGGTGCTGAGGCTAATTTTATCGACCAAACCTTCGCAATTGAGTCAGGCCTCCCTATTACCCCTCTGGAACAAACTCAAATTGTCAAGGCACTGGATGGAAAGGTTATCAGTGAAGTCACGCATATCACTGCTCCCCTTTCTTTGTTGATTTCAGGAAACCATCAAGAGGAGATTGTGTTGTTTGTCCTGCCTTCTCCAAGTTCGTCTCTAGTGTTGGGTTTTCCATGGCTCAAGACCCACAATCCCCACATAGACTGGGAGACAGGCAGGATTAAGGCTTGGAGCCAACTCTGTTATTCTTCCTGTCTGCATGCTGCCAACCCAGGAACTTGTGCCCCTAAACCACCTGAAGCTCCTGATATATCCCGAGTCCCTGATGTCTATCATGATCTCAGTGAAGTATTCAGTAAGGAGAGAGCGTTGTCATTACCTCCACACCGGCCGTATGATATTGCTATGGAGCTGTTGCCTGGTGCCCCCTTGCCCACTAGCAGGCTCTACAATCTGTCTCGTCCAGAGCGAGCTGCTATGGAGACTTACATCCAAGATTCCTTGGCTGCCGGTATAATCCGCCCATCATCCTCTCCTTTGGGAGCAGGTTTCTTTTTCGTCAAAAAGAAAGACGGATCCCTACGCCCCTGTATTGACTACAGAGGTCTCAATGCCATCACAGTAAAGAACAAGTACCCTCTTCCATTGCTCAGTTCAGCATTTGAAATCCTAGATGGAGCTCAGAAATTCACGAAATTGGACCTTAGGAATGCATATCATCTTGTCCGCATTCGTGATGGAGATGAGTGGAAAACAGCATTCAACACACCTTTGGGGCACTTTGAGTATCTGGTTATGCCCTTTGGGTTAACCAATGCACCAGCTGTTTTTCTGGGTCTAGTGAATGACATCTTGAGGGACTTCCTGAATCGTTTTGTGTCTGAGCATGAAATCCATGTTCGCAAGGTTCTACAACGACTCCTCGAAAATAAACTCTTCGTGAAGGCCGAGAAGTGTGAGTTCCATGTGAACACGGTTGGGTTTCTTGGTCATATCATCCAAAAAGGACAGTTTATGGCTGACCCCTCCAAGATTCAGGCAGTTGCTGACTGGCCAACTCCAGAGAATAGGAAACAACTTCAGCGCTTCCTGGGTTTCTCAAATTTCTACAGACGCTTCATCAAGAACTTCAGTAGTATTGCTGCCCCACTTACTAGACTGACTTCAACTAAGGTTCAGTTTTCCTGGAACCCAGAGGCTGAGGAGGCCTTTCAGGTATTGAAGCGCCATTTTGTCTCTGCCCCCATTCTTGCACAACCTGATCCGGCCCGACAGTTCATCCTCGAGGTGGATGCCTCTGAAGTGGGGGTTGGGGCTGTACTTTCTCAACGGGCGGAATCCGATGGAAGACTCCATCCTTGTGCCTCTTATTCCCGCCATCTAACTTCAGCCGAACAGAATTACGACGTTGGAAACCGTGAGTTGCTGGCTATAAAACTTGCCTTGGAGGAATGGCGTCATTGGCTGGAGGGGGCAAAACATTCGTTCATAGTGTGGACTGATCACAAAAATCTGTCTTACCTGCGAACAGCTAAGCGTCTAAACTCCCGACAGGCCCCTTGGTCCCTGTTCTTTGACAGATTTGACTTCACAATTTCTTACCGACCTGGGTCTCGTAATATTAAACCCGATGCCTTGTCCCGTTTGCATTCAGCTGTAGAACAAATAACTGAGACCATCTTACCTGCTTCACGGATTGTGGCTGCTCTCACTTGGGACCTGGAGACCAAGATCAGGCAGGCTCAACGAGAAGAACCAGATCCTGGAGGGGGACCCCCTGGCAAACTGTTTGTCCCATCTCAAATGAATGCTCATCACATTGTTCTGGTTTATGAATAACAAGATTGTTAAAAATAAAAATTCTTTTTCTTCATTGACTGTAGCTGATCCTTCCCTTCAAGCTATTCTAAATAGGATGTAATAAATCTCTCCTCTCCCCCGAGATGTGCTTAAACGCCCCCCTTGATAAATGTATGCCTTCATCCATGCCCAAATGTATTCTCTTAGAAACGATGAATAGTTACAAGTGGTGGTAAAAGAGGTGGGGACATATAAACGGGAGGAAAAGGACCATTTTCTCATACAGATGGATTTGACAGATTGTCTTCTTGGAGGAACAGCCAACAGTCAATGAAATGCATCAAGAGATGTTACATTAACCTTAGACAGGAGGTGGGAATGGACGAAGAGAGGAAAGAGAAGAAGAAAGAGAAATCTATTTCACTGTCATTTGTCTTGTCTTGTCTTGATGTTCTCCTTGAGTTTGGCTCCTATAATTCCCTCTCACCATGGTACATACTGACTGGAATCGTTCTCCGTCTCTCAGCCTCCTTTTTCTTCTCTTCCAGCTCTTCTTCCATGTCTTTCTGATTTCTGGCCACTTCCCAGCCCAGCTTTTTATTCCCCAGGGTTTCCCAAGGCTCAGTAATGGAAAGAACTTCATCAATGTTTGTGAATCTATTTTTTTTTTAAAAGTATAAATTTCAATTTGAGAACTTCATGATGTGTTGTATTAAGAAATAACTAAGAAAGGGGTCCATATTGCTTGATTCTGTGCTTTTTAGAGGCAGGATTACACCTTGAAGTGTTCATACCTCTGCATGCCTTGCAGAAACATGTAAGAGCCTGTCAGTCTTCCAAAGATTGGATGGAAAACAGCAGTGCTTTTCTTTTTACAGATGTTCTGTCGGGTCTGATCTTAAAGCAGGTTGGTGTGGGACAGGCTGGCTGTATCCTCTGGCTCATGAATAATATGGGATTCTCCACCCAAAACCACTTTATTTCCACTCAAAAACACCTTCATTGCCACCCCAAAATCACTTCATTTCTCTCCAAAACCACTTTTTTTTCTACCCAAAACCCACTTCATTTCCACCCAGAATCAATTAATTTCCACCCCAAAACCACTTCATTTCCACACCAAAAACAACTTTTCCACAGTAATACTGTAGATTTACAAGAATTCCATTTACACTAAGACTGTTTGCTACATAGATTCTCTTTATTATTTATTTTACGTTGTCCAGCTCTTAATTTTTGATACCAATATCAACCAAGACACATACGGATGGAGTCCGTCCCCAGAATATAAGGGAAAAAAAAGAAAGAAAGAAAACCAAAACCTAAATGATTTCAGGCAAATGAGACGACATCATTTGACACCAGTTTGGACATCTTGGTTCCTTCTTGCATAACCATCACTTCACAGCCATAGCAAACTTCATGTCTGGAGAAATAAATCCAAATCAAAGACATGTGGATGAGTCCACTTACAAGCTAGTTATGCCACAAGTGACGACGCTGTGAGATTGTGCCATTAGGTCTTCCAACAGATGTCTACTTTACGTTCAAGTTGGCTGAGAAATGCAGAAGTCATGGGATTTATAGCGAGTTGTCCAAAACAAACAAAAATAACAAATACTATACATGACACTGTGTGTATATATATATATATATATATATATATATATATATATATATATATATATATATATATATATATATACATATATATATATATATATATATATATATATATACATATATTGACATGTTAAGAAGGAGTAGACTATGCAGAGCTGAGGATCACTGATCTACAGTGTACATTTTCTTCCTCTAGTGCAACATTTGTGAGACAAACACAACATTTGAAAATGTCCATGAAGCTTGCTGATCATCAACCCTTTTTATTTTCACTGCTGCTGATGAGAAACGCATCAGTCGGGATCCATCATAACGATTCCCCGGACCACGATCTGATGTGTTCGACGGGTATTTTCTCTCCTTTCTACACCTGAAGAAGTGGAACTGAGTAAATCTTTTTTTCTGTCAGAGCTTTAAATGGCAACATATTGATCCTTATGCGCATATATCTCCTACACGTTCCAGATGGCAGCTCGCTGGTTGTGTTTTCTTATTGTTATAAGATGCACAGACTGCAGTCTCCTCATTTCCTGAGAACTTTATGGATGTACGTGATTTGCACTAAACAGCCCGCATCTCCGGGTCCTGATGATGTTTTGCCCACAACTGTCTCATGATTGATCTCTCCAGTCCTTGCTTTCTAACCTATATTAGACAAAAGATAGATTTGTGGCTGCATAACGCTAATCTGTGAAGTTTGACGGTTTCTATGCAGCTTCATCCAAATGTAATTATGATTTTTTTTTATTTATTTATTGTGTTTTCATGACTTATTAACAAATTACATGGTTAACGATTCTCTCTAAGGTCACAATCTCGCCCACTGAGATAGAATTATGTCTAAATTATAACCAATGAATATTAATTACATGTCACTCCATGAAAAAAGTCATACATGATATTTCCCAGTAATTTATCCATACATATGAAATGTGCAACTCATTGTATTGAATTAAATTTAATAAAATATAGCTTTTTTTTTCATTTTCTTACTTTCTTCTCCAACATGTTTTGTTTTTTTGTTCAACAATTTGATGAATTTGGTTTTGTAAATTTAGTTGTACAATAATGCCAAAAGCCAGGGAGATTGTTGATATGGTTCCATAAATGCATCGTTGGTTTAGTTTATTCTCACTTCCAATATCTGGAACAAACATGAAGCTCTGCTGAAGCTTTTTTTGCTAATAAGGAACAATTTGATTTTGAAGTCATCCTGGGGTTCAGAGGTCTGATGGGAGGATAATACTCTCACTGAATAGTCATAAGAAATGATTTTAGTTCTTTTAAAAGTTTCTTGACTTGATGTTTTTGTAATTGTCATATTGAACGTGGGATCTTCGTTCTTGATGGTAACATTACCTGTCTGCAAGTGTCTTGACATAGACAAAGTCTTTTGGCTCTGAAAACACCAACATGTAATGTTTACTTTAATGTTTCTATCCAGCAGGGCCTTCTTCAGGACACTTTACTTGTCTTCCACAAGGGACTGATTACTGTGTTTTATAATGCTGGTAACACTGATTTCCTTAACTTATTTTCCTGATAGGTAAGTCTGGCAACATTGTTTTTTCCATAATTATATTTATGTATGCATCAGGCATGATATTAACCCACATGTACTAGTTGTGTTTTCCCAACTTTAACAGCATTGAGCCTGAAATCTGACCCATTTCGATTTCAGGTAAACACATATGATGCTAGCTGTTGGTGTTTGTGATGTGGACATGTGAAATAATTTGAGTAGAAGTTAATAATGTGTGTTGAAATGCTTATTCTGGACATGTTTTTGATGTTACATTTATGTCTAATCATGTTTTTCTGACAAAGCTTGACTGATAACTGGGACTGTCTGTGTCTCTGAGTTGAGACACAGATTTGTGCAGCAATGTGTTCCAGTCTGGGATCATGCTGTGTTTGTAAAGAACTGAATTATAAACACTGTTGAATGACCTATTTTTTCCTTCATTGTCATGTCTTCACACATCTCACAAGGGGGGATAATACCTAATAATACAAATTACTTTCATTTACACTTATTCCACATGTAATCTCTCTCCTGCTGCAGAGCAGACTACATGTACTATTCGTTGTTTTGTACTACTCATTCTCATCTACTACTCAATCTCATGTACTTCTCATTCGCATGCATGATTTCTTACTACTACAGTAGCTGATTTCACATACTATGATGTCTTAGGATCTTTGTCACTTCCACCTCTGTCTGAGCGGGTGTTTTCTGTGGATGTAGGTGATTTATTAGTGGGCTTTGCTTTTCTTTCCAGTGACCAGCTGGTGGAAATACTGTGAAAGTATAAGGTTGAGACTGGGCAGTGGATTTGATGTTGCTACCAATGCCAGCACTGCTTTCACTGGTTTCTTTGCTTTTGAGTTGGGAGTCACCAGTAGGCTAGTCTTTGATAGGTTTGGTTCGGACTTCAGGTCAGGGGAGCAGCCCAAATCCTACCTGGCTGGGTTGCAGTCTTTTCCCCTTCTTTTGTTTTTTTTTGGCCAGTGCTCCATTTCCTTTGTTGTTTTGCTTCCATAACACAACATAGTTGTTGCCTGGTGGTGGTGTCATATATGTTGTGCTTCTGTAGTGACTGTGACATATTTGGGGGCTTGTCCGGGATATGAACCCTGGGCTTCTTGTATTTAAGGACAATAGCAACATTCTTTGAAATGTACCAGACCCAAGCCATGCAACTTATCTTAGTTTAAACCATTTCATCTACCCAAGAACATCAGATCACAGAACTTAGAACACACACACACACACACACACACACACACACACACACACAGAGTCAGAGCACATTCTCATCAGCAGAGAAGCTGAATGAACTCCATAAGGTTGTGTTCTATTTAAGAGAAATATGTGAATTGGTGTTTGAGACGCTTCACTCCTCAGGAGTGACAATGGAGCTCTGCTGTAAATGAAAAATCTGTATAAACTGAACGTTTTTAGTTTTGTTATTTATTTATTTATTGATTTGCCTTTTGACTATGTAGCTCTCCTGTGCAGAAGTATATAATCAATCTTTGCTTAAGTGAACTTTTCTCAGTTGTTTTAAGTTTTTCACCTCAGAATGACTTCTGGACCAAAACGCAGATAAACAATCATAATCATTTTTTAAGTATTAAGTGCAGCCAATCAACAGAGTTTTATGGATGAGTCAGACTCGATAAAGAAAACTTTATCGGCCTACTGTGAAAATGCATGGCCAAACTCTTGGCATAAAAAGAAACCACAGACACAGACCAGACCTGAATATAAAGAATTTAAAGTCTATGTACACAATACTAAATGACAGACAGGAGTTCAGGCTTCTAGCTAGATGGAAAGCAATACAGATTCACAAAGCACTGACACAAAAGAGACCTTTTTAGGTCAAAGACTTTTCCACTCTAGAATTCCATAGCTACACAATGCAGTGGTGGAATAAAAGGTGGTCCTGAATCATATTGGTCTGAACCATTAGCCTGTTGTGCTAGTCTGGAGCAACAGCACCAGCATGATCTGGCAAACTGTGAAGCTCATGGCAGGCTGAAGCATTTGCATTAAGTTCTGCCTCTTCCATTAGTCTGTTTCTACATGAGGATCAGCAGATAAAGAATAAAGTCTAGTGTGACTTTTGCACCCCTCAAAAGCTTAAATGCATCTCATTACAGCCATATTTTCTGAAGATCTCTTCAAGAGTCTTGAAGTCTGAAACTAATAAATCTAAATCAAATAACAACTTCACATCTGTCCGTATATGTCGGTCAACATGGTTTCATGTCTGCAAGGAAAGGATCTGCCTTTGTTTGTGTCTGAAGTGTGTCGGCAATTTTTCCAAGTGACAAAGAAGAGCCCCTCTACATGAAAAAAAAAAAAAAAAGATATTACCCTATGTGAGGTGTTTTAAGTCATTTTTGACCAAAAAAAAATTACAATGTTTAAAGAAATTTTTTAAAAATACTCATTTTAAAAACAGTTGCCTACAAGTGTTTTTCATCCCAGCTAAATAATACTGTAAGTTAAAGCTAAAAATAAATAATTTAATAAATCAAAAGCACAGGTTACTGTGCAGTACCCCTTTTAAAGTAGATTTCAACCTTGTGTGATACCGCATCTCTTCAGTGAGTTGATTAAGGAATGCCCTTTTCAGAGACCTAAAGAGACTATGTATATACTCCCACAGCTCATATTGCAGCCTCCCACACCTCTGGAACTTCTCTTCCTGTTTCACAGTGATTAGATTAGACAGCTTTTCCTGAGTGATCCTTTAATTCCCACACACCCAAAGACAACAGCAGCAAAGTACACTGAAAAGGTCAAAAGACTCAGGGCCTTATGATTCCCTTAAACCTCCTAAGCTTCTAATATCCTCTCTATTCCAACTAATGAAAATACTCCTTCTATAGTTGGAACTGTGAACAGTGGGATTTAATCCATATGTTTTTTCTTAATCTTCAATCTTACAACTCTCAGTGCTACTTGCTTTGAGACAGCTGTCTTCATCATTTCTGCAACCTAGCAACAAAAAATGTAGACACACTAGTATATAAGCTCATTTAACACAGAAGCTGTCAGTATGCCACCAAGATTACTCGCCTACCGTTTCCGCGGTTCTTGTTAAAACCTGCACCCCTGCCATAACAAGTCACACACTCTATGCTGTTGGGCCATCATCAGCATCGTTGATAACAACCTTCATTCCAATAAGTTTCTGTAATGACACAACATCCATTTCCCTTCACAGAGTTGCTCAAATATTTATTTTGTATTGATGATGAAATAAACTGACTGATGGTGAAGTCACAGAGGGCATTTACACCAGGATAGTGTGGGGGACTGATTGGGCAGAGATTTCTGAAAAATTTCACACCTTTCTTTGGTTTGTTTTCAAACTGTACTTAGCTCAGGCACACCAAACCACCTGGACAACATCACATAGGTCAGATAACTGCTCACTACAGGGCGATACCCACACAAAAATGCTTTGCTGGTAGAATTATCCATCCATCCATTTTCTACCACTTACTCAGGGGTCGGGTCATGGTGGCAGCAGTTTAAGCAGGGAAACTTAGACTTCCTTCTCCCTAGACACATTTGTCAACTCATCGGGGGGATTCCAAGGTGTACCCAGGCCCGCAGAGAGACATAATCCCTCCAGCATGTCCTGGAACTGTTTTTTGGTGCATAGTCATAAACAAGTCAAGACCCAGTTTAGTCAAGACCAAGGGTGGAGGGAGACCACCCTCTTGTCCATCAGTGTGAACCCTAATGTACCCAGCCTGCAAAGAGTATACCTACACCTGCTTACTGGGAAACACTTCACAATGGAAGAAGGTCCAGCCCTTGTTGAGGATACTGGTTCTCGAGCCCAAGCCCTTCATCGTTATGAGAAAAACTACATCTCGCCGGCACCACTCAACTTTGCCCACCAGCTCAGGCTCCTTCCCCACCAGAGAGGTGACATTCCCCGTCCCTTGGCTAGGCCAGGGATCGACTGCCATTTTGCAGATCATTTACAAAGATTTAAATATGATGGGTATGGATGCAGGTAGATATTTATTTAGTGGAGGTGGTTCATGGATTTTTTTTCTCCTTTTCTGTCTTATTTTTGTGGACATGATTGTCAAGATTACTAATCAAGCGCCAGGGTCACCTGATATTGTGAAGCAAAACCTCCAAACCTTGAGAAAGGTTTTTTTTCAATCTCAACATATGCAGCATTCTCCCAGTCACATGACTGAAGCCTCCAAGCAGAATAACCGACTGTACAGAGGTGGTTCAGTGTGACATTATACAATCTTAAGATAAAGTTTCGCTTAAAACCAGCCTTCAGATATTCTTCCTTTGTTTTTGTCTTTTCCTTTCATATTGGAAATAAAAATGTCATTTTATTTGCATTAAATATAGAAACGGATAAAGAAAAGTCATGTAATGAAGGAGAGTCAGGTGTGTATTCACTATACAGGCGTTCCTTGGCTCACGAATGAGTTCTGTCCCCATGCCACAGCATTACCCAAAATTCCACATAAGTCAGATTTTTACCCTTAAATACCCCTAACTTTCTCCTTCTTGGCATTCCCACCTTTCTGGTCTTTGAGCGTCTGAATTCCCTGAATAGAAAGGCTGATGGAAAGCCTACGCTGATTCTTGATCCTCGATCCAGATCATAAGCAGCTCCTCCATTTCATATTTGTACGTACATATACAGTATTTAACAAGCATTGTAAAGTTGAACCAACAAAGTGGAGAACCACGTAACCCGACGACCGCTTGTAACTTGGTGTGTTATTATGCAGGTCTGGTTGCAGAGTTACGTCAACACAGAGTTTGGTCATCGTAATGGATTCAGGTGTGTTTGAGTCGGTAAAACTGGACCGGTGCAGGACTCTTGTCTCTCTGTTTTCTGAACACATGCTGTTGGCTTTCTTTTTCCTGCCAAACAATCTGCATCACTTCCTTCTTCTTGATACTTGATTGGTCACTAGATATACTGTCTGCTAGTGAAGTCAGCTCCCCGGCTTTCAGGTGCACCAGAGTCCACCTCTTTGGTCCACATCAGAGAGCAGTTGGTGTTCATACTGTGTCAGATGATCCCTGGAAGCAGACCAAACAGCAGCAGTGTGAACGTGCCCTCATCCGGCTCACCCCAAAGATTATCAGGGGTTAAAGTCTGAAGTTGATGCTACCACTCTGTGATAGTTTTAAGTCCGATGAATCCTGGCATTGTCATCTTGGATTATATCCATGCAATCCTCCATGTTCATACTGCAGGACCTGAACATGATGGTGTTTAGCTTCACATCTCTTCTCACTCTGGAACGAGGTACACTCAACCTTAACTATGGACCACATGACCTTTTACTATTTTTCCAGAGACCGATCTTTATGTTTCCCAGCAAATTAATGCTTTTTCTCCAAACTGACCTTTTTTTCCCCAATAAGTGGATTTCTTACAGCCACACTGCTGTCTAGTCTCAACATACTGACTTCCATTCAACATTGTGCACAAGAAAGCGCTCAAAACTTCCATATTACCTTCCATCTAATATGTTCTTAGTGTAGGAGTAAAAGATGGCTTTGTGTTATTTGTAAATCACTTATTCTGTTTTTATTTAGATTTTTTTACCATGTTTTGATTTTGTGTCAGATTTATTTTCCACTATTGCCAATAATACTGAGAGCTTTTTCAGACAGATGTGTAAACATGAACTACATCTTTTCCCAGTATGGGTCTTTTCACTGTCCAAAACATTTTTTTTATTTCCTGGAAATAATTCTATGACACTGAATCAGCTTGAAGGTGAATGAATGCATCATTCCACTGAGGTATTCCACGTCTTTGAGCCTGAAAATATAGAGGTCATAAACCCTTTGATAAGTATGCAGCAACATCAGTAAAGCAGGACTTAATTTCCTCCTGAGGCATGCTCATACACAGAGTAAATCTATGTGCAAATTTCTATGTAAATATGAACACACGGAGCCATCGGATTGTTTCATCAATGGTAGACACTGTCACTGTTCTGTGTTTGAAATTTCTTGCCTTAAGTTTGCACATTAAGGGCGTCATTGCACTGGATGTTGTTTGATTCAGGACTTCTCAACAGTCTCCTTGTAGAGTAATGTGTCTGCAGGAAAGGGATTTTAATCAGAAACATCAGTTTGTTTAGGGGGTGTGGAAGGACTTGTTCATGAAACCATTACACGCAAATCACACTGGTTTCAGGAATGAATCAGTTAAGGTTGAATAACTTTCTCCAGTGAAGGTTTTTACAGAACTGTTTGGTTAAATCCAGGTGGAGGTTTTGTCTTATTTTATAGTGGTGAGGCAGTGTGTGTTCTACGTTCCTATTTTCCACCATGTTTAACTGTACAGCTCCTCCATAATGTCTTGAACCACTGATGCAAATGTTGTTACACCAAGCAAGTCAGTATTCAAGTTGAAATTTTGCACATAAAAAACATATAGAGTTAAAGGTGTAGTATGTCAGATTTTCAATATTTTCAAAATAAATTAACTAAAAAAATAACTACAATCATAATTGGATAGTTTTTTTTAAACATGTAGGTTCCAGTCTGTCCGTATTTGATGCGTTATTAAATTACAAGTTTAATTAATGATAAATGACGAAAAGCACTTTTTACTGGTAGGCAAACTTTTAAGAAGGGTCTAAACTTGTAATTTAATAACACATCAAATATGGACAGACTGGAACCTACAAAAAAGTAAGACATTTAAGTAGAAGGATGCACTACTGATTTCCTCATCTCAAAAAATTCATTCAACACCAAAGGTAACAACAATGGTAGTTACACCACAACAAAAAATGTGAACGTCTCAATATCTCGTCATGTGCCCTTGAGCATCAATTACAGCTTGACAACGACGTCTCATGTTGTTCACAAGGCAACTTATTGCCTGCTGAGGCATGGCATCCCACTCTTCTTGAAGGGCAGCCCTCAGGTCATTGAGGTTCTGGGGTGCAGGGTTTCGAGCCTCTACACGACGTCTCAGCTGATCCCACAGGTTTTCAATAGGATTCAGGTCTGGAGAGAGTGCAGGCCGTTCCATTTGAGGTCCACCAGTCTCCAACAGCCGTTCCCTGATGATGCGGCCTCGATGAGCAGGAGCATTGTCGTCCATGAAGATGAAATTAGGCCTGTGCTGTTCATGTAGGGGCACAATCACTGGATTAATGATGTTATTCAGGTAGTATGGGCTTGTCACTGTACCATTCACAAAGTGTAGGGCAGTTCTGTACCAAGTGGACACCCCTGCCCACACTGTAACACCGCCACCACCAAAAGCTGGCCTGGTGACAACAGTGGCTGATGCATAGCGCTCTCCCTGACGTCTCCAACATGGTTGCCGGCCATCATTTCTGCTCAGTGTGAATCGACTTTCATCAGAGAACAGCACTGAGGCCCACTGGTTCCTCGTCCAGCGTAAATGCTCCCTGGCCCATGCAAGACGATGATGCCTGTGCCTGGTGGTGTGGTCAGGTACCCGTGCAGGTCGTCTAGCACGCAGACCACGCTGATGGAAACGGTTTGGAATGGTCTGACGTGACACTTGGGTGCCTCTCACCTCTCTTAAACGTGCCTGGAGTTGAGTGGCATTCATCATCCGGTTTCTCAGGGCAGTGTTCACAATGTAGCGGTCATCAGCACGGGATGTGGCCAAAGGACGTCCACTTCTAGGCCTTTCTGTGACTCTTCCAGTCTCTCCATATCTCTGTTGCAACCTGCTGATGACACTCTGTGACACTCCAAGCTCAGTGGCCACTTCTGTCTGAGAACGTCCTGTTTGAAGCACCGCAATGGCAAGGGACTGTTGTTCCATTGTTAGGTGTCGTCTTGGTCTCATGATGTCAAAATGTGAACAGCATGATGAGGACAACTGTTTAAACACCAGCTCTAATTGAACCAGGACATTTATTGGTCAATTCAAGGATCACACACCTGCCGTGATTTTTGCGGGTAAGCTCCTTGTTAGAGAACAGCAACTTGTGCAAAATTTATTGAAACATTTAACAGTTGGACATGTGCATTTAAAAGCTTAGAGAAGATCACATTAAGTTCACCTGTACAGGTTTGAATGCATTTTAGGCTTGTTGGGAAATTTCACCCAAAAGCTGAACATCCCTAACTTTTTGTGAATAGTGTATATATGAATGTATGTATGTATAATTCAAATTTTATTGAATTTTCTTCTTTTTTGATTATAGTTATTATTATTATCAGTAGTAGTATTAATATCCTATATCTGCTGTGCATTGCAGTGTGAGATATTACACGTTCATTTCTGGGACATGTGGAGCCATGCAAGTTCTTCATTGTACTTGTACTTATGCTTATGTGCACCTGGTGGCAAAATGGGAAATAAAGACTGTTTTATTCTTAATTTCTTTATATTGTCTTTATTATCATTATATCTCCACAAACACGAACTCTGATTGGTTTTGTTGTCTGATGTTTTTGTTTTTGTTTTTTTTATTTCCATCATGCACATGAAGGCTGTTAGAACCAGCCTGCAGATATATACTGTTAGCTTTTTAGCTAATGTTGGATTTTTGCCAGAATCTTATTCTTTCTGTGTGCATGTGTGTGTGTGTGTGTGTGTGTGTGTGTGTGTGTGTGTGTGTGTGTGTGTGTGTGTGTGTGTGTGTGTGTGCATGTACAGATGTGGGCTCAGCATACACAGTTGTTAGTAAGCTCATCAGCCTGTCTTTTTAATTAGACTGGCGTTTATCACGGCCCTGTGATTGCTTTTGTAATGATGTCACTGGTGCATAATGAGCAAGGAGGCATCACGCTGCGAACATGACAGACGCTTGGCTTCTCTCTCCGTCGACAAATTTGATGGGTAGAGGATGAAAGGAGGGAGAGTGGGAGGGGAAGGAAAGAAAACACCATCAGAAAAAAAACACATCGAAATAGAATAGAGAGGCCAGCATTCATTCAGCTGTCACAGGTTTCACTGTTTCCTGTCTGTCTGCCTTCTCTACACAGGGTCATGTTTACACCTATCCATCTATCCATCTATCTATCCATCTATCTATCTATCTATCTGTCTATCCATCTATCTCTCTGTCCATCTATCTATCCATCTATCTATCTATCTATCTATCTATCCATCTATCTGTCTATCCATCTATCTATCTATCTATCTATCTATCCATCTATCCATCTATCTGTCTATCTATCCATCTATCCATCTATGTATCTATGTATATATATATATATATATATATATATATATATATATATATATATATATATATATATATATATATATATATATATATATATATACATATATATATATATATATATATATATATATATATATATATATATATATATATATATATATATATATGTGTGTGTGTGTGTGTGTGTGTGTGTGTGTGTGTGTGTGTGTGTGTGTGTGTGTGTGTGTGTGTTGGGGGGCAGTGTGTTTTTAGGGCAGGGTGTTTCTCACTTTGGTGGATCTCCCAGAAACAGCCAGACTCCGTGTTTCTTTCTGAAAGCGAGTCAGAAACATCTTCCAGACCCTCCTGGAGGCAGCGAGCAGCAAGATGTCTGCAACACGCCACAACGAAGGCCGTCACCGCTTCTCTTTTATTTGACTTTTTACTGACCCTCCTTAGCCTCCGTCACTGATCATGTGACTGGCACGTTGGTGACGTTCATCAGTAGCAGCTGCTGCTACAGCTAGCTTCTCGTATCATGCTGGATGTTCCAGTCGGCTTCCCAGCGATGGATTTTACTGCCCAGACCTGACCGGGGGGGTAGCTGTGTCGCCGCCATCCGAGCAGAAACCTGGAAGCTGTTAGCAGACGTTTGTTGGTGCGAAGCAGCAAATGTTTCTCTCAGCGTGAATGTTTGAGATGAAGTTGTTTAGATGTTTAACAAATTCAACCTTCACCGTGTTGGAAACGAGTTTCTCTGCTGAACGTTAGACTTGTTTTTCCTCAAACGGTCGTAAAACACAGAAATCCTGAACGACAAACCTGGTTGTCTGGAGGTCTGGGGGTCTGGGGGTCTGGGGGTCTGGAGGTCTGGGGGTCTGGAGGCCTGGAGGTCTGGGGGTCTGGGGGTCTGGAGGCCTGGAGGTCTGGGGGTCTGGAGGTCTGGAGGTCTGGAGGTCTGGAGGTCTGGGGGTCTGGAGGTCTGGGGGTCTGGGGGTCTGGAGGTCTGGAGGTCTGGGGGTCTGGAGGTCTGGAGGTCTGGGGGTCTGGGGGTCTGGAGGTCTGGGGGTCTGGGGGTCTGGAGGTCTGGGGGTCTGGAGGCCTGGAGGTCTGGGGGTCTGGGGGTCTGGAGGCCTGGAGGTCTGGGGGTCTGGGGGTCTGGGGGTCTGGAGGCCTGGAGGTCTGGAGGTCTGGAGGTCTGGAGGTCTGGGGGTCTGGAGGTCTGGGGGTCTGGAGGTCTGGGGGTCTGGAGGTCTGGGGGTCTGGAGGCCTGGAGGTCTGGGGGTCTGGGGGTCTGGAGGCCTGGAGGTCTGGGGGTCTGGAGGTCTGGAGGTCTGGAGGTCTGGGGGTCTGGAGGTCTGGGGGTCTGGGGGTCTGGAGGTCTGGGGGTCTGGGGGTCTGGAGGTCTGGGGGTCTGGAGGTCTGGAGGTCTGGAGGTCTGGGGGTCTGGAGGTCTGGAGGTCTGGGGGTCTGGAGGTCTGGAGGTCTGGGGGTCTGGGGGTCTGGAGGTCTGGGGGTCTGGTGGTCTGGAGGTCTGGAGGTCTGGGGGTCTGGGGGTCTGGAGGTCTGGAGGTCGGGGGGTCTGGGGGTCTGGAGGTCTGGGGGTCTGGAGGTCTGGGGGTCTGGAGGTCTGGGGGTCTGGAGGTCTGGAGGTCTGGAGGTCTGGGGGTCTGGAGGTCTGGAGGTCTGGGGGTCTGGGGGTCTGGAGGTCTGGGGGTCTGGAGGTCTGGAGGTCTGGAGGTCTGGGGGTCTGGAGGTCTGGGGGTCTGGAGGTCTGGAGGTCTGGGGGTCTGGGGGTCTGGAGGTCTGGAGGTCGGGGGGTCTGGGGGTCTGGAGGTCTGGAGGTCTGGAGGTCTGGGGGTCTGGAGGTCTGGAGGTCTGGGGGTCTGGAGGTCTGGAGGTCTGGGGGTCTGGAGGTCTGGGGGTCTGGAGGTCTGGAGGTCTGGAGGTCTGGGGGTCTGGAGGTCTGGGGGTCTGGGGGTCTGGAGGTGTGTGTGTGTGTGTGTGTCCCTCCACACCGCTTCATTCATGTTGACATAAGGAACTTTCTCTTCATCTATATGAAAAGAGACCCTGCAACCATGTGAGGAAGCTCAGCTCCAAGCGTACAATAAAGAATAATATGATTTCTGTTTACTTAGATATAAGCCCTCTGAGATCACCCCCCCCCCCCCCCCCCCCCCCCCCCCCATACAAGCCACTGGCTGCAACAGTATATTAGACTGATATCCAGCAACTACAAAAGTCATGAAGAAGAGAACAGCTGGCTTTGGGTGAGGAGGAGGAGGAAGACATTTCCTCAGTTTGACCAGGAAAAGTTCACACGAGTGCTTGGAAGGGGGTCGTGTGGGGAGATGTTACTCCTGCTGACAGTCCAGGTTTATTTGAAAAAGTTTTTCAACACTGGAAAAGATTTAAAATGGACAAAAAAGAAAATGAAACACGAAACATCATCCTGTTTCATGGTTTGTAAGGGAGTCTCTGTATGTTTGGACTGCATTCAGCTCATCAGAAGTGTGGTCCATATATAGAAACTGCAAGGATGCAGAGAAAGATCTGCAAAAAGTCCAGAGGATAAACAAGTTACCCGGTATATGCTACAAAGCTAAAGACATGGAACAAAAATACAAATTTTTTCTTTAGATTTCATTAGAAAGTGTTGGTCCAAACTGTTAACTCATTATGTATGGTACCAGTCAGAAGTTTGGACACACCTTTTCATTCATTTTTATTGATTCTTTTCATTTTCCTAATAGTAGAGTACAACTACATCCGTCCACACAATAAAAGATCACATGTGGAAGTATGTAGTTAGCAAAAACTGGCATATAAATCAGAACATGTTTATATTTTAGATTCTTACCATTTTAACCATTTTAACCATTTGCTTTCATCACAGCTGCAAGATCAAGAATGCTTTATTCATCCCAGATGGGAAACTTAAGGTTCCAGTACAACCCGTCCAGGTTCTGACAAACAGAACAATTAGACAGATCACAGGACCGGGCCGACTGCTTCATCCGGCGCCGCCTTCCAACAGAACCGAGGTACATTAGGATTCAGGGTAGAGGGCAGAAAAAACGGTACTACCAGACTGTGCCTCGTGGGGGCGTCGTCTGGAGAGAACAAAAACACCTTGTTGAACACATAAGAAGAAATTCACACAGTAGACAACACAAAGTCCAGCAGGCGGGGAGTCAAGGTGTGTGTGGCCAGATGCCACAGTCCTCGTGGACATGGGACAAGGTCGGGGACAGAGCTTCGGTAAACATCACATTCCTCTCTCAGGGGGTTTTACCGGCCCCAAGACCTCCAGGGAAGCCGGATCCAGATAAAGATTGATTTGCACTTCAGGCCAGGAAAATATTTTGCTCCCAAACTTCCATGACTGGTCTCAGGCTGGCAGCTCCAAACAGCCTGAAGTTCGGGGTCAGTTTCCACGGATACGAGCCCACATCCGGTCCACGCTGGAATCCACTCTGTAGACCCGCTCCAGAACCGCCACCGGTTTGCCAGTTTGGGCCAGACTGGCCTCATGGTTGCGGTCCAGCTGCTTGTCCGGAACGTTCCACCACAGAGTTCAGGCGGCCCGCCAGCTGCTGCCTGTTTCTTCAGACAGAGCAGCTCCAACAAACAGAAAACTGAACACCATGAATCTGAAACTGGAAAAATCCTCCACGTCCTCAGTGGTCAGGATCACCACTTGGCCCAGGAGTCCAGAATGCTTCCAGCAGGACGCGGACTCCCCTCTACCCGATCCCCGGGATGTCTGCTGGCGTGTTAGCTTGTTTGTAGCCAGACGGGCTAATCATGGAGAGTTTTACAGATAATGTGTTTTCCGTTTGATCCACCGTTGCTCGACCCTTAACAGAGTTAGGACTGCGATCCTGGTGGGGTTACTGGGTGGACCTGGACATGTTTGGGAGCTGGATGCATACAGGAAGAGAAGGAACACATAATTGATTGTTAATTAGCTCACAGAAGCCTTACAAGGAGAGAGAGAGAGAGAGGGATGACAAAAGAAATGGGGGTGGAGGTGTTTTGTTAATTAGGGCTAATGTTCTATGTGGAAATGGAAAAACACGAGGTTGTGTCTCCCCCCCCCCCCCCCCCCCCCCCCCCATCACACACACACACACACACACACACACACACACAGATGCACCAGAATAAATGGAACCATACAAAGGTTCAATCTTTCTTTATTTAAACCTTTTCTTTCATCTTTTCCACTGAGATCCATTTTTCCTGCCGATGCATCCAATTACCAAACTGTTCATGTTTTCATGGAAACATGGATGCAGACTTGTGTGTGTGTGTGTGTGTGTGTGTGTGTGTGTGTGTGTGTGTGTGTGTGTGTGTGTGTGCAGCATGTCATTGCAGGCTAATTACTAAATCTCCACATGGTGTCACATCGCAGGCCCGTCAGGGCCGCGGACGGCGGCGTGCAGACCTGGGAGAGACCAAGGTGGCGACAGACCTTGTTAACCTGCGCTCGCGGCTCAGGCTTGTGTGTGCGTTCAGCTCGTCTGTAAACGTGTGTGCATGGCAGCGTCAGGAATCTTAACACATGTAATTGGAAACTCGCTCCGTCAAGGACTCGAGTCAGAGAGTTTGTCACGGCGACTTCTTCATGTTTCTTGCAGCGGCGTAACGAGGTGACGGCTTGGTGACGGGTGCTGATTGAGAGCAGATGCTTCACATCAGAACTTTCCTGACTGCTTCAGATCCAACATTTCTCAACACAATCATGCAGCAGATCAGATGTTCCAGACATCTCTACGGACAGATGACGCAGACTTTTGTCTCAAGCTGCGAGCCAGTAGAAGAAATGTTGTGCTGGAAAATACAAGCTGGGACTAGAATGTAGTTCCAGCAGGAAGTCAGGGAGGAGATGGAGCCTGATAGACCAGAGGCGGCAAAGTCTGGTCCTTCGATCATCCCAAAACTTTTACATGCATCACTTCTCCAGCAGATGTGAATCAGATGAACATGTGGTCATCAGGCCTCTGCAGAGACATGCACATGAGGGAATTCAGCCATGTGATTCAGGTGTGTTGGAGAAGGGATGCGTCTATAGTTGCAGGATAGTAGATCTGGAGGACTAGATTTGGGCCTTCCTGAACCAGAACCGAGAGTTTCACCAGCTTTAATAACCCTGGTATGATTCCATCATAACTGTGTGTTCATCAGCTGCAGGAAGACATTTACCATGGAGGAGGGAAACTGCTGCTCCAAAACTAGCAGAAGCAGAGAAATCCCTGTTGAAAGAAGCTCGCCTGCATCTAACTCCTATTTCCAGCAGCATGAATACATTTCACGCCTGTTTGTTTGTATCTTTTGTTTTACATCCTGTGAGAAGCGGGACACACCCTCACACTGTAATAATGTACAACAAACATGGTGAGAAGTTTTCAGTGGAGCCGAATCAAAAATGAATTGAGAGAAAAATCAAAATGTTTTGTAATGAGAACAGATGTGATAAAATGTCATTTAGCAGGAAACATTTCCACCAACGCAGCACAACCGGAGCATCAAGGAGGAGGATCCAGATAGTCCTACCAGGTGGAGCGAGCTGAAGAAGGAGAACGATGTTCAAGTAAACACTGAAGTTGCAGCTTTCTCCTCCATGAGTCAGCTGTACTGCCTGAATGAAGCTGAAGCTCACTGGTTTCACTGGGTTTGGTTAAACAGCTTCAGCTCCTGAACTAAACAATATAAGTTTGTCTCTTTTCCAGACCAGGTTTTTTGTGCAGAATCAGCACAATATCACTGTCGCTTGATGTTAAAGGGTTCCTATGATGGTATTTGGAGTTTTCTGAGCTTTCTACAGTGTTACAGTGTTGAATCCTCATCAGACATGTGAACGGCACTGTTTTTTATCACCTAAACGCATGTTTGAGTTTGAGTTTGAGTTCCAGCACGCTCTCCGTTCGGTTTCCATGGCAACGAAAAACGCGTCGTTTTAGAGAGTTTTTTTCTACTTGGACATCCTTGTGACGTCCCGGGGGATAAGGTTCGGTGATTGGTTACCTTCTACTGGTTAACAAGGGCATGTACAAATACATCAGGCGGGTGGAAAACGTGGGATAAAGTTATTTCCAACGATGGCTGGTGAGTTTACCAAAGAGAGACATCCTGCTGCATTCGTTGCTGTGGGTTGCTGTTTTCCACTTCGTTTTCAGGCTCTGATTCAGGTTCCAACATGTAGGGCTGGATGCTATGTGTTGACATTGTATTTTGTTTTTTTATTGAGTTCATATGAGCCTAA
This sequence comes from Telmatherina bonti, assembly GCF_933228915.1. Classification (NCBI taxonomy): domain Eukaryota; kingdom Metazoa; phylum Chordata; class Actinopteri; order Atheriniformes; family Telmatherinidae; genus Telmatherina; species Telmatherina bonti. The sequence continues at coordinate 31,946,599 of NC_136618.1, forward strand.
TCCTTCTGTTTATGAGATGTTACAATGACGGTAAAAGCAGGTGCGGTGCGCGCTCCCGATGTAGTGCAGTGGCGGGAGGCGGGGCTTAATGCGGAAGAGTCTCAATCCACTCGTTTTGCCCGCAGGCTGATCTGACAGCCTACGGAGAGGGTCGGTCTGAAGTAAATAAAGCCATTTGTGACAATAACTCCATCAATCCCAGCCCTTCTGGTCTCAGAAATAAAAATAAATTAGCCTGAAATGCACAGAATAGTTCCACTTTAAATACATGTTTTTTAGCCACTTTGCCAGTTTGTCTCACAATCATGAAGATTTATTTGCAATTTTGCATCGCTCTTTATGCATTGACAAAAACATTGATATTTCATCTCCCAGTTTTTTGCAGTTTTGTGCCGTTTATCCGTACCGGTCCCGGTGTGTCAGGCGTTTAGTGGAACTGCCTGGAAGACGGTCCTGCAGCTGTTGTTGGCACCATGAATCACCTGGAAGCTGCTTATTCCCAGTGTCTCTCTGGTCAGTAATCCATTTACCTGTGTTTCAGATTTAATCACACCTTTCAGCCGTTCTACTGGAAGATACTTATCTGTCATATGCAGACAGCTGAGCCCCGTCAGAGGAAAATGAAAATAGTTTTCACCAGCTTGGCTTGTCACCTTGCCTGTTTACTTCTCTTACAGCATCAGTTGCCTTTCATTACATGACAAGCTTTCACTTGCTTCCCGTGAGAGTAAATACCTCATGCATGTGCACAGATACAGGTAAGTGTGTTATCTGCAAGCAGAATGAGCTTTCTGATAATCTCATACAGCATTTACAAACCAAAACCAGTTCATTAATAATGGAAATGACATGAGAGTATTAGTTTTTTTTATCCAGAGATGCAAGTGAAGGCATCATCTTCTGTATGGTTTTACCCTGTTGCTGGACCAGAAGTGTAAAACTGGATTTTATTTGGATTATTATTATTATCATAATTTATTTTTTATCAAATACAGAAGATTTTAATAATTCTAAACTTTGGTTATTAACATGTAAAGCTGTCACTTAAAATAGTTACTGGAGCTCCTCAGCATTAAATCTTCACTGCAATATTCACACACACACACACACACACACGAAAGCAAAGTTAAGGTCAGAAGTTTTTGGATATACTTTAGTCCTAACTTCAGGCTGACAGATGTGTGACATGTAGTTATTATTCATAATGACCTATCTGTGAATAGTAAAGATGTAAGCGTGTGTACACATCACCATAGGATGTGAATAAGCTACTTGGAGGGGTCTGCGCTCTTCCAGTGCTTTTAAGTTGCAGGTTTTGTCCAGCGTTCATGGTGAAATGCTGTTATGTTCCTTTTTAACCTTTTTAAAGTGATCCTCTGAATTCCTACGGCTCATGTGCAGAGCCAGCGTCTCATCGTTTCAGAGGGAACATTATTTTTCTGCACCATAATCATGACGACTTCCTGCAGAGCCACTTCATATAGCTTAATTTTACTGTACACTCAGCACCGCAAAAATTGACTTTATGAAACCAATTTTAATATCTCCATGTTCCCCACTGGGCCAAATGTGCACTTAAAATGAATGAATGTAAATGGAATGAACAAGAAGCAAGGAAGTCATTTTATCAAGAAATATATAGAACATGGCAACTTCTTATTCAGACAAATATTTTTTTAAGGAGCTGTAATCTTTGACTAAAAACATCATCTGACATGTTTAGCACCATGTCTTTATCTGCTGGTGGTGTCCAGAAGGTGTGGCCAGCCTGGGAATCGGACCCGGTTTTGCCCAGCTGGTCATGCGTCCTGCTGCACAGTGGTCTTTGCAGGATTAAGTCCCATGTAAGGGACTGCATGAAAGCCCCCTCATCATGGCTGATGGTGTCCTTGTTGTCTGATCTGGCAGGTTTTATGTTCACCTGTTCTGCTGTTCAGAATCACAATGGGAATTTATTGCCAAGTGAGTTTTTACAAAGCAGGAATTTGTCTTGGAGTGGTGGTGCGAAAGCAAGAAAAAACACACAAAACACAAAAACCAAAACAAACAGAACACACAGCATTTATACACTATTTAACCTGCAGTGTGTTCCCGCCTTAAGGCAGCGAAGCTGCTCTACACCAGCTACATCTACGCCCCACCACACCATCTGAGATCCACCTGTATGACAGCAAGACTGGGTCTGGATTTACTGAAAACCACATTGAAGCACTCCATGTGATATGTCATACTCGCTTTATTATTATTATTATTATTTTATAAAAAATAGGACAAATGGTTATGCAGCAATGGGGATGTTACCTGATGCACTGAGAAGTACCTCGCTCTATTTATCTAATATATTAATGTATAAATATATGCCTATATTGCCATCTGTAACTTATTTCTCTCTTTTTCCGCAGGTCTTCCTGAATAAGTGCAGTTATACATGTTGTTCTGTCTTTCCTGTCCTCTCCACCCCAACCAGTGGAGGCAGATGGCTGCCCTCCCTGAGCCGGGTTCTGCCGGAGGTTTTCTTCCTGTTAAAGGGGAGATTTTTCCTTCCCACTGTCGCCTCATGCAGCTCAGGATGGAGGATTGGATCCAAGTCAAGACTCGATGCAATCAGTTGGTTTCTATTATAGGATATGTATGAATTGGCTTGAAATGATGTGTATGTAAAGTGCCCTGCGACAACATTGTTGTGAAGTGGTGCTATACAAATAAAGTTGAAATGAATTGAAATGGTGACATCACAGAAAAAAAGAGATATTTCAAAGAAGCAGATATCTTTCACGCCGTCCTTAAATGTAAGGAATCAGAAACCCGAGAAAACAGCCATCTGTTTTAACACAAGTCAATCATCCTGTTGACAAAAATGCTTCAATACAACACCAGACAAGTTGAACCTCTGGAAGAAGATTATCAGTCAGTATTCCTGGTTTGATTTACATCTACAAGCTTTAAAACAAACTTCCAGGAGATTAATCAGAGGATGACAGACAAAGAAAGGCTGACCAAAGCTTGTTACTAACTCCGCCAGAAGCAAAACATTTGTTTTGTTTCGAGGCTGAAAGAACAATAAAAAGGCTTAGACTGGTCTGGTAAATTCATAATTTACGTAAGGCCTCGTCCATGACTGATGAAAATCATAGCCTGCGGGGTGACTGTCTCCATGTGGAGTGACCAGCTGAACTAGCTATCAACGTGGAACTTGGTTTGAGGCAGGCCCGGTTGTCCATGCGGCGGTGTCCATGTCTTTACATGTGTTCTCACTAGATGTTTTATTAAAATTTCAATTCAACATTTAATCAGACACGATACGTAGGCGATAACGTTCTACTTCATGCTTTACTGCTTTAGCCACGCCCACCCCAAATGTCTGACCAATCACACAATACTTCTCAGCGTTGCACAGCAAGAAAGTTCTTTCTGCTGATTCATTGCAAACAAACCTCGCATTGTCTTTTGGCTTGTCCCTCTGAAGGTGTCACCACAGCACAATCCTTCTCAGGGCTGAAGCATAGAGAGCAGGAATCGAACCACCGACCACCAAGATTCAAGATTAGCATTCCGCTATCTGAGCCACTGCCAACTCACTTGTGCTCATGTCAACAAAATGTCGACATTCTGTTCTTCTGGCCTGGAGAACATGAAGAAGTTCTGGCTCCTCGCTGAGTAGAGCTTAGTGCCGTTGAGCCATGTCTTCCTTTGACTCCATGACTTTCTTCAAAAAAAAAAAAAAAAAAAAAGTTTTTAAAATAGAAAAAAAATCAAGATTCCCTTCTCATTATTGATGATGACTCATCGTTTTCCAGAATAACAGCTTCACCTAAACTCCAACCGGACTGTTTAGTACAGTTGATGAACAAATCTGTACAGACAGTTTGTTACAATCAGACTAATACTAGGAAAACCCGTGTACCCAGACCTGGTGAAGGTTACCAAGGACCTCATCATGGCCTCAGGTAGAAGTCTTCTGTCTGGACTTTTCTCGTTAGATCTCAGAGTTGCATTTGACACCATTGATCCCAGCATTCTTTCACAGAGGCTTAAACAAGTTACTGGGATTAAAGGAACCCCATCAATCTTGTTTAAGTCATATTTATTTTACAGATTCCAGTTAGTTCATGTAAAAGTTGAGTCTTTCTCATACGCCAGAGTAACTCCTGGAGTTCCACAGGGTCCTGTACTTGGACCAATACTTTTCAGATTTTACAAGCTTTCTTTAGGTAATATCATCAGTTTACATTTTTCTCATAGATGATCCTCAGATACACTTTCCATCAAGCCTGATGAAACCACATAGTTTGTCAGATTACAACGATGTCTTGAAGATGTAAAAACCTGGAATACAGTACTACAGTGAGGGACATCGGAGTTATTCTGGACCAGGATCTGTCCTGTGACTCACAATGGGTTTCTAGCACCAACTTCCAGCACCTACGCAACGATGCTATGTTTAGGAAGACCTGTCAGAGTGATGCAGAGGACTAGTGCAACGTCTGCCCCTAAAAACCTCCATCTGATCCAAAATACTGTGGTGCTGGTTCTAATGAAAATGATCATCAGAAATAACATTTCATCAGTTTTATCGTCTCTTCATCGGTTTTACCCAAAAAATAAATTAGATGTATTCTCATTGCATATAAAACTCTTAGTGACCAAATTCCATCTCACAGTTGTCACAGTTCCAGATTTTCCCATCAGAGCTTCCCACTCAAACTGCTGGTTTACTGGTGGGTTCTAGAACTTCTAAAAGTAGACCAGGAGGCAGAACCTGCGGTTATCAAACCCCTCTTTAATGGATTCTGCACACAGTTTTTCATTCAATGAATCTTCAAATGAAGTTTTCGTTTTGTCGTAGATTAAGGTCAAACTTTTGATAGGTGTAGTATGTACTGTACATGCACTCAGATAATAACTTTAGGTTTAATGTGGAATATAATTTCCTGCTTGAACAAGTTAAGGTAATCAAGGTAAGGTTAAGGTAATTAATTCAGGTTAAGGTAATTAAGGTAATTATACAATGAAAGGAAATATTTCTCATATTTGATACAAAATACAAAGAGAAAAACTGGTCTTTGTAGTCATCCAGACATTTTTTTAATTAAGAAAGTGTTACTAATTTGAGATTCATTACTTGGTAAATTGTCTTCCTAAGGTGGTAGTTAATTAGTCGTTGCTGGCACAGCAGTCCTGGGAAGGTAATTTCATGTTTCAGGGTAAGCAGGGATATGTGGGAGTCAAATTTAATGTGGCGTTCATATGGGTGCGTACAGATGTACAGCTAACATGCTACTGTACACCATGTGTTGTGTTTGGATGTAACTGAGCTCCAAACACTGAGCTCCAAACACAACACATGTTTGGAGCTTTCCCCCCCCCCCCCCCCCCCCCCCCCCCCACTGACTGATCAAGTCTGACACCATCTGTGATTTTCTAGTTATTATTTAAAAATGATTATTACATCTAACAAACATACTTACTGGTTATAGTTTAGTTGCCTAGCAATAAAAGCCAAATAAATTATGAATGTTCCTAAATATAGGGTTCACCTTTCAGCATGACAACAGGCATTTATATTCTCAAGGCTCAAAAATTACTTCCAGCAGTAATTTAGGTTTACAACCAAAATTTATAAAAACTTAAATTAAATTTTATTAAATCTTCGAAAAACTCGAACAGACATATAAATGTGGGTTTTAGTTTAGCTTAGTTCTTAACTAGTGCAGGCAAAGATTAAAACAGTTAATCAGGATTAATCACATTATTCAGAAAATTCAATGATAGTTCAGAAATGGTTTACTTTTACATTAGAGGTACCTCTATATGACCAAAAGTGCAAAAGTTTTGGTTTAATTCCACTTATTGGTAAAAACAGATCACCGGTTTTTTATCTGCTTGTATCCTTTTCATAATTAAGTATTTAAAATATTTCCTTTAAATCCAAACTCAATTATTTTTTAAATAAAATCATATTTCTATGAAAAAGACGGATAAAAAAAAGATATACACCTCAAATATGAGTAAATATTCAGTTATTATTTCACATATTCTCATAAATATTTTGTTTTAACATAAGCGGCAGCAGCATCTGTGTGACAAGCCAGTATCATGTTCAGTGTCCACAACTAAAAAAAGTTAGAATGGAACACTTAAAACGTATTGGAACATTCCCAGTATGTCGGGGATCAGTTTTCATCAAATACAAGCTTGTTTCTACCTGCAGGGACGTCGACAGACACCTGTTCAGGTGAGGCTGATGCAGCACATCGACCGATAGTCTCAATGGCTGAGATGCTCAAGGACCCCCATTTCCACCCAGTAAAAAAAAATCTCCATCCACTATCCCAATTCCCAGATAGGACCCACATCCCCATCCAGTACCACTATCTCCAGGCAGGACTTCCATCTCCACCCAATACCACCATACCAGTCCAGTATCCCCAGCCAGGACCACCATCCTCATCCAGTACCATCATCTCCAACCAGGACCACTGTCACAAGTCAGTAACTCTACCCCACCTAATACCCCCATCCCCACCCAGGGGTGGTGGTCCCATCTACAGTTGGGACCACCATCCCCACATGGTACCCCTCACCTGTTCTCAGGACTTGATCTAAATATTGAGAGTCAGAAAGCAACATACTTTAAAACTGCGATCAAACAATGTTGCTGTTGATATTTTTCAACAACAGAATTAGATCTGAGTGACTTTTGGGAATGGCTTCAGTGTTGATCTTCTGAAAGTGTAATACATTAACATGGTTTAGTTTTCCTTTTCTTTTTTATAATATGAAGAGTTTCTTCTTTCAGACAAAGGTGGAAGATGTTAGTTTTACCTTGACATGTTTGGACTAGGGTCTGAAGTCCTCCTCAGATGTTGTCTATCAGCTGGAATTCAGAACGGGGGCAACCTGACAGACCTGACGGATCCACCATGTTGATCGCACCCCACGCTGCTCGGGGGGCTCTGGAGGAGATAGTTCCCAGTTTGTGAGAGTATGAAAGTTGATGGTGTCACAAGCCCACATTTCTATGACTACCTTGATCCATATTTAATGCTTGTTTGTCTCCGATCTGATGATGTGTGTGTTGTCCTGGTCCATGATGGATATTACGTTTAGAATGGGTCGATATGGCCGATTTTAATTATTTGTGTGCTTTTTCTTTTAGAGTTCTTGTGAGCAGTCCTGCTGTTTACTGATCACACAGCTGGGAATAACGGCTGATGAATGATACATAACTGTGTCTTAATCAATGTTAGGATTTAAGGAAGTAACACAAGACCAAAGAGGTGACTAAGGCTTTCCAATGTGGACTATCTAAAGATGGCTGCAGAAATGAAGTACTGGAGTAAAGACATGTCATAAAGGTCAGTCACAACTAACGTATAAGGATGCTTTGGTTGCTGTGATGGAAAATGTCACTTTTACACAGATAATTATGCTAAAACATAACTAACTGCATAACTGACTGAACATTAAGGGGACTCAGGTTTTCAGTAAAGCACCCGGCTTAATGCTCCCTCAAAGACTGCAATTGATCTGGTTAGAAATCTGATTTAGCACGTCCCAGATTTCTGTCTTTGCCAAAGATGGCAGTCTTCTCCTGCTGCTTCAATAATCTGACCCTCTTCATTTCCCTCTGAATCAATGTTGGTTAGGAGAGCTGGGGCCGATGGCCAGTATGGACTGGAAATAGAGACTTCATGTACATCCAGACTGCTAAAAGATAAATCCAGCTCCAAATATTCCAAGTCAAATACTGCTTCTTCTTTGATGCTGACGTCTGTACCATACAAGCCACTGGCATCCTGTCTACGTCCTGTATGCTGCTGTAACTATAATAAGTAGAGACAAGATCAATGACCGTCATGTTAACCTCTTCTTAACCATCACTTATTCGCTACGCTCACTAACCAATCTGACTTTGGCACACTCGGGTCCTGCATACAGATATTACATCAAGCTAGAAAGTTCCTGAAAAAATTTGCATAGGTGCCAGCGAGTACAACTACTACTTGCTTAGATTTCATACATGTAAATCAGTTATAACTCACCCAGTTAGGGTCAGGGTTACGCGACTGGTTGGTATCATGATAGAACCATAAAGAGTGTAAGAGGGTGCTGGTGGGGAAGGAGGGGGGGATTGCAGCAGACACTGACATGTAGAAACACCTACAATGTGATATCTGGAGTGAGTGAATGTGAGGGAGATAAGATCAGAGAGGAGGTGATTGTGTGTATGGACCATTCTCAGCTTTCGTTTCTGATCACGTTGGCGATGTTTGTGGGTTGCAAACAGATCAACAAAGCAGGCATGCTGCTACCAGCTAAATAAAACAGTATGTATATATAGAATACATGTAATGGCACGTTGGCACTGTGCCTTGGATGTTCCAATCAACTTTGCAGTAATGGGATTTCGTTTTCCAGACTGCCGGCTTGAGCTGAATGTGGGGCTAATGGGTTGCCACAAAATTATCTCAATCTTTCCAAAGTAAAGAAGCCTTTACTGAGTCCTTCTGGAGACACGCCGGATGTCTGGGAGGTTTGGGGACTCTATAGCTGCCGGTCCAGTGTGGGTCTCCAGCAAGGTGGTAACATTAGCTGTGTTTACATGGAGCACTTTTTATTCGATCAAATGTTCAATCCGACTAATCTGCATCTTATAAACACGTCAGCTTCAGTCAGAAAGACTTTTTCATCCAAACGAGGAAGTGGTTTCAATCTTATCAGGGTCAGAGAAGAAGAAAAATATAAAAATATTGTCACTCATTCTGGTTCTTTTGTGACGTATGTTGTTTCTGTGCATTTTCTAACCTCATAGGGGTCACATGATGTGAAGAGTTTCAGGGAGGACTTGAAAATGACTGTCAAGAGAAAAGGACTGTAGCAGATACAATGCTTATGTCATAAACTGGAAGAGTTTGGGATTATTGGGCGTTTGGATGGTCAAAAGGTTCAAAATAAAAAAGAAAGGTTTCTTTCTTCAGAACTCGTAAGCATTGCATGTCACAAACATTACAGTTATGTAAATGTTAATCCATGTAAATGCGACTAATCCGATCATTTTATGTAGCGTTCATGTTAACATGTCAGCTGGAAAGCTGGAAATATTTGTCCATGTAAACGTCGCTACTGTCTCCATGTGTCTCTTGTCACTGGGCTTGTCCTATCTGATGTTAAGACCACTATTGTGATTGCGACTGACAGACTCTTTGTAAAGCTTTTTTCTTTTTTTCTATTCAAACTCTGCTAAAGAAAGGAAGGGGTAAATGATTTTATCTTCATAGTTTCCCCTGAGACACAATGTCAGACAAGGGGGCAGTTTTCCACTGTTGAGTAACCTTCTGCTCGCTTGTGTTTCCTCCTCAGGCTATCATTCATGATCCAGTGGCCAGGCAGAGTATTATTACCAGGAGCTGGTACTGCTCTTCTTCTCTCTGAACCCTGCCACCTGGAAGAAATAGATAGGCTATGCCCTCCTCGCAGGGTGCTTACAGATATTATCCACCATTGTTTCTATTGACAGTTAGGAAGATTAGAGGCCTTCAACTTCATTACTCAACATATATGCAGGCTCTGTGTCTTCCTAAAGACCACTGATACTGTCGCATTCAAGCCACACTGATACATATTCACATTATCTGTTTGTATAAATGAATGTTGTACAAAAGGTTATGCGCAGCATTTGTGCATTAGCTACGATATTTCCAGCAGCATAAGAGGTCAGTACACTTGTGCAGTCTGCACATTCATTTATCTGGTTTTAGTCAAATTTCAGTTTCAACAGGAAACAATGGATTAAATGCATCTACTTAACTAAAGTTATTAGAACAAAGTTATTGTTGAGACAGCAGCAACAACAGAGAAAACCAGACTTTTCCTTTTCCTGATCACTTCTCCCAGTTTGTCCAGAGGTGTTCCTAAATGTTCCCTTTTCCCCGGACCCTCCTCCTAGTGGGACGTGCCCTGAACACTTCATCGGGGTGTCCAGAAGGCCTCCTAACCTGATGTGACCAACACTGAATTAACATATTTATTTCTCACCACAGATCATTTAGTTACTGAGTGACTAACAGTTTGGCTGGAACGTAAAGCGTGCATGTTTTTATTATCTTATCTACGACTAAACCGGAAGGACCACCAGCCTATACCTTCCTACCGACCTACTATCTTATCCATCACAAACTAACCATCATATTTGGGTTGCATAAACATATCTCTCCGAGCACCAGTGTAATCACAAGTTTGGCATTTGATTTTTATAACACAAATACTGTTTTATGACACTTATTTAAAACTTCTTCTGGAAATGGTACTGCTATGAGGAATTTTATTTTTAAAATTTTACATCATTTAACCATTTTATTATTTAAAGTTGCAAATATTGACCTAAAGGAATTTCCATTGGTGCAAATGCAGCTGCTGCCCACTCAGATACATCTGCTGGCTAAAACATAAATCATTGGAGCAGCCACGATGGCAAATGTCTAAAAAAGACAGCTGCTGTTTAACTGGTTGGTATAAAGACACAGCCAGGCCTAAAAACTGTGAAGGAGGGAATGTAGACAGAATTTCTGACACGTACGGAAATTTCCTGTGAAGTATGATGCATGGAGAGTGTGTGAGAAAGAGAACGAGAGAAAAAATGACAACACAGAATCACTAAAGTCTGTTATAAACCAAAAAAAGAGTGGATTGCTCATTAAATGCATCCTGCTCCTCTAAATGACTATATACTACTGTATCTATGGAGGTGTGTGTGTGTTATACCAATATTACATGCAGAACTGACCCTGGCCTGCTCGTTGGCATCGCTATGACAACAGAGACAATCTAACCATAGACTGTATGTAAAAAGATGGGCGGAGCCTCCGTGAGGTCACCCGTAGGTTTCTGAAAAGGTGAACTGAAGCTCGGTAGGCGGTTCCTACCATCACCATCTGGGCAGGGGCATGCGTGTCGTCTCGCCCAGAAAATACAAATATGGGCAAAGAGGTGGAGCTGAGAGGGGGGCTGTGAGCGTCATGGTGGATGATTGACATCGAGCTGTTAACCAGCTGTTAACCAGTTAAAAACCGCAGCTGCCTGTAGCTAAAAGCTAACCGAGCTAACCCGGAGATAACAGGAGCTAACCAGCTAACGGAGGTAAGCGGGCTAAAGCTAAGTCATGTTATTAACCGGCTAAAAACCGTGGTTGTTCTACGTTCTTCTGACTTGAAGCGGGAGATTGTTACCGTCAATCAAAAGAACACGCCCCTAAATATGCCAAACTTCGAGATTAAATCACTTTTAAATGGGCGAGTTAGAAAAAAATTCACTCCCCCCACAGTTGTTATGAAGGTAAACCTGACCTATTAAACCTAAAATGGATTTTTTGTACCAGACTGTAAACATGTTTATTTCTGCTGTAAACATGTTTATTTCTGCTGTAAACATGTTTATTTCTGCTGTAAACATGTTTATCTGCTGTAAACATGTTTATTCCTGCTGTAAACATGTTTATCTGCTGTAAACATGTTTATTCCTGCTGTGAAGTTGGTCTTTTTAACATGGGAGTCTATGGGGATTTGCTCTGTTTTGCAGCCCCTAGTGGATGAAGGGGGAACTGCAGTTTTATGCACTTCCGCATAGGCTTCACTTTTAACCGCCGGAGGTTGCCGCTTGTAACTAACCCACAATTTCCTCCACGGCTGGCAATTCACACCGGGAGCTTGTCCAACATGGAGCGGTTGGAGTTTGCAAAACTTGATCCATGAGATCACAAGCTCAGATGGGAGGGGGCAGTTTGGCAGTGAATAGATTATAGAAATGATCTTTTCAAACATGCAAATGAAACAATCCCAGAGTCAGAGGATTTCATTTAAACTGGTCTGATTGGATAAAAAACCAACAAAAAACACACCTTGTTTTAAAAATACTTCATAGCCAGAAAAGTCATGTTGTCTGCATTCATCGTTGCACTCATGGAACTAGGATTTCCTAAGAGATGTTCAAACATTTGTGCTTTAGTTTTCCTAAGAAATCATACGAATCATTTGTGAGAGAAGTTGAGAGTGATTTCTGCTTGCCCTGGCATCCACACAGATCTCTCTCTGTGAGTGGAATCTCCCAACCCAGCTCATTGGTCTCTGGGTCGTCTGTCCAAGGTACTTACAGCAGCATCTTAGGCTTTTTATGTTGCATGTGGCGCATGTCAGACCTGACGAGGAGGGCCTGTCCGTTTCTGCCTTCAGGCATTGATTTCTACTGTGTAATCCTGTTGGCTTGCCAGTTTTCTGTACTTCATTTTTGTCAGATTTTTCTGCCAAATCTCGCTGACCTCCTGTGTCATCCCTAGTTTTCCCTGTTAAAAATTAATTGCCTTTGGACTGTAAAACTTGGCTTGGGTCTCATTTTTAAAAGAATCCCTGCAGCTTTCAGATGGTTGTAAAGATGAAAATGTTAACGCCGCAGTGTGATCTAACTGTTTGCCGTATGTGGTGCTGGAGTTAATTTACTTCAGCTTTATTCTCTCTTGTTGACATTTATGGTGTCATGAAAATACACTTGTCTTGTCTTGCACATCAGTAAAAACAATTTAGAGCAAAGCTGACCAGGAAAACATGACAAAAAGGTGTTGTATGTAAGAACTTTGACTTTCTTTAAATTTTTATTCAGTATCTTGTTAAAGTCAACATTTTCTTTCCTATTGCATCATTTATGACCAAATATATGCACCACAACAGCACAGCAATCAGCATTTCTTTCTCTTTGTCAAACAAACGATCACGAGAAAATCACAAAATATCATAAGAAAACATACTAATACATATGAGGTGGCAAACAGGAGGACCACACATTGTATTGTCATAGTAGATGGATCATTCATTGTGCACATTCCTGGAGCTTTTGTAGCCCTGCAGCATCCTGAAGCTGAGAATCTGCATTTCACAGCCCTGTGTTCCAACTTGGAGCTTCAAGCGACGGCGACATTTTATTTACAGCATGCAGCAACTTACATCTGGAAACTCTGGACACGCATCATGGTGGATTCTACCAAAAATACCCTTAACAGGGCAACCAACCAACCAACGGGGGGAAAGAGAGAAAGGCAGAGAGCATGAATATGACAAGGGTCACCATCAGACTGACTTTTACCGGTTTAAGATGTCTCAGAAAAGAGACAGGATGACGTCACTGTATAAAGTTGTCCTCAAAAGAGGGGAAAAAAAATACAGCTGTCACTGAGATAAGGTAATATTCATAAAAATAAAAGTTAGAAGTGGGACTTGAACATGTTAATAAAGAGTAATAATTACAGAAAATTAATGCATTAAAAAGTGAACACAATAAAGTGTGGAATGCTTGTCAGTGCACAACTTCCTGATTCACCAATGCTCCCAGTAAAGCAAAGTCTAGTACAGCTCAGTTTTTGGCACCATATTTAGCGGTTTTTCAGAGCCTGCTGGTGACTCTGAAAGAAAAGCGACTGTCAACAAGACCAGGTAAGTTCAATCACTGTTATATCCCTCCGCTGAAACAAGTTTCCTCTCCCTTAGAGATCGAGAGGAACCAGTTGAGGTGGCCCGGGCATCTGGTCAGGATGCCTCCTGGACCTCCCTGGCGAGGTGTTCCAGGCACGTTCCTCTGGGAGGAGACCCGGGGAAGACCCAGGACACGCTGGAGGGATTATTTCTCTCGGCTGGTCTGGGAACGCCTCGGGATCCCCCCCGCAGAGTTGGCAAATGTGGCTGGGGAGAGGGAAGTCTGGGCTTCCCTGCTTAGGCTGCTGCCCCCGCGACCCGACCGCAGATAAGCAGCAGAAGATGGATGGATGGATGGATGAAGCGTGTTGATGAAAACACGTAAAAAGTTAACAGTACTGTAATGTGGACTCTTGGAGGACAGCTGGAGGTGTTTGGTAAAGTATTTGACACTTTATCTGTTTAGTTTTCTGTTTTACAGTTTTGAATTGAAATATAATTAAATGTAAGATTTAAGAGCTGAGTTTACATGTTAATGTCTGATTTAGTCATCCACTAATATCCATTCATTCATTATCTGCCAGCCAAGTCCGATCAAAGGTCGCGGGGAGCTGGAGCCTATCCCAGCAGCCTTTGGGCAAGAGGCGGGGGACACCCTGGGCAGGTTGCCAGTCCATCGCAGGGCCAACACAAAGAGAATGCACTGGGAGAAGGACCACTGTTTGAGACCCCACCCCCCCAACCAAGGATCAAACCAGTGACCTTCTTGTATGAGGCCACAGTGCTAACCGCTACTCCACCATGCAGCCCCACCAAAATCCATTTCAATTAAAAAAATGTTGCTTTTTGGAGAAAGTTTTCAATGAACGAGTGGATTTTTCCACCAGCCTCGGCACTGATGTAAACGTAAAAGAAATCTTCTGGTTAAATAGAAATATTTCACAAAACAAGCACTTAAACATGATAAACTCATGTAGTTAACATCACTCGTGAGCTCATACTTTGTTGAGCAATCACATGAGGCGTTCACTGAAGTCAGGTGTTTTCTGTAAGTCTCAGACTTCTAGACCTGCAGATGGTATCATGTTGGTCAGCACAGTGCTCTTGGTGGTCCAGGACAGCTTTTGTTGTGTGTATTATTACTTTTTCAGATATTTGAGTGGCTCTTTGGGAGCTTTGCGTTTTCTTTAACCCTTTATGGGACAAGTTACTTTTTTAGATCACTTTGTTTTCTTTCATATTCAGCATGAAACTATTTATTTTGTTAATGTAACAACAGAATGGAAGTCTTGGTGCCAGAAGGCCAATTTTAGGTTAAAATGTCTAATTTCAAGGTATTTCATTGAGTGCCCTCTGAAGGGTTAACAGAAAAGTATGAATTCATTTGTAAATGCCTTTTTAGCTTTTCTTTGACAGCATCTATTTGCACATGCAGACCTGCAGGACTGACTTCTGACTGGAGGTGAATGTTGGCTGATGCTGTCTGATAATTGCAGCAGGACACGTCAACAGCCTTAACCAGGAATAAAACAATATTTTTATACCTGTATTCCACAAAGACAACAAACAATAAGGGGGGGGGGGGGGGGGGGGGGGGGGGGTAGTGCAATAACCTTTAGCTTCTGCTGTCAGAAACAAAGCTTTAGTGGATTTCTGCTGAATGGCAATCACATTGCTTTCCCCCTCTTTCCTCACACACACACACACACACACACACACACACACACACACACACATACAGCGCAGCTCTCCAGGTAACATGAAAGGCCTGGCACATACAGAGACATTTTAGGGCCCTCATCTATCTCCCATGGCCAGGAGCTCAAACGCTTAGCAAATGTCAACAGAAAATAATGCACACACAAAGGCAATCTTATTTGTTCAAGAATCGCTCTAGGTCACTGCAACTCAAGCAGGCAGAGGGAGAAGAGCCACCGACACCGCCCTCCAAAGACTGCATCTTTTTGTTTCTTTCTCCTCGTCTTTCCAACCAGCTTCTGCTTCGTCGCAGCTGTTTTCCAGCCGAACCCTCGGCTGCTCAGCGTTTCCTCCCGCTTCGCCCATCCTTCTGAGCCTCCATCCGTCACTCGCCTCCACCTTTCCCTTCCTCCAATGATAAGTTCATTTCTGAATGTTTTGATGAGTTTATTCCTCCCCATTACATATATTGCTATTGCACAGCAAGTAGCCAATCAACTAAAACATTCGGTCTATTATTGCAGCAGATGAGCTGCAATATAAAAAATGGCGAATGGCGCGCCTCTGAGGGGCTTTCATTTGAATGATTGCCTCTCCACGTTGCTTCATCTCTCTTTCTCATTGAATTTATTTGTCCCCGTCTGAGAATTCAAAGCACCGCCCAAATGTTACCTTTGTTTGTGTCCTACGTTTATAACCACACAGGGAAAACTAAACAAAATCCTCCATAATGAAGATTTTTTCCTTAATTTTGTCCCACATTAACATAAGAAATGATGCAGTGATGTGATGCCAGTCGGTGGAGTTGTGCTTTTTCCTGATCTCAGCATCAGTTCCTAAACTAAACGTTTAAACAGGAGTAAAAGTCAAACTGGAGAAAGCTTTGTTTACATTTCTGTATCAATGGCCATTAATTCCAGCAGTTAAAAAACAATATTCTCGCTCTTGTCGAGTTTAGGTCAAATGTGTTTCTGTTTGTAAAAACTGATGATCTTTGGACCACCCTGCAGCTACTGCTGCAGCATAGGTTTGTCTTTTGTCCAGCAGGGACAACAGCAGCTTAACTTTCAACCACAGCGCAGATCTAGAAGAAAAAAAAATCACATTAAAGATGATTTTCTGTCAGGGAAGTTGTGAATTTCTATGATTTTGCCAACAAACTTTAACTTTTTATACAGATTTTATTTCAGACTAATTTAAAATAAAGTTTTTGACGGGCCAAGGCAGCGTCTGTCTGCTCAGACATGTGATGCAGCTGCTGTGTCAACGGTCGATTTTATGACATAACCAGTCCTGCTGACTGTGAGGGAGGGGCTGAGAACAGAATATCCCACATGTAGACACACCTACAGTATGATGTATGATGTGTGTGAACAAGAGAATGAGAGAAGAGGAACACTGACGTGTGTGTGTGTGTGTGTGTGTGTGTGTGTGTGTGTATACAGACACTGAACGACAACACTGAGTCATTGAAGTCCATTATAAACCTATAAACACTGTGGCTTGATCATTAAATGCATCATAATCCTCTGCATCACGATGTGTTACTGTACCTGAGATGAGAGCATAACAATAAACATCAGTTTACATCCATTTATCCATGTATATGTATATTAATCATTTGTCCAATGGACCAATTACGGTCATCCAAAATGCAAACATTGTTACAACTTTTTATAAAACACACTTTTGTTTTGAAAATGGCCGTTTTTGACATTTTGAGTTTTCCTGGTGCACAAGCGGCAACCTCCAGCAGTTAAAAGTGAAGCCTATGCGGAAGTACATAAAACTGCAGTTCCCCCTTCATCCACTAGGGGCTGCAAAACGGAGCAAATCCCCATAGACTCCCATGTTAAAAAGACCAACTTCACAGCAGAAATAAACATGTTTACAGCAGGAATAGACATGTTTACAGTCTGCTACAAAAATCCATTTTAGGTGTAATAGGTCAGGTTTACCTTCATGACAACTGTGGGGGGAGTGAATTTTTTTCTAACTCACCCGTTTCAAAGTAATTTAATCTTGAAGTTCGACATATTTAGGGGCGTGTCCTTTTGATTGACAGGTACCCAATCTCCCGCTTCAAGTAAGAAGAACGTAGAACAACCGCGGTTTTTAGCCAGTTAACAACGTGACTTAGCTTTAGCCCGCTTACCTCCATTAGCTGGTTAGCTCCTGTTATCTCCGGGTTAGCTCGGTTAGCTCTTAGCTACAGAAAGTTCAGAGTTCGCTCGATGTCAATCATCCACCATGACGCTCACGGCTGAGCGTCTCAGCTCCACCTCTTTGCCCATATTTGTATTTTCTGGGCGAGACAATGTGCATGCCTCTGCCAAGATGGTGATGGCAGAAACCGCCCCCCGAGCTTCAATTCAGCTCTTCAGAAACCTATGGGTGACGTCACGGAGGCTCCGTCCATCTCTTTATATACAGTCTATGCTGGTACGTCATTTTTTCATTTATTAGTAGTTGCTCTTTGTATTATAAACTGATAAATAAAACTATCTGAGATCAAGAATAAAAATTATAAATGACCTTCTGGTTGATTTTAAGTTGATTTTGACATGGAAAACAAATTACTTTTTAATGACCTGTGATCTTATTTCATATCAACTTAAATCTAAACCACATGAACTGAACGTAAGATATCAGCAAACATCGATCAGCCCTCCATTAAATCAATATAATGTTGTACTGGGACCAAACTGGTGATTTACAGCACCAGTGCATGATTCCAGTCTTACACACCATGCTGCTGCTGCTAGCTGTAGTTGCTATGATGACAGGGCTGGCTTTGCCGTTGCTATGACGACAGACATTCTGTACCTGCTGAGTCACTCTGAAACTGAGATGGAAACGTGAGAATAACAAGATTGCAGAGAAAACACAAAACTATTTAATATTTTATAGTGTCACTTCACAGCAATGTCATGGAGACCTTCTAACCTCACTGGTCAGTTATACATCATACACATCAGACATTCAGAAACCTCAAGATGCTTTCAGCAAATGTTGGAAAACTTCTATATTTTATAGCATTAGAAAGTGAGAAAACTACAACCACAGAAAACTAAAACAAGATTTTCTACTCCCGAGACGTGCAATAAAACCGTGTAATGCACGGATCACAGTTGTTAAATCCACTTACACCATGCTCCCACACAGTGAACATTTCAGAAATGTTTATGTTTTTACAAAACTTGCTAAAGTACAGAAACTATTTTATGTTTGCCTCAATGTACCTTGTATACCAAACAAGCCTGTGAAGTGTTTTTCTCTCATTCACCTGATAAAACCAGCTGATCTGGGCCGCTGATTACTGCGCTGCTGAAGCCTGTAGCGGAGGGATATAAATGTGATTCAACTCTACGTGTGCGTATATAGATTCAAGATTCAATCTAATGGAAACTTGATTTACAGACAGGTTCTTTAAAAGTCACACAATAAATCCACTCACAACAACCAGAATTTAAACTGTTTCAAAAAAATTTTTAAAAATTTAAAAAGAATTTAAAAAATAAATAATTAAAATTTTAAATAAATTAAATGCTTCAATGTTATAAAAACACAATGAGAGATAGTTGGAAAAAAACACATAAAAGGGAGTAAAGTTCATTCATTCATTTTCCTAACCACTTAATCCAATTCAGGGTCGCATGGAAGCTGGAGCCTATCCCAGCAGTCTCTGGGCGAAAGGCAGGGTACACCCTGGACAGCTCGCCAGTCAATCGCACGGCGGGAGTAAAGTTATCTGAGCCTATTTAAAAATGTTATGGCACAAGGAACAAAGGAATTTTTAAATGTTAGTCCTCAATCTTGGGTTCTAAATCTGAGACCAGAGGGAAGCAGTATTTGTGTAAAGCAGGCGTGTCAAACTCCAGTCCTGGAGGGCGAGTATCCGGCAGATTTTTGTTGTTTTCCTCCTCCAACACAGCTGATTTTAATCAAATGGATCCAGAAGCTTCTCGTCAACTGGTTTATTAATTTTGATCAGGTGTGTTGGAGCATGGAGACAACAAAAACCTGCAGGATACCGGCCCTCGAGGACTGGAGTTTGACACTTGTGGTATAAAGGGTGGTTCTGGTTTCCCACAATGCATCTAGCCTTCCTCACTACCCGCTGCCCATACACAGCAGGCGGTGAGGACAATGGGAGGCCACCTTCACCACCCTGTTTGGCTCGGTGGAGTCTTTTATTGTGACACCTCCAAACCAAGACATAAAAGACAATGTAAAAATAGAGTCAATAAAAGACTAATAGAAAAGAGACATCTTTTTATTTCCTCCACATTAAAAAGCCGTAGCTTCCTAAGGAAGTACAGGTGTTGATGGCTCTTTGTCGTCACTGCTTCCACATTTGTGTCAAAATTCAATTTGTCATCTAAAACCATACCAAGATGTGAAAATAATGCGGCTAGTTGGCGTTAGAAATCTCACTGACTGTCACGGCGTTCTGCGCTGTACAAGAATACGGCGAAGTTGTGGCTCCTTTGAGGCGCCTTATTGTACAACCCAATTCCAATCCACCATGGTGCAGCAATATGTAGTGATATTTACATTACATACAAGGTTTTTCCCCAAAGAGTGTACTCTGGTTGCCAGCTCTGCGACTATTCTCCAGATCAATCCTCACAACTCCCCCAAACATAAAGCCCCTCCCCTCAGCAGGAACCAGTTACCACCATCTGAAGTCCCCACAACAAATACGATCCCAGAAAAATTCCATAAATGATACACATTTCCAAACACTATAAAAAGTTCACCATTTTACCACAAAGATAACAACCATAACACTTGGCATGCTGCGGCGGTCTGTGAGTGACGTAATGGTGACGTTGTTGTCGCATCGCTACTTCCACCGGCCTCATGAACACAGCTAAAGCCTCGGTGTCCTGCGGCTACCAGCGGACATGAAGGCACCTGGTCTGGAACCCTCCAGCAACCTGCTCCTGGTATCAGCTGCGAGACAGCTGGGTGTAGCTAAATGCCAGGTGGAACGGTCGCTACGTGGTACTGGGGGTGTGTCCCTGGTGGCTGCCTGTTGCCGGGACAACGGTCAGGTAAGGAAAGTTGTGGGATGGTGGGCGTATGGACTGGGTGTTGGTCAGACAAGGGGACTTTGTACCACTGGTGTAATTCTGACTAAATAACAAGTATTTCTGTTGGCGTTGGAGGAGGTGCTGGTCTCTGACAACTAACATGTTTTCTACGTATGATGGGAGCTTCTGGAGCAGTTTGCACACAACTATAACCACTGGGAAACATTCAGCGGTGAAACTGTTCCTAATCGCCACTTCTATTGTTTTCAGCTAAATCTGCAAAGTTCTGCAGGTCAAAGCAGAAAAGCTGGAGATGAGGGGTCAGAGGAATGGGGTGTCAGGTACAAAGCCCTTTAAACTCTTACCTGTCATCTTAATTGCTTTAACTGTCACAGTAACAGACCAATTACATGCAGCTTTTTATCAGCCCGGCCAGGACGGAGACAGGAGGTACAAGCACTTAATATTCAAATCATCCATTCATATATTTCAAATCAAACATGGTGACAATTACATTAATTATCCGAAGCCGCAGCTATCTGGAATGAAACAAATGATTACCGTTGTCAATTTTAGTCCAACAATGTCATGTTTGGGGAAAGTGGGTTTGTCTTTGACAGTGAAAAGAAAGGAGAGTGAAATGACTGCTGAATGCATCAGAATGTGTGTGTGAAGGCTGCTGGGAGCACAATGTGCTGCAGCCATTAGGATGGAGATAGTTTCCATGTTTCAGACACTTCGTCAAACTGTAGAACACTTTCAACTTGACTAAAAATGACTTTGAACAAAGCCAACATTGGGCTGATTATTTAGCCTGATGACGTCTATATTTACTGTTTTACTGGTTCATCCTGATGAGATGCAGGTAGACGTGACTGCTGCGGTTGCTGCATCCTTCAGGCTTTGACCTTTATTGTTTGCATGTTTTCAGACCTGAAACTCTTCTGGATCGCCCACGAGCTCCGATGAGGGAAAAAGACGCGTCGCTTTGTCAGCTAGGCTTAAGTTTGGGAGGAAACACGGTGGCAGACACGTCGCAGAGACCCAGATAAAACACTGTCGGAAGAGGCGACTGAGATGCAGGACAGATTTAATGATTGAGACCTCAGAGAAAATTAACCCGCTTTGCTGTTTCAGTGAAGTCGCCTGTGTGGATTTATCATTATGAAAAGAATAAAATCATGACTATTTGTTGCTCTGTTCTGTTTTGTTGTAAATCAGAGCTGTGGCTTCTTCCTGTGATCAGATCAGCGGAATAGTTTTATATTCCAGACGTTAACTTTAGCGCCCAGCATCGAACCGAGAGACAATGGCCGAATAGAGGACTGCAGAACGTCTACGGTAAGCGCTGGAGTCCAACGTGTTCACTACTGGTTTAGTTGAAAAATTGCATTTAAACCAAAAAGCCAAATGTATCATATGTGATGAATGCAGTTTATGAGACATTTCCGACCACTTTATGCTAGAAACTTTGCTCAAAACCCCAGTTGTGTTACCATAATATACTGGTTTCCTTCCCCTGTACCAGAATGTAGAAAATTACACTGCAATAATTTTGACCTATCACATGGTAATAAATGCTAAAATACCAAAAAATAAATTGTTAATATAATTTTTTTCTTTATTTATGTCAGGTTTTGTCACAGGGCCAAATGAAAACGTTACATTTTAATAACAGGACTTTTCAGGCGAGCTGTTCTTACGTCGGGGTTTATCGGGTTGAAGAAGTCTTCGAGGCTTCTTGGGCGGGTCAGAATAACCTTTACCAATCTCTAATTATTTTGAAAAGTTAGGAATATTCCAAGGGCCCACGACTTGATAGGGGCCCAAGGGGGTCCAATATGTGATCCAGTTTTTCTCCAAAAAGGTTTCTTGCCTTAGTTTGGTTGAAATGAACCTGTTGCTCTGTGAAGTAATCTGAGTTTCTACAAGCTACTGCCAAACTTTGCCCTCTTTAGTGTCTGAGGTCGCTTCACATCATTCATGCTGTCAGCTGGTGGTTCAGGCCGAATCCCGCATGTTTCCTGCAGGTCGGCCCGGGTGGGTCTACAGACGTTCCCTGTAATTGAAGGTAGAGCATTAAATGTGCCGGTGCAGAGTGTATAAACCTCATACAGGATTTGTTGTTGCTACATTCACTCTGTTCTCAAGTACATATCAGGTAAAAAAAATGATATTTAGCGTACAGCGACAGGTTTGGACAGGAAACATGGATTTATGAATGCGAGAAACAAAAACTTGACCGTCACACCGGGTGTCAGTATTAATTAATTTATTTTAAATAACGAAACCCACAGTCTCCAGTTGATAAGTCCATCACGTGTCTGTACCTGTTTCCCATCTCCAGTCTTCGACTCCCTCCCATCTGTCTCGTCTCCAGTCCCTCCTTTTGTTAGAGAAACTTCTCCTTCCAGCTTGTAGTTGTCCTTCTCCTTCCTCATGGCAACACCATGTTTGTGTTATCGGCTCGCTCTCAGCTCCTCTTTGTCCTCCGGTCTGAAAACTCTGTTCTAGATCAGATATGAACAGCTGGGCAGAATGAAAACAGCTTTATTCTTACAGTAATATACGGCCAACATTAGGAGCCACTGAGATGTTTATCCTCTGGGAGTGTGGGCTACGAGTCTACCTGGTGAGAAAGGTTAATGTTGTTAGACTTAAAGGAAATGCCAACAGGTGCCTGAAATTAAAACTCTTCATCTTGTGGGGACCAGTGTCTCTACTTCGATGTGATCAAGTATTCCAGCCAACTTGTGGTTAAACTGTTTATTGTGGGACATTTCCCGTCATGTTTAGAGAACCACTTTCATTGTAACATTTATTTTTCCCAAACTATCCAGTCGACCCTGTGGCACCTGTCTCAGGTAAGAACTAAATATATTTCATATCCATACATGTGTAGTAGTCCTGATTTGTTACTAAACTGGAACTAACTGCCTGCTATGTGTTGGAGTCTGTCCTGCTGTTAATTGACTCATTTATTCAGCTGACTATCTTAAGGCGTGAAGTGACCCACCAGCTACCATTCTGCCCTCTCATTTGTCAGGTCAGCCTCGCTCACTGTTGGCACAACTACACAACTGGAAGTTATTCCTGGAGGAGGGAACGTGCTGCCTCTCTACCGCAAAGTCATTTCTTTGCATTGTTTAGGTTTTTGTTACGATGGAATAAAACTGTGGTCTATTTAAGCATAATTAAGGAGTCAGATTTCTAAGCACTGGTGCAGCATTAGTTAATCTTTTACAACAAGTCCAGGAAGCAGTCAGTGGAATAAGAAAAAAGTTTATGTTTTATATGTGAAAAAAACGCCTTCAATCTCAGCCAAAGCTCAGATGAAACCTAACTGGATTATATTCAGACTACAGTAAATTGGGTTGGATTGGACGAAGAGTTCTCTTACATGACATGAAATGGTCTGCAAAGTTCAACTGCATTGGAAAGATATAAACATGCTTCAGTGTTTTTATGGTTAAGGAAGACTTTGTATGTAAATTAGACACAATCACATAATTTTTCTTACATACACCCCAGCTGGAGCGTGCACAGTTGTTAAAGCTAGAAGTTTGTACTCTGCAAGGAACCTGACTACTGCAGGGTCAGACTGTGTCCACCATGAGGACCAGATGGGCTTAGAGAAGCCATGAAAGAAGGAAGGGACAGCAGAAGCCAGGGTTATCTTCTTCTAGGCAAACCGAGCAGGTGCTAGATGTTGATCTCTGGGACCTGCTGATTGGCCAATAACCACCATCCATTTACACAGAACTGAGCGAACAAAAAAGACTGTGACTTTCAGACCTGTTCCTGGTTACAACCGGCCATTCTCAGCCAGGTCCAGGTAGACTACAGCCATACCTGGACAGGGCCAGGCCAGCGAGCAAGTCTGAATGCTCCACCTTCATCCTCAGCACAGACGGCCCAGCAAACCTCACTGGTTCTACTAAGATGTAACTGCATGCTGAGGGGTGAGGGGTGCACCACAAGGAACTGTACTCTGGCCATTCCTCTTCACTCTGTACACCTCAGACTTCCAGTACAACTCTGAGTCCTGTCATCTGCAGAAATACTCTGATGACTCTGCAGTTGTGGGGTGTATCAGGGATGGACAAGAAGCAGAGTACAGAGAACTGGTCAGTCAGTTTGTTAAATGGTGCGGTGACAATCATCTCATATTAAATAGCAGCAAAACAAAAGAGATGATTGTTGACTTCAGGAGGAAGAAGAATAAACAAAGCACTGTTTCCATCCTGGGAGAGGAGGTGGAGGTGGTGGAGGAATACAAGTATCTTGGAGTTCAGCTGGACAACAAACTGGACTGGAAATGCAACACTGACTACATCTACAAGAAAGGTCAGAGCAGACTGTACTTCTTAAGGAAGCTGAGATGGTTTAACGTCTGCACCAAGATGTTGCATATCTTCTATAAGTCTGTTGTGGAGAGTGCAGTCAGCTTTGCAGCATCTGCTGGGGTAGTAGCATCAGAACCAGAGACTTGAAGAGAATCAACAAACTGATCCAGAAAGCTGCTTCTGTGCTTGGAGTAACTCTGGAGCCGCTGGAGCTGATTGTCCAAAGAAGAATGCTGCACAAGCTGATGAAGATGATGGAGGATTCTTCACACCCTCTCCACAACACAGTGAAGAAACAACAAAGTGTGTTCAGTGAGAGGCTTCTTCAGGTCCGATGTAAGACTGAAACATACAGAAGATCATTCCTGCCAGCAGCCATCAGCCTCCGGAACAAGACCTCCTCTAATTAATTATTATTATATACTACAATATTGAATTTCCCTTTGGGATTAATAAAGTATTTTTCATTTCATTTCATTCATTTCATTAGTTGACTGGATGTAAACGTCAGCATCTTGATGAGTAACTGATTAATTGATTGATTGAACTTTATTCATCTCTCAGTGGAGAAATTCCATTCCATTACAACCCGTCAGATCAGACAAAACAGCAAACATATGACATAAAGAGGATCAGGCAGACTGAGGCAGAAGGGGAAGTCCTTCTCTAAAGTCTGGGATGTATCAGTTCTACCTCAGAGTTAAAACTCTTGTTGCCCCTGCAGTGAGAGAAAGGGTCGTACATGTCAGGTAGGATTACTTCCCACATCGTCCTCTGTGAACATGAAGGTAGGACAACAGTGAGGAGCTGGAAGATGACATGAGTTGTAATGTTGTGGAGCTGGAGGTAACAGGCTAGGAGGTAATAAACGTCTGTTGTCTTGTTCCGCTTTATTTTCAGGGTTTCGAATGAACACATTCTGTGTTTGAGGTACCGTCATGTTCAAAACAGTATGTTTGTGAAAGGATTCATATTTCTTTACGGTTTCCAGTAAGTTTCCAGAACTTTCCATCAAACTCAGCATGAATTAGCTGAATTAACTCAGATAGTCATCAGGAGGACAGGCTAAGTTGCTCTGAGTGAAATTAGCTGCTCGATTATCTCTTACCAGTGTCCTGGTCTTTACTTTACTCTCCTGTGGTTTTGTGCAGGTCTTCTTCCAATACCGCTACTCACAGCCAAGATGTAGGGGGTGGCCTCCTTGGGGAGGTCCGCATGGTCACAGCTCTCTCTTGGTGTAGACTTGGCCCACTGGGGCCTCTTTCTGACTCGGGGCCCAGCATTTGCCAGGTTTGTCTGTTGGCAGGCGGCGCCTCGGGTTAGATATGAAGACATGTTTCGTGTTGGAAACTGTTGAGAGGATTGATTTCAGTTCATCTACATGAAGGGTTGTTGCCAAGCTCCAGCAATGCTACGGTTTGTTACCTAAATGGCACTGTACATTGAAATGATTCACTTCCGCCTGGTTTCTGGATTTGCAGGTCCAGTTTTCTTTTATTGCAACATTAAGACCCACTTTCTGCACCTGAAGGAGTGTGTGGTGACAGATGTCCTACTACCTGTGAACTGTGTTCATCACCTGCATCAGTTCACTTTACAAGCTAACACTGCTGTTAGTTAAGCAGAATTAAATGTAGAATTGATTGCTAATGTATTTGCACATAAACAGGTTCACTGCTGTGCACAAAGCTTTGTCTGGCACTTTTAAAATTGCAACCATCATTCTCTTTACACAGAAAGCACCAAGAGGCACAGAAAACAGCCAACTGGCTCCACTGGTGCATCTTAATTCAATAAAGAATGATGATACTAGAGAGAAGAAAAGTCCTCCTCCACGACCCTCCTACCTCAAAACAAAACACAAACATAATAGTCAACATGTTTAGCAAACAGCCATAGGTTTTATAACTGCTAATGCATCACTCCTAGGACTGGTTTTACCAACATGAACTCTCATTAGTCTTTGCAGTTCCATTCACTCACAATGCTGCAATATTATATGATTTAAGTCCTCTGTGACAGGGGTGAGTTAAAATGAAATGAAATGATACTTTATAATTTCAACTCAGTAAATGACTCAATTTGAGAAAATGACAGGATTAGAGTTTAAGAAATTTGGGTTGTATTCTCTTGTCGATATTATTGATTTTGAATTTCTCAAATGTAGAAAGATTATTAAAAAAAAAAAAATCATGTTTCCACCATATAGCTTAAGTTGCTCATAACGATAAGCACCTTAGTATTAGAGAACATCCAAGTGATGCCTTTGAGCAATTTATCGACTTCAGACATTGAATAGAAACTGTTTTTCGTAATGAAAGCCTGTCTGATTCCAAGAAAAAACATGAATTGATGCAGTTTAATCATACCTTGTGTACGCAGGACATGACGGGTGATACAGGCAGAGCTATAAGTTCACACAGCTAACCTGGCAAACCGGGGTGAAAATTCAGTTTTGGTGGGTAGAAATAAAAACTTACAAGCCCCTTTGGTGGACGAATGAGTGATGCATCTTTCAAGAGAACAGCCAACTCTGATCTGGGAGAGTTGACGCTACCGAAGCTGCCATAGATGGTATAAAAGACAGTCTATCTTGGCAGTGTGACATGTCATCGCTCCCAAAAATAAAAAATTGGCGAAGAGGTGGAGCTGAGAGGGTGTAGAATGTAGATGATTGACGTCAAGCTGCCTGAGCTAACTCTGCGCTAACGGGAGCTAACCAGCTAACGGAGGTGGGTTGGCTAAAGCTAAGTCATGCTGTTAGCCAGCTAAAAACCATGGTTGTGCTACATTCTGCCTTCTTCCAGCAGGATATTGGATAACTGTCATTCAAAAAGAACGCATCCCAAATTATACTAAATTTCAAGATTATAAAACACTTTAAGAGATGAAAAGCTTCACTCCCCCCACAGTTGTCATGAAGGTAAACCTGACATATTAAATCTAAAATGTTTAGGCTGTGAACATATTGATTTCTGCTAGGAAATTGGCCCATGACTTGGATCATACCATTTGGCATTAAAAGAACAGAACATGTCATTCAGTGATGTTGGTAAAAAGTGATTAACAATAAATGAAGAAATAAGCAAGATCTCAGTGGAAACTGAGTGCAGAATCTGTCAAATAAAAACAATGGTCATCACAATCAACCAATAAGAAGATTTGTTGGTTGTTGTTCATGTGTTTAGTTATGCCTGTAAAGATTTATTAAGTTGTCAAAAACATGAATTCATTCCTTAATTTTCTTAATTGTGCAGTCCATAAACCAAAACTACAGAACATAAAATAAAGCTTTATATAAACAATGAACAAAGCTTTCTTACCCACACAAACCATTTAAAATGGCTAAATAAGGCTTTAACAGAAGCTCAAAGGGATTATAAATTAACCATTTGGTCAGCCACAGTCATAACTAAAACAAATAATTTCATAATAACATTATTCCATGAACTAAGTGCAGCTGAATGAGTGGAAGGACTGAAATTTAGAATAAAAAAAAAAAAGTAATTCACCTCAACTTGTCTCAGCTCGGTCCGGTTTCTTTTCCATTACAGTTTGGTACCAGGTCTAAAAGGGGCGGGGTTTGTGCGAAATCACTGTGACGTCAGTGTTGTGCACGACAAGCTCTATAACAACACAGGACCTAGAGGTAATCTGTTACTTGGTCTGCGGC
Source organism: Telmatherina bonti (assembly GCF_933228915.1). Taxonomy (NCBI): domain Eukaryota; kingdom Metazoa; phylum Chordata; class Actinopteri; order Atheriniformes; family Telmatherinidae; genus Telmatherina; species Telmatherina bonti. The sequence goes on from NC_136618.1 coordinate 31,974,812, forward strand.
TCGCCAGTCACTGACCATAAATCGTATCCATCTGTTGGAACCACTTCCAATACGTCTGTTTGATCCACTCCGACCATCATGGTCCTTGACCTGCTGATAGTCACTTCTGAGCTTTTTTCAGCTCCTCTCGACGCTGCTGAAAACTCCTTTGCTAGCCGTTGCCATCGAGTCGGAAAGCTCTTGATAGATTTTTTTCATTTCGTGTCGTTCCATCTGCTTCCCTCTGTATCCTTTCCTCAGCAACCAAACAAAGAAATGTCTCCACCTCAGTGTTGGACCACAGAACAGACTTTTGTCGCGCCATTGCTCGTCACGTAATGTAAACAACTTGTGAGTTGGAGTCGCTCTTCCAGTGATGTCACTCCCTGACCTCTGATTGGCCGCGCCCCTGACCAATGGCGGCATGCACTATGGCGACGTCACACACAACCTGACTCAGCTCATTTAGAACCTAGGCTGAGGAGTTACATATAAAGTACCGGTAAATGAGTAGAAAAGCCGAGTATACTATTCCTCATCTTTTTGGAGGGCAGGATCAATTGAAAGAGGTTTCTTGGGAAGCAGTGGAAGCTTGTAAACAGGAATGCCAACAGAGAGGACCATATTCTTGAGATGAAACTGTGTTCAACTTGTGTTGTTTTATAATGGCAGAAAACTTCTTACACGCACCCAGCACAGGACATGAAGCCATAGAACTCTATCTTTTCCTCAGAGCGTACATTCTTAAGGATTTATGATTTACAAAAAGAGTGTTAAGCATCAGGCATTACTATCTGTTTACTGATGCTTTGGCTAATTCTGTAAATACATAAATATAGTGAAATATTCTGACACTGTAAAAGCACTGAGATAGCAGCCAGTCCCTGAAATCAATATTTTGACTAAAACATTGCTGTGTCCAATCTACCACTAAACAATTTTTACCTGCCCTACTCACTCTGTTGTGCATCCGCATGTATGTTTTTTCACAATGGCTTTCATTTTTCATTGTGTCAGGTTCTTGTGGTGACCTTTTATGTACCAACTTTTGTGATTTGGGTATAACATGGTCAATCTACGCTTAAATTACAGAGGCTTAAACACCATGGATGTTGGAGGTGGGAAATAATCCAGATATGAGAATAATACTGAAACACAAATTCAATATACACACTAAGGAATGATATTACAGATGTAAAAAGATAAATCCTCTCTAACAAACATAACACAAACTTTGTGGTAAGCCAAGTTGATGCCTGACTGATAAGTAATGCTTGATTACACATTTGAAAAATCATTAGTTCTAACAGTCATTATTTTATAGTTTAACAGTTTATTAAAAATGTTACCTTGTTCACTTGAAGTGTATTGATTTAAGCATCAGTTGACAGTAGAGAAATTGATACAATACTGTGTTTTTTTTTATTACACCTTTGCAATCTTTTCAACATGAGCCCAGTATGCATGGTCTCAACTTCGGGATCTTTATTTTTATTGTGTGTGATTGCACTCTTTTGTCTTTCTCTTATATGGAAATGTGTCTTGTTAATTTAATATTTTGATTTGTGATGATAATATATTGAAATTATATTAATATCTACCAGTCAATATAGAAATAAACATGATTTTAAACTATTTTTAAATAATTGTTTCATATTGATGAAAATGACATCACTCCGGACATACAGTAATTGAACATCTCACATATCACCCTGTGAATTAACAAGCAAGACAAACCCAAAGAAAGTTTTACTGCATTTATTTTTATTAATCTGTTGAAACAATATGCCGAGCATCATCAAACTACATCTACCCAAAACAGGGTATAAAACCAAAGATTTCTGAAAAAAATTGTACCAAAGTCATACTTAATAAAAGAGGGAATAAAGAAATGTTCTTATGAAACATTTATAAAATTATAACTTTTAAAACAAACAGAAGGTTTGTAGCCTAAGTATTTCAGTCTGGAACTTAACAAACAACATTCAAGACATCAAAAACTGTTTATAAAAACCTGACATATCACATTTCATATCATATTTTTGACTAAATCTTTAAACGTTGTGTGTACTTCCATCTCTCAAACAAGAAATGGAAAGAATAACCATACTTAGTGACACACTTTTCTAGTAATTAAAACTTTGAATAGCAACAGTAACCTGAGAAGCAACATATATTTCAACTATTAGCTAAATTTTGTCAGGTTGTAAAACAATTTTTTTTTTCCCAGGACAACACCTATCCCCCTTTAAATTGTTTATTTCTTGTTCATTGTTTATACTTTGATCTTAGTAAAAGTAGGTTACTGCAAAACTAGTTTGGATCAAAATCCCCTTTCAGCTTATATGTCACAATGGGTTTGATTTGCCTGTATATGCATATTTAGAGAATCTTAGAAAACTTCATAAATCTTAATACTAACTTTCAATGTATAGCTTGGCCATGAAAACTTTATCCACATAGTTACGCTCCTGAATTCATAAGAACTTTTATCAGCAATTATATTGTCAAATTCATTGCGTAGTTCTGGGTAGGAAGTCCATTGCAGTTCCAGAAGAAGGCTGCAGCTATGCACCGCTGGTTGCCGTGCCAGTCCGTCCACTGGTGTAAACACTACCTCAACTTTCTGAACACAGATAACATCTGACCCAGTAAGAAACCTGAACATCCTTCTGAGTCCTGCATCATCCAGTCCTCTGATGTACTGTTGCAGAAAACGAAAACACTGCTTCTCTGCTTGTGTGGTAAGATATGCATCTAGCGACTTTAACAGTCGTCTTGCTGTTGGGTTTTTTTCATCATACATTTTTAGGACATCTTGTGGACTGTGAAATGCTTCTTTTAGGAAGTGGCCAGCAACAGATGACATCTTTTCAGCAGCATATGCTGGTTTTTGGATCAGCTCTTTGTGTGAAACATGTTGAAGGATGCCTTTCAAATTCTCCTGTGTTGGAAGAGTTGCTACATCCAGGCGGTCCATGAGATCAAGTAGTTCATCTCTATCCACACCTGAAAGATCTCCTTGTAAAGCACATGTAATTAGATCTCTTTCTGACCGGCTCTTAGGTATAGAAGAAGATTTTTAAACAGCAAATCAGTGCCACTGAGAAAACTGGGGCTAAGCAACAGGGATAATATCCATGGTCTTGAAAACCCTTGAGCAGAATTCTACCAATGGATTTCCAGTCTTCTTCTTGCCATTTAGGAGACAGTTATGGAACCCGCAAGTCTTGTCCTCCTGCTTGACTGTTAATGAACTCTGACCAAAGTGTAGCGTACACATCTGGAGACACCATCTTCGTCTGCTCCTTTTTTCGTAATGTAAGTGCATTTCTGTGGATGTTTGAGAAGCTTCTGATCCTTGAACTGGTTGATCATCTCCTCCATAAGACTGAATCTATGAAGTTTGATTGTGATACATACAATATCATTTGAAGTGGAAGAATTCCAGTCATCACCTATGGCTGTGGGTTGTAAAGTACTGATTGGTGTACTTGTTGAAGGGACTGTCCCAGATGTGACAACCAGGTTATCTTCCTGAAGCAGTAAGCTGGACTCAAGTATCAATGTGTCATCCAGTTGGAAAGCCAATGGTTCTCCAGTGTAAAGGCCAACTATAACCTCAGATGTGTCTGATAACCCTTGTGCCTCAACATCTTTCACATCTGTTGACAACAGTTTCTGTTGGTATCTCATCTTCACGTTGGCCTATCAGTTGTATGTCATTGTTTACATCAGATACTTCCTCATCACAGTCCTTATGAAACTGTTATTTAAGACTGCGGGTGCACAAATACAATCTTAATATTCCCATTTTTAATATAGAGTACAGTTCCCCAACTGGGACATCTTCGTCAAATACAGCTTCCTCCTGATAATCTAAAATGTCATGGCTAAATCCCTCAAATCTTCCCATTTTATTTCTTCCATTTGGAAAGAAAAGATCTTTGGCACACTGCAATATGTCAGCTTTTTTTTTTTTTAATCTTTTGGTACATAAATGGTCCTTGTTCCTCCACCTTTGCGTTTCCTTACTTGCTTGCCTTTGTGAATCCAGCCCAGCTCAATTTTTCTGGTCTGTTTTTCCGCCCATCGGTTGCTTTTTGCAGAAGCTCTTTTCCGTTTAGGAGCAACAGTCATCCTCACATTTCTTCTCATCATTCCAATCAATGCCCATTTTTCTCTTCAACGTTTCGAGCAGTGGTTGTTTTCGTGATTCTGTTGTATTTGTACCTTCATTGTCTTAAACTGAAGCTACTTGCTGCTATCCGATCTCCATATGTTGGGATGTATCCAGCAAGTGTGTTATCGTCCATGGTCTCAATAACCGTGGCATCAATCTGTAAGAAGAAATATAAATACAATCTCCAAAATAATAATAGAAACAGCTGCAACATCTTTCCCCTCACACATGCAAACTATTGAATCAAACTCCATACAACTGGGGACAGTGAGAAAAAAATAAATTAAACGCTCATTTGGAGGTTCATTACTTTAATAGAATTTTGGTAGGCTGATGTACGAATAACATCTCATACAGTCTCATTTACGGTGGGAACCTTTATCTCACTCTGGCTTAATTTAAGTGTTGTTTAATTTAAATAGAGTACAAGATAATACTTAAAATAATAGATCACTAAAAACATATTTTTGGCCAACAGTTCACTGAAATCCAGGATACACAAATTCAAGTTGAGGAATCACTTGTTTCAGGGATCTAATTAGTATATCCATACTTAATAGGTTTTCAGAACGCTAACACACATAAAACAGATCCACATTCTGCAAACCGCACATCAAAGCACATCATTTGTTTGCAAATGCAAAGGTCCCATGTTGGCTAAACAGCTTTGAGACTGGCTAAGCAAGCTGAATTGGCAACAGAAGCTACTATAAATGCAACAAAGAAAAAGTGATGAATTCATACGTGTTCTTGCTCCATCCGTGACAGACATTACTCGGGCACACCGCAAATTCAGAGAAACCTCAGCAGTGGAGTATCCAAGTCAGTCGCCATAACTGTGGCAATAGCAGTTTATTGTCAACAGTTCGATGGCAGTCCGGGAAGAGAAGACCCCTCAGCCATGTGAAACGTGATATGTTTCACGTTTTAACAAATGAACTATCACGTTATAACATGATCATTTCACGTTTTTTACAATAAAACTACGTTATCAGATGCGTGGTATGTTTCACGTTTTTACAATAGACTTATCACGTTATAACGCGATAGATTCACTTTTTTACAATAAAACTACGTTATCAGATACGTGGTATGTTTCATGTTTTTACAATAAACTTATCACGTTATAACGCGATAGTTTCACGTTTTTACAATAAAACTACGTTATCAGATACGTGATGTTTCACGTTTTTACAATAAACTTGTCATGTTATAATGTGATCGTTTCATGTTTTTACAATAAAACTATCAGATACATATGTTATCAGATACGTGATGTGTTTCACGTTTTTACAATAAACTATCACATTATAACGTGATATGTTTCACGTTTTTACAATAAAACTACATTATCAGATACGTGATATATTTCACGTTTTTACAATACACTGTCAAGTTATAATGTGATGTTTCACGTTTTTACAATAAGCTATCATGTTATAATGTGATGTTTCACGTTTTTACAATAAACTATCACATTATAACGTGATTGTTTCACGTTTTTACAATAAAACTACATTATCAGATACATGATATGTTTCAGGTTTTTACAATAAACATCATGTTATAACGGGATAGTTTCACGTTTTCAACAATAAACTCATCACGTTATAATGTGATAAATTTCACGTTTTTACAATAAACTTTTTTTTTGAGGATGATAACTCTACACTTCCGTAATAAAGATATTAAACACTTGCTTTGCAAACTTTTATTTCCAGCAAGTTTTAGGGAACTTAAGAAAATCCTCAGCCTGCCATTTCCTCTGCCATGAAAGCAGTAATAAATGAGCAAAATTAGGCCCAGATCTTCTTGGGCGTATACTAAAACAAAAGCACAAACTGATATATGAACAGCTCACACTGAGGGCTACATCTTTCAAAGGGACAAAAAAGCACATCTGCATCCTGCCGCAATGAATATGCAATAAAAGGCGTTCTCTGTTATATTGTGTTTTGTTGGTTATTTGTTTTTTGTTTTTTGTTTAGTCTTAGTTCTGGTTTGCTGTTTTATTTAGTAGTTTTCCATTTCTTTTCTGTCTAGTCTTGTTTCCTGTTTGTTAGTTCATCTGGGTTCATTTAGCTTATTCACTCCACCTGTGTCATAGAGTGTTTTCTGTGTATTTGTGTCACTGTGTCGCACGCTGGCATCCGGTTGTTTTGAACGTGCACCGTGGCTGAATCAGTGAAGAAAGGCAAGAGGACATGATTGGAGGAAGGGAGGAACAGAAGGAGAGAAACAGACAGAAACCCATCATGAAATGCTGTCCAGTCGTTTGTGTAAAGTTAATAACAAAGAGATAAAGAGAGAGAAACAGAACAAAAACAGAAGCTAATAAGCTTGGCTTTTGTGTCTGGAAAGATCTTGAGGTGCAGGAAGGATCAACATGAGCCGCCGTTAAAGGAAGCATCAGAAACTGGCAAAAGTGCTGTAGTGTGTCTGTAAGATCTCACAGTTTCAAACTGTCTCCAAGCTTCATAATTTTAGCAAATTCTGGACATCAATCCATGTAAATGTTAGTCAGTCTGCTAGGTCCTGCTTTTATACACCAACTCATAAAGTCTGCCCCCCGCCCCCAGTTCCCCCTCTCTGAAGAGTGGGGTCGCCTCACCCCAATGAAGTCACTCGCCAAACGTTAGAACATCATTTAAGGTTTTACCACGTTAGATCCAGGCACATATTGCTGTTATTGCCCAGATTTATGCTCCTGCACTTCCATCTGGGTGAAAGGTTTTCTGGGGATTGGATTTGAATATCCCTGCTTTGTGCTGCACAAAGGTGGCTGAGTGGAGCTCACCTTGTTAAGTCAGGCAATTAAAGTCCTGTCATACACATATATCCTGGCTGTTATGTAGGGCTGTGGAGGAAATACAAATGAGGAAAAAGCAGCCCAACATTGCACTGCGTGCAGATGGTAGAAATAAATATATTTTACTCTGAGCTGATTACATACAGCGGAAACTTGACACCATTTTAAAACACAAAGTGGCTACAGATGATCCTGTTTGTGCTCTATTAAAAATGTAATACTTTTGATATACAGCCCTGCACAGAAGTCTCAGACTTTCACGACCACTACAGGTTACTTGTCATTTCAATGCCTTTCTAGGCTGTTATTGCCTGCACCTGATAAAAAAGTTGTTTAAATAGCATAGCTTAGCTTTTTTTCACAAAAAGTGACTGGTATGTCTTCCACCTGCAAATACCGGTCGGCCTTTCATCAGGTCCAAGTGGAATGGGAATCAGTTTTAGCTTTAGGTAATATAAAATTATTTCCAGTAACTACTAAAATTTTTCTTCATATTCTTGTTGTAATACTTTTTTGCTTTTTTCTTGTTTTTAATCATCATTGCAAAAATTCTACAAGGAAAGTAATTTGGATTGTTGGCTTATCAGTTGTTCTTTATTTGGTATGGCGCCCTGTTCTTGTTTGCGGTATCTATGTTGATTAACTTCCTGGGTGAAATATAAATATCGCATGCTGACATCCACATAATGCCTCATTTCTTTTTTGTGTATAACTGTGTGGCCTAAATGTCCTCTCAGTGAAACTCTGTGGTTTCCATGTGGTACTTTTGCATCCTTCCCTACCCTTTATTCTCCCAGATTTGTCATTTTGGAGCACTTCTCTATTATGATCCTGTAAATGAAGATATATTATTAATGAATAAAAAAAAAGAAAATAATGGGCATCATTTCATGTGTGGAGATTGATCTGATTTCTCAGAATATCGGGAATAAACACAACTTGTGACCACTGCGATAGGTGGTGATAAAAGTACATGATACAACATGTAAATGGTGCTTTTCTGGGTTTAACATAACAGCGTGAATCCCTTTCACACACCCAGACAGCACATCTTAGTCTGTGCAGTGTTCCAGGCTGCTTAGATCATACCCTGGTGGTTTCAGCAAAGCCATCATGAAATTTGCTGTCTTGTCCAGCGATGCTTGGACATGTGGACCACCAAAGTAAAATATCAAACCACCGATTTCTCCAGCTACTGGCTGGTGACCACTGTTCCCTCTGAGGTACTGCTGCCCCAGAGAGAGGGTGTGGAGAGACCAGTAATATTTACTGGTTTAATTCTCACCTAGGATGGCCATGGTTTTATTTCCCTGTGCTTCAGCGGACCTGACATGTAGGCATGTGAAGACGGAGATCTCCTGGTGAATATGAAGTCATGCATATTTGGATTAGACCAAACCAAGGCCAGCGGAGGTCAGACTGGAAATTATTTTCTCCTGTTTCCTTTGAAATACACTGAAAAGAAAAAAGAGCTGAACTGAAAAGAGAAACCTGTCATGAATGGACAAACTGATAAATTAAACCTCAGTTTGTAAAACTGGTTGAATGGGCTGTAAAATTCAGCCCTTGACTTCGTGGTTGATTCAACAACTTCAGGTTCAGGGACGTTTTCCTACAAACACATAAATAAATAAATAGTAAATAATTTAAGTGTAATTCAGGTTTAACTGACCTACTGCTCGATGGTACGCATGTTTTGTTTTTTTGGTTTTTTTTTATATGTTTTTGATCTTTTTTTAGCATTTTCTCTTGATAGTAAATTTCTTTTTAAAGTGTACTTCTGACATTCTTGTAATGCTTTGATGTTTTATTTAAAGCACATTAAATATAATCTATCATTTATAACCATTTGATAAGGAAATTAATATGTTTTACCTGTCTTGTCCTGTGATGTGTCCAAGGTGTCCTCTGCCTCGTTACACCCAGACTAGACTCCAGCCTCTCTTGCACTAAATGTCACTTCGGCTTAAAGCAGAAGGATACACAGACGGACACACAGTTTCCTCCATCTTCTGTGTTAGTCATAAATGTAGTTTGTTTGTTTTCAAAAGGCTTAGCTGTCTGTCATATGATGCAGAAAACCGAGAATTCCCACCAGAAATCACTGAGTAGTCTTGAGCTGTGTAGGTGACCCACAACTGGAGAAAGGAACAAACCACAGAGAAAGAAGAAGAGGAGGATGAAAACGATGCAGAAACCAGCAAATAAAAAGCACAGAAGAAGTTTGGTACAGCAAAAACCTTTGTGGTTTTCTTCTTCTTCTGGTGTTTCTGGATGGTTGTAAAAACCTTTACAGCGCTGCGTTACCGCTACACACCCATGTCAAAATACAGAAGTGAACTCTGAACTCAGCACTGCCCCCTAGTGGATAAACTGACTTAACAACAATGGCGACATAAAAGACGCATGGAAGTATGAGGACATATGAGAACGTTTGAAACGTCACCTTTTACTTCTCTAAGGGAGCAAAGAAAGGTGTTTGGTATGGATATGTTAAGAGACTATTTGTGCACTCATACATTTCCATGTTATCACCAAGAGGGATTTTATTTGTGATTGTCGCCACGGTGAGGCGCTGTGTTACTGGTCAGGGACACACTCATTACGTTACGTCTCCAAGCGCCCAGGAAAGTTACCTTTTTCACTCCTTTTATTGTGTTGTATGATTTACCCTCCGAGAGAGGATGTACATTTTTTGTTATCCTTAAATAAATAAACCACAGAGGCTAAAGAAGATTTCTGTCTCCATAATTTTTCCTTCCAGTTCATCGCTGGTGATGCTGCAATGCTCAACAGGATACAAAATCCTTTACGCAAATCATCCTCACTATTCAAACAACACAATAACCTGTTGTAGCTGAATAGGCTGATGCGTATCGGAACTAACGCCGACACAAATGCCCATTGTGTGTCCTCTCACACTGCCATAAGGGATGTTTATGTACTAAAGAAAGCTCTGAAAGAGTTTGAAAGAGGCCGCCGTGGCCCTAAAGTAGGGAAACTGGTAAAATAGAAGCAACAAGGAGAGGGAGCGTATCCTTCCTACAAAACTTTTTCTTTTTTAATTTAAATCTGTATTTAAATATTTAATGGAAGAAAACTGAAACGAATAGCCGAGCCTAATTCTTTCATCTTTTCATTGCATTCCTATTTCTTCTTGAGACGTTTTTGTTATTTCATCCTTTTAGACAAACAAAGCTCCACATATCATTTGGTTGAGTCAAGCCCCCCCTCCTCCTCCGTCACCCCCTCATCCTCTGTGTTCTGCACTGATTGTGATGCCTCCCTAAACGGCCTCCTGCTGAGTGTGCAAACACATTTTTATGAAAGATCTAGCGTTTCTCTAAAAGCTAATCATGTTAGACATCAAAGAGTGAGACTGCTGCCTTGATCAAGACACATCTGAAGACAGTCTGCAACATGGCTTCTGCTCCTCACAATTACACCGAGCATGTCTCTTTGTGTCTCTGCATGCGAGGAAGAGGAGAGAAAAGATGTACAAAGAGTCAGAATATAACACACCTGTCATCTAGGAATGGCTCACAACAACAGGAGGCTTTTGCAATGAGTTACCTGAAACACGCGGACTCAGATTGGTTTTTAAGACTAGAAAAGCAGTTTGAGACGCAGACCTCCACCAAGCAGCTCATTTCCAGCCTGTGTTCTAGTCCCGCCTTCATTCTAATCACAGTGCCTTTGATTTCCTTGTTTTATTCAGTTTTTATGTTATTACACGCTTACTTTTGTTTAAAGCCCACCTGACATGATTCGACGGTGGTCTTCTGTCTTCATCAGAGGTGTCAATGGATGGTGTTGATGTGTGCAAATCAGCTGATTTTACGCTGAGGCGGTGTCCACCGGTCAATCCGACTCCTCCAGGAGTCAGGCAGTGTGTCTTGTGTGGCTCTGGACATGTTCATGTCTTAGAGGTGCCTGCGATAGTTTTGTTCTAGGGAGGCTGGTCCCATTCGGTCAAGGCTCTGCTGGTGGGGAATGGGTGGTCCTCAGGCCTGAGGGGTACTGGCTCTCCGTGCACCCCACACTTCAGGCCTGCTCCCCCTGTGCGACTCGGTGCTCCTGCCTCTTCGCGCCTTGGGGCTCTGGTCTGGGGGCCTCCTCTGCTCTGGGCCTGGAGGCACAATGTCTGGGCTATATTATGGTTTGTTGAAAGTTTGTTCTCTTGCAGTGATGAAAAGTTGTTCCTGTTTTGAATGGTAGTATCCAGAATGTTATTCCTGTTCAAGATGGTAGTATCAAGAACGTTGTTCCTGTTGTGGATGGTAGTATCAAGAACGTTGTTCCTGTTGTGGATGGTAGTATCAAGAACGTTGTTCATGTTGTGGATGGTAGTATCAAGAACGTTGTTCCTGTTGTGGATGGTAGTATCAAGAACGTTGTTCATGTTGTGGATGGTAGTATCAAGAACGTTGTTCCTGTTGTGGATGGTAGTATCAAGAACGTTGTTCATGTTGTGGATTGTAGTATCAAGAACGTTGTTCCTGTTGTGGATGGTAGTATCAAGAACGTTGTTCCTGTTGTGGATGGTAGTATCAAGAACGTTGTTCATGTTGTGGATTGTAGCATCCAGAATCTTGCCGGGATCCACATAAATCTTTGATATCTTGGAAAACCTGTTGGGAACTTTTCCTGGATTTTCTCACCATTTATTGTGGAGTTATACGCAGATATACTGAAAATGGTTCTATCTTGCAATGAGGAAGAATCTTTCACATCAATCCTGGATCCAGATACATATCTGGATCACTCCCACCATGTAATGGAGTCCAAGTTAGACCAAGACCTGTTCTCAGTAACACATTTTGAAGATCATTCCAGTAGTTTTTGCATAATGTTGTGAGCAGTTACACAGATAAACTGGCAACATGACCCCCTCCTGAGAAGAGATAGAGACAATGGAAAAAACCTTTAACCTGTTTGACTCAAGAATTTTGTATCGGCTGCACTTTTTATGACAGGCACTGTCACAGTGTTTTAACAGCATTAACTGTAGGACCTTTCTCAGACAGGAAAGATGTTGTAGTCGTGACATCTACATGCTGTGCTGTTGGTGGCGACAATAGCCAAGTAAGCAAACATCCCATAAAACAACATCCCATACTCCTACACTGTCAGCCGTCTTTCCCATGTCATTTTTTTCCAGTAAATCTCCTATACTATGACCCAGAGAAAAAATAAAGGTTAAAATTTCTGAGACTAAAGACAAACTCCCTGCTGATTGTTTGCCCAGCAAACGAATGCACTTGTTAATAAACACTTGACTAGACTAAAACAGATGGCAAACATTAGTTTCTCACAGTTTTAACCAACAATAAAGCAACTCGAGCAGCGAGTACAGATGCAATGTACCTTTCCTGTGATCAACAAAAGATTTCCACCAGGTCCACCAGATGATGAAGTTTGGCCTCAGTTACCATCCTAATGTGAGTAGCGGCAGCCTACATGAAATAGTGTAGGGGGTTGGATTTTTTTTTATTTTTTATTTTTTTTAAAGTAGCGTTTTATTTCTCTGGCAGAGAAATGCACGATTGCTGTTTTTCTCTGGAAACAGTTTATGGCATTATGTCCTAAAGATAGCAGCTGCAGGAAAATCGTGACGTCAGTGAAACCCATGAATATCCAGCATCGTGTTTAAAGCAAAGCTATATGAAGTTTGAACACATCTACACATTCATTCTGAGTGGGTCAATGACTTCAAACTTTTTACCAGCACTGCAAACACAGCGACATATTGAAAACAGCTGCTAACCAATGGTAAGTTGCCACCACTTGTGGGATTGGTGGATTCAAGTGGAGCCCAAGATAGCATACGACAGGAAAAGAGAATACCTCAATACATAACCCTTGTCTTTTCCATGGAAACTAGCAGGACCTTCATCTCCATGGAAACTAGCAGGACCTTCTTGAGTCATTTTAAACAAAAGCAGAGTCATAGGAGGCACGTTAACACGAGATTTTTAGAGCTGGAATAAAACTTTTCACCACCAAACAGCTACAGTAAGACATGGTGTGTGATTGTGGCAGCTAGCTGCCAGAGTTTCTGTCCCACAGTGACGAGACAGATGTTTTTGTTACATGCAGAGTCTCTGCTTTCATATGGCACCTTGTTTGTGAGGAGAAATTATGTTCTCGTGTGTTTTTTACATTCCCATATCCCTGCTGAATGTTTGAACTCTTTTGTTTAACTGACAATGCTTGGCTGAGTTGTTTAGCTGAGTTTTTCCCCATTGTGTTGCTATGCTACATGTTAGCATTGCTGCTGCAAGCGTCTTCTGTACTACTGGATCACCTGCTGCCTCCTGTGCATGGTGACGAGGTTACTCCTTGGTTTGCTGCCTGTAGCAGTACACCTGTAGACATCATTATGTGAAATTTACAGGCTCCTTTTTAACCAAGATGTCTCAGACCAGGTTGTGATGGATCAGCAATTCCATTTAGCTTAAATCCACTCAGTAAGCGTGTTCTGTGGAGACAGGTGGTCGGTCCACCACCCAGACCACCCAACCCATTTCTATAAGAAGACAGTTACTATGGAAATGGCTGGGTCTCCATGACGACAGCATCCCTGCTGTGCTATACATGGAGTCAGCCCTGGACCTGTGGGGGTCAGAGATATATTGTTATATGAACATCAGACAGCTAAACAAGAACGACGTAGTGAGTGCGTCTTTTTTTTTTTTTTTTTTTTTTTTTTTTTTTTTGTCTTGTCCAGCATTTAAGCAGGCAAAATGGATTTTCTGGATGCTCTATTCTCCTGGCCAAATTTACTTTGCCAAGGGAAGCATCATAGATATAATGCTCCCCTTGATATTCTGGATTTTAATTTCATTTTTCGATTTATTTTGCGTAATTGTTTGTATGACAAAGTTTGTACTGCTGGACCGGACTGGAGAGGACAGAAAAGGGACAGAAAGAGAATCAAAAAGAAGAGAAAACAGAAAACACCTTGAAGAGAGAGAAAGGAAAAAAAAGATTGAAAAAGAGAACAACCTACATACATTAGTGTGTATATAAGCACACATACACACCCACTTATATATACACACATCCATACACCTATACACACTGGAGTCATGTTCCCCCTGCGGGAGGACGAAGCCATCAACTATCAGGAAAACCCAGAGCTCACAAGCTAAATTAGACACACAGGAATAAAACCAGCCGTTGTCAGTAAATGAACCTGCAGGCGACTCAGTGACTGTAACATGCAGAACATACAGAGTGGAACGTGTTCAGAGAAGAGAGGTCATGCCAATGTGGCCCCGCCCACACGCAGGCAAGAGGAAGGCCCGGAGAACCCCGAGGCTCAGGCAGCTGGCGGCCGTCCCCAAGCACAGATCCCAACCACCCACTCTGGAGCCAGCCATGCATCCACCCAGGAGGTGGCAGAGGGGGGGCCCTAGCAGAGCCCCCCACGGTCAGGGGTAACAGGCCCCAGCAGGCCTGGACCGGCAAAGCCGGTGCTCCACCGGGCACCAGCCACCCAGGGCAGACAGAGTGCGGGCCCCAGGACCCCAAGAGCCTGAAGGCAACCCCCCCACCCCCGTAGGCAGAAGGTACAGCCCACGCCAATGGAGAGCCAGGACACCCAGACCACCACTGAATGGTAGCCAGGCCGCGCCCCAGTGCACCGGCCGCGCTCCCCGGGCACCAAGGCCCTTTCACCCCTCCCACTCACTCACTCACTCACACACTCACACACTCTCACACACACTCGTTGTGAGTGTGTCTGTTGTCGATGCTTGAATGAATGGACGGGCCATGTTAGCTCCACCACAGCAGAGGTCATGTCGATGTTAGTTTCCCGGTCAGCAACAGAACTCCGGGTTATGGACAAAGTTCCATGAAATTTTCAGGGTTATCTGGAACGCCTGGATCCAGGAAATCTTTATAAGGATGGACTTTTAAACTAATAATAAGTCCCATAGTCATAGGCAATTATTTGTAACAATGGCTTGGCAGTGGTCTGCTTTTACTTCATCTTTGGTTCTATTTTAAACATTTCCACCAATAGATCTGGTTCTGGATGGGTGCTGCATCTTTTCATGTGTTTTCTACTGGCGAAAACTGGGAAAATATCCAATCTGAGCCTCTTGTGACTCTTCTGTTGTGTCCCATGTTGACTAGTCGAACATAAGAAGAGCGAAACATGATGCACTGCAATTCAGTGATTGACATAAAGAACCATCATTTTCTGTGTGGCTCATTGATAAGAACAAAATGGGAACAACTCCATGTTTAAAACATACACTGGATTTGTTGTGGTTTAAAGCTACATGACAAGAAGAAAGAAGAAAACCTGCTGGATGTCCACCATTCTCCCATTCTCTTGTAATGCAAGGAAGGTGTCATGCTGCTATTACATCACGCTATTACCAAACTGACACATCTAGCTTATATTCCACGTCCCATGTATGGGTACGGTTGGCATCCAGACGTCCCGTACTGAGCCACACCTGTGTACCATGAGTAGATTGCCGGCGTGCAGAGGCCCTATCAAGGTTAGAAGCTCCCATAGCGCTTTTCTCTGCTCATCAGCCCGTACTTGAAGAAGTTCCAGCTGTTGCTCAGTGGCCAGCGATGGCGCCCACAGCTGAGCAAGTGCCATCATGGGTTGTTGTTCCCACTGTGGCATCTCACTCTGGAAACCCTCAGTTGCAGCATCTGAGGCTTAATGTCATCCTAAGAGATGGTGACACAAGCTCAACATCAACCGTCCAGCAAAAGCTTTTAATCCTGTTATTCCAAGAAGATACAGATATGCACCAATCCAAGCTGTCTGGAAGTAGTTTCCCACAAGGAGCTCAGCTGTGATCAGCTCCACAAGAGGTTTCTCCAGGTCCCAGTACGATGCTGCTTATAAAGAGGAAGGGGCTAATTACAGCTGAGTTACTCAGTCTCTGCTGGTACACCGCCTGCAACCTTCTCATCCAGCTGTACCCACTGTGGGTCTGCAGACTGCAGTTCGGCTACTGTAGCACGTCTGGCATCACGGTATGTCAAAACTTACATCAGTGGATGTGAAAATGTTCACATTTTATATTTAATTATTTAGATTTAAACATAGTTTCCTTCCAACTTTGATGAGTTGTTTTGTTTACATGATCATACAGATTTTTCTATTAGAAATGAAAGAATTGGTTTGTTTTTACAGAGATACATAGAAATCTGGAGAATGACAACAAAAAGGAGAAGAAAAGGGATGAAGGGAATTACAGGATGGAAAACAGACATGAAAGAGACAGAATGGAGTGGAGAACAGAAGACAAACACAGCTAATCCCGACCATCAGCCACACCAATTAGCTCACTGTAACTACTTGTAATTCCACCAAATAACAGTCTATGCTTCAGAGAGGGAATTCATTTAATTGCTTTTTTGATTATATTTGTCTCTCCCTCATGACGTATTTATCTCTATCGTGGTTTCAATTTCTCCTGGAATCATGTTCATTTACATGCACCTCCTGCTAATCCGCCTCTATCTGTTTTAATGAAGCTAAGCAGATTAACAGATTTTCTCTCTTTTTTTCCCTCTCTGGCACACTTCCACATATACACACTTGTGCAGACACACTTGGGATTATATTAAATCACTAAAAGCAATATCAGCATCAGATGAAACAGCATATCTGTCTTTACATGAATGGCTGTCATTTATACGCTTTGCAACTTATATGTAAAGCTTCGAGTTTAAAGGCTGAATTTATCCAAATGACCAAAATACAAGGGGTGTACCATTTTAGATAGATTATTAAACTAGATTAGGATTCAGGGTGCTGTTATTTGATTATGAAACATTTATCAGGATTATTAATACATCTTTGTCCTTTTAAGTTTTTTTTTTCTTCACTCTGTAATAAACTTTATACTCCATTCAGTTTTCATTAAATCATGTAACTAAACAATTTAATATCATCTATATTTTAATTTCAACCATAAATAAACCAACACTTGTCAAACATATTTTTCATAATGTTTTTAACGTTTTCTATGGAATCTACAGGAAAAGCGAGCTAGTGGAACTACAGCTCCAGTAACCTGGGCTGGAACAGAACTGCTGTTTGTTGTGCAACACCTCAGAAGATGGAATCCAAAAGCAAACCAGAAACCTCAGGATCAGGTTGAATATTTTATTAACAATAACTGGAGTTTAGGAAGCAGGCAGCTGGCTCTCCAGTTAAATGTAAAAGATCCTTCCTTGAAGAGATCCACAAATAATGCAGGTGAAGATGACAGGAGGGTTTGCAGAGCGGCACACTGGTTGTATCCAATGAGAAAGGAAGCAACAATGATCATTTTCTCACCAGAGATGAGAAGTGTAAGTCCAAAATCCTAACGGCACGTCCAAGAGCAATCCAAAATCTGAAACAGCAAGAAGAGCCACGGGTATGGGGAATCAGGGAAATGCTTGGGCTGGCAGGTACTGGAAACCAAGGGAAAGGGGTCAGAATCCACAGGGAACAGCTCTTTGGTTTGTCAGGACTGGAGACCAACAGAGAAACTCTGACTATCAACAGTCCTGGCTTGGCTGCGTCAACAGTGTCTGGTGTAGGTGGAAGGTATCAGCAAATCAGAGCTGAGGAGGGATGCCTCACAGACAGCTGGGAAAAACCATCCACAGATGCAAACCATGTAGTTTTACTTTCACATCTTATTTTAGCTTTAAACAGCTTCCACATGGAGTAAGTCTTGTCCAAGTCGCGTCTGTTCTTATGTCCATTACAGCCAAAATGTCTCAGAACGCTCAATAACTGTCTGAAAGACTAGCTGCTAGCTTCCTGCTATCTTGCTTATTTTAGGGGGACGGACTTCCTAAAATGTCCCTAAAATGACGTATATTCCTGCCACACTTTACAGCTGTGTTTCTGTCATTTAATTAGTATGAAAAATAACCGTTTATGATCATTAATTTCATCGCGATGAATCGATTAAAGAGTGAATCAGCTCACATATTACTCTACCTGCAGTATTGTCCAAACAGCAGTACTAAATGCAGACAATGTTCAATATTTAGCGTATGAAAGAAAGCAGTGTGTACAACCTGCTATGAAGCAGAGGGTTCATGTGTCCAAAAGAACCCCATTGATCTGTTCATTACTGAAGTCATCCTCCGAGTAAACACCTTGAAGATGAAGGAGCTCTCTGGACAGATCAGTTCCCAGCACCGAGCCAATCTCTTATCAGTTTGTTCAGTTTCTTTGAGTCAGTGGCTCTGATGCTGCTGCTCCAACAGATGGATGCAGAAAAACAAACTCAGACCGAGAAGACGGATTTGCTTTAGATTCCAGATGGACTCCACTCTGCTCTGGTCCTTCTTGTTGACAGTTTTCCTGTTGCATTCACTGTCCAGTCATTTGTTCAGGTAAACGTCTTCCTGCTTTCCAAAGATAAACTGAGTCTGGCTTTCATGATTCAATTGTTTCACAGCTCTATTTCAGGTGGTAAATAAGTGAGATAAAGTTGGAGACATCTACCTGTATTCTCTGGAGCTGTGCAGCATGAATCGTTTTAAAAGGAAAGAAGAAATGAAAGAACATCCTTCTCTCTGTGATGCTTGATGTTGGTGAGACATGTATGAACCTGTCCTGAGGTTCATGACATGCAGGTTGACATGGAAGTAGTGTTGTAAAAAAAATATTCATTCTCAGATACTCAAACATAAATTTAGTAACTAGTTCATAGTGATGTGTCGTTTGTAAATGAGTCGATTCTTTGAAGTGAACCAGAAGAACTGGTTCCTGTCTAAAGGAGCTGGATCTTTGTTTTTTTATAACCCTGTCCTGTCCAGCATCCTGACAGCAGAATGATGGTCTGGCTTCTGTGTTGTGCTGAACAAGTTTACTCCAAGAGGATCCTTTTGGATATGAGGCTCTTCTTGATTCTTAATGTTATTATTTATCTTATCATATCATAACTATGTTTTCTTTTTCTTTTTGTTATTAATACTGGACCAGACCCGAAGGTAAGAGACAGTGGAGGAAAGGGACAAGAAAGAAGAGAAAAAAGAAATAATGGAGAGAAAAAAGAAAACTCAATGGGAAATGGGACCTTCTTAATAAACTAAACATGTTTTATACCTTTAGAGAATCCTCAGGTATATACAACTTTATGACTCCCATCTCAAGGACAACCACATGCCTACCCAGAATGGTAAATGGTAAATGGACTTGTACTTCTATAGCGCTTTTCTAGTCATACAGACCACTCAAAGCGCTTTACATTTACAACTGGATCTTTGGAAGGGGCGGGACTTTATTGAAATGGGTACCTCACACAGCCAAGTCCATTGGAGGAAAGACTGAGTTCATACCTGTCGTGGTTCCTGTCTTCACGCCATTCTATGGTCATGCTTGCTGCGACCACCTCCACTGTCTGCTCAGATCGATCGGCTCCTGATGGTCCTCCCACAGGTCCAAAGTTGGTCTCCAGGTTTTCCTTGTATCCTCGTTCCAACACACCTGGCTTCCATTAAAATGATCAAACAGCCAATGAAGTTCTGCGCAATGTCTGATTAGTTTGAGTCAGGTGTGTTGGAGCAGGGATACATGGTAAACCTGCAGGATTGTGGCCCTTGATGACCGGAGCTGGGTATCCCTGCTCTAACCTGTTCCACCTGTTCTCCTCTCCTCATAGGGACTATCTGGTGCACCAGCCGGTCAGCCAGCAGCTTTCCAGCAGTCTGTCAACTGCATCTGTCTGCATCTACCTGACCCTGTTTTTCTGCTCATGGCCCCTCTGGATATGGAAGTTTTGTGATATCTGATCCCTGCCTGTTTTAGACCAAAATATTGGATTGTGGACTTGAATTGCCAGTCCAGTTTTGATCCTGGACTGGTTCAGTGAGTCAACCTTATCCTGGATTGTTGTTTCATGTCTACTTTGATGACTGGCCCCCGATCCTCCCTCAGGATTCTGGAACTGAATTGTACTTTGGAGCTCAGTATTCTGCTCATTCTGGGATCTGTGGAACCTCTGGCTCTACCCAACAAGTGCTGTTCTTCAATTTGCTGTTGGCTCCTGCCTGTTTTCCCAGATTTGGACTCCAACACATCTCACTTGCTGCTGCGTCAATGGAAACCACTGGTTCTGCTTCACACAACTCTTCATTATTCACTGTAGAAAGGCGTCATATGTTAGACAATCCACCATGTTCCAACATGGACATTTTATGATGTGGTTTACCCACCACTGTTAGGCTTTGTTTCAGTTTGAGATGTAAGACATGAACATTGAATGATCCTTCATATCTTACATTCATGATACAGCAATGGAACAGAAACTTTTCTTTTTTCTTTGGTACGCTCCACTTGAACCGAGATTATTTCTGTTTTGTAAGTATTGTGTGTATATCCTGATATTACATGTTTACATAAAGTGTACTAGTATCCCCATTGCTATGTACAGAGGGGACCGCCTGCAGCAGGCCATCATATTTCACCTCGCCATATTGTGTGTGAGTGAGGCAGAAAAGGACAGATAGGGTGAAAATTTGAGCTCATAAAGAGACATCACTGAGGAGAAGAGAGAGTCGCCAAATTACAGCTTATTGCAGTGTGTGCCTCACATTAAGGTCTCAGCTTTAGCTGTAATCCTCCTCAGAAGGGAAACATCATCATTTGTTTCCAAGTGTTTCAGTTTCTTCATTCTCAGTTGTCAAGCTTATCCGTCTGTTCAGCCAGAATTTCACAGAATCACCCAATAAGAGAGATGGGAGTCTGGAAGCATGCTGTTAGACATCTTTACAAAATCTTTGGATACGCCGCACAATAATCAGTCTGTTTTGGACATAATTCACAGTGAAACGTGTGTGTGTGTCCATGATCCTGTTAGTCTTATTCCGAATGTAAATCTGTACACTTCTCAATTTCAGGTACCATCTGGGGTCAGGCGGGGGTCCCAAAATATCCAGGGCTCGCGATGACACCTCAGCCTGAGAGTCCTTCACACAACTTAGATTGTGATGATTCATCTAGACAACCTTCCCTAGCCTATCCTCTTCCTAAGTAATCTGCTCCACCAGACTTAGAGTCATGGTTTTTTGTGTTGGGCATGTAAAACTTTACACATGGAGCAAAGCAGGTCAGAGATGTGTTGGCTAGTGTAACCACGACATGTGAAATGTGATTACACCAACAAGGTGCATAGAGAAGGTTTAGAAAATGGGAGTTTATAATGGCTTTTGGCCAATATGCCTTCCTATCAATCAGCGAAAGCAATTTTTTTTATTATTTAAGATGTTTTTTTTAGCTCCAGTATGAAATATATTAGGACTGTATTAAAGGTCCCATGATATACTTTTTTTTCCAGCAATTTCATGAGTGTCAGAGTTCCAACAACCTTGTTTTCAAAGTTCATTACCCCAAATTCAACCTTGACTCTTACTTTCAGTGATTCTTGCGAGTCAATTCTTCTAAAAATGTCCCGTTTCTGTGTCCAAACCTTTCCATCAGAGGATTCCAAAGTAAATTGGTCAGTAAATCGGGGGCCATGGGGGCCAAGTAGCCCTAGACCCCTCAGTACCAGTGGGAATCTTCCCCCAAGGTGGTGGAGAATGAGAGGGCTAAGATCCTCTGGGACTTCCAGATCCAGACAGATAAAATGGTGGTGGCCAACAAAGCAGACATAGTGATTTGTATTTGTATTTATTTTTATCTCCATTAGCTGTTGCAATACAGCTATTCTTCCTGGAGTCAATACAACGTTCTTCTCATAATACAATGATAACACCAGTTTTCTACACAACCTTGACAGTGATAGCACATAACTAGCACATCCCACCCCCACCCAAACCCACACACGCATACATACACACTCACATTCACACACTCTGTTATTGTTCCTGCAATAAAGGAGGGATAGCCTTCGTCGTTATGGTCTCTTACAGTTATCTACCCAGTAATAAGAGTGGTTACTGGTTACTGATCATGGAGAAGCAGCAGAGGAAAGCCGTAGTGATCGATGGATCCATCCCCAATGATGGAAATATCAGGAAAAAGGAGAAACTGGAGAAGTACCAAGGCTTTAAGGAAGACCTGGAGAAGGCCTGGAGGGTGAAAGCAACAGTAGTACCCATAGTGATGGGAGCACTGGGGGCCGTGTCCCCCACACTGGAGAAGTGGCTCCAACAGATACCTGGTAAAACATCAGACATCTCCATCCAGAAAAGCGCAGTTCTAGGAACAGCTAAGATACTGCGTAGGACCCTCAAGCTCCCAGGACTCTGGTAGAGAACCAGAGCTGGAGAGATGAACAGCCACCCGCCCAACTCTGGGAGATGGGAGGAGTTTTTAAAAATATTTTATTTGTTTGTTTGCTTTTTTTACAGTGAAACCTTTTTCTCTGATTCTCCTCGCTGATTAATGGTTTTCTATATTTCCACATTGTTCTTACTTTCACCATGAACCCTTTATGGGGCAAGTGACTATTATTGATCACTTCGTTTTCTTTCATATTCAGCATGAAACTTTTTTTTTGTTAATGTAGCAACAGAATGGAGGACTTGGTATAAGCCAGAAGGACAATTTTAGGTTAAAATATCTAATTTCAAGGTATTTCATTGGGTGCCCTATAAAGGGTTAAGCACAGCCCTGAGTTCTACAGCTGTTTTTCTTCCATCTGGTTTCACCAAGCATTACAGTGATCACCATCATCATTCAGGATCTGTTCCCACCACATTTTGTCCTGGAAGACAATAGTTCCCCACCATCCTTTTAGTTTTTAATGGCACATTGGGCAGTTTGAACCCAGTTTTAGTAGTTTCTGCTTCTCCTTACATGTTCACCCTGCTTGATGACATTGATCTGATCCTTCTGAAACAAACTAACATCTTTTCCACGACCATAGGATGAGTCTTTCCACGTGTTTAAGATATGAGAAGCTGCTCATTGCATCAGTTTGGTTTAACAAACATTTTGCAGCTGGAAGATTATCATCAGTCTAGGAATTATCCAGAGGCTTTTCTATTTTTTGGACTTGCAGTATATTTCTAATGGATTATAGATCTGACAGAGACCAGAGGGTCATTTTAAAGTAGCCCATATAGTGCCAAAGTAGCAGCAATGTGTTTCAATCATTTGCAAGGCAGCACAGTGGTCTAATGTCATGTTATTCCATTCACACTTCTATTGCACCATAAATTTGAGCCTTCCAAGAAATATTACTAAATAAAATATTTACAACAGGCTCTCTATACATTGATGCTTATCTCACGCCAGGGCCTGATTGCAATATTCTCTTTGCAATGTTGTTTCTTATTTGCTTATGTGCACATTCTGCATAAACACTGGCTTCTTCATCTTACATAATAATCGAGGATGCCTACCTATTCTCATGGACATAATCAGATTTTCATGATTGCAGCCGACGTACAAGTCTGGATTTAAAATTGAATGCTACAAATATTCTCTGTTATGTCGTTTCCGTCCCTAATATCCTAATGATATGGAAATTGATAATTATTCTGTCCTGCACACAGCTTCCAGCAGAAAAGGGTTTATTGAATATCTCAGAAGGACGTGGATATCTTTCACAAACAATTTACCCGATACTGCATTTTCCTCACTCAGATTATTTGTGTGGGCCAGCGGCCATATTAGATTGAAATGTTTCTGTATTAGTTTTGTTGGGTGAAAACATACAACACAAACGCAGGGTCGGGGTTGTTGTTGAATGTTGATTCATTTCACTGACAGTCTGCTGCATGGGACAAGGCTGAGCTGAATGGATGACTGTTCAGATAATACTGTTTTATTACTTCAGAACATCACGTTCATCGGAAACGTGCAACACGTATACATAGGAGCAACAGCAGCAAACACATTTGAGAAAACTGGAACCCTACTTAGATATTAAACATGTCATAGTAAAATATTTAAAGCTGATTGCATTCTAGTAGGGGTGTTCTGGTTCAACATGGAGGATCAGATCAGTTCCATTAGAGGTGAAGAAGGATCAATACTGTGAGTTTATGAGAAAACTGAAGAATACTCAGCTGAATTCAGGTTCACTGGGCATGCTCAGACCAAAGCATTGTTAAAGAGAAAAACAAGTTTTTTTATTTTTCTTTCCAGATGATGAACCTTACAAAATAAAGACAATCTAAATCCATCCATCCATCTATCCATCCATCCATCCATCCATCCACCCATCTATCCATCCACCCATCCATCCATCTATCCATCCATCTATCCATCCATCCATCTATCCATCCATCCATCTATCCATCCATCCACCATCCATCCATCCACCCATCCACCCATCTATCCATCCATCCATCCATCCGTCCATCCATCTATCCATCCATCCATCCATCCATCCATCCACCCATCTATCCATCCATCCGTCCATCCATCTATCCATCCATCCATCCATCCATCCATCCATCCACCATCTATCCATCCATCCATCCATCCATCCATCTATCCATCCATCCATCCACCCATCCATCCATCTATCCATCCATCCACCATCTATCCATCTATCCATCCATCCACCCATCCATCCATCTATCCATCCATCCACCATCTATCCATCTATCCATCCATCCATCCGTCCATCCATCCACCATCTATCCATCCATCCATCCGTCCACCCATCCATCCGTCTATCCATCCATCAATACTTCTGCACTTTGTCCATCATCAACCATTCATCCTTGGTGTCCCTATTTTAAATTTTTATGAAACTTTATTTGAACAGTATTTTTTACATAAATTATCTGGTACGATACAGAACAAGGATTTTGGGATTGCAAGTTGAGTCTATGCATGCTTCACGTTCTGTAAGTGTCTCATCATGTTCCTGCATTCAGTCTCTCTCCGGCTCTCATTTTAATTTCTGTCACTGTCATCTTCTTCTACTTCTTCTGTAAAAAAGCAGAAAATTTGTATTTTATCTCTGTACTCTGCGATGAAGCATCTCCTAAAATCTCCAGATTCTGAGTCAACTCCAGAACATGTGCTAGTGGTCTACATATTCTAGTCCACAGTCTCTTTTTCTTTTTCTTTCCTTCATCCATCCCTCCACCCCTCTCCCCCTCTTTCATTTACCCATCATACATCCTCCACTGCCTCTCGTCCACCCGTCCTTCATCCTCGTCATCTCCCATCCTTCACTTCGTCCCAGCTTTTTCTTCTTCCTGTTTCCACCTGCTGGTCTGACTCAGGACAGGACAGTTTGGTCTGGTGGACCATGAGTTGTGTTTCCACATTAACCTGGTTGGCGGCATGTCAGCCAGATAGCGATTGAAGTGTCAGTTGGCATCATGGCAGCATGACATCACGGTGTTGTGACACCTTCCTTGAAATCTTAGGAAGAAGAACTTCATTCCAGAAACAGAGGAAGATGATGGTGGACATCTGGCAGGTTGCATGCTTTCTTCCCATCTTGAGGCTTTCAACACCAATAAACCCAGTGTGACTGGAAACATGGAGCTGGTTGTTCTGATTGCCAGGTCACACAGGAAGTCATGATTCTTTCCAAAAATCATAGGACTGCTTTGTGTCACACTCCATCCTTTAGTTGGATTGATAAAACAAGGCTCTGATTGGATATTCTGGCAATGTTCCTAGGTTATACTGGTGGAAACACAAAAATCTTTTTATTGTAAGGAGCTGAACCCGTTGCTACTGACATCCTGAGACACACAGTCCTCTCCTCCGCCCACCTGACTCTCCAATCAGATGACTAGCTGATCTGTCTGGTACTCCATCTGTTCTTTTGTTAAGACATTAAACCCACATTGTTGAGGTGTGGCTCTTAAGCCTTTTGCTTACATACGTGAGCAAAGACGTCTGTTTCATACTTCCATGCATCTTTTCGTTGCCATGGTTAAGTCAGGACTGTGCTGGACTGGTGACCTGTCCAGATGATGTTTGCTGGGATAGATCATTAACTGTACAAAGCGGTAGAGTGAATGAATGAGTAACTGTAAATGAACGGTGAAGACAGTTTATCCTGTAATGGGCAGTGCTGAGTTCAGTGTTCATATCATGTTCTTCCACCAGTACATACTGGTATTGCATCGCTAGTTGTTTACAATCATCCACAAAAACCAAAACAAACAAAAGAAACAGAAGAATAAAACCACAAAGTTTATTTTACTCTTCTCAACTTCTCTTGTCTCTTCTTGTGCTTTTTACCCAACAGTCTCATCTTCTTCCTGCTCCTCTTCTTCTCTGGTTTGTTCCTTCCGCTGGGTGTCAGACATACAACTCAACACTGCTTCCGTTATTTCCCATGATGCTCTGGTTTCTGTGTCGAGGAACTAATGATGAAAACATTCTGATGAAATGAAAGGATGAAAGTTCTACTACATTATTATTCCCAAAATGCTTCCTTACGTCATTTGGAAAGAAAAAGACCTGCTAAGACCTGATAACATGACTCATCACCTGCATCTATCTCATGAACATTCAGGTTACAGCAGAAACGTTGAGTTTGTGCCACTCAGAAATGTGGGATATTTCGTTATCCTGTCATATAAAATGTCAGTTCCATTCTTCTCCTGTTTTAACACTGCAAAGTTACACTGGTTGGAATTTAGTGGCATCTGTGTGGTCCACAATGTGAGCGTCTGATCTGCTCATAGGGAGCATCACTCGGTGGGCGCGACACACACACACACACCCACCCATGCACGTGTATTCTCTAATATAAACAATATCTAGCTGCGAATGCGCCATAAGGCCTGTATTGGCTACTTAGCCATTCACAGTTTGAAAGGAATTCCCTCTCTGAGCGAGACTCCAAGATTAGCTTGTCATGTAAGATTTATGAATTTTCATTTCAAATAAGTGTGATTAATATGAGCTATTAGGGCCGCTGATTCTCTCCTGCCTGCACCTTCATGTTCAACATGACTGTTTGTGAAACATGGGGGGGGGGGGAGGGGGGGGATCGTCCTCTTACAGTGTCTCTGATTAGTCTGGCCTCTGCTCACTTTAATTTGTCTTTATCTTGCAGTTTTACACTGATTTAAAACAAAGATGAAACATGCAGATCAGCATGCGACCGTTTTTTTTTTATCAGGAAATATTGTTGCATTGAACTGAAATTATTAATGAATGAAAAATACTTTATTTATCCAGGAGGGATATTTCCACTTATGTGTGTAAATGTGTGTTCAAATTATGTAAAATATACATTTCTAAACATTTATTTTTGTTATTTAAATATAAGAAATTATCTATAAAAAATTAGGTATAGTTTATCTTTTTTATTTATTTATGAACAACTCATAAAGTAAATTTTTTTTTTCAAGTGAGCTATATTTATATAACATTTTAATATACATGTTAAATTTGTTATAAATATAAATGTAAAAAAATCTGGAAAAAAATATTCAAGATTTAGAAATGTTTCAATATTTATTTCTAGATATATATCTTTGAATACTTAATAAGCAAAGGTCAAACATGCAGATGAGTTTTTGCAAAATGTTAATTCATGAGGAACGATAATCGCGTTTAGACCCAAAATATGAATAAATGAATAAAAGTTTAATAATCCAGGAAGGTAATTTCAGTTTTTACTATAATTTACACAAATTATAATAATATATATTTATATTTTTCTCATAAATATAATGATTTTATATAACAATGTATTTTTATTTTTAAAATATTAATAAAAATGCATACATAAATTAATACATATAATCACTTATAGTTAATTTATGTTTATATTTTTAAAAATATTTATCATTTGAATATTTATAAAAATTATACTATGTATATCCAGTATAAAAGGCTGTTTTTACAGTACTGGTTAATATGGGAGAAATGAAGTCCTTTTCTTTGTTTTCTGACTTTTACAATCTGCAGTTTTTCAGCCGTCTCAAAGAATAAATGTTCCTGAATCAACAATCGTTACTGAAGCTGCAGATGGGAGCGTCCCCCAGCTAGCATGGGGGGGTTAATGACAGGGTCTACAACATCTACATCTTAATTATCTTTTAATGTAATATAATCCCACTGGACACGTTCACACCTTCCCGTTGCCCACGTTCACATAGCGAGGAGTGTGTGAGTGGTGGTTGGGTGGTGGGAGGACTACCGAGGAGAAGGAGGCTGTGTTGCCCACGCATCACAGATGTTGGGACTTACTGGTCATGTTGTGGAGGTGTGTCCTCCCTTCTTCAGCTGCGGTGATGTTAGATCCAGGTTGGGGTTTAACTCGGGTTTTGCTTCAAGGCCAGAATGCAAACCGTTTCTCCAGACCTGTTCTGGTCTGACGTTGCTGGTAGAGGAGGATGAACCGCAAACCCTGGTGGATGTCAGAATACTCCTGTTGCATCGGAAATGGGTAGGATATGTTGTGTAATCCAACTATTTTTATAAAGCGTCAAATCATGGCAATGCCATCTCAAAAGGCTTTACAGACAGAGGGGAAAACATAATGAAGGCCAATTCATAACAGCCTATATAAGGAAACCAACAGATTGAGTTGAGTCCAACTCAATCTCCCATCCTGAGCAAGCACACTGGCGACAGTGGGAAGGAAAAAACTCCCTTTTAACAGGAAGGAAACCTCCGGTAATCAGCTGCTCAAAGAAAAGTTCAGCTTTACAAACTTTTAAGGAGAGTCAAACCACGACTGGTGGTTCTGGAAGGGTCGGTACATTGTGTAATATCTACATAAACCAAGAATCCACTCGTTTATACATCTCATAAGGTCATTTTTCATTCCCAGCAGAAGATAAACATCATGTCAGATGATGAAACTGGGACATTTTAACATTTGATGGAAAATATGAAACAAGTGCAGCAAGATGTCTGTA
The DNA here is from genome assembly GCF_933228915.1 of Telmatherina bonti. NCBI lineage: Eukaryota > Metazoa > Chordata > Actinopteri > Atheriniformes > Telmatherinidae > Telmatherina > Telmatherina bonti. The sequence goes on from NC_136618.1 coordinate 32,003,581, forward strand.
AAAAGTACTTCTAGGATGATGTCTAGCGTTGTCTAACATCTGTCTACATCTGGACCATGAGGAGAGCTGCTGCTGGAGTTTCAGGAGAGGAATGTTTTCCTGGTCTGGTCTGGTGCAGGATTCTGGCTGCTCTGCAGTCCTGGACCTTGTTTCACTCATAAAGTTCACTTCGTTTGGAGAAGAAACAACCTCTGATTCAGATAATAGAAGTTCACTCTGAACAAATGCAGGTCTCAGTCCGAGTTAAATGGACCAAAAACAGGAAGCAGACTACAAAACAAAGTGCATTGTGGGTACAGCGCATGGGGCGTTGTTGGGGAACACAATCAAAGCAGACCAGGTGTGGGGTGACAGGCGGCTCTGGACGGGAGGAAAGTCATGCAGAAGTTCTGATAGAGATGAGATGAATCCATGACCTCTGGGATCTGATGCAGCTCCATGTTTTACACAAGTTGTTGCATTAACCAGGAAATGAAGCAGTTTTCTTCTTCGTTGGTTGTCTAGCCTTCTCTTTCAGTAACTCTTGATGCAGCGCCTCGTCTGGTGAGGAGGAGAATGTGTTTCTGGAAGGATCTGATATGTCTGACCAAGTGTAGCATTAAAAACACGTGCTGTCAATCACGGCGAGGCGACTGGACTGTCCGGTGTGAATGAACCTAAATCAGCTCCTCAGAACGAACCCAAACCCTTCCATGGTTTAAATGTCGGCCTTTCTCCTGACTTTCCACCAACGTGACCATGTTGGCAGCAGTCCTGACAGCTCTCAGCTTTTCTCCCAAACTGAGATGACACTGGTTGTTTTAACGTAAAATCTTCATAGCAGCCATGAATGGCATCTGTGTGGCCAGCGGAGCCCTCTGCTGATAGTTTAATGTAACTTTGGAATTGTATAGAGTGAATGGTAGTTCGAGGGGAGTTTTATGACGGTATTTCCTCACGCCAGACGTTAGGTCTGTCCGTAGCCCCTCCCTCCCACCCGTTATGGCTGATCGTCATGAAACCAAGCAGTTACAAAGCTGCTTCTTTCAGTTTTGGCTGCTTCCACACCGTATGTTAGAGGTATTTACCTCCACCAAGGAGGTGATGTTTTACCCGCCGTTTATCTGTTTGTGTTCAACATAACTCAAATGTTATGGATAGATTTTAATTATATTTCCAGGAGTTGTTGAGAATGTGAAAAGGAAGAACTGGTTTAATTTTGGTGGTGATCCTGTTTTTGTTTGACTTTTTTTTAACTTCATTAATTTGTTTTCGACACTGGAAGATAACTATTTTCACTCACGCTGATCTTCGGCTGCTCGGATTGGATGTCACCGTCATAAAAACAAAAGAAGAAGAAATCTGACCATCTTATTGGTCGGGAGACCGACAGGAAGTCATTGCTGTTTACAACCTCAATATGAAGGTATTGGTTTACAACATGAATGTAGCGCAGTGGAGTTCACATACAAAGTTCCTGGAAAGAAAACGCTGCACTTAACGGCTGGATTGAAAACCTTCTTGAAAAGCTAGAACTGTCCCTCGCTCACCATAAATCACCCAAAGAGTGTTTTTGTCATTGTAATTTTCTGCATTAAGTTTTGCTGTGTGGTTCCTGAGATGTTTCACAGTGTTGACGCTGAAGTGTGTACCAGCCGAGTGGTGTGTACTCTCTACTACTGTACTGCTGTTTATTATTAGGATATTACAACGTGGCGTTCAGTGTTCAATACTTCATGTTTCTCATCGCCAAGGCGACACATAGATATTGCTGGTGAGTTCTTTTTATGTTTATTTACAAATAAAGAGTTATCAAGGGATGCCCACAGGTGTTCTAGTGTTATTTGTTTTATGTTTTATATATATTTATTTAGAAATGATTAGTTATTACATGTATTAAGTTGTGAGAAGTTTATTTAGATTTTTGTAGTTTTGCAGGTAAGACCACAGATGTTCTCATGTTGACTTTTTATGTCTATTTAGAAATGATTAGTTATTAAGATGTGACCATGGGAGTTTTTGTGTTTTTACATTTTTTCCTGCCTTGCTACTGCTGAACATTACATGTCACTGGTTTGTTCTTTATGTTTATTCAGTTATTATAAGTTTTATTATATTAGAACAGGAGAAGTGTTGAATTTTTCACATTTTTTGCATCATCACTGCTTGACATCCCAGTTGTTTATGTTTCTTTGGAAGTTATAAATTTCTTCCGCCAAGAAGGTTATGTTTTTACCTGTGTTTATCTGTTTGTGTTCAAAATAACTCTAAAAGTTATGGACGGATTTTAATTATATTTTCAGGAGTTGCTGAGAATGTGAAAAGGAAGAACTGATTTAATTTTGATTGTGATCGGGATCACCGTTTGGATCCAGGAACGTTTTAAAGGCCATGGCGGAGGTTCGCGCTCTCCGAGTGATTTTCTGGTTATAATTTTTTGGGTGGAAATTCGCTGAGAACTTTCCACAGATTTTTTTCTTTTATCTTTGATGCCATTATGTTCAAACGACAAAGTTTGTTTTCACATGAAAAGTTCATGCTTCTTACTTCTCTAGACGACCACCCAGTGAAACTAATTCTCACCAGATTGTGTCCAAACAGCACCACATGAATGCATGGAATCACCTTGCTTACTGGTGCACCAGTAGAAGGATGGGGAGCGAGGACAAACAGGCTCCGAGGCGCTTCTGTTCCTCTGCGTTTATGATGCACGTGTAAGGACTTTTTATGTTTACAGCAATCAGACTGATTCACAACGTACCCAGATGATGGTGACAATCAGATGAAACTCCCGCCCTCATGAGTTGACCCCGGTTTTCCTCCAGGTCGCTGTGATTAGGAGGTATGTGAGGGTGATGTGGGGGAATGATTGTGAGAACTGTTCACAAATGTTTGACAATCTACACAATCAGAATGTGGAAAAGATGTGCTGGAAAGCAGGAAGCTGGTGGAAGCGGCTGCATCTGCTGATGAAGTACCGAGCAGAGAGAGGAACTACTGCAGGAACAAAGTGGAACTCAGTCTGCAGCGTTCAGGTAGGAAACTGATAAAGTTTTATTTTTTGCTTTTTCCTTTATATTCTGGAACTCAGAAGGTGGATTGTCTCGTCGCCTCCGCTGACAGAACGTCTCGGTGTGAACAGAAAGGCATATGGGGGTCCAGCTGCAATGTTGCACAAAATACTCACTTTCAAAGTCGAACGTTAACTTTATTCAACTGTCGCCATGTTCACCACATCTCCAGCGACTCTTCCTTTCATCCAGCATTTCCGTTTTCCTCTTCAGAATAAAACAGCAAGACTTCTGCCCCTTTCACAATAATACATATATGATAACAATGAAACATGTACAAAACACAGTTACTGTACTGTAAACTTAACAAACTCAACGTCTTTCAAACAACAAAACAATCATCTTTATGAGTTTGGGAATCAAATCCTGAATTCAAAGGCTAGTTGAAGCCATTTATTGGAGACGATATGAGGACATTCTGCCTGTATTGTAAGACTGATTTCTACGCTAAATTCTGCGATTTAAAAAAAAACATGACAACTCAAAAAAGTATCCATAAAGCAAAACTTTATAATAGTGCAACCCAGGGCAAACTAAAGCTAAAACATAAATAAATAAATAAATAAACACAAGAAAACTACAAAAAATAATTATAAATAAATAAACGTATCTCTGTCAAAGTGTCTTTTTTGGGTCACTGTGGCAGTCCCAAGCCCAGATAAAGGAGGAGGGTTGACATGCAGCTAGCTATTCCACAAAACAACAATCCTTTGGTTAAATTTGATATTTGATAATTAACATTTAATAAAGCAGGACAAAGCTGATTTATACAATGTTGGTTTAATTGTATTCAAAATTATTTTTCAAAGAGATAGCCTGTTTAAGTGGCAAAAAAAACAACAAAATAAAAACAATAACCATTAGAAAAAGTTTATTCATAGTACACAACATATTTAGGGTGGTTTTGACTGACCTTTTGTTTCTCCCACGTTATTCATTTCTCCTAAAAGTCCATTATATTACATGCAAATGGCATTTATGCAAATTAGGCTATGACGTCATTTAGCAACTTTTACAATAGCCAATAGCTGCTTTCTTTACTGAGGAGTTGGCAACAGCAACATCAAGCTTTTCTTTTGGCTCCATGTTTGTTTTCTTATCCAAACCAGTTAGTGGTGCTTTTTAATGCTAATTAATCTATGTACTCGTCTGAACCCAACGATGAAAGCAAAATTACAAGACAGTACACGTTTATAGGCATTTACAAAAACAGAAGGAAGTCATAATATCTGACCTGAGCCCCCCCCCCCCCGACTCTTCTGTTAGGGTCATAATCTTCCTATCCAACCCTACAGGCTGGACCCTGACCCACTGCCATCCACCGACTGGTCGAAAGAGTCGTGACTTCTGGTGCAACGCGGCAACAAGAACAGCTTTCTGTTTAAAGGTCCCATGTCAGGCTAAATTCTTCTTCTAAACGTTTAACAGTTATTCAGACGCCGAAAATGAAATATTCTCTCAGTCTCTCTTAGTTTATTTTTACTGATCGTGTGCAGAAGCGGTGATGCTGACTTATTTGTCTTTGTGAAATCACCACTACCTTCACGGTCGTAAGTTCTGCCACCGACTCCCAACCCCCCCCCCCCCCCAGCCAGATTTCTCTGCTGTAGGTCATGTTTTCTCTCCAAATCACCATGCTAGAAACCACAAAACGCTCAAAACCTTCATTTAAATATGGAGTCTGCACCAGGTTTGACCCAGTCAGGCAGTCCTGTAGCGTTGTTTCAGGAGCCTCCATGGCTTCCAGACCCTTCTCCCTCCTTTCTCCTCATAATTCCTTGTGAAACTGCATTTCGCTGTTCTTTGCTATCAAGGATGGCAGTTATATTTTCCTCTTCAGTTATTTGTGAAACAATTTCTGTCTCCTCTCCTGTCCATACATACGGTGCCATCTTTACCAGAAAGAAACTGTTCACATTCACAGATCTGGAAAACTTCCTCCTGACAGCCTAAAAACATTTTCCATATTTCAGAGGTTTATCTTAATGTAGGCGTTTCCAGCTTTTTATTGCAATATTTAGGATTTTTGCCCAATTCTGAGGTAATCTAAATGCAGTTTCTCTCATTGTTGGATATTGTTTGTATGTTGTTTTAAATGTCCTTAATTTGCCAGATGAGCAGTAGCCACTGGCCAAATCTGGCTTTTTCACATTTTTATATTAAAATTAAATATGTATTGTTCCTTTTAAATAAATGAAACGAAACGATACTTTTCCCTCACTTCTCCCTGAGTCGTTGTTAAGAAATATTCCACAACATGGATGGTCCAGCAGACATGGGACAGATGAAGGTGATGTGGGATTTTACCAGTAAGGGAAAACAGTTGTTTTAATCACCATACAATGCAAACTGTTTCATGGGCAATTTGTTTCAAAGCAGGCCAGAGATGATTCATTCCTTCCATCTGCAGATGGTGGAGTGGAGCTTTTCTTCCTCATCTGCTTCCCTTCAGATGGTTTCACTGGTGACACACAAACCAATCAAGCTCCTTAATGGTGTCTCATCCATAATGTTGAATGAGAGGGGCAATTACTTCATGTGAGGAGATTAAAACTATGATCTCTAACAAGGATCCCTGCATGGCAATGTGACTCCCTGGGGGCTAATAAATGGCAGGGCAGAGCGTGGTCTCCACAGGTAGATATTTTCTGGATGGAAAAGTGTGTGACAGTCAGCTTAAACACTCACATTTGCTTTTTTTTTTCTTGTGGAACATGCATTTTGCTTCCACATCGCAAAGTGTTGAAGTTTACTGAAGTTTTACAATCATTTCAATTCCATTTCATCAGCTCCTCCTCTTCTACCTCCTGTTCACCGAAATATCCAACCAGCCAATCACACGGCAGCATGTGACCATTTTCACATGGTGAAGACTGGGATTTTCACACACAACCATCTGTAGGGTTTCCAGAGAAGGTCTGAAGAAGAGAAAACATCCAGTGAGAAGCATTGTCTGGAGCAGAACCAGCAGAAGACCACAGCGGGTTCCCTCCTGTCAGTAAGAACAGGAAACTGAGGCTACAATTCACACAGACTCACCAGAACTGGACAATAGAAGATGGAGAAAAAAGTTGTTGAGCTGAAAAGAATATTAAATATACAGGATCTATAGAACCTTTTCATAATATATGCATACACTCGTACACATTACTGACATGACTCATCTGGTTTCTCTTTGATATTTAGTTTTTATTTGCATAGTTTATTTCAACCTGCTGAACAGAACAGAATCGTGACTCCATCAGCGATAGGAGTGTGTGAGGAATCTATAATGCACTTCATTATGTCACACAGATTGCTCTTTAACATCTCAGTTTGGATCCAGGTTGATGGTTTACTAATGGTCTCACTACTAGTTTTTAATTGAATGTATATGTTTGTCATTAATATTGTTTTTGTTGTGCGCTTTTCATCTCCATCTGTTAATATTCTTGTTTTATTGTCTTGGTCTGCCAAGGGACTAAAGATGGAAATTAGCTTCGTTATCATCTTGCATATTTACATTTTATGTTTATTAATATGCGCTGTCCCTTTTTTAATATAAAGTTAAAGTAAAGTGAGGACGGAGAAACGTTGCTGGTCTGATGAGTCTCCAGTTCAGCTCCACATTCACATGGTAGGATCAGAATCTGCTGGAAACATCATGACAACATGGATCCATCCTGCCGTCAGGATTCAGGCTGTTGCTGGTGGAATGGTGTGATGGTGAGGTTTCTTGTCCCACTTTGGTCCCCTTAGTACCAACATGACATGGTTTAACCAGCACAGCCTACCTGAGTCCTGCTGCTGACCATGTCCATCCCTTTATGAGCACAGTGTGGTGGAACGGGAGATTCTCATGGTGATGAGGTGGAACGGGAGATTCTCATCATGATGAGGTGGAACGGGAGATTCTCATGGTGATGAGGTGGAACGGGAGATTCTCATCATGATGAGGTGGAACAGGAGATTCTCATGGTGATGAGGTGGAACGGGAGATTCTCATGGTGATGAGGTGGAACGGGAGATTCTCATGGTGATGAGGTGGAACGGGAGATTCTCATGGTGATGAGGTGGAACGGGAGATTCTCATGGTGATGAGGTGGAACGGGAGATTCTCATCATGATGAGGTGGAACGGGAGATTCTCATGGTGATGAGGTGGAACGGGAGATTCTCATCATGATGAGGTGGAACAGGAGATTCTCATGGTGATGAGGTGGAACGGGAGATTCTCATGGTGATGAGGTGGAACAGGAGATTCTCATGGTGATGAGGTGGAACGGGAGATTCTCATGGTGATGAGGTGGAACGAGAGATTCTCATGGTGATGAGGTGGAACGGGAGATTCTCATCATGATGAGGTGGAACAGGAGATTCTCATGGTGATGATGTGGAACGGGAGATTCTCATGGTGATGAGGTGGAACGGGAGATTCTCATGGTGATGAGGTGGAACGGGAGATTCTCATGGTGATGAGGTGGAACGGGAGATTCTCATGGTGATGAGGTGGAACGGGAGATTCTCATGGTGATGAGGTGGAACGGGAGATTCTCATCATGATGAGGTGGAACGGGAGATTCTCATGGTGATGAGGTGGAACGGGAGATTCTCATGGTGATGAGGTGGAACGGGAGATTCTCATCATGATGAGGTGGAACGGGAGATTCTCACGGTGATGAGGTGTAAAAGGGGATTCTCATCATGGTGAGGTGGAACGGGAGATTCTCATCATGATGAGGTGGAACGGGAGATTCTCATGGTGATGAGGTGGAACGGGAGATTCTCATGGTGATGAGGTGGAACGGGAGATTCTCATGGTGATGAGGTGGAACGGGAGATTCTCATCATGATGAGGTGGAACGGGAGATTCTCACGGTGATGAGGTGTAAAAGGGGATTCTCATCATGGTGAGGTGGAACGGGAGATTCTCATCATGGTGAGGTGGAACGGGAGATTCTCATCATGATGAGGAGGAATGGGAGATTCTCATGGTGATGAGGTGGAACGGGAGATTCTCATGGTGATGAGGTGGAACGGGAGATTCTCATGGTGATGAGGTGGAACGGGAGATTCTCATGGTGATGAGGTGGAACGGGAGATTCTCATGGTGATGAGGTGGAACGGGAGATTCTCATCTTGATGAGGTGGAACGGGAGATTCTCATGGTGATGAGGTGGAACGGGAGATTCTCATCTTGATGAGGTGGAACGGGAGATTCTCATGGTGATGAGGTGGAACGGGAGATTCTCATCTTGATGAGGTGGAACGGGAGATTCTCATGGTGATGAGGTGGAACGGGAGATTCTCATCTTGATGAGGTGGAACGGGAGATTCTCATCATGATGAGGTGGAACGGGAGATTCTCATGGTGATGAGGTGGAACGGGAGATTCTCATGGTGATGAGGTGGAACGGGAGATTCTTATCATGATGAGGTGGAACGGGAGATTCTCATCATGATGAGGTGGAACGGGAGATTCTCATCATGATGAGGTGGAACGGGAGATTCTCATCATGATGAGGTGGAACGGGAGATTCTCATGGTGATGAGGTGGAACGGGAGATTCTCATGGTGATGAGGTGGAACGGGAGATTCTTATCATGATGAGGTGGAACGGGAGATTCTCATGGTGATGAGGTGGAACGGGAGATTCTCATGGTAATGAGGTGGAACAGGAGATTCTCATGGTGATGAGGTGGAACGGGAGATTCTCATGGTGATGAGGTGGAACGGGAGATTCTCATGGTAATGAGGTGGAACAGGAGATTCTCATGGTGATGAGGTGGAACGGGAGATTCTCATGGTAATGAGGTGGAACGGGAGATTCTCATCATGATGAGGTGGAACGGGAGATTCTCATGGTGATGAGGTGGAACGGGAGATTCTCATCATGATGAGGTGGAACGGGAGATTCTCATGGTGATGAGGTGGAACGGGAGATTCTCATGGTGATGAGGTGGAACGGGAGATTCTCATCATGATGAGGTGGAATGGGAGATTCTCATGGTAATGAGGTGGAACAGGAGATTCTCATGGTGATGAGGTGGAACGGGAGATTCTTATCATGATGAGGTGGAACGGGAGATTCTCATGGTGATGAGGTGGAACGGGAGATTCTCATGGTGATGAGGTGGAACGGGAGATTCTTATCATGATGAGGTGGAACGGGAGATTCTCATGGTGATGAGGTGGAACGGGAGATTCTTATCATGATGAGGTGGAACGGGAGATTCTCATCATGATGAGGTGGAATGGGAGATTCTCATGGTAATGAGGTGGAACGGGAGATTCTCATGGTGATGAGGTGGAACGGGAGATTGTTATCATGATGAGGTGGAACGGGAGATTCTCATGGTGATGAGGTGGAACAGGAGATTCTTATCATGATGAGGTGGAACGGGAGATTCTCATGGTGATGAGGTGGAACAGGAGATTCTTATCATGATGAGGTGGAACGGGAGATTCTCATGGTGATGAGGTGGAACGGGAGATTCTCATCATGGTGAGGTGGAACGGGAGATTCTCATCATGATGAGGTGGAACGGGAGATTCTCATGGTGATGAGGTGGAACGGGAGATTCTCATGGTGATGAGGTGGAACGGGAGATTCTCATGGTGATGAGGTGGAACGGGAGATTCTCATCTTGATGAGGTGGAACGGGAGATTCTCATGGTGATGAGGTGGAACGGGAGATTCTCATCATGATGAGGTGGAACAGGAGATTCTCATCATGATGAGGTGGAACGGGAGATTCTCATCATGATGAGGTGGAACGGGAGATTCTCATGGTGATGAGGTGGAACGGGAGATTCTCATGGTGATGAGGTGGAACGGGAGATTCTCATGGTGATGAGGTGGAACGGGAGATTCTCATCTTGATGAGGTGGAACAGGAGATTGTCATGGTGATGAGGTGGAACGGGAGATTCTCATCATGATGAGGTGGAACAGGAGATTCTCATCATGATGAGGTGGAACGGGAGATTCTCATCATGATGAGGAGGAACGGGAGATTCTCATGGTGATGAGGTGGAACGGGAGATTCTCATGGCGATGAGGTGGAACAGGAGATTCTTATTATGATGAGGTGGAACGGGAGATTCTCATCATGATGAGGTGGAACGTGAGATTCTCATGGTGATGAGGTGGAACGGGAGATTCTCATGGTGATGAGGTGGAACGGGAGATTCTCATCATGATGAGGTGGAACGGGAGATTCTCATGGTGATGAGGTGGAACGGGAGATTCTCATGGTAATGAGGTGGAACAGGAGATTCTCATGGTGATGAGGTGGAACGGGAGATTCTCATCATGATGAGGTGGAACGGGAGATTCTCATGGTAATGAGGTGGAACAGGAGATTCTCATGGTGATGAGGTGGAACGGGAGATTCTCATGGTGATGAGGTGGAACGGGAGATTCTCATCATGATGAGGTGGAACGGGAGATTCTCATCAAGATGAGGTGGAACAGGAGATTCTCATGGTGATGAGGTGGAACGGGAGATTCTCATGATGATGAGGTGGAACGGGAGATTCTCATCATGATGAGATGGAACGGGAGATTCTCATGGTGATGAGGTGGAACGGGAGATTCTCATCATGATGAGGTGGAACAGGAGATTCTCATGGTGATGAGGTGGAACGGGAGATTTTTCATCGTGATGAGGTGGAACAGGAGATTCTCATGGTGATGAGGTGGAACGGGAGATTCTCATCATGATGAGGTGAAACAGGAGATTCTCATGGTGATGAGGTGGAACGGGAGATTTTTCATCGTGATGAGGTGAAACAGGACATTCTCATGGTGATGAGGTGGAACGGGAGATTCTCATCATGATGAGGTGGAACGGGAGATTCTCATGGTGATGAGGTGGAACGGGAGATTCTCATCATGATGAGGTGGAACGGGAGATTCTCATCTTGATGAGGTGGAACGGGAGATTCTCATGGTGATGAGGTGGAACGGGAGATTTTTCATCGTGATGAGGTGGAACAGGAGATTTTTCATCGTGATGAGGTGGAACGGGAGATTCTCATCATGATGAGGAGGAACGGGAGATTCTCATGGTGATGAGGTGGAACAGGAGATTCTCATCATGATGAGTAAAGTCTCTGAGGAAGGTTTTCACCTTGTTGAAGTTGTGACATCAACAACTTATGCAGTGCAGTAAAAGGGGGACCAACCTGGACCAGATTTAGTGATTAATAGGTTTATATTTATCTACATTCTGTGCATTAAAGAGATAAATGTTGTAAAATGTGATCAGAGTTTTGCATTTGTAGGCATGAAGTGGCTTCCCGATGATTTCACTGCTTGTTGGTTTCATTGGACATCAGTTTCTTTTTGTATTGGAGACATGAATACATTTGGAATTTTGCTATACATCAGCTTTAAACTGGACTTATTGGAAAATAACAATAACTTTGGATTAAATTGTGACCCAAAGACTTAGAACCAGTTAGGTTAGATAAGATTCTCTCCTCCCCATATGCTCCTCCTCTCTACTCCTCTGACCGGGATAAGGGGGCAAAAATGAGACATTTTTCTTTTATACGTAGATTTAGAGAATATTGTTCTGATTATTATAACTGATGCGACCATGTAATGTAAATGAGAGAAAACAAACCATGTTAATGTAAAAACAAACAGCCACAGTTAATCAGCAGTTGTTTATTTGGACGATCCTGCATTTTTATTACACTTTTATCCCTGTTGATAAAAGATAAACTTGCTTTAAACCAGACCAGATTTTATCATAAATATTGTCTGGTGGCTTATAACAGATGTTATCACCATGGAGACGGCTGGTGAGATGATGCTATATTAATCCCACTTCATGATCTCTATAACACGGTACATATGACAATGATGTAGGATTTACTCCTCTGGGAATAATTATTTTCACAATGAGATTTTTTCTTTTTAGAAAAACTACCAGTTATGGTGGTAGATAGAAAATAACATGTTTTTCTCTTTTATAATAGTCCCATATAAAGATATACAGAGACAGAGACCAGAAAGACCAAGGACCCTCCTGGATGCGCAACACCCGGACCACTACTGAGCCTGCTGAACTTGATCTTCTGGAAAAGCAGGAATAAAATCAGTTTGAAGATGCAGAATCGAGTCCTGATAAGTGGATCTGCATGAAGAAACTTCTGGAAACATCGGCGAACAGAAGCAACGTGGTGAAAAAGAGTTGGGCAACATGTCCACCGGTGATGTGAGGAACTGATGAGTTCATCCAGAAGAAGACCGGCTCTTGGGGAAGTTCTGCAGATGACTGCATGACTGCATTCTGCATGTGGCCTCGGCTCCTGATAGAAACTCACACAAACACTCGACCGACAGCAGACTAAAGATTATCATCAATAACCAGAAGAAATGCTGTATTCTGGCAGAAATGTTACATCTAGTCTGTTTTTTCTATTCCTATTTAAGAAAATCACGACTGCAGAGCTGTGTGACCATCGAACACAGCGCTGCCGCCTGAAGAGCACCAGCAGAACGTCATCAGAACGTCAGCAGAACGTCAGTAGAACGTCAGTAGAACGTCAGCAGAACGTCATCAGAACGTCATCAGAACGTCAGCAGAACGTCAGTAGAACGTCATCAGAACGTCAGCAGAACGTCGGCAGAACGTCATCAGAACGTCAGCAGAACGTCAGTAGAACGTCATCAGAACGTCAGCAGAACGTCAGCAGAACGTCATCAGAACGTCAGCAGAACGTCAGTAGAACGTCAGCAGAACGTCATCAGAACGTCAGCAGAACGTCAGCAGAACGTCAGCAGAACGTCAGCAGAACGTCAGCAGAACGTCATCAGAACGTCAGCAGAACATCAGCAGAACGTACGCAGAACGTCAGCAGAACGTACGCAGAACGTCATCAGAACGTCATCACAACATCAGCAGAACGTCATCAGAACATCAGCAGAACATCAGCAGAACGTCAGCAGAACGACATCAGAACGTCAGCAGAACGTCAGCAGAACATCAGCAGAACGTCATCAGAACATCAGCAGAATGTCAGCAGAACATCATCAGAACATCAGCAGAACGTCATCAGAACGTCAGCAGAACGTCAGTAGAACGTCAGCAGAACGTCATCAGAACGTCAGCAGAACGTCAGCAGAACGTCATCAGAACGTCAGCAGAACGTCAGCAGAACGTCAGGAGAACGTCATCAGAACGTCAGCAGAACGTCATCAGAACGTCAGCAGAACGTCAGCAGAACGTCAGCAGAACATCAGCAGAACGTCATCAGAACGTCATCAGAACGTCAGCAGAACGTCATCAGAACGTCAGCAGAACGTCAGCAGAACGTCATCAGAACGTCATCAGAACATCAGCAGAACGTCATCAGAACGTACGCAGAACGTACGCAGAACATCAGCAGAACATCAGCAGAACGTCATCAGAACGTACGCAGAACGTACGCAGAACGTCAGCAGAACATCAGCAGAACGTCATCAGAACGTCAGCAGAACATCAGCAGAACGTCAGCAGAACATCAGCAGAACGTCAGCAGAACATCAGCAGAACGCCATCAATGCAGCAGATTCATGTGAAATGACTAAAACGATCCACATCTCCTCCACTCTGCAAAGCTGCTTTTTCCTCTGTTCTTTGGGACACAATCATTTCTGCTTTTAAATCGATCGATTCAGATAGAAGCAATCTTTGATGTGTGTAGGTGGAATCCTCGTGAACGTTGGATGCTTTCCTGATTTCATAAATTCCTTTGTACTGCGAACAGCGGCAGGTGAAAAACAGCTCATCCTGTTTACATGCGTGCTAAACATGCATGTGTCATCAACCTTAAGACACGTAGGAATGAAATCACAGCTTTAAAATCAGAAACACTCATCACCCGGCAACACCCACCACCACCTGACACCACCTGCCGCCACCTGACACCACCTGCCGCCACCTGACACCACCCACCACCACCTGACACCACCCGCCGCCACCTGACACCACCCACCACCACCTGACACCACCCGCCGCCACCTACCACCACCTGACACCACCCGCCGCCACCTGACACCACCCGCCACCACCTGACACCACCCGCCGCCACCTGACACCACCCGCCGCCACCCGCCACCACCCACCACCACCTGACACCACCCGCCGCCACCTGACACCACCCGCCGCCGCCTGACACCACCCGCCGCCGCCTGACACCACCCGCCGCCACCCGCCACCACCCACCACCACCTGACACCACCCGCCGCCACCCGGCAACACCCACCACCACCTGACACCACCCGCCGCCGCCTGACACCACCCGCCACCACCTGACACCACCCGCCGCCACCTGACACCACCCGCCGCCACCCGCCACCACCCACCACCACCTGACACCACCCGCCGCCACCTGACACCACCCGCCGCCGCCTGACACCACCCGCCGCCACCCGCCACCACCCACCACCACCTGACACCACCCACCACCACCTGACACCACCCGCCACCACCTGACACCACCCGCCACCACCTGACACCACCCGCCGCCGCCTGACACCACCCGCCGCCGCCTGACACCACCCGCCGCCGCCAGACACCACCCGCCGCCACCTGACACCACCCGCCGCCACCTGACACCACCCGCCGCCACCTGACACCACCCACCGCCACCTGACACCACCCGCCGCCACCTGACACCACCCGCCACCACCTGACACCACCCACCACCATCTGACACCACCCACCGCCACCTGACACCACCCACCGCCACCTGACACCACCCGCCACCACCTGACACCACCCGCCACCACCTGACACCACCCGACACCACCCGCCACCACCTGACACCACCTGACACCACCCGCCACCACCTGACACCACCCGCCACCACCTGACACCATCCGCCGCCACCTGACACCACCCGCCACCACCCAAAACCACCTGACACCACCTGACACCACCCGCCACCACCTGACACCACCCGCCACCAACTGACACCACCCGCCACCACCTGACACAAACCGCCACCACCTGACACCACCCGCCACCACCCAAAACCACCTGACACCACCCGCCACAACCTGACACCACCCGCCACCACCTGACACCACCCGCCACCACCTGACACCACCCGCCACCACCCGACACCACCCGCCACCACCCGACACCACCCGCCACCACCTGACACCACCTGCCACCACCTGACACCACCCGCCACCACCCGACACCACCCGCCACCACCCGCCACCACCCGACACCACCCGCCACCATCCGACACCACCCGACACCAGCCGACAACAGCCGACACCCCCTGACACCACCTGACAACACCAAACACCATCCGACACCATCCGACACCACCCGCCACCACCCAAACACCACCCGACACCATCCGACACCACCTGACACCACCTGACAACACCAGACACCACCTGACACCATCCGACACCACCTGACACCATCCAAACACCATCCGACACCACCTGACACCACCCGACACCACCCGACACCATCCGACACCACCTGACACCACCCGACAACACCAGACACCACCCGACACCATCCGACACCACCTGACACCACCCGACAACACCAGACACCACCCGACACCACCCGACACCATCCGACACCACCCGACACCATCCGACACCACCCGACAACACCAAACACCATCCGACACCACCTGACACCACCTGACACCAGCCGACACCACCCAAAACCACCTGACACCACCTGACACCACCCAAAACCACCTGACAACACCCGGCACCAGCTGGCACCACCCAAAACCACCTGACACCACCCAACACCACCTGACACCACCTAAAACCACCCGCCACCACCTGAAACCACCCGCCACCACCTGACACCAGCCGGCACCAGCTGGCACCACCCAAAACCACCTGACACCACCCGGCACCACCTGACACCACCTGACACCACCTGACACCACCCGCCACCACCCAAAACCACCTGACACCAGCCGACCCCACCTGACACCACCCACCACCACCTGACACCATCCGACACCACCTGACACCAGCCGACACCACCCGACACCATCCGACACCACCCGACACCACCTGACACCACCCGACACCACCCGACACCACCCGACAACACCCGACACCAGCCGACACCAGCCGACAACACCCGACACCAGCCGACACCACCCGACAACACCAAACACCATCCGACACCACCTGACACCATCCAAACACCATCCGACACCACCCGACACCACCCGACACCAGCCGACACCACCTGACACCACCTGACACCAGCCGACACCAGCCGACACCACCCGACACCAGCCGACACCACCCGACACCACCCGACACCAGCCGACACCACCCGACACCAGCCGACACCACCCGACACCACCCGACACCAGCCGACACCACCCGACACCAGCCGACACCAGCCGACACCACCCGACACCAGCCGACACCAGCCGACACCACCTGACACCAGCCGACACCACCCGACACCACCCGACACCACCCGACACCAGCCGACACCACCCGACACCACCTGACACCAGCCGACACCACCCGACACCACCCGACACCAGCCGACACCACCCGACACCATCCGACACCACCCGACAACACCAGACACCATCCGACACCACCTGACACCATCCAAACACCACCTGACACCACCCGCCACCACCCAAAACCACCTGACACCAGCCGACACCACCCGACACCATCCGACACCACCCGACACCATCCGACACCACCCGACACCATCCGACACCACCCGACAACACCAGACACCATCCGACACCACCTGACACCATCCAAACACCACCTGACACCACCCGCCACCACCCAAAACCACCTGACACCATCCGACACCACCTGACACCAGCCGACACCACCCGACACCATCCGACACCACCCGACACCACCTGACACCACCCGACACCAGCCGACACCACCCGACACCAGCCGACACCACCCGACACCAGCCGACAACACCCGACACCAGCCGACACCACCTGACACCATCCAAACACCATCCGACACCACCCGACACCACCCGACATCAGCCGACACCACCCGACACCATCCGACACCACCCGACACCATCCGACACCACCCGACACCATCCGACACCACCCGACAACACCAGACACCATCCGACACCACCTGACACCATCCAAACACCACCTGACACCACCCGCCACCACCCAAAACCACCTGACACCATCCGACACCACCCGACACCATCCGACACCACCCGACACCATCCGACACCACCCGACACCAGCCGACACCACCCGACACCAGCCGACACCACCCGACACCAGCCGACAACACCCGACACCAGCCGACACCACCCGACAACACCAAACACCATCCGACACCACCTGACACCATCCAAACACCATCCGACACCACCCGACACCAGCCGACACCACCCGACACCAGCCGACACCAGCCGACACCAGCCGACACCACCTGACACCACCCGACACCACCCGACACCAGCCGACACCACCCGACACCACCCGACACCAGCCGACACCACCGGACACCACCGGACACCACCCGACACCAGCCGACACCACCCGACACCACCCGACACCACCCGACACCAGCCGACACCACCTGACACCACCGGACACCAGCCGACACCACCGGACACCACCCGACACCAGCCGACACCACCCGACACCACCCGACACCACCCGACACCAGCCGACACCACCTGACACCACCCGACACCACCCGACACCACCCGACACCAGCCGACACCAGCCGACACCAGCCGACACCACCTGACACCAGCCGACACCAGCCAACACCACCCGACACCACCCGACACCACCCGACACCAGCCGACACCACCCGACACCACCCGACACCACCCGACACCACCTGACACCACCTGACACCACCTGACACCACCCGACACCAGCCGACACCACCTGACACCAGCCGACACCACCCGACACCACCTGACACCACCCGACACCACCCGACACCACCCGACACCAGCCGACACCACCCGACACCACCCGACACCACCCGACACCACCTGACACCAGCCGACACCACCCGACACCACCCGACACCACCCGACACCACCCGACACCACCTGACACCACCCGACACCACCCGACACCACCTGACACCAGCCGACACCACCTGACACCAGCCGACACCACCCGACACCACCTGACACCACCCGACACCAGCCGACACCAGCCGACACCAGCCGACACCACCCGACACCAGCCGACACCACCTGACACCACCCGACACCACCTGACACCAGCCGACACCACCTGACACCAGCCGACACCACCTGACACCACCCGACACCACCTGACACCACCTGACACCACCCGACACCACCTGACACCACCTGACACCACCCGACACCACCTGACACCAGCCGACACCACCCGACACCAGCCGACACCACCTGACACCACCTGACACCACCTTACACCACCCGACACCACCTGACACCAGCCGACACCACCTGACACCAGCTGACACCACCCGACACCACCCGACACCACCCGACACCACCTGACACCACCCGACACCACCTGACACCACCCGACACCACCTGACACCAGCCGACACCACCTGACACCACCCGACACCACCCGACACCACCTGACACCAGCCGACACCACCTGACACCACCTGACACCACCTGACACCACCCGACACCAGCCGACACCACCTGACACCACCCGACACCACCCGACACCACCTGACACCACCTGACACCACCCGACACCACCTGACACCAGCCGACACCACCTGACACCACCTGACACCACCCGACACCACCTGACACCACCCGACACCACCTGACACCACCCGACACCACCTGACACCACCTGACACCAGCCGACACCACCTGACACCACCTGACACCAGCCGACACCACCCGACACCACCTGACACCAGCCGACACCACCCGACACCACCTGACACCAGCCGACACCACCCGACACCAGCCGACACCACCTGACACCACCTGACACCACCCGACACCAGCCGACACCACCCGACACCACCTGACACCACCTGACACCACCCGACACCACCTGACACCAGCCGACACCACCTGACACCACCTGACACCAGCCGACACCACCTGACACCACCCGACACCACCTGACACCACCCGACACCACCCGACACCACCTGACACCAGCCGACACCACCTGACACCAGCTGACACCACCCGACACCACCCGACACCACCCGACACCACCTGACACCACCCGACACCACCTGACACCACCCGACACCACCTGACACCAGCCGACACCACCTGACACCACCCGACACCACCCGACACCACCTGACACCAGCCGACACCACCTGACACCACCTGACACCACCTGACACCACCCGACACCAGCCGACACCACCTGACACCACCCGACACCACCCGACACCACCTGACACCACCTGACACCACCCGACACCACCTGACACCAGCCGACACCACCTGACACCACCTGACACCACCCGACACCACCTGACACCACCCGACACCACCTGACACCACCCGACACCACCTGACACCACCTGACACCAGCCGACACCACCTGACACCACCTGACACCAGCCGACACCACCCGACACCACCTGACACCAGCCGACACCACCCGACACCACCTGACACCAGCCGACACCACCCGACACCAGCCGACACCACCTGACACCACCTGACACCACCCGACACCAGCCGACACCACCCGACACCACCTGACACCACCTGACACCACCCGACACCACCTGACACCAGCCGACACCACCCGACACCACCCGACACCACCTGACACCAGCCGACACCACCCGACACCACCTGACACCACCCGACACCACCTGACACCACCTGACACCAGCCGACACCACCTGACACCACCTGACACCACCTGACACCACCTGACACCAGCCGACACCACCCGACACCACCCGACACCACCTGACACCAGCCGACACCACCCGACACCACCTGACACCACCCGACACCACCTGACACCACCTGACACCAGCCGACACCACCTGACACCACCTGACACCACCTGACACCACCTGACACCAGCCGACACCACCCGACACCACCCGACACCAGCCGGTGCCGCTTATTTCCAAAGCAACCGTCGTGACCAGGTCAAGTTAACAGTATAGTGGCTTAAGCCTCCAAACGCCGCCCCTTACCCAATCTCCGCCATATTAAGGGCCGTCCCAAACCATGAAGCGTGGAGGGCGAGGGGACTCTTCAGCCCTTCAGCGAGTCGGCAATTCTCCGGACCAGTTGTTTGCAGCAGTCGAGAGGCCATAATGGTCAGAAGCAGCTTTAAAATGTGAGTTTTGCATGTTTTTCCACACTGACAGAAAATCACTAAAGGTTTAGAAAGTTAAGACCAAACCAGAGATAAGGTTAGAATTTATTCTTTTGCTTGACTGGAAATGTTAAACGATGAAAGACTTGTGGAATCACTTTAAAATATTCCACAAGAAAAGAGCTGCATGGCCGTTGGCGGGACAGGTGCTTCCAGTTTGCGTGGACAAATGCACGAATCCAGACGGCTCGCCGGCATTTCTTCATGGGAAACTGATAAAACCTTATTCTCCATTCATGTGACGTCTCTCCTCTTCGACTGCAACAGTCAAACACACAACAGCTCTCTGACATCGTCCTCATTTTTTCCACTGTGTGGACATTTACTCAGGCATCCAGGCTGTCTGATTACTTGGGTATTTACAGGATGTGCGACTGATGTACGCATAAATTACGAAAATAGTCTGTTAGTGACAAGAGGCTGTGAACACTCAGACGTGATACACACGGAGAACCAACTGTACAAAATAAAACAGGAAACAAGACAAAAACCAACTAAGAATAGTATCAAGATCCAAAAATCATGAAAATTATCATCTGATTCTTCATTGTCTGGAAGATGTTTCGATTCAGGGAAGGAGAAAAAAAAATCGTTTCACATAAAAATCTGGATTTGTTTGTTTTACAATTTTAAATTAATTGTTTTTGGTCAAAAACACTTTTTTTTTTGTTTTAAATGTTTTCATGTTTAAGGGCAGTCGGCTTGTCACTGCAAAGTTGGGGGTTTGATTCCAGGCTTCCCCTGACTATGTGCCGAAGTGTCCTTGGGCAAGACACTGAACCCTAAGTTGTCCCCTGATGTGCCCATTGTGGTGTGAGTGTGTATGTAAGTCGCTTTGGAAAAAAGCGTCTGCTAAATGACTTTAGAATAGAATAGAATAGAATAGTTGAGATGCAAGATGGAGAAAAAGTTACCGCTTTTCTCCAGCAGGAGGCGAAATGTTTCTCTTCAACTGTCTCCTAACGTCATGTCCGTTGTGGGAAACACTTGAACAGAAGACAGAGAACGGCAGACAACCTGCAGAAGTGTGCAGAGATAAGTCCTCCACCATCACATTTTAAGACTGGACACATTTTGGATGTTTTGCTTTGAAGGGAAAAGCAGAGCCGGACATCTGGAAAACTGTTTGTAAACTCTGTAAGGCACATGTGGCATACGGCGATAAGACAGCTAACGTTACTGTCCACCTAGCAGGACGCCACACTGAGGTAAATGCAGAGCTAACAGTCAAACATAGCGCAGCAGCTAGCAATTTTATGCACTTCCTAGGCTTTATTTTTAACGGAGGTTGCCGCTTGGCTCTAACATAAAAATTAGTCACCTGTGGAACAGAGAACTGAAAAAAAACATCATCCAATCGTTTTAACTTGCCCGTTCTGGTAGACTGGATGGTGATGAGTTTATCAAACTCAACTACCCTCTGTCCACCCCCAACCCAACTTCTCTTTGTGCATGAATCACATCACAAAGTGAGAACTAGCGCATGGCTAGCTACACTAGCTACTAGAGGTAATGTAAAGTAACACAGCTAACGTTACTGTCCACCTAGCAAGACGCCATCCTGAGCTAAATGCAGAGCTAACAGCCAAACGTAGCGCAGCAGCTAGCCAACACACACTCAAACCAGCACTTTTACACGCAGTTCAAGCTTTTTAAACAAGAGTAGAGGTTTAAACAGCTGCTTCAGACTTATTTCTGCTGAATAATTCTTAAAACTGACACAGTTTTTGTTATTTGGGAAAATCTGGCTCGTGTTATTATCTGTCAACTTGGTCATTGTGCAACTTTTTTACCTGGTCTGCTGTTTAAAAAATGAGCAAAACTCATTAAAAATCGAATCATGAGAAAAGTATATCGTCCCAGTCTTATTACCGAGCCATCACGTTGATAGCTTCCTTCTACAAGCATTACTTACCTGAAGTAAAGGTACCTCCTGCACCTTTACAGTATGAAGCATCACTTCATGGGATTTTCCCATTACTCTAGTTATTGTTCCTCCGTGTGCATAGTAAGACTGTAGTTTGTAGTCGTTCTTCTACTTTGGTTGATCCGCCATGTGCAGCAGGACTTTTAGCTTCTTCTGTAAAGAAGAAAATTTAAACAGATTATATGATAATCGGCATTAATTTGCAGCTGATATTGTTTACATCAGACAACCTGGCTCTTGACACCAGTTTGGTCTGTACAGAGGACTGGGGGGTTGTAGGTTAGACTTCCCCAACATCACCCCCCCCCCCCAATGGACAAGAACCTTCTTTAGCTTCTTATGCAATGCGGTATAAAAGAAACACTTTCATAGCTCTTTTGTTTTTCCAGTAAAAAACTCTCATTAGCGTCTCAGAGGTTTTGCAGTAAAGTGTAAAACTGTCTGCATGAATCTGTTTACAGGAGACTGAACACAAACCTGAAGCCCACTCAAGGCGGGATCCAATGTCCAGACGTTTTTATGGCTCGCCTGTCATCATCACCCTATTAATTCTTTCATTTCACAGGTAATAAAGTGTAGTCTGAGGGCACAGCAGGATGTTGCCGCTGTCGCCATAAAAACACACTTTTCATGTGGGACTGTCTTCCGGAGAGATGTGGCATTTGTGTGCTCAATCAGCTGTGTCTTCATTCACGTTTGAAATAAACATCATCATTTTCTGGGGAGTTAAAGCTGAAGCTGCTGCAGGGATGCAAATGTTGCGAGTGCACTTACCTGGGGAGAAGAATCAGGAGGATTTGTCAAGCTGGACAGGCGGGAAATGAACTGGAAGCATCTGGAACCAAAGTTTTAAAGGAAAAAATCAACCTTGTTTTTTTAATTACTGTTTACAGGAAGAAGCTGACAAAGTATTGAGACTGTAATGTATAAATATGTCCCGTTTCCTGAGGCGTACTGAAACCTGAAGACGAGAATTAGAATTAGAGTAGAATTTACTGCAAACAGTTACAACGAAATTGCACTTTTAGTGTCATTCTGTACAACAAATAAAAAGGAAAAGATACTGTAAAAATAGTTAAAAACAGAGAGGTTCATTTAAAAAGTGTGTTGTGAAGTAGTGTGCACAATATATTATGTCCATGTGTGTTTGTGTTTGTGTGCTTGTTAAGCATAAAGAATTAGCAAACAGACTAAATTAACCAGATTAGCTGCATCAAGGGAAAAGTCACAAGTATGCATGCAGAGGTCTTGGATTCACTCACACTTTGCTTTAAAAATCATTCTTTTAAATGGTTTAATCTAAAAAATAAACTGGTTGTAAGACATGTGGGACGGCTGTAAGGAACCTCTGATGGGATGAAATGATGATCATTACAACAACGTACTCTTTTGATTAAACCTGAATGTACATAAAATAGTTTCCTGAGGATGATCCTGCTTTTTGTGGTTTTAAATCACACTTATTCACTGATAAAAAAAAAACCAAACTGGTTGAATCAGTTCCGTCATCATTATTGGCTGTTTAAACTTCATTTCTTACATCGGACGGTTTCATGACTAACATCCTCCTCACTAAATGTAAACATTCTGTTCAGGCAGATTATCAGGATGCGGAGAGGTCGTAGGTCCCGGATGTAGGCTGAGGAGGCAGGAGGAGACTACAGTTAAGTCCTGGACAGCTAGTTGTCTTAGCTACACGTGGACTGATGCTAATTTCCTGGAAAACATTAAGCTTGTTACATTCTGTACGAGAAGCAAGAACAAGAAAAAACTTCTTGTTCATCAGGTCCATCCATCCTCCAGGAGCAGCACGTCTGCAGCGGGGAGGGGTCACTGTGGGGGGGCGATGTCTGCTTTATGTGCCAAGAACCCGGTTGTTCCCTCCACCAACGAGGTTATGTTTATATCCGCGTCTGTTTGTGCTCAAGATAACTTAAACGGGTACAGGGGGATTTTTTATAAAAATTTCAAGAGTTGTCGGAAATGTGAAAATGAAGAAGTGATTAAATTCTGGTGGTGATGCGGATCACCGTTTGGATCCAGGAATGTTTTAAAGGATTCTTTAACATTGTGCTTGGTGGAGGTTTCTGCTCTCCGAGTTTCTAGTTTCATATTTACCGAGCAACTTCGTCCACGGCAGGGCGGGTCGAGCACGCGGCAGGGCGGGTCGTGCACGCGGCGGGGCGGGTCGAGCACGCGGCGGGGCGGGTCGTGCACGCGGCGGGGCGGGTCGAGCACGCGGCGGGGCGGGTCGTGCACGCGGCGGGGCGGGTCGTGCACGCGGCGGGGCGGGTCGAGCACGCGGCAGGGCGGGTCGTGCACGCGGCGGGGCGGGTCGTGCACGCGGCGGGGCGGGTCGAGCACGCGGCGGGGCGGGTCGTGCACGCGGCGGGGCGGGTCGTGCACGCGGCGGGGCGGGTCGAGCACGCGGCAGGGCGGGTCGTGCACGCGGCGGGGCGGGTCGAGCACGCGGCAGGGCGGGTCGTGCACGCGGCGGGGCGGGTCGTGCACGCGGCGGGGCGGGTCGAGCACGCGGCAGGGCGGGTCGTGCACGCGGCGGGGCGGGTCGAGCACGCGGCGGGGCGGGTCGTGCACGCGGCGGGGCGGGTCGAGCACGCGGCGGGGCGGGTCGTGCACGCGGCGGGGCGGGTCGAGCACGCGGCGGGGCGGGTCGAGCACGCGGCGGGGCGGGTCGTGCACGCGGCGGGGCGGGTCGAGCACGCGGCAGGGCGGGTCGTGCACGCGGCGGGGCGGGTCGAGCACGCGGCTGGGTCCAAGTGTTTTATTGCTACATGTAAAAATGTTGGTACTTTCTCACCACCTCGACCAGCTGTTTTACCAAAACGATCTTTTTTAACTGCAACGGAAGCAACATCTTTTTGCTTCAGGCTCTCTCCGTATTGACCACGCCCACCTCAGATATCCAACCAATCACACGATACTTCTCAGACGCCCACAAGTAAAAAACCTCTGCCAGCCGATGTGTCGAGAACTGTCTTCAAACACATCTGCGAGAACAAAATGACATAATTTTCTTCTCAAGACCTCGAGAACAAGAAAAAGTTCTCACTTTAGGCACATATTAGTGTCACTAACAGGAACTTTAGTGTCTAAATCTGACAGCAGCTTTGCTTCTACCCCCACAAAGGTTTTGCCGCACCGTGTCTGGATCAGGACTAGAGTGCTATGACTTCATCAAGTGTTAAACTTATTTAGCATGAAGCTTGAAGGAGACTTTAAAGAGACTGTGACGACTCAGAAGATGGGACCCAAAAGAATCAGGATCAGGTTAAAGATTTTATTGACAACTGCTGGAGTCAGGAAAGCAGGAAGACAATTCCAGTAGAAGCAGAATTAACCTTAGGTTGATCCACAGTGGGTGCGGCTGAAGACGACAGGGTTAGTAGGATGCACACAGGGAATGAGACTCCAGGGAGAAATAATGTCCAGGAGGAACAAAAAGTAATCTTCTCACCAGAGACGAATGAGGCTGAGTCCAGAATCCAAAATCCAAAAAACAGTCTAAGGTCAAATACACCAGGAAAACTCACGAGAGAAGAGATCAGGGAAACGCTGGGGCGGGCAGGTACCCGGGACAAAGGAGAAAAGGCAAGAAAACAGGAGTTTGGTTTGCAGGCTGGAGACGAACAGAGAATCTCTGACGATCCGGCAGTCAGCAGTCCTGCAGGCTTGCTGCTTACGTAGAGAGAGGCACATGTGGAAAGAATCTGCAAATCAGCACTGGAGGACGCCTTCAGGAACTGCTGGGAAAAACCATGACAGACAGACTACAGGACTTTTCTCATTTCCCCGTCACCGCCTCCTGTTGGCGGCCTAATTCAGCCTTCATCTTGCATCCTACCTGACCCGTCAGCTGCTTCCGGCCAGCAGAAGTATAGCCAGAGGACTTTTTTTGGCACAATGCAAAACTGTCCAGCAACGCCACATTGCGTCCCAAATGAGACGGTTGTGTCGTGCAGTTTTTCTCAGGGATGCTGCTGGGTGGCAGCGATTCATCAAACAAGTCCAGAACTTTAAGTCGTTCACAAAATCCTCTCCTCTCAAGCATCTACTCAAAGTCTGGCCCAAAGATAATTCTCAGACAAGTGTGTCTGACATCAACAGTTTTACTTGGAGATGCACTGATTATATGTGAAAACAGAGTACGATGTTTTCTGGACCATAAGGCGCATTTAAAATCCTAAAATCCTCTCAACAATCGACAGTGCTCCTTTTTAACTCTGGTTGTGCTTATTGACCTCAAACCAGTTTTATTTTAGTGCTCAAAAAACTGAATGTTTTTGTATTGTACGACTTTGGAAAAACTACCAAGTCGCACCGTTTTGGGCTGTCAGGAGCCTCGCGGACTAATACGTACTGTGCTTCGGCTTCAACATACTGGTACCAGTTAACTGTGTGGAACTATGGAATAAGCCCATTGAACAACTTGGACCTGCTCATGACCAGCGAGCAGAGGCGTTAACACAGTTTTAATACACGGATCCCAGTTTAATCTGCTTATACCATGGTGCCATGTCTATCATGGTTCTAGACACAAAATCCTCTCTTCTCAAGAATCCACTCTGGTTTTAAGATGTTTCTCAGACAAGTGTCTCACTCTGCAGTTGTAACTGGAGATGCAGAAATTACATCTGAAAACTGAGTAATTAAAGCTTCCAATGAACCTTGGTTGGGAAGGATCTGGGACTCAGGCAGGGATGCTTTTCTGTCCCCACCGGAACCGAACCACTCAGTTGCAGTGAACAAGTCTGAACTTCAGGAAAATGCAGCAGTTTGTTTCAGCTTCATACAGTTTCAGAACTTTTTTCTACGATGCCACGACAAAAATCATCTTGAGGTGTTTTTAACGACTTGCAGTCTCAAACACGATGCTGACAGCATGAGCTGCTGTGTTCCCAGCCTGAGGCTGGACTCAGGCTTCGGAAATCAGACAGCATCACCATAAACCCTGTAACAACAAAGGCTTTTCCATATCATTCAGAACTATTTCACATCACATGAATGGCCAGTTTGCATCACATCTTTATTCCTCGAGGTGAAAGAGATAATATTTTCCTAGACACACAAGCAGCGGGATGTCTCACAAGCACATGCACACGTTTATAAAATCAACACAGTGTGGGATCAGTGGGAGCTGTGGGACCTGGTCCGGCATAATGTGCACAGAGTCATGCATGTATTCATGCAGCCCAGCAGCATGGAGGACACCTTGATCTTTCTGTCAGACACTGCTGGCTGTAGCATGGAAGGTCAGGAGCCGCCTCGTAGCTGTTTATTGTCGCCATCCTGGTATTAAATACAGCTGTTTTTTTTTTTTACAGATGTGCCTTTAATACTCTGACAATTAGTCCTAGGTGTGAAGTCTAAATGTGGGAAGCACTTCCGTATTACATTTGATGGAAAAGTGAAGGTGTTCATGTTTAGATTGGAGGAAAGATTTGGGATTTATAATGTGCGGGGTTGGATAATTATACAGTTAACTCTAAAGATGTTTCATGGCTTCTGTTCCCTCCTGCATCCATCATCAGTCAGGCAGGTAAAAGATCTGGAGTAGATTCCAGATGTGGCATTTAGAAGCCGTTGCTTTGAACGCACAACATGCAGTCAAAACAGCTCTAGTAGATGTGGAACAGACAATCCTTTGGGTGGACAAGAAAGGAATTTATCAGCTGGATTCATCAGAACTGGTACGTTCTGAGAGAGATGGCGCTGGTCAGGTCTGGAAGTCCTGGATGGATGTTTGCAGGATCTACCCAGGTGAAGAACACCCTTCAGGGATCAGGTGTATCAGCATCTAAACACCAAGACAAACCAATCAGCCTCATGAAGACAAGGTCTTGGTTAAACTGTACCAAGAAGCAGCTGAAGAAGTTCAGTTCTGGGTTAGCATTGGACAGATAAACCTGGAGCAGAAGAAGAAGAAGGAATGGAGAAGTTGGAGGTCCTAAGTACAGCATATCATCTGTAAAACATGGTGGAAGCAGTTTGATGGGTTTCCATGGCTTCCAGTACCTTCTGAGTCCCAGACTGCGGGAAGGAGGAAGTTCTGCTCAAACCTGTCATGGAGCCAATAAGTCCAGTCAGATCTGTTGAAGCAGAGAAACTTCTGAAACCTGCAGGATGGTTTTCGTTTCAGGGCACTCCTGCAGTAGAGACAAAGTGGTCTTCATAGAGAAATGTGTCCAAAGCCCACAAAACAGGAAGTCAGTTTTAGTCTGAAATGAACTAAGGTGAAGTTGAGAAGACAAAGGTGGGGTCAGAGGTCATCTGGGCTTGACACCTGGAGGGGATTTGTGAGCGATCAGCTGGACAAATGTGTGGGACTTGCCACAGGCATGACTCAGCATTTTTATTGGGGTAAACTATGGCACTCTGCCTGTCCCAGAACCACAGAGCAAGCTTGCAAATCACTAATGTCAACGTCCTTCCAGGATTTAAAAAAAACACTAAGTACAGGTTGGTTCAGGTGAAGACAACACACTGCTCAGGAAGAGAAGGAGGACAGTAGCCATGATGAACCAGCAGCAGGTCCAGTGTGATTCAGGCTCTTCAGTTTCCAGTCCTGCAGCTGGACATGGTCCTGCAGCTGCTATGTTCCTGCAGCTGGACATGGTCCTGCAGCTGGACATGGTCCTGCAGCTGGACATGGTCCTGCAGCTGAACATGGTCCTGCAGCTGAACATGGTCCTGCAACTGGACATGGTCCTGCAACTGCTATGTTCCTGCAGCTGAACATGGTCCTGCAACTGGACATGGTCCTGCAGCTGGACATGGTCCTGCAGCTGGACATGGTCCTGCAACTGGACATGGTCCTGCAGCTGCTATGTTCCTGCAGCTGGACATGGTCCTCCAGCTGGACATGGTCCTCCAGCTGGACATGGTCCTGCAACTGGACATGGTCCTGCAACTGGACATGGTCCTGCAGCTGCTATGTTCCTGCAGCTGAACATGGTCCTGCAACTGGACATGGTCCTGCAGCTGGACATGGTCCTGCAGCTGGACATGGTCCTGCAGCTGGACATGGTCCTGCAGCTGCTATGTTCCTGCAGCTGGACATGGTCCTGCAGCTGGACATGGTCCTGCAACTGGACATGGTCCTCCAGCTGGACATGGTCCTGCAGCTGCTATGTTCCTGCAGCTGGACATGGTCCTGCAGCTGAACATGGTCCTGCAGCTGGACATGGTCCTGCATCTGGACATGGTCTTGCAGCTGGACATGGTCCTGCAGCTGGACATGGTCCTGCAGCTGGACATGGTCTTGCAGCTGGACATGGTCCTACAGCTGGACATGGTCCTGCAACTGGACATGGTCCTGCAGCTGGACATGGTCCTGCAGCTGGACATGGTCCTGCATCTGGACATGGTCTTGCAGCTGGACATGGTCTTGCAGCTGGACATGGTCCTGCAGCTGGACATGGTCCTGCAGCTGCTATGTTCCTGCAGCTGGACATGGTCCTGCAGCTGGACATGGTCCTGCAGCTGGACATGGTCTTGCAGCTGGACATGGTCCTGCAGCTGGACATGGTCTTGCAGCTGGACATGGTCTTGCAGCTGGACATGGTCCTGCAACTGGACATGGTCCTGCAGCTGGACATGGTCCTGCAGCTGCTATGTTCCTGCAGCTAGACATGGTCCTGCAGCTGGACATGGTCTTGCAGCTGGACATGGTCCTGCAACTGGACATGGTCCTGCAGCTGCTATGTTCCTGCAGCTAGACATGGTCCTGCAGCTGGACATGGTCCTACAGCTGGACATGGTCCTGCAACTGGACATGGTCCTGCAGCTGGACATGGTCCTGCATCTGGACATGGTCTTGCAGCTGGACATGGTCCTGCAGCTGGACATGGTACTTTGGGCTCAGGCCGGTGGCGTCAAGGTCTTCTTTTAAAAACCCACTTCCATAGTTCTGGGATTTTCGAAACAACTTCCCGTCACCCACATTCTGTAAACTGTGTAGTCACACACACATGAATGTGATGCAACATTTTAAAGTAAAAGGCTCGATGTAAAATAAATATACTGTAGAATAAATAAATGTGTATTTTTTTTGCGACTCTTGGTGAAGCTGTCATCACATGGAGCTATCGGTCTGGTTGCTGTTAAACAACTTATAACTTGTCCGACAAACATTAGGTATGTTCAGACAGATGGAATCATATGGGCGGGGGGGGCTTACTGGGGTCCATGTCTGTAGGACTGGTAGGACTGGTTTGGTGGTTTTTAGGAGAGACTCCCACCGAGCTGGAGGGAAATGTTGTGGAAAGAAAATGGAAAATTTGATGATCCTGAAAAGCTGGCCCTCCTGAGGAATCAAACAGCCGGACTGAGCTGGACTCAGACAATGTGCAGGAGACTCTACAGTCTGTAGACACACACACACACACACACACACACACACACATTATTAAAGCAAATCACTGCAGGTGTGAAAGCAGAAACTTTCACAGGTCCTGGATCATCACTGCTGATGGATTAAAAGTTCAGTCTGAATGAACTCGGCCATGGGAGTAATAACTGGTCCACTGGCTCTCCGAGCTGTTGTTAGTGTGTGAATCACTGCCATGAGTCACACACACACACACACACACACACACACTATGAACTGATGCCAGCAGCCCAGCGCAACACACTCAGCAAGATGTTAAAGATAATCAGAGGCAATGGCCCTGCATACACCCCTGCTAACTGGCAAGCCTGCTGCAATATGCTGCCTGGTGAGGTAAACTGGCACAGATGAGCCTCCTTCCACAGAAACAAACATGTAAACATAAATACATGTTCACACACCAGATTCAGCTGGAGAGATGCCATTTAAACACTTTGGAATAGATTTTTCTTACACGTTTGCACACTGTTTACTGTCTACAGCAGAACTCTGCAAAATGTTCTGAAAGGTCCACCAAAGACCTCCCGACATGCTATAAATACATGATGACACATACATAACTTCTCTTACATGGAAATGATTCGTAAACGAGGCCAAGATTTAACAATACGTTTTGTAAATGGATGCAGAAGAAAATCCCACGAGTTAAAATGATGAGGATGTTTTTAACCTGGACGAAGTCAGAGGAAGGTCGGTGCCTGCAGACCTCCTTGTACCAGGGTCGTGTGGGGGTAACATTACTGTCGTGACATTAAAACACAGAACGGCTTCTTCACCATCTCTGCATAATCCAGTCCTCATGCTCAGATTTTTAGATAGTTAATAACATTTTCATTCTTTTTTTTTTTTTTTACTCACAAGCCAATGAGATTATCGTTCTGTAAAGTATACGGCCAATCAGAATGTCCTGAGGCCAAATGTTTCAAGTCAAATAATCCAGATTATAAGAGCCACTGACTAATTTTTCATCTGGGACGATGAAACGGATCAACATGTAAAACCTGCAGCTCTGAAACTTCCACCATAGCTCCCCCTCCTAAACGCCACCAAGAAACTTTACTTGGCACGTTGTCAGAACATTCACCCGACCCCGAACACCAAGCCGCAGCTTCTTTACAACGATGGATTTGTCATGTAAGAAGTTTATTTCCACATCAACCACATTTACATGAGTTTTAATTCTGAATAAAAGTTAATTCCACTTTAAACTGATGAAAAACGACCATGTGAACACTTTATTCCTAATGCAAATTTCTATTCGGAGTTAAACTGAATTCCAAAGTAAGTGTCTGGTTTAGTTGCATTTTCAATCCGAACTGATTAATTCCTCTGTCATATAAACATTGATTCCGCTCTAAGTTCATTTCAGTCGTTCTGTGCATACTCACTACCTTGTCCCGTCCCAACAAATCACATTTTCCACTCGTTGCTTTGCCTCCCGCTTCAGTCATCTATTTTACTCCTCAGCTGCTGGATAAAGTGAAGTAGTTTGCTTGAGTCGAACTGCTGCTTCAAAATTATCATCAAAATAACAACAAAACTAAACCTTACTTTGTTTTCCAAGTTACGGCCGAAAAGACGAGAAGCAGGAAGTGAAGTTTGTTTATTTCCAATAGACATCAATCAGGTGCGTCGTCTGTCCAATCAGAACACTTCCCAAACCATCGCTCTAAATTAAGTAAATTCATGTAAACCTCTGGTTGGACGTATTATTTCCATGTAACCTCGTAGGAGAATACTGTTCATTCAGAATTAGTTCATTCCAAATGATTAATTCTGAAGTGAAAAACATCATATAACGGTACCCACTGGTTTTTACTCAGATTCAGCTGACAAAGAGACGAAGGTGTAGGTGTTTGTCTTAACTGGAAACAGTGGTTATAATGTATAAAACATATGAACTGGATAAAACTGAGATACTTTTATTGCAACAACTTAATTTTTATTTTCAGTATTGATTGTCTTGACTACATAATATGCATTTCTATCAATCTACATATTTATAATGATACCAATGTGTTAAAATAACCAAAATGACTGTATTACTGCTGTAATATACTGTGGTAATATGTAGCTTGTACACCATTATACTTAAGCTTGTTAGCATTAGCACACATGAAATAGAGATATAAACCTGAAACTACAAACAGTTCAATGTGACGAGGAAACGAGGTAAATATGATGTTTGTTGGCAGAAAGAAGATGGACGAAACAAAGACAAGAAAGGGAAGCCATGCACAATATTCACATATAAAGCTTGAGTATATTTATTTGAGAGAAAGTAAGAGGATCATTAAAAAATTTCCTCCAGAGGAAACCAGAAATCATCAATCAATCCATCACTCCATCCATCTATCCATCCATCCATCCATTCTTTGATCCGTCTATTCATCCATCTATCCATTGTCCCATCCATCACTCCATCCATCTATCCATCCATCCATCCATTCTTTGATCCGTCTATTCATCCATCTATCCATTGTCCCATCCATCACTCCATCCATCTATCATCCATCCATCCATTCTTTGATCCGTCTATTCATCCATCTATCCATTGTCCCATCCATCACTCCATCCATCTATCCATCCATCCATCCATTCTTTGATCCGTCTATTCATCCATCTATCCATTGTCCCATCCATCACTCCATCCATCTATCCATCCATCCATCCATTCTTTGATCTGTCTATTCATCCATCTATCCATTGTCCCATCCATCTGTCAATCCATCTATCCATTCATCCATCCATCCGTCTGTCCGTCCATCTGTTTGTCCATCCGTCCATTTTCTTAACCTCTTGTTCTGATGAAGTGCCACAGGGGAGCTGGGGTCTATCCCAGGAATCACTGGGTGAAAGGCAGGGTACATCCTGGACATGTCACCAGTCCATCGCAGGGTCAACCAGAAACCATTTAACCATATTTCATGATCGAGCATCTGAAAAATTCATATTTTGTTACAATCTTAACCCTTTACAGCTTTTTATGTTGCCCTTTAACAAAAAGTCATTAAAAAAAGGAATTATTTAGTTTATGTGACCACAAAATATTGTAGTGCAGAATGTCTCCACTAGGGGGCAGAAAATGAGCCTTTTTTCAATTCAATTCAACTTTATTTATATAGCGCCAAATCACGGCAATGCCATCTCAAGACACTTTACAGACAGAGGGGAAAACATAATGAAGGCTAATTCATAATAGCCTATATAAGGAAACCAACAGATTGAGTTGAGTTCAACTCAATCTCCCATCCTGAGCAAGCACACTGGCAACAGTGGGAAGGAAAAAACTCCCTTTTAACAGGAAGGAAACCTGCGGCAGAACCCGGCTCAAGGACAGGCAGCCATCTGCCTCTGCTGTGTGGGGGGAAGAGGACAGAAAGACAACAGATAACAGGAACTGCTACTCCCGGCCAGGGAGACCTGCTGAGACAGGAGACATACATGTTAATGATGCAACACTGTTATTGGGGGGGGGGGGGTAAAAGAAAGAGATAAAGAGAAAAAGAAAGAAGCTCAGTGTATCAGGAAATGTCCCTCAGCAGTCTAAACCTATAGCAGCATAACTAAGGGATGCTAACCATCCCTAGCTATAAGACTTATCAAAAAGATAAGTCTTCAGCCTAGTCTTAAAGGTGGGGAGGGTGTCTACTTCCCTAACACTAACTGGGAGCTTATTCCATAAGAGAGGGGCCTGATAACCAAAGGCTCTGCCTCCTGCTCGGCTCTTTGAGACTCTAGGAACCACAAGTAAGCCTGCAGTCTGCGAATGAAGTACTCTGCTTGGTATATAAGGAACAATGAGGTCTTTGATATATAGTGGTGCCTGGTTGTGGAGGGCTTTATATGTAAGGAGAAGGATTTTAAATTCTATTCTAGATTCAACAGGCAGCCAATGAAGAGAGGCTAAAACTGGAGAAATATGATCTCTCATGCTGGTTCTGGTCAGGACTCTGGCTGCAGAATTCTGGATCAGCTGAAGGCTTTTCAGGGCATATTTAGGACAGCCCAGTAATAGAGAGTTACAGTAATCTAGTCTCGAAGTAACAAAAGCGTGAACCAGTTTTTCTGCATCACTCTGAGACAGAATGTCCCTAATTTTGGCTATTTTACGTAAATGAAAGAAGGCTGTTTTAGTAACCTGCTTAATATGTGGGCCAAAGGACAGGTCAGGGTCAGATATTACTCCAAGGTTACTCACTGTAGCACTGGAAGCTAAAGTAATGACATCCAGGTTCATTACAAAACCGGAAAATTTAGCTCTGAGTTTTTCAGATCCAACGAGAATTACTTCAGTCTTATCTGAGTTTAAGAGGAGAAAATTTCTATTTCTTAGCACATAACACAGTCATCTGTCACTCAAACACCTGAGTAGCTAGCTTCTGTGAGGTGAGCGGTGGGGTTCATCCTGCGTGGGTCGCAAGTCCATCACAGAGTTTTACAAAACCAAACTTTTCTTTTTAAAACAGGGTTCAGTCCTCTGGAACAGACAGAGCTTTTTTCTACCCCGTCTCCAAGTCTCTTATCGCTTGAAACAAGTTCTGGCCTCTGAGCAGGTTTTGTCATTTTATATGTTTCCCGCTTAAGTGTCTCGAGTGTTGCGTTTGCTGGGTGGGTCACAGTTGTCCTAAATGGTAAAGCTTTATTTCACTCTCCATTATTATGAGGCAACAAAGGTTTTCCACCAGACTCGGCCTTGGTGCGCCACTACTACTTCTGTCTTCAAACTGCTTGTCAGGCGCTGACGATGATTGCACGGCGATGCCACCAGAATGTTTCACTTTGAAATAGATATTATTGTGGAAATGTGTTTGGACCATGTTACATTTTACTTGTTGAGTTTCTAGGGCATATTCACACTGGCACTGTTTGGTCCACTAAAAACCTTGATCCACTTCCACTGACAGTACAGTTCAGAGTAGTCTGAAGGGTCATCAGCACTCAGTTCGGGCCAAACAAGCAAATCTGGTCTGCTTGAAAACTGGGGTTCTCGCTTCACTTCCAAGTGAACCCTGTTGAGGTTCACTTGCAGTGTGAAAGCAAACGCAGCCTGAAGTGAATCGAACACAGGAAGGGATGTAGATCAACATGGTGGATGTCCAGTTGCTTCTCCTCCTGCTCATATTGGACACATTCTGCTGAAAAGCTTTTAGGTTTGAACGCCAATGTAAAACCAAAAGGTGCGAAATTTTTCAGAATTATCCTTCCAATCCAACCGAGAGCTTCACATCCTGAACTAAACATTTAAACTCCCCAAGTTCTCCACTTCTTTCTAGATTAGGATGAACTCAGTGCATCTTTTTTTTCTTTTTATTTGCAGCATCAACTCAATTTCATCATAGCTTGATGTTGAATCCATCTGTGTTTTTGCCATGCTGTGAGTTTGTTTAAAAATATTCACAATTTAGTCACAATTTCACATCACATTCAATGTGCATAGACAAAAAACGTAATATAACCTCCAAATATTCCCAATTTGTGTTGTTTATTCGCATCAGTCCCATTATGTAAAGGCCTTAAGTGTGGTCCTTGTGCTGGTCATACCTTGTTTGCATCCAAATAGTTGACAATGAAGCCTAGAACCACAAGTAAAGGAAAGTATGCAAAAACAGGAATTTCTCCTCAGCTTATTTCCTGTGCGTCTTAGAACTAAGCACCTCTCTGCATAGCAGAAAGCAATCAGAGATAGGGAGGGTACATTAGGGATGCAGCTAATGATTATTGTTAGTGTTATTTCTGCAATTAATCCAAATGAAGTGAATTATGGAGGAAATAGTGAACCTTTGGAAACATCTGTAACCTTTAAGGCAGTGGCCAGATTTAAACACTTTCCTGACGCAAAAGACCCTTCCATCATTTCTGGACGCACATTCAGCCAGTGATCCTAACAGACGGTGTTTTTCTGGATCTGAAGCATCGCAGGTCGTTACTGTAATTGTCAAAGCCGTAGGCCTGTTCTGTACATGCTTGTAATAACTCCAGTGCATTATTATTCGATGCCACCATGGGCACCCACTAATAAGCGCCCATAAACACTCTCATTATAATGCATGTGGAACCCCAGTCCAATCTTTACTGAAAATGAACAAGAATATGATCAGGGATTCAGAGGCCTAATTCATTCCTTTAGTGGCAATGGGTGAGTCTCAGCCAGCTAGCTGGGGGAAGCATCATTTATGCTAACTGGGCCTGTGGAGACTAGCAGGGCCTGTGGAGAGGAAATATCATTAACATAATGCTTAATTTACATACCAATCCTAGCAGCCACACAAAGACACAGTTTAGAAATGCATACAAACATGCACAGATACACGTTCCTGGTGGTAATTTACAAGAGACAGCTTTTACTCTTAAAACACACATATGCACACATGGATTTATACATTTTGCTAGTCATTTGAAGGTTCCTGTGTTTATAAATAAAGACACTTTTCACACATTGAAATAAGGAAATGCAGATGCATGCACTCACACATGCACACACCCACATTCGCAGTCATTGTAAGTATGGCAGAGAGCGGTGGGGGTGGGACTGAGGCTCAGTCGCAGCTCTTTGTTTGATGCCTGTATGGCCTTGGCTTCATTTAATGAGCTGTAATGGCAGTCCAGAAGGATTCTAATTAATCTGCACACACAGAAAAGGTCTGTCTCGTCTTCTCTTTCTCGCTGTCTCCCTTTTTCCCCTCTTTGTTGACCTCACTCTTCTCATCCCCCCCTTCTACCTTCATGCACGATATCTCCAACTTTCAAGAAGCCTCTCTTCTGTCCCGCTGTGTGTGTTTTAAATCCAAGGCGTGTATATGACAGGAGGTAAAGGCCATATAGGGAAAATGGAAGAATTTATTGTACTAAAGATGGCTATTATGAACATCGTATAGCTATTTACAACAGCAGTCGACAGGTCATACAAGCAACCGCCCTTACCTGCCCACCTCCCCTGCCATAACTGTCTATCCAGCTAGCTAAGGCTTTGGTAAGCTTCTGAACATTGAAAAGGCTGACATGAACAATCTGCAGGATCATTTTATCAATACAAACACTTGAGCTTTAAAAGTGAAAATAAAGAAGTAATCATACTGTATGTTACGATACAGCTGATACAGAGAACTGCTGCATTTCTCTTGCAGTGTGAAGTGAAATGGACCAAACGTCGTCACAAAGAGAAGAAGAGATTCAGGACGTGTTACATGTTGGACAACTCGCTGCTTCTCCTGCTGCTCATACTGGACCTTTTCGGATCAAAACCAAAGTACCAAAGTAGAAAAAGAAACTTGAGAATGAAAAAACTCGATGTTGTTCCATTTTTCATACTTAAGCCTGTTACATACTCCAGGAGAAGCAAGAACTGAGTTCTTGTTCTCAAGGCTGCAAGAACAAGAAAAAACGTCTTGTTCGGCAGGTCTATACATACTACACGGGAAGCAGGTCTGCAGCGGGGAGGGATCACTGCGGGGGGCGATGTCTGCTTTATGTGCAATGAACCCGGTTTTTACCTCCGCCGAGGAGGTTGTTTCCCCCGGCATCTTTTTGCTTAAGATAACTTAAAAGGTTACGGAGGGATTTTATAAATATTTCAAGAGTTGTTGCAAATGTAAAAATGAAGAAATGATTAAATTCTGGTGGTGATGCGGATCACCGTTTGGATCCAGGAATGTTTTAAAAGGATTCTTTAACATTGTGCTTGGTGGAGGTTTCTGCTCTCCGAGTTTCTAGTTTCATATTTAACGAGCAGCTTCGTCCGCGGCAGGGCGGGTCGTGCACGCGGCGGGGTCCGAGTGTTTTATTGCCACATGTAAAAATGTTCGTACTTTCTCACCACCTCGATCAGCTGTTTTATCAAAACAATCCATTTTGCCGCCAACAGCAAACACACGGAAGCAACAACTCCGCTTCCTGCTTTCTCTGTGTTAACCACGCCCACCTCACATGTCCGACCAATCACACGATACTTCTCGCAGCCCCGCAAGAAAAAAAAGTTCTGCCAGCCTGGTGTGTCAAGAACTGTCCTCAAACACATCCACGAGAACAAAATGACATCATTCTCTTCTCGGAGCCTTGAGAACAAGAAAAAAGTTCTCGCTTCTCGTGGAGTATGTAACAGGCTTTAGTGTTCAATTCTGGTCAATCAATCGGCGACATTTTCTTCTTCCATCTTGTTGGTCAGCAGGGATTTTGGGGAATATCTCCCCCCAGTGAGCAGTTGTTGTAACTGCGTGATGTTGTCCAGGTTGTCTGGTCCGATTCAGTAAAAGCGCACCGTGAAGAAAATGTTTCCCCTTCATTATCCTGGTTTGAATGCAACCTAAAGATCATTTCTGCCCCCTCACATACATAATTGTGGACGACCATTTCAAACGTAGTCAAATGACGCTGTCCTCAAACTTCCACATGTCTCTTACGTTGCCATGGTGAAGTCCATTCATCCACTAGTGGGCATTGCCGTGTTCAAGGTTCACCTCCATATTCTGACACCAGTTGGTATCAGTAATGCATGTGCAGCAGTCTTCTGAGCTTAAATTGGTTTTAATAGTTATTCTGCATATTTCATGTACAAGACAACTTGAAATTCTTCATATATGGCATTAAAAGCATTGCGGATGGGTGCAAAAGAAATATCAAACAGGAGAATTAATACAAACTACAAAAAAATTAAATGACTATAAACAGAAAAAGTTTATATAGATGAAAGCATGCAAAGGAAATGCTTATAAGGTACAAACCAAGTTCAGGTTTGTTTAAATAGAACATTTACTACAACTACAACTTTAGTTGCGCAAAGAGCTGAACAATAAAAACAACAGGTGGTCCTCGGTTTACAAACAAGTTCCGTTCCTACGCCGCGACGTAACTCGAAATTCCTCGAAAGCCATATTTTTACCCTGAAATACCCCCTTAATACACCCTTAGTAACTAAATAACTATCTAAATACACATATTATACATTATTTTAATGTAAAAACAGTACAGGCAATTAAAGTAGACATTTCAGTTAAAATTAAATAAATGTACATGCACTAAGGCAATGTCTCCGCGTATGCATCACACGTCGGAAGAGGCTCGTAACTTCAAAACTTGCTCCAAATTTTTTTTAAAATTTACATTAATTTCATGAGCGTTGTAAAGTTGAAACGACGTAAGTCGAGAACCACGTAACCCGAGAACCACCTGTACACAACGAAACAGTAAAATCACATAAGAAATATGAGTATAATGAGAAATAAAAAGATCTAATATATACAGTATGATACCCATGACACAAACGGACATTAGAGGGAAATACATTATCATCATCATCATCAACAATGCAGACATAATCACCATCACTGAGCCGGTTTGCATGAAAACTAAAAATCTGGTCATTATCTGATTACTGGAGTAATCAGATTATTTAAGTGATCATGTAGACAGCAGAATCTGATTATGGTTGATCAGATAATGGCAGTTATCAGATTATGGCAATTCTGGGGGGGGACTCAAAGTTAAGTTCAGTTTGAGCTGGATGGAGGCCATAGGTGGAGACCTAGGCGGTCTGATTGTCGGCTACAGAAATTACCTCTGGGGATGAAGAGCATCACTGCTTTGGTGACGAAGGAGCCTGAGCTGGTATGAGAGGTACATGACTTGACTCTGGGTTTGGGCGTGCTTATCGTCCCCACCCAGCAGTTACCCCATTGGACTGTGTTTGGCCTGTCCACCAAACACTGTCTGAATGGTGAAGGACTCAAGGACACAACGTTCACATTCACACTGACGGTAACAATGGCAGTACCTTCATCCTCCAGGGAGATATCCTCTGTCAACAGCTTAAGCATCCAAGTACTACACATTATTGATCCAGTCATGATTGATGCACTGATGGACATTCTCCAGCTAATCAGTCTTCCTTTCTTTTTGTTGTTGATGTAAAATATTTCTTCCTGTGCAGACACGTTTTTTTCTGCAAAGGCAGAAACACTTGAAGTCATCATTAATTCTTAGCAGCATTGTGAGAAAGCATTCAGTCCCACCCCAAGTTCTTTTTACTCATTTGGTTTCATTACAGCTGTAACTTAAGTTCATGTCTTTTTGCATTTCATGCAATTACTTTTCACCATCCATCCATCCATCTGTTCATCCATCCATCTGTTCATCCATCCATCTGTCCATCCATCCATCTGTTCATCCATCCATCTGTCCATCCATCCATCCATCTGTTCATCCATCCATCTGTCCATCCATCCATCCATCTGTCTGTCATTCCATCCACCCAGCCGTCTGTCCATCCATCCATCCATCCATCTGTCCATCCATCCATCCATCTGTCTGTCATTCCATCCACCCAGCCGTCTGTCCATCCATCCATCCATCCATCTGTCCATCCATCCATCCATCTGTCTGTCATTCCATCCACCCAGCCGTCTGTCCATCCATCCATCATCTGTCCATCCATCCATCTATCTATCCATGCATCCTTCGATCTGTTCTTCCATTCATCCATCCATCCATCCATCCCTCTGTCCATTCATCCATCCATCTGTTCATCCATCCATCCATCCATCCATCCATCCATCCAAGGTTGTGAGGGCAGCATGTACAGCAGAGAGGCCTGGACTCTCTGCCACTTCTTCCAGCTTGTCAGGGGAAATGAAAATCCACGCAGGCCTCCAAAAGATGTAATACATCTAGTCTGTCCTCATCTGGTACATC
Organism: Telmatherina bonti; assembly: GCF_933228915.1. Classification (NCBI taxonomy): domain Eukaryota; kingdom Metazoa; phylum Chordata; class Actinopteri; order Atheriniformes; family Telmatherinidae; genus Telmatherina; species Telmatherina bonti. Next base: position 32,044,995 of record NC_136618.1, read on the forward strand.
TTGATGTGGAGGAGCAGCATTTCTGCTGATATCCTCCTGGATGTTCAAGCTTCTCTCCTGATCTCCATCTTGAGGGAGTCCAGACACCCTGAGGAGGAAACGTCTTTCTGTCACTTCATGATCCGTTTCTTTCAGTCACTGCCTACTGCTCGTGGCTGTTGGTGAGAGTAGAAACATAGATCAACTTCTCCACTTGGAGCAGGACCTCATTCCGGACCCAGATCAGACACCCAACCCTTTTCCGCTCAGGAGGTGCTTATCTTGATCTAAGCTGCTTCACACTTGACTATGCATGGCTGCAGTGACATGTGGAGATGAATAATGAAACACAGAACCACACGTCCAGAAAAATGCAGACCCTTAATCAGAGTCCACCACACCAGAACCCCTCATTGCCCCTGATGTTTCACATCATATAAACATCTGGACTGATATAGAATATTTACTAGAAAACAGGGGGAGAAGTTTAACTTCATAACCTTTGGATTGCTAAACCCAAAAGTTCAAACCTAGTAGAAAGTAAAAAATGGGTGGCGGATGGAGAGAGCACAGACGTTCTACCCCCTTTTTGTCCTTTTTATAAGAATATTTATCATCATGATGTCTTTTCAGCTCAAGGCCGCAGTTTGGTGCACTGTTCCGGCCAAGGTTTTTCTGTGTTAGTGGTAAGTTCAGCTGCTGAAGATCATGAGATGATGCAGATTCAATTCGTTCTGTTTTGGAATCTGATCCCTGACCGAACAGTTGCCACTCTGAGTTGTTATCACAGATTTCTCTGAGGAGAGATATACATGTTCATATCGTGAGGGATCAAACCCCCGTCATGCGTTCATTGAAAAGTGGGACGCCGTTCCAGTCAGCTCTAATGTGAGACCACTTCAGTCAATGGCACCCTATGGCTTCTCAGCTGGCTGTCGACAGCAGGAGGCAGGTAATCAGCTGCCTCTCACTACCTGCATTTACACGCCTGCTAAAGCTACGGCAGCCATGCTAACACTACAGCAGCCTTGCTAACGCCTACCACAGCCCAGCTAACGCTACCGCAGCCCTGCTAATGCTACCGCAGCCCTGCTAACACTATCGCAGCCCTGCTAAAGCTACCGCAGTCCTGCTAAAGCTACCGCAGTCCTGCTAAAGCTACCGCAGTCCTGCTAAAGCTACCGCAGCCCTGCTAACGCTACCACAGTCCTGCTAAAGCTACCGCAGTCCTGCTAAAGCTACCGCAGTCCTGCTAAAGCTACCGCAGTCCTGCTAAAGCTACCGCAGTCCTGCTAAAGCTACCGCAGCCCTGCTAACGCTACCACAGTCCTGCTAAAGCTACCGCAGTCCTGCTAAAGCTACCGCAGCCCTGCTAACGCTACCACAGTCCTGCTAAAGCTACCGCAGCCCTGCTAACGCTACCACAGCCCTGCTAAACATGACCATAGGGGGAGTGGGGGTGTGTCAAAAATCCATGAAAAAAGTGGACTTTCCTTTTCACGAGGTTATCATCTCAGTCCCAGCGTCTGACTCAAGCTGGAGATGACAGGAGGCTGCTTCAGGTCAGTTTAGTAAGATCTGGGTGAAGAATTAAATTATGTGTTTTAGTATTTCTATTTCTGTTTTTCCTCCGAGTCCTCGTGGCTGTCGCCGTTTCCAGGTGCCACCCTGCAGAAACCAGGCAGTGATGGGGTCACTCGGCAGCACAGCCTGTTGTCATGTGCACCCCCCCCTTCCTGTGAGGGCGAAGGAGAGGACGCGAGTGCTTATTCATCCTAAAATTTAAAGCTACGTGTCTCTGACTGCTGTTTCCTGAACCTGCAACACATCAATACCACACTGGGGATCACTTCTGCCTCAGTACTGCGTTTGGCTACTGCTCAGAAATACAGATATGTTATCTTAGCCGTGCATGTTTTTATAAACTGCCCCTGCAGCTGAACGGGAAGACCCTCTTCTGCTGGTGAAGTGTTTGCTGTGCACATACATTATCCATGAGGAATGGGCCGTCACGGAGCCGAACCCAGCATCAGACGCAGTCTTCCTGTTCATGGAAGGTGTGTGTTTGAGCCGTGTGAATGTTTTCATGTGCATGATGAGCACAGGACAGAAGAGACAACCGATTCCCTGGGGGAGCTGACACACACACACACACACACACACACACACACAGGCAAACTTCCTCTTTTCTTTGTCTGGTGTTGCACACCAGTCTGAGGTTGCTATTTGCAGAATTATTTGTGCAGCAGTGGAGGCTGCTGCCTGCTCGGTGTCGGGGCTTGTTAAGGGGTTCAGACTCTGGTAAACAATGATGCCTGAGCTCTGGGGGCGAGAGCTGGATCTTTGAACTAAGCCTGGGAAGACAGTAGAGCTCCACAGCAGAGGAAACACCTCTGTTCCTCTCCGGTGCCAGTGTGTTATGTGACGAAACTGTGAATCCAGCCAAGGCCACGGCCCTCCCATGTGAAGTTTTCTCTCTGATAACTACCGCTGCTCTGTCTCATCTCTTTATGTTACAAGCCTTTTGCTGCTTGTAGACTTTGCTGGTTTGTTGATGCTTATGAATGACGCCAGGAGATCCCCAACAAACTGGAGAAAAGCATTTTGGCATCACTGTAAAGGAATTTATTTACATAAATGAATATTAATCAGTCAGTCCATCTTTAATCATGTTTACTGAGTTGAACACAACACATGGAATTACAAAACACAAACATGTATTTTAAATATGTTTTACACAGATATTGGTGAAGATTGGTAAATATACCAACATGCTAAAGACAAACAAATCAGCTGTTTGTAAAACTCAGGAGTAAAAGTAGATACCGTAGGAAGACTGCACGACACACACTCAAACGCATCATTGATTGTTTAGCTGTGGTCTGCTTGTCCAGTTCAATGTGAGGGAAGCTGGAGTCTATCCCAGCAATCGGCAGGCGAAAACTGGACATGTTGCCAGTCCATCGCAGGTCCGACACAGACACACACAAAACCATTCATACACACACTCATATGTAAGGAGAATTTAGTGTGATTAATTAACCTAACATGCATGTCTTTGGGCAGTGGAAAACAACCCCACACAGAAAGACCGGCTTTTGAACCTCCCCACCAGCCGAGGCTCGAACCAGTGACCTTCTTGCTGTGGGGTCACAGTACTAAGCTCACACTACCCCACTATGCAGCCCTTTAAGTAAACTTTACTTGATTCTAAATGGACCAAAAGACGTGTTGAAAGGCTGCTTTGTGCAGATTTACATCTGAACAAAAGAACATTTCATAAACAGAACTTTATTTCTGAACTGAGTTAGTTTGTATTTTTATAACTTTAACAAAGCAAAATATCAACCATCTGTGCAGAATAACATCACCGGCTTTTTTACAGTCTCGTTAGACTGCAAGGACTCGCCTTCCTTGTCTTCAGCTGAGCTTTATTAACATCCATCTTCTGCTGCTTATCCGGAGTCGGGTCGTGGGGGCAGCAGCCTAAGCAGGGAAGCCCAGACTTCCCTCTCCCCAGCCACATTTGCCAACTCTGCGGGGGGGATCCCGAGGTGTTCCCAGGCCAGCCGAGAGATATAATCCCTCCAGCGTGTCCTGGGTCTTCCCCGGGGTCTCCTCCCAGAGGGACGTGCCTGGAACACCTCACCAGGGAGGTCCAGGAGGCATCCTGACCAGATGCCCAAGCCACCTCAACTGGTTCCTCTCGAAGCGGAGGAGCAGCAGCTCTACTCTGATCTCCTCCCAGATGACCGAGCTCCTCACCCTATCTATCTCTAAGGGAGAGCCCGGCCACCCTGCAGAGGAAACTCATTTCAGCCGCCTGTAAACGAGATCTCGTTCTTTCGGTCACGACCCACAGCTCATGACCATAGGTGAGGGTAGGAACGTAGATCGACTGGTAAATGGAGAGCTTCGCCTTCTGGCTCAGCTCCTTCTTCACCACGACAGACCGGCACAGAGTCCGCATTACTGCAGACGCCGCACCGATCCGTCTGTCGATCTCGCGCTCCATCCTTCCCTCACTCGTGAACAAGACCCCAAGATATTTAAACTCCTCCACTTGAGACAGGACCTGACTCCCGACCTGGAGAGGGCAATCCACCCTATTCCGGCTGAGGACCATGGTCTCAGATTTGGAGGTGCTGATTCTCATCCCAGCCGCTTCACACTCGGCCGCGAATCGCTCAAGCGAGAGCTGGAGATCATGACCAGATGAAGCCAACAGGACCACGTCATCCGCAAAAAGCAGGGACCCAATCCTGAGGCCACCAAGCCGGATCCCTTCAACACCTCGGCTGCACCTAGAAATTCTGTCCATATAAGTTATGAACAGAATCGGTGATAAAGGGCAGCCTTGGCGGAGTCCAACCCTCACTGGAAACGAATCCGACTTACTACCGGCAATGTGGACCAAGCTCTGACACCTGTTGTCATGATTTTTCCCAGTTGTCCCTGAAGGCACCCTCCTGTGCTGATGAGCTGATGATTACCACCTGTGCCTCCTTCTATTGAAGCAGCGGGCCCAGGATTGTTGATTGCCCGATCGTTAGATTCTCTCTGTTCGCTTCCAGCCTTCTGTGAACTCAAGATTACCCTGTATTCCTGCCCTGTTTCCCCTTCTCCCGAGAACCTGCCTGCCCAGAGTTTTTCCCTTGCCTCTTCCCCTTGGTGTATGGACCTTGGACTGGACTTTGGACTTGGATTTTGGATTCTGGACAAACCCCCAATAACCTCGGGTGAGAGGAACTCCCTTTCTTCCTTCTTGGGCATTTTTCCCTGGATTCTCTCTGTGTGCCATCTTTCACTAACCCTCCTGTCATCACCAGCAGGACACAGTTGGGGTCCTCAAGGAGGACTTCAAGCCGTCCTTGCCGTAGCCTCTTGCTTCCTTGTCCCCCGTTATTGTCAATAAAATCTGTAACCAGTCCTGAGGTCTTCTGTGTCCTTTGGGTCCCATCTCCTGTGCCGTTACACCTGTCATACAGGGACCGGACAGCTCGTACAAGGGGGTCCGGTACCCCATACTCCTGGAGTACCCCCCACAGGAGCCCCCGGGGTACACGGTCGAACGCCTTCTCCAGGTCCACAAAGCACATGTAAACTGGTTGGGCAAACTCCCATATGGGGGGTCCATATGTAGGGTATAGAGCTGGGCTACTGTTCTGCGGCCAGGACAAAAACCACACTGCTCCTCCTCAACCTGAGACTCAACTATCCGTCTGTCCAGCTGCAACACACCTGATTTAAATCATTGTGTATTTAGCAGACATGTGCAGAGCTTGTCTGAGTCTGAGTCTGGTGTGTTTCATCCAGGGACACTAGGAAAACCTGCAGGACACTGGGCCTTAAAGAACAGAACTGAGGGTCCACATGTGGTCCACCTATAGCTGAGTTTTGACAGCCTTTTGTCTGCACATGTGTGTTTGTTTGAGTTTATTTTAAAGTATTTTAGATGTTAATGCATCGAATGTTATTAATGCTGACTATGTTTAACAAAGAACTGATGTTTAAACGTCACCACTCTAAACCTGGACCAGGACCATCCAGACAGTCCCAAGAGAGAAACACAAGACAACAAAACTGCTTTTTATGCAGACAAAGTTCACTTGGCAGCATCCCCATAAAGTAAGTAAAGTATTTATCACCGTCCGTTCCCTTCGCTATGATATCCCGTCCGTCTGTAGAATGCTTCAGTCAGAGTGAAATCGAGTTAGGGCTGCAGCTGATGTAGTTTATCTGTCTATGCATCTCCTCTGCTTCATATCACCTCTAACACAATGTGGCACCTACACACTGCAGGCGTAAGAGCTTGACCGAATGACTGACATATCCCTCTCTTCCTCTTCCTCTCTCCTTGAATCAGATATAAAATGCATCCACATAAAACAGCGACATAATAGATAATAGGAAGCACTGGATATTATTTATTTTCAGATTTTTATCGTGACAAAGGAAATTCAGGATTAAAAAGAAAACATGTTGCTCCTAAAACAGGAAGTTTTGAGTCCTGTTCTGTCAGCACAAGATAAACAAAATCATAAGAGGTGGGAACGTAATTAACCATTAAAATTAATTTTTAATTATATTTCATTTAAAATCTGAATGCTTTTAATTCCAGTCAGCATGCAAACATAGTTTTTCCATGCAGACATCATGTTTCCATGAAGGTGTGATGTTTCCATGTCGACATGATGTTTCCATGCAGACGTGATGTTTCCATGCAGACGTGATGTTACCATGCAGACATGTTTCCTCGTATACGTGATGTTTCCATGTAGATGTGTTTCCTCGTATACGTGATGTTTCCATGAAAATATGGTGTTTCCATGCACACATGTTACCATGCAGACGTGTTTCCTCGTATACGTGATGTTTCCATGAAAATATGGTGTTTCCATGCACACATGTTTCCATGCAGACGTGTTTCCTCGTATACGTGATGTTTCCATGAAGATGTGGTGTTTCCATGCAGACATGATATTTCCTCGAAGACGTGATGTTTCCATGTAAATGTGGTGTTTCCATGCAGACATGATGTTACCATGCAGACATGTTTCCTCGTATACATGATGTTACCATGTAGATGTGGTGTTTCCATGCAGACATGATGTTACCATGCAGACATGTTTCCTCGTATACATGATGTTACCATGTAGATGTGGTGTTTCCATGCAGACATGATGTTACCATGCAGACATGTTTCCTCGTAGACGTGATGATACCATGCAGACATGATGTTTCCATGCAGACGTGATGTTTCCATGCCGACATGATGTTTCCATGCAGACATGATGTTTCCATCCAGATATGTTTCCATGTAGACGTGATGTTTTCAGCCCTAGCTGTTAGATTAGGAGGCTAAATGAATGAATACACAAAGCACCATAACGAGCAACCAGAAGCAGAAAACAGAATTTATTAGTTGCACACTTGAACATAAACGACTTCCAAGTGTTTGTGAGTGTGAAAAAGTCTCTGCATAAAAACTGCATGTTGCGGCTAGATTGTAAACCTCCTGGACAAGGTATACATGTCTTAAACTTCCGTAGATCCTAAAGAGACAGATATCCATCACAATTTACCCCACAGAGCTTCATACTACCAGTCCTGAGAAATTGCTGATGGTAGGAGAGATATCCACCGGGAGATCTGCTGGAGTTTTCAGGGTTAATGGTAGCATATAATATTTCCTTTCATTGCTTCATTCGGGTACGCCGACATGCTGACCAAAGAAATCAATGATTAAACCACCAGCAATGCAATAACATGTACTGTACCTTCTGTCAGAGCTGAAAGCTGTGCAGGGACACTGCTGCCCTGGCATCAGAAGTGGGGGGTCCACGCCAGGGCTGTGGGGTCACAGCAGTGAAGTGACCACATGCTTCAGTAAGTGACATGGCCTCCAATCATCCAAAGATAATAATAACTGCTGCTGTTCTGTCCAATCCTCCCTCTTTCCTCCCTTCCAACCCCAACCATCAGGTCAGACGTGGTCAGAGGTTTCTTAGAAAGATTTTTCCAACCGCTGTTGCCTAGAGACGACTCTTTTGTAAAACAACCGCCCTCCTAAAGAAACCTGAGATGACGTGTATTTGAACTTATCATACCACTGGATGGAAACAGAATTTGGGTTTAATTCAATCAGCAGTAATGACAGGAGGGAATCCTGATGCCGTGTGAATGAGAACTTGTCTGAATGAGTGTGAAAGTGGCGGGCTGTTGCCTCGGGCTTTCTAACTGACTGGGCTTTATGTGATCTAAGTGTGTCTGCTAAATGCATGCAGAATGAGCCCTTCTGCAATCCAACGTGGGCATAAACGAAGACTTGGCATGACAAAGTGATGCAGTATGTAGGCGTGCTGGTGCATAAATATGGATCTTCATCCAGCAACACGCTACATGCCGTAACTGCATCATGCCTTGCATTAATGTCTCCCTGATTTTTTTTTTTTTTTTTTGATAGGGACAAGTATGCTCCATGAATGATGGCGCATCCTGCAGCATTTTAGCCAAGGCTAATTTTCATTGCCTGTCTCTAGTTGGGCTTTTACACAATACAAGAAAGTATACCCAGTTTACATTGCATTGCAAAATTAAAAGTATATACAGTTGTGCTCATATGTATTCATCCCCTTTCATTAAAGAAAAGGCTGAATTTACAACAGTCACTCAAATAACTGGAGACCTAAAAAAGGAACAATAACTAAAAATGAGCAAAAATATAATTTAGTAATATAAGACAGTTTTTTTCATTTAAATGAGTTAAAGAAAGAAAGAAAAAACAAACAAACAAATGTGTCCTGGACAAATTAGAGCATTTTTCTGTTGAACAGTGGGACAAAATACCTGTCAACAGGTGCAGAAGTCTGACTGAGAGGAACAGAAAACACCTGACTGGAGCGGAAACATTAAAGGATTGTTCAACTAAATATTACTTTATGACTGATGGAATATGTAATAAATTATCTTAATTGTTTGCTTTTTTTTTAAAAAAATAGTTCTATTGAACCAGAATTAGAAAATAATGTAATCATTTTCATGAAATTTTTATTTATTTTTACTTTAGTCAATTTCAGCTTATTTTACAGGCAGCTGTTTGTTTCCTTCTTTAATGAAAGAGTATGAATAAATATGAGCACAGCTGTACACATATGTGCCTGTATATACAAATACGTATGTATACACCAAAATGTAAAATGTAAAAGTAAAGTAAAACACATTCAACGCCGTCAATAAAAATCAGTCCGAAATAAGAGCACTGTCAATACATTCAATCAAAACCACCGTTTTACCACCCACACAGAAAAAATACAAAACCAAAGGTGAGTGCAGGTCTGATTTGTTTTTATCCAGTTCATAAGTCTGGAAGTAAACCTTTTAAAATCCAGTATGGTCCTAAGGTCTGTTGGGAGCGCGTTCCATAACCTACAACTCTTCACAGAGGAGGCTGTCGGCCCAAAACTAGCCCTAAAATAAAGGATCTTACAGTCATGGTTTGTCACACTTCTGGTAACTCAGGTGCTGTTTTGTCTCTACACACATGTGCTTAGAGGCTCAGGTACTAAATAATAAATACATCTAAAAATTAATTTATTAAAGGAGAAATTGATGAAACTGTCAAAACTCATCAGATGGTATTTTTTCGTGATATTGCAGTGGTGATGACAGATTGGTTTTTTATCCATAACTTTTAAATCCTGGAGTATTCATGCAATAATCCAGAATCTGTCCAATGGGAACGCGACCAGACCTGGTAAAACCTGTGTGAGCTTCGATGCTGTGGAATTAACTGTGACTTTTTGCTACCGCTGCCTGCTTATGGACTATTCTCTGTAATATCACAGTTTTGTTATGCCGCCATGTTGAGAGGCAGAAAGCTAGCTGCCCTATCATGTGATTAAGGGCACATTCACATCAGCCATTTTATCCCAATCTGAGTCAGTTTGCTTGGAAAGTCGCTTCATTTGGGAAAATGTGCTAAAATAATTCTGAAGAAGCGGATTCGGTCTGCTTACAAATGCAGGTCTCAGCCCCTTTCAAGTGGACCAAATACTGGAAGCGGACTACTAAAAAAGTCCCTTCCTGCATTTGACGCAGCATTGCATTGTGGGTAAATCCATAGCGATGGCGTTAAGGGTCCTCTGCCTCGTGTGGTGTTCATACTGGGTCCATTGTTGCAGTGGATTTCTGCAGTATACTTGCATAAGACACAATAAAAACCCAAAACAGCCATAGTTTCAAGCTTTATGTTTAACTTGCAACAGTTTTCTTCTTGGGTTGCATGGTGGCATTGTGGTTAGCACTGTGGCAAGAAGGTCACTGGTTCAATCCTTGGCTGGGGCAAGGTTTGGTCAGTGGCCTTTCTGTGTGGAGTTTGCATGTTCCCCCCATGTATGCATGGGTTCTCTCCGGGTACTCCAGCTTCCTTCCACCATTCAAAGTGGGAAGTGTTAATTACCAATTAACATGTTAGGTTAATTGGTTACTCTAAATTGCCCCTGGGAGTAAGTGTGAGCAAGAGTGGTTGTTTGTCTCTGTGTGGCCCTGCGATGGACTGGCGAGATATCCAGGGTGTACCCTGCCTTTCGTCCAAAGCCAGCTGGGATAGGCTCCAGCTTCCCCACGACCCTGAACTGAATTAAGCGGTTTAGAAAATGAATGAATGAAATGAATGAGTTCTCTTCTTCATGCGGGTCTTGTCCTCTCTTATGCTAAATACCAGTGCAGCGCCACCTCTGGGGATATATTATTCTAATGGTTTGGCTCGTTTGACCAAAGTGCAGCATGAACACGATCTCAGTCTGCGTGGATACACCCCCCTACAACTGAGCTGAGTCCCCAATCAAACCAAGTCTGTCGGACTATCCTGATTGGAATCAACCCTTAATTTGCTCCAAACTGTTCATCAAGGATGGTGCCAGTTAAACTTCACTCATTCCAAACCAGTTCAGCATTTATGCACTTGGTCAGACAGGTGGATATTTTTTTTAAAAAGTCCTTGTTGGTGCTCAAAACCTGCATGATTTTCTAAAACCCTGCCTTACAAACCTACAAACTGCCAAATGATGGAGGGTTTGTTACCAGATTTAGCTTCCCGCTACGAACGCCTGCATGTAACATTCAGGAGTTAACGTTACTGTCAGAAAGCGTTGTTGTTTCACAACTTTTTGA